>NC_059381.1:39487115-40120751 GCF_019703515.2 Myxocyprinus asiaticus | reverse complement strand
GTTTACAATCAGTTAATTTGGCTGAAAAACGAATTCTCACTTACTCCTTTAATGTAATAATTCACAATCATTTATTTTGGGTGAAAAACACATAAACTGACTGCTACATGTTCTCAGTAACTTTAATTCTAAAACTCACATATGCAAAACATTTGTCATCAGTTTCATGCGTCCTGTAACTTTAGTATATACACCACTAAATGCAAAACACATATTCTCACTAATTGTATGCTCTCGTTTAGTGTAATGCTTTCAGTCAGTGAATTTGTCTGAACATTTTTTTTCACCAAACGAATGAAATCATTCATTATGCTTTGTATGAGTTAATTTGGTTGAAAAACACATTCTCACTTCTTTATTGTAAAGGTTACAATCAGTAAATTTGGGCGAAAAACATTCTGACATCTTGCATTTTCTAAATCACTCTAATTATGAAATTCACATATTCAAAACAGATACTGTCACCTGTTGCATCCTCACTGTAACTTCAATGTTAAAATACACTACTGATTGCGAAACACATATTCTCACTAAACTGCATGTTCTCGTTTATTGTAATGCTAATAATACGTTTACTTGGGTGTAAGTGGCATTCTCACTCGTTTATTGTAATACTTACAATCAGATATTTGCGTGAAAACACATATTTCCATTAAACAAATGTGATCATTCATTGTAATGCTGACAAACAGTTAATCTGGGTGAAAAACACATTATCACTTATTCGTATATTGTAATGCTTACAATCAGTTTGTGTGAAAAACACATATTCTGACTACTTGCATGTTCTCATTCAAAACTAATTTACATTCAAAATTACTGTCACCTTTTGCATCCTCCCTGCAAATTCAATGTTAATAGAAACACTACTGATTGCAAAACACATCATCTCACTAACTGCATAACCTTGTTTGTTGTTATGCTGACGACCAGTTAATGTGGGTGAAAAACACATTATCACTTGTAACTCTTACAATCACTAAATTTGGGAGAAAAACACATACTTTGACTAACAGCATGCTCACCTTTATTGCAATGTTTACAATCAGTTAATTTGGCTAAAAAAACAAATTCTCACTTAATCCTTTATGTAATAATTCACAATGATTTAATTTGGGTGAAAAACACAAACTGACTGCTGCATGTTCTCGGTCACTGTAATTGTAAAATTCACATTTACAAAACATTTGTCATCTGTTGCATGCTTCCTGTAACTTTAATGCAATGCAACTTCTACTAAATTTAAAACACATATTCTCACTAATTGCATGCTCTCGTTTATTGTAATGCTTTCAGTCAGTGAATTTGTCTGAAAAACAGATTTCACCAAATGAATGAAATCATTCTTTGTTATACTTGGTATGAGTTAATTTGGGTGAAAAGCACATTCTGACTAACTCCTTTTTGAAAAGCTTACAATCAGCAAATTTGGGTGAAAAACATATTCTGACGTTGCATTTTTTTCAATCACTGTAATTATGAAATTTACATATTCAAAACATTTACTGTCACCTGTTGCATCCTCCCTGCAAATTCAAAGTTAATAGAAACACTATTGATTGCAAAATACATTGTCTCACTAACTGTTTATTGTTATGCTGACGACCAGTTAATTTGGGTGAAAAACACATTATCACTTACTTGTAACTCTTACAGTCACTAAATTTGGGAGAAAAACACATACTTTGACTAATTGCATGCTCTCGTTTGTTGTAATGCTTTCAGTCAGTGAATTTGCCTGAAATACACATTTCCATCAAACGAATGTAATCATTCATTGTAATGCTGACAATCAGTTAATTTGGGTGAAAAACACATTATCACTTACTCTTTTATTGTAATGCTTACAATCAGTTTGGGTGAAAAACACATTCTGACTACTTGCATGTTCTCATTCAAAACAGTTACCTTATGCATCATCCCTGCAAATTCAATGTTAATAGAAACACTACTGATTGCAAAACACATCGTCTCACTGACTGCTTGCTCTCGTTTATTGTAATGCTTATAGTCAGTAAATTTGGGTGAAAAACACACATTTCCACTAAATGAATGTAATCATTCATTGTATTGCTGATAATTAGTTAATTTGAGTGAAAAACAAATTCTCACACTCTTTTCATGTAATTATCAAAAAAATTTAAAACACACTAATGATTGCATACCACATATTCTCACTAACTGCATGTTCTCTATTGTAATGCTTACAATCAGTTATTTTGGGTGAATAACATTCTAACTTACTCTTTTATTGTAATAAATCACAAGCATTTAATTTGGGTGAAAAAACACATTATGACTAATTGCATGCTCTCGGTCACTAACACACTACTGATTGCAAAACAAATTTTTTCACTAAATGCATGCTCTTGTTTATTGTAATGTTACTTTGTGTGAAAAACACATTCTGACTTGCATGTTTTCGGGCACTCTAATTCTAAAATTCACATATGCAAAACATTTATTGTCAGTTCCCAGGGTGATACTAAGAAGGCTGCTTACTATCCTGAGTCATACAAGCCAACAATGAAGTCTCTACGACATTCTGATCCAGAGATACCCATCTAAGCAATTTTGAATGGAGGTCAAAATCAAATCAAATCAAATCAAATCACTTTTACCGTCACACAACCATATACACAAGTGCAATAGTGTGTGAAATTCTTGGGTGCAGTTCCGAGCAACATAGCAGTCGTGAAAGTGATGAGACATATACCAATTTACAATAAACATCAGATTAACACAACACAATTAAGGTCTAATATACACAATTACACACAACACAATATACAAATAATAACATACACTGTACAGTATACAATACACACAATACCATAAAAAAGTATATATAGTATATATAGAATGTACAGTAGGTTGTATTGTACTGTATTGACATTCAGGCTGTCGGTTGATAGTAACTTTTTAAGAGAGAATCTAATATAATAATAATATAATTTATGACAGTCCGGTGTGAGATATTAGAGTAAGAGTAATAAAGTGCAGTGCTGATGTATTTTGATCATGGGAGATCTAGAGTTCAAAAGTCTGATTGCTTGGGGGAAGAAGCTATCATGAAGTCGGCTGGTGCGGGTCCTGCTGCTGCGAAACCGCCTGCCTGATGGTAGCAGTGAGAACAGCCCATGGCTCACGTGGCTGTAGTCTCTGATGATCCTCCGAGCTTTTTTCACACACCGCCTGGTATATATGTCCTGGAGGGAGGGAAGCTCACCTCCGATGATGTGTCTGGCAGTTCGCACCACCCTTTGCAGTGCTTTGTGGTTGTGGGCTGTGCTATTACCGTACCAGGCGGAGATGCAGCCAGTCAGGATGCTCTCTACAGTGCAGGTGTAGAACCGTGTGAGGATGTGGCGGTTCATTCCAAACTTCCTCAGCCGTCTCAGGAAGAAGAGGCGCTGATGAGCCTTCTTCACAACGGCTTCAGTGTGGATGGATCATGTGAGTTCCTCAGTGATGTGGACACCCAGGAACTTGAAGCTGCTGACTCTCTCCACTGGTGCTCCATTGATGGTGATGGGACTGTGTTCTCTAGCTCTTCTCCTGAAGTCCACCACAAGCTCCTTTGTCTTACTGACGTTGAGGGAGAGGTTGTGCTCCTGACACCAGTGTGTCAGAGTGAGCACCTCCTCTCTGTAGGCTGTTTCATCATTGTCAGTGATCAGACCTACCACCGTCGTATCATCAGCAAACTTAATGATGGCATTGGAGCTGTGTGTTGCCACACAGTCATGTGTGTACAGGGAATACAGGAGTGGGCTGAGAACACAGCCCTGCGGGGCTCCAGTGTTGAGGGTCAGTGATGAGATGTTGCTGCCCATTCTAACCACCTGGCATCTGCTTGACAGGAAGTCCAGGATCCAGCTGCACAGCGAGCTCAGAGCCTGGAGTTTCTCATCAAGCTTGGAGGGCACTATGGTGTTCAATGCTGAGCTGTAGTCTACAAACAACATTCTCACATGAGTGTTCTTTTTTTCCAGGTGGGAGAGAGCAGTGTGTATTGTAGATGCAATGGCATCATCAGTGGAGCGGTTGTTGCGGTAAGCAAACTGCAATGGGTCTAGTGATGGAGGCAGCACAGAGCAGATGTAATTTCTGATTAGTCTCTCAAAGCATTTGCTGATGATGGGGGTCAGAGCAACAGGACGCCAGTCATTTAAGCAAGTGATTTTGGATTGCTTTGGAACAGGCACAATGGTGGACGTTTTAAAGCATGTGGTGACTACAGACAAAGAGAGTTTGAAAATGTCCGTAAAAACCCCAGCCAGTTGGTTCGCACACACTCTGATGACACGGCCTGGAATGCCTTCTGGACCCACGGCTTTGCGGATATTCACCCGTCGGAAGGATCGGGTTACATCCGCTACAGAGATGGAGAGTGAACTAACCTCTGTAGCTTTGGCCGCGAGAGCTCTCTCCATGAGGGCGGTGTTATTTCCCTCGAAACGAGCATAAAAGTATTTAGCTCATCCGGGAGAGAGGCAGCAGTGTTCACGGCGGAGTTTTTATTCCCTTTAAAGTCCGTGATGATGTTAATTCCCTGCCACATGCTTCTAGAGTTGGTGGTGTTGAACTGTCCTTCAATCTTGTTCCTGTACTGATGTTTTGCTGTTCCTCCACGTTCCCGGAATTAAAAGCGCATCAAGTGCCGCGCGTACATCGCTATTAATCCAAGGTTTCTGGTTCGGGTAGGTCCGTATTGTTCTGGTCGGAACAACGTCCTCTACACACTTTCTGATGAAACACGTTACGCTATCAGCGTAAAGCTCGATGTCGTCATCAGAGGCGGACCGGAACATCTCCCAGTCTGCGTGATCAAAACAGTCTTGTAGCGTAGAGCACATTGGAAGCAGACAAACAGGCTAATCCGAACATCTGCTAGCTGCCTTGAGATGTCACACAGGTCACATAAACTATAACACATAGAGACTGTATCACCTAAATATCATCTGTGTCTGTTCCCCGAACTACTAAACACGAAACTCACACTAAATTATATTAAAAAAATGTATTAAGGTAAAACTTGAAAATAACAAAAAATTTGAAGATAAACAAAGTTAGGGCTACTAAACATTAGATCTCTTTCAACCAAATCATTAATTGTAAATGAAATTATTACAGATCATAGTTTGGATGTGCTCTGTTTGACTGAAACCTGGCTTAAACCAGATGAATATATTAGTTTAAATGAATCTGCTCCCCCATGTTATTGTTATAAACATAAGCCTCGTCTGAAGGATCGAGGAGGAGGTGTTGCTACAATTTAGAATGTTTTTGGTGTTACTCAGAGGACAGGATATATGTTTTTTTTGTAATTAAAATTTTTTATTGATTCAAAAAGAAAGCACAACAGAGAAAAACACAACATATACACACCGAATCAACATTTAACTTTTAACACTAATTAACATCCCTCCCCAAACACCAACCCCACCCTACCCCAAAGAACACCCCTGTGGTCACATAAAATAATACACACACACACACAAACAATAAAATAAAAAATAAAAATAAATAAAAAATAAAATATATAATAAATACACATAATTAAACTAAGCATCTCCCTCCATATCCCTTCCCCTAGAGTCCTCCAAAACTGCCAAATACCTACCCCACTTCCTGAAAAATAAGTCCTCCCACCCCAGCCACACTCCCCATCTCCGCACACCACTCTGGAAATGGTGGCGCTCTGTCTGACTTCCATCCCCTTAAAATAATTTGCCTACCGATCATCACGCTAGTCAGAACCCAATTTTTTATATATTTGTCACCCGAATTTATAACTTCCCCATCGCCCAAAATGCAAAGTCTGGGGCAAAGTAAAATTTTAGTGTCCAGAATGTCACGCAAATAATTCTGAAGCTTTAACCAAAAATCTTGGATCTTAACGCATCCAGAAAAAACATGGGCTATGTCTCCAACTTCTGATTAGCATTGCCAGCATGTGGGTGTGTCTTTAAGACCAAGCCTGTATAATCTAGAGGGGGTCCAATAAAGTCTTTGTAAAATCTTAAATTGCATAAGGCGAACCCTTGCATCTCTAGATGCAGACTTGACATTTTTCAGAATCTTAGTCCACACTCCATCCTCCAATACCAAATTCGAATCTTTCTCCCATATTTTCTTAATAGAAGTTAAAGCTCCATCCCCCATACTCTGAATTAACAGGGAGTAGTACACTGATGCCTCATGACCTTTTCCAAAAGCCGCAATCACCTCTCCCAAAGCATCTGCCTCCTCAGGGGGGTGTGTGCTACTCCCAAAAATAGTACAAAGCAGGTGGCGCAATTGTAAATACCTATAAAACTGAGGTCTGGGGATCCCAAAATGTTGGACCAAGTTTTCAAACGATCTCAACACACCACTTTCATATAGGTCACGGAGTGTAGCAACCCCCTTCACAATCCACTCTGGCCAGCAGAAAGGGGACTTGCCAATACACAATCTTGGGTTCTGCCATATGCTCGAGGCAACATTTAAATAAGTGTCCAATTTAAACAATCTGGACACTATAGTCCATACCGAGTGTAAATGCGAAATAACGGGGTGTAACTTAACTTTTCCAATTAGTTTGATAGAGATGCTTTGTAACGGCGAAATAGGGGCAAGAACTGCCTGTTCAATAACAAACCAGGGAAGGGCTCTTTCAGGTGGAAGCGACCAATGAGCCAAATGTCTGAGACTGAACGCATAGTAATAAAACAAAATCTTGGGTAGGCCTAGCCCACCTTTGTCAATCGGCCTATGTAACTTATTAAAATGCAATCTGGGACGTTTACCATTCCAAATGAAGGACTTCGCTATGCTATCGAATTGCTTGAAATAAGAGAGGGGGACATCTACAGGTAGGGACTGTAGCAGGTAGTTAAATTTTGGAATACAATTCATTTTAATAACATTAACCTTCCCAATCATAGATAAATGTAATGAATCCCACCTGCCCACATCGCTCAAAAATCTTTTTATTAAAGGGTCAAAACTGACACTAACTAAATCAGACAAATTTGCTGGGAATAAAATCCCCAAATACTGGAAGGCGCCCGGCTGGAAAGCCGTTACTGGACAGTACGCTGTCAGAGCCAAAGCTTCGGATTTAGACCAATTAACTTTGTATCCTGAGAACTTGGAAAAGGAATTAATAATTCTGTGGAGGCAAGGCATAGATCTAGTAGGTTCAGAAAAAAATAATAAAATATCATCTGCGTAAAGCAGAAGTTTATGCGCCACACCTCCCGCCACCACCCCTGGAAAATCATCCTCCTTTCTTATCGTGGCTGCTAATGGTTCCGGGGCAAGACAGAACAATAAAGGGGAAAGAGGGCAGCCCTGCCGAGTTCCCTTATCCAAAGTAAAATAATCTGAAATTAATCCATTTGTTTGTACCGCTGCTACAGGGTGTCTATAAAGTAACTTAATCTATCCAATAAAAGTATTTCCGAACCCATACATTTCCAAAACCTTAAAAAAATAATCCCATTCTACCATATCAAATGCCTTTTCGGCGTCAAGTGAGATGGCAGTGACTGGAGACTGATCATTCGCCACTGACTACATAATATTGATGAGACGCCTGTTGTTATCAGAAGAGCTACGGCCCCGAATAAACCCCACCTGATCTATATGTATAAGAGATGTCATAACTTTACTTAATCGATTAGCCAGAATTTTTGACAATATTTTTACATCTAGTTGGATCAGGGAGATTGGACAGTAACTTTTACACTCACTTGGATCTTTGTCTTTTTTAAGAATCAGACTGATCCGGGCTTGTGTCATGGTTGGCGGAAGCTTTCCATTCTTTAATGATTCAGTATAAACTTCTAACAAAAGTGGAGCCAGTTCTGTAGCATAAGATTTAAAAAAAATTCTGCGGCAAAACCATTTGGCCCCGGAGTCTTGCCAGTAGGTAGGGACTTAATTACCTCATCAAGCTCCTCCAAGGTAATCTCAGAATCAAGAGAGTTTTTTTTCTCAATCGTCAGTTTACGAAGTTCTAATGGTTCCACAAAGTTTCTAATATCTTCATCAGTAGACGAAGAATGGAACTATAAAGATCAATATAGAACTCTTTAAAAATTTCACAACCAGCAGATTTCACTGAGGGAATGATAGAAAGAGACTCTCTCTGCTTTATATATCTAGCCAAAAGCTTCCCTGCTTTGTCATCTGACTCAAAGTATGACTGTCTTGCCCTGAATAACCAAAACTCCACTTTCCGCAAAAAAATAGTATTATATCTGTATTTCAATTGGGTCAATTCTCTGAGGCCATTTAGATGACATATGCCGCTTCAGCTCTGCCTCTGCACTTTTAATATTCTCTTCCAACTCCACAAGTTCTCATGCATTGGATTTTTTGATGAATGAGGCATACTGTATGATCCAACCCCTAAGAACCGCCTTAAGTGCCTCCCAAGCCACGCCCACAGAGGATACCGAGGACCAGTTGGTCTCCATATAAACATAGATTTCAGTCTTTAACATTTGTTGGAAATCAGGATTTTGCAAAAGGGACACATTAAGGCGCCAACTATATGATTTATTTTTCTCTATATGTGGCATCACCTCTAAACTCACCAGGGCGTGATCTGAGACTAAAATGTTTCCAATTGAGCAATCCGCAACAGCTGAAATAAGGGATTTGGATATCAAAACAAAATCTATTCTAGAATAAATCTTATGGACTGATGAAAAAAATTTATAGTCCCTACCAGATGGGTTCAAAAGTCTCCAAATATCCGTAAGACCAAGATTTGTACACATCCTGTGAAGCATCAATGTTGCTCTAGGGGGCTTGCACACTTTGCTTCACTATGATCAAGGACTAAGTCCATCAAAAGATTAAAGTCTCCTCCCAATATTATATTATGAGGGGTGCCAGTGGCTTGCAACATCCCTTCAAGATCTATAAAAAAGCCTTGATCACCAGTGTTAGGTGCATAAATATTAGACAAAATCAATCTTTGCCCTTGAATTTCAACTAACACAATAATGACTCTTCCTAATTTATCTTTAGTCTGTTTGAGACATTTGAATTGTAGATGTTTATTAATCAATATAATGACTCCCTTGCTCTTACTTGAGCCAGCACTAAAAAAAAAAAAAACATGTCCACCTCATATCTTCCCAAATTGTTCAGCTTCCTGCTGGGAGAGATGCGTTTCTTAAAGAAACACTATATCATATTTCTTACGTTTAAGAAAAGAAATAACCTTCCTTCTTTTTATGGGGTGCCCCAACCCATTTACATTCCATGTGGAGAGAGATAGTATACTCATATTAACAACTGACATATTGATATAATAAAAAAAATAAATTGTGTGTGAAAAACAAAATTATACAGACCACATTCCCCATTAGTGAAACAATCAACTCCCGAACATCCCCCCAAACAAAATAAACAGAAAAAAGAAAAACGTGCACATTAACCCCGCGCACGACAGCGCCAACCGGCGTCAATCCCTTAAAATTCAAAAGGTCCATGAATGCCCACAAGCCCCCACGACAACTTTGCCATCAGATTGCTCAATTTTGCCTCACAAATTACATAACAGAAAATACTTTGTAAAATAAACCCAGCAAATAGGAAGCATGAACACAAAGAATGTGTAGATTCATTCACAGAACTGTCTCAATGGTGTGATCATCCACAAAACAAATTCCAGCTGATATAAAACCGATCAGATTCCTTGGACAGACAAACAAATGTTCAGTGAGCCAGCTGTTATGAGTTCAGCGGATGACATAATCATTCCAATGTCTCATTAAAAAAAACTCAACAAAACAAACTACAGCCAGCAGGAGGAATAAGCACGAAGAACAAACAGATTAATCCACAGCTGTTCCAAAGGAGTGTTATTCAATAGAACAAGCTCCAGCCACTAGGCGGAACCAATACAAAAAGAAACAAAACCGGCATCCCTGTTCCCCGGATGGTCAAGTCAATTCACTCGGAGGCCGCATAAACGTATATACCATGACTTACACAATTCGTCAACTTTATAAAAAGGGGAATTAGTGGCTCAGTGGTTAAGGCTTTGGGTTACTGATCAGAAGGTCGGGGGTTCAAATCCCAGCACCACCAAGATGCCACTGTTGGGCCCTTGAGCAAGGCCCTTGACCCTATCTGCTCCATGGGTGCCATATCATAGCTGACCCTGCACTCTGACCCCAGCTTAGCTGGGATATGTGAAAAAAAGAATTTCACTGTATATGTGTGATAAATATAATAATATATAATAATAAAAGACATCCTTGTGTGAGCATGTAGATATTTTGCAGTCATCCATAATGTCCACTCTCAATCTGTCCAGGAACCTCAATGCAAAAGTTTCTTTAAGGAAAAGTGTTATTCACAAAACAAGCTCCAGCCGCTAGGCGGAGCCAATGCAAAAAACCCAAAATGTCACCCAACTTCCTCAAGAGTAAGTACAGCGAGTCAGGCCCACTCACATGAGAAACATCCAATGGTTTACTCAGACATTGATTCTATAAAAGATATTGCCTGTTTTGGACATGTAAATACTTTGTGACCGACCTTCGTTTCTATTCTCAGTTTGGCAGGAAACATTAGAGCAAACGAGATCTTTTTCTGATGTAAGAGTTTCTTGCATTCCTTGAACCGATCGTGTTTCTCTCGTCGAACTCGCAAATTCCGGGAACAAGAAAATATTATGGTTCTTCCAAGAAAGCTTCCCTTTGCTCCTCACCTGGCGCAACACAAGATCTTTATCGGATGATCTCAGAAATCTGGCCAGAATCTCCCTCAGCAGATCTGTGAGCTGGCACTCTGTGAGCTCGCTCGATTTCCAGCTTGTGGCCTGTTATGTTGAGCAGACTCGGAAAAAACTTGTCTAGGAATTTCACCATATCTCTGCCCTCCTCATGCTCAGGAATTCCAACAATTCTAACGTTATTCCTGCAGCTTCTATTCTCAAGATCTTCGAGCTTTTCAAGGAGATGTTCCAAATCAACTTTGGTCATGGGTGGATTAGCAGTTAATTCCCTCTCCAAAGATTCCAGAAAATCGATTCGTTTTTCAACATCAGTCACTCTTGTACCCAAGTCAGAGAATTTTATTTCCATTGCCGTAATCGATCGACGTATTACAGCGAGATCCTCCAAGTCAGCAAGAATCTTCGTCAACATCACCGACATGTTGGACAACTGACGCTGGATCTCCTCTCCCGCTGCGCCATCTAAATCGAGTCCCCGGTCTGTAGGCCTGTCGGGGCTTTCATCCTGAACACGTAATTGTCTTTTAATGTCTCCAGAGCCCGAGGATTTTGACTTCTTTGCCAAGTTTTGCAACAAAGGATAAATGTGTAACTGGGTATTTCAAAATTCACCAGATTATAACATGAAAATAATTGAAAATTCAGCAAAGTGCGCAGAGCTCGTCGCTCACATGTCTGCTCCTTGCATGGCGTCATGTGACCTTTGGACAGGATATAAGTTTAAGTCTTTTGAACTAATAATGCTTAATGTGACACCATCAGATACAAATAAAATATCTCTGTTGTCTTTTGCCCTTGCTACAGTATATAGATCATCCGGGCCAAATTCTGATTTCCTTGGTGAATTTGCAAATTTTCTATCAGATCTAGTAGTTACTGTGGATAGAGTTGGTGAGGAATGTTGGTGACTTCAACATTCACACAGATAATGAAAATGACACATTGGGATTAGCATTTATCAATATTCTCAACTTCCTTGTAGTCAGACAAAATGTGACGGGACCAACTCATTGCCATAATCATATGCTAAATTTAATTCTGTCATATGGAATTGATGTTGATACTACAGAAATTCTGCCACAGAGCTATGCCTTCTCAGATCATTACCTCGTCTCTTGTATGCTGCGATCAGCTAATACCATAATCTACACCATGATATTGTTTATGTAGAACTATTATTTCGACCACTAAAGATAGCTTCACTAATAATCTTCCAGATCTCATATACTCAGTGAGCCACAAAGTCTAGAAGAACTTGATGTAATAACAGAACATTTAAATATAGTCTTCTTCTAGTACACTCGATGGTGTCACCCCCCCTTCGATTAAAGCAAATTAAAGAAAAAAGCCAGGCACTGTGGTACAATGATCACACTCATGCTCTCAAGAGAGCAGCTTGGAAAATGGAGTGCAAGTGGAAGAATATAATGTGGTTCTCGCTCTTGGCGGGGCACATGGTGAGTTGTGCGTGGATGCAGTGGAGAATAGCGTGAGCCTCCACGTGCGCTAAATCTCCACGGTAACGTGCTCAACAAGCCACGTGATGAGGATTGACAGTCTTATACGCTGAGGCAACTGAGATTCCTCCTCTGCCACCTGGATTGAGGCAAATCACTATGCCACAAGGACTTAGAGCGCATTGGGAATTGGGCATTCCAAATTGGGGAGAAAAGGGGAGAAAAAGAAAAAGAAAATAAAGATTGTGAAAGGAAGATTTATTTCAGCTTTAATTTCTTTCATCACATACCCAGTGGGTCAGAAGTTTATATACACTTTGTTAGTATTTGGTAGCATTGCCTTTAAATTGTTTAACTTGGTTCAAATGTTTTGGGTAGCCTTCCACAAGCTTCTCACAATAAGTTGCTGGAATTTTGGCCCATTCCTCCAGACAAAACTGGTGTAACAGACAGGTTTGTAGGCCTCCTTGCTCGCACATGCTTTTTCAGTTCTGCTCACACATTTTCTGTCAGATTGAGGCCAGGGCTTTGTGATGGCCACTCCAATACCTTGACTTTGTTGTCCTTAAGCCATTTTGCCACAACTTTGGAGGTATGCTTGGGGTCATTGTCCATTTGGAAGACCCATTTGCGACCGAGCTTTAACTTCCTGGCTGATTTCTTGAGATCTTGCTTCAATATACCCACATAATTTTCCTTCCTCATGATGCCATCTATTTTGTGAAGTGCACCAGTCCCTCCTGCATCAGAGCACCCCCCACAAAATGATGCTGCCACCCCCATGCTTCACAGTTGGGATGGTGTTCTTCAGCTTGCAAGTTTTAACTCCAAACATAACGCTGGTCATTATGGCCAAACAGTTAAATTTTTGTTAGACCCAGAGGACATCTCTCCAAAAAGTAAGATCTTTGTCCCCATTTGCACTTGCAAACTGTAGTCTGGCTTTTTATGGCAGTTTTAGAGCAGTTGCTTCTTCCTTACTGAGCAGCGTTTCAAGTTATGTCGATATAGGACACGTTTTAGTGTGGATATATATAGTTGTCTACCTGTTTCCTCCAGCATCTTCACAAAGTCCTTTGCTGTTGTTCTGGGATTGATTTGCACTTTTCGCACCAAACTATGTTCATCTCTAGGAGACAGAATGCGTCTCCTTCCTGAGTGGTATGATGTGATCCCATGGTGTTTATACTTGCGTACTATTGTTTGTACAGATGAATGTGGTACCTTCAGGCATTTGGAAATTGCTCCAAAGGATGAACCAGACTTGTGGAGGTCCACAATTTCTTTTCTGAGGTCTTGGCTGATTTTTTTTATTTTCCCATGATGTTAAGCAAAGAGGAGTTTGAAGGTAGGCCTTAAAATACATCCACAGGTACATCTCCAGTTCAGTACACCTCCTATCAGAAGCTAATTGTCTAATTTTCTAAAGGCTTGACATCATTTTCTTGAATATTCCAAGCTGCTTAAAGGCACAGTTAACTTAGTGTATGTAAACTTCTGACCCACTGGAATTGTGATAGTCAATTAAAAGTGAAACAATCTGTCTGTAAACAATTGTTGGAAAAATTACTTGTGTCATGCACAAAGTAGATGTCCTAAACAACTTGCTAAAACTATAGTTTGGGAATATGAAATCTGTGGAGCGGTTAAAAAAATTAGTTTTAATGACTTCAACCAAGTGTATGTATACTTCTGACTTCAACTGTATTTGATACCAATCTGTCCTTTGAAAATCAAATTTCCAATGTTTGTAGAACAGCATTCTTCCACCTTAGAAATATTGCTAAGTTACAACACATGCTCTCTGTTGCTGATGCCGAAAACTAATTCATGCGTTCATGACCTCAAGACTAGATTATTGTAATGCATTACTAGGAGGATGTCCAGCAAGTTCAATAAATAAACTTCAATTGGTTCAAAATGCAGCAGCCAGAGTGCTGACTAGAACCGAGGAATATGATCACATTAGCCGCATTTTATCGTCGTTAAATTGGCTACCTGTTAAATTTCGTATTAATTTAAACATTTTGTTAACCAAGTACAAAGCTTTGAATGGTCTAGCTCCGCAGTACATAAGTGACATTCTAACATGCTATATTTCATTACATTCATTACGATCGCAAAATTCTGGCCTGTTAATAGTTCCTAGAATATCAAAATCCACAAAAGGAGGTAGATCTTTTTCCAATTTGGCTCCTAAACTATGGAATAGTCTCCCTAACCCTGTTCGGGATGCTGACACAGTGAGTTTAAGTCTAGACTAAAGACTCATCTATTTAGCCAGGCATACACCTAATTTATCCATACACTCACAATTAGGCTGCTTTAGTTAAGTCTGCCGGAACCAGAAACATTTATCATGATCTATAACTCTGCAAAAAAATAGCGTAGATGCCTGGTTAGCACAGGATCTAAGACACGTGGGTGAAACGCAATCTGGGCCCTGTGCTTTCCTTGTCTTTTTTTTTTTTTTCGGAAGACATGGCACACCTCCTCTTCACAGATCTTAAGTGCAGGTGTTGGGTGTGAGATTGGGCCTTTCAAATCTACAGTAGAACACATTCAGGTCATCAACCAGTTGTTGGTCCACCACAGGGTTGGGGGCAAGAGTCCTGTAATTCATAAGTTGTTTCATGCCCTCCACACTGATGCATGGTCGTTAGCTGAAAACTTGTTTTTCAGCTTCTCAGAGTATCTTCTTTTAGCCACTCTGATTTCCTTATTCAATGTGTTCCTGGCCTGATTGTACAAGACTTTATCTACACCTCTGTAAGCATCCTCTTTGGCCTGACGAAGCTGCCCGAGTTCTGCTGTAAACCATGGTGTGTCGTTGTTGAACGTTAAATAAGTCCTAGTAGGAATGCATATATCCTCACAGAAAATGATATATGATGTCACAGTATCTGTGAGCTTGTCCAGGTCGGTGGCTGCAGCCTCAAAAACACTCCAATCAGTGCAGTCAAAGCAGGCTTGTAGTTCCAGCACTGCTTCATTGGTCCATCTCTTTACAGTCTTTACTACAGGCTTAGCCGATTTTAGTTTATGTCTGTAGATTGGAAGAAGATGAACCAGACAGTGATCAGAGAGTCCTAAAGCTGCTCTAGGGACAGAGCGATATGCATCTTTTATTGTTGTGTAACAATGATCCAGTATATTTCTCTCTCTGGTGGGACATGTAATGTGCTTTTTGTATTTGGGCAGTTCACATGTGAGGTTTGCTTTGTTAAAATCCCCAAGATTAATAATAACTGAGTCCGGGTATTGTTGTTCTGTGTCTGTAAAGTGATCAGCCAGCTGTTGCAGCGCGGCACTCACGCACGTGTTTGGCGCGATATAAACACTCACCAGAATAAACGAAGAAAACTCCCACAGCGTGTAGAAAGGCTTACAGTTGATAAAGAGGGCTTCCAAATTAGGACAGCACATCTTCTTTAACGTTGTTACATCTGTACACCAACTTTCATTGATATAAAAGCATGTTCCACCGCCTCTCGTTTTCCCCGTTAAATCTGCGATGCGATCCGCTCTGAACAGCTGAAAGCCCGGCAGATGTAATGTGCTGTCCTGAATGGCTTCACTCAGCCAGGTTTCTGTGAAGCACAAGGCAGCAGAGATTGAAAAGTCCTTGTTTGTACGGGTGAGGAGATGTAGTTTGTCCATTTTGTTAGGAAGAGAGTGGAGATTCTCTAGATTAATACTCGGCAGCGCTGTTCAAAAGCCACGCCGACATAGCTTGACCAACGTGCCTGCTTGTCTCCCTCACCTGCGTCTCTTGAACAGCAAAGCTGCGCCTCCGACTAAAATGTCCAGCAAAGCGTCCAAATATTCAAAAACTGGGAAAAGATTGTCTGGTATATGCTGCCGAATGTTCAGCAGTTCGTCCCTGATAAAACTGATTGGAAAAAGATTACTAAACTCAGGACAAACAAACAAAAACAACAAAAGAATTGGAGAGCTCCACACCGAGGCGGCCATCCACGGCACCATCATTATGAATGAAATAGTGGGGGTTAAATGTTGACTCAATGTATATATGTTGTGTTTTTTCTTTGTTATATGTTTATAAGTCAATAAAAAAAGACATTTAATTTAAAAAAAAAAAATTTTTTTACATTTGTTTCCAGGAGTGTTGGTTATTCATGTTTTTTGAGACGCTACAGACATTACATCAGAAATTAGCATAAATAATTCTGATTCCAAGTATTAGTCAGCATCATCCAATCACTGCCAACCATGTTAAAATAAAATTATACATTATAAATTTGTACTAATTACCATTGTTCCATGTCTGCCAAACATGTTGAGTGGTCCAGACATCATCTGCAGCCAGAAACTTAAAGAGCACCTATTATGGTTTTTCAAATATTACCTTTCATGTAGTGTGTTATATAGCTGTTTGTGAATGTAAACAAGTCTGCAAAGTTTAAAAAATCAAAGTGCACGACAAATGGAGTTGACTCCCAAAAGAAAGAACCGATTCTGAACACCTGAAACGAGTCGTTAGTAATTCCAGACTTACTTCCTGTACTAACCTACATAATTTGGTAACAAAAAACCCGCCTCTAGTCTTCATTGGCTGCTCACAAACAGCTTTGACCCGCCCTCAAACACTACACTAAGTGATAGACCAATCACAACAGACTGGGACATCTGACCAATCAGAGCAGAGTAGGCTCTCTGAAAGGAGGAGTTTAGAATGAATCCTTTAGAACGGATCATTGAACGAGTCGTTTTTGACACTGGGGAAAAAAAAGATAATGCTGCAATTTAAATTATGAGCAAATTAAAGTGTTTTTTGAACTTGGATGCATGTAAATCTATTGTATGAGACCTTTAAAACAAAATTAGGCACGTTTAAAAATCATAATAGGTGCTCTTTAACTTTAAATAGGAAGTTTGGATTGAATGCACGCAGCTGCATAGAGAGCTATAGGATGCTCCCTTGCTCCCTATTTAGTGAATGACTTAACCTCCATTGTGCTGTCTGTCTGCACTGGTCTCAGAACAGTTTGAAATGCACCTCATTTTCATCTTAACTTCATATAAAGCATCTGAAAGCAACATTTTCCAGTTTTTGGACGCATCCACAAATTTTCAGTGTGATAATGCTAAGTAAATATAGGATATTTTAACTGAAACGCAGCATCCAGTCCACAAATGTAGTCATTGTGTTTCACAGCGTGCTGTTTCGCGATAAATCGCTTAAATAATAATAATTTAAAAAATGGCATATTGGATTATGACTAATCTTTTGACTCGAGCAGGTTTCAATGTAAAAACATAATTCGGTTTCTTACCAGATGTAGTTTTGTTGGAGTTTCAACCAAAAACGTGATGGGAGAAAGGTGCCACTGGTTGTTCCTTGCAGTGTACTCAGCATTCCAGGCTCCACGTGGTTAGGATTAGGGTGGGGGCAGGGTAAGGCCATCTGCAGCCTTCCAGGAACAAACTGAGGCCCCTTTGTACAACGGGCCAAACACAAACTCTCCTGCGATCGCCGCCATGTTGTTTGTTCACATGACTCCATGCGTCCAAAGTTTAACCCTTTACTGACAGCAGAGTCTCCCGAACTGAGATCAGTTGGTTGAAATGAAATTATTCATTGTGTATAGCGAAGCCAAAATACAACGTACTAAAGAATAATGGTCCTATACATGTTTATGAAACAAAAAAACAACAACAACAAAACAAGAGGTGAGATATGACCTGCTAGGATATGATTCACCCCAAATAACTGGAGATATAAAATACAAAAACTAACTGGTGTGAGGTAGCCTATATTGAAGATAATTAGAGATACACCTTTACGACGGAGTAATATTGTGCAACTTGACATATTACTGAGAACTGATTCCCCAAATGAATGTGACACAGGAAAGAAATTAACTTTATAAATCCAATTCATTTTCAAGTATGTTTTGGCCTCCTTCAAATGATTCTCACACAAGAGTTGCTTTATTTATAAGAGGATGCTTCTGTCCAGCCCATTGGCCTTCAGTTCAGATCAGATCAGCTGGTTGAATAACTGTGACATGAGATGAAAAGACAGACATGCAGAAGACAGCAATGGGGGTAGAAATTGTGTGATAGAAATGCCAATGCCATATTAAATTACATTTAAATATATAATCTAAAAAATAAATAAAAAAAAATATAAAAAAGTTAAACAGATTAAAAAAATATTACTGAAAAAAAAAATGTAAAGATGTTGTGAAATTCATTATATTTTTTGCAAGTGTTATATTACTTAAAGGAATAGCTCACCTAAAAATTTTAATCTGTCATTATTTACTCACCATGTACTCATTTACTGTAGTTCCAAACCCATATGCGGTTATATTTTTCTGTGAAACATATGACCTGTGCGCTTGTCTTCTGATGCCATATGATAACTTTGTGAGAGGAACAGACCAACATTTAAGTTATTAAAAAAAGTTGTTCAATATTGCTCTTCGGTGCACATTTAGTCTTGAGACTTTTGAGGCAAGATTATCAGTACATAATGACTTAAATTTTAGTCTGTTGTTCACTAAAAGCTAGCATATGGCTTCAGAAGAGTCATATGGTCTACTTTTAAGGTTATTTTTGTCCTTTTTGGAGACTGACAGCTCGTAGTAACTATGACCTATGCTAACAAAACTAAACAAAAACAAACAAACAAACAGCATACAGGTAAATAGGATGACATAAGGGTGAGTAACGATAAGATTTAAATTTTTGGGTAAAGCAGGTACTTCCTGTAAATAACTTAGCTCATGTTAAAACAGACAAAAACCTGATCAGGTGAAACCACAATAGTTTTAAAACTGTAAAATGTATTTTAAGAATAAAAATTCATGAAAATATTAGTTGTAACACAAGAATTGTTTATAGTCTGTTTATTTCAATAAAGAAAGCTTTTCCACAAAAAGGGAGAAAACTAACACCACATTATCTACAAAATGCTATACATTGCAGACTGTACAGCTGTCTGTAAAACATTGAAAATACTCAAGAAACTTAGATAAAATATTGTAATAAAAAGTAAATGCTAAGGCTGTTCAGGGAGGTTTGTATCAGTATAACTTGTATAGCTGTGAGTACCACAAAGTCCAAATCTGCAGTCAATCAGTGTCATTATCATTTAGGTATGATACATGAACATTTGAAACCTATCTGAGATAAAAATGTGTTTTCAGTATTTCTGTGTCTTCTAGGTGGTTTATTTTTGTTACTTTGGAGTTTGGCACAGAAGTAGTTAAAAATCAATACAAGACAAACATTTTGAAAAGCACTTCACGGCAGTAACACTAGACAGTTTTCCGCTCTTGTATGTTACCTGATTTCGTATATATTTTGCTGATTTTGTCTTGTTTTGTACACAAGTATTCAAATATTAATTTTAAAGTCAGATAACATCTGCAAATCATAAATAATGACTTTTTTGCCATTGAGACGCATCTTACTGGGGGCCGTTGCAAGCAGAGGTGTGGGAACCTTACTCCACTTGTTTGCTTCCATCTGATTTCTGGTCCAGTCGACTTTTACTGCTCTTCACCATATAAATAAAGTATGTGAGCGTTTCTTTTTCATTGACTGGAATATTCCGGAAGTGACGGCTCACTGTCTGAAAAACAAAAACAACATTATTAATAAATAAATTATACAGATTACGCAAATAAATGTGGGTCGCTTAATAGACCAATGCCTGTATCAATTCAGTCTACTACGAAGGACTTCACAGAAAATGAACTGCTTCCAACTACTGGCCAGAAAATGATGGATAAACAATGGATACTTCTTGTATCTTAGGATGGGCATCACAGAAAATTAACTGCTACCAACCACAGCACTTGCCAATTCAAACAGCAAGTAACACTTCACTGATCACTGCCTGCATCAATTCATTCTCTTAAAATGAAATAACACTGCTTTAAATGCATTTGAAAAGCCCTCCTTGTTTTGTGGTAAAGACCACAAATTGAGGTTTGACATACTTAAAAGGAAGCCCAACAAAGAAAAGGTGGAATTAATGAAAGAAAAGGGATTGTGTTTAGAATGTTTAGGAAATCTGACAAAAGCGCATGTGCTGCCAGATTTGTAACCAAAATCATCCAACCATCCTACATGTCAAGACAAAGGAAAACTAAATAGAATCTCAAACTATTACGCTCTTGTTGAAAGCATCATCAATATCAAGTGAATTGGTCTCTTTGGGTGATAGGAGGCATACAGGGACTGCCCCAAAGGAGTGTCATTGCTATAGTTTCAGTTAAGGTGAAGTTAAATATAGGAACCGAAATTGTGCAGACATGCTTTCCTCAACCATGGCAGCTCTGCAACATTCTGCACAGGGGAGTAGAAGACAATTAAATGCTGCTAACCATGGTTCAGGAGAAACCAGAGGCAAGTTACATTGTCACAACAGAACAGAATCTGAAATTGAATTACTGAAAAAATTAAAGTTATTCCTTGCATCACTTCATAACAGGAAAATGTCATTGATTCTGATTACTGTGATGGGCCACACTCAACATTGCTCAGTAGCAGCTCTATATGGTCTTTGCAGTGACACTAAATAGACATCAAAAAGATAAAATTGTGAATGAGTGTAATATTTAATATAAGACATCACTGTTCCATTACAAGTTTAATATATAGATGATACATCATGGCAATCTAGTAGGATCTAGCCCTTTTTTATATTATTTTTCTTAATTTGGCCATAATTAGAAAAAGTTTGGACACACCTGGCTTAAACAAACAACCATACCAAGACTGAAACTTGCCACTGCAGTACGCTTGGGACTGAAATCTGAAAACAGAGCTGCAATTTTACATGGATGAATCTACCTTCTGGTCAGACAGCACAACAATTAAGCATATTGTCAACACTACAAAGAGATGGAAAACGTACGTGGCAAACAGGATCTCCATCATTTGAACCTGAACAGTGGAGGTACATCAGTTCTAAACTGAATCCTGAAGATGCAGCCTGAAGAGGCATGATGTTTTCATTCAGTCTAAAGCTTAAATCAGTGGCCCTCACTTTCTCTCAAAACAACCATCTCACTGGCAAGCAACAACCGAAGAAGTGAGCTTAATCCTGGATGATGATCCAGAGGTGAAAAAACAGATCTCTGCTTGTGCCATCGTGATAAATGACAAGGAATGTCTAACTAGCAGATGATTTAATTACTTCTAATTGGACACATCTTAAAACAGCAGTGGCATGGATTCATAGTTCATAAAAGTTCTTAAACAGTTAATAGAGGAAAGAATAAAACCGAACACATTATCAGTGAACAGAAGAACTGTCAGTTATCTTTCAGTTAAAGATTTAGCTACAGCAGACTTAACATTTTTTAGAATCCTAGTCCAAACTCCTTCATCCAATACCAATTTTAAATCTTTCTCCCATAATCTCTTGATAGAAGTTAAAGCTCCATCCCCCAGACTCTGAATCAGCAGGGAGTAATACACTGATGCCTCATGACCTTTTCCAAAAGCAGAAATCACCTCTCCCAAAGTATCTGCCGCTTTAATGTGTGCTACTCCCAAAAACAGAACAGAGCATGTGGCGCAGCTGTAAATACCTATAAAACTGAGATCTGGGAATCCCGAAATGATGACCCAAATTCTCAAAAGATCTCAACACTCCACTCTCATACAGGTCACCAAGTGTAGCAACCCCCCTCACAATCCACTCTGACCAACAGAAAGGGGACTTGTTGATACATAATTTAGGGTTCAACCATATGCTTGAGGCAACATTTAAATAAATGTCCGAATTAAATACTCTGGCCACTCTTGTCCAAATCATGTGCAAATGTGAGATAAAGGGGTGTGACTTAACTTCTCTGGTTAGTTTGATAGAAAGGCTTTGCAATGGCAAAACAGGGGCAAGGACTTCCTGTTCAATATGAAACCAAGGAGGGGCTCTCTCAGGTGGAAGTGACCAATGAGCCAAATGTCTGAGACCGAATGCATAATAATAAAACTAAATCAGGGGGACATCTACAAGGAGAGATTGCAGCAGGCAGTTGAATTTTGGAATACAATTCATTTTAATAACATTAACCTTCCCAATCATAGATAAATGTAATGAAGCCCACCCACTCACATCACTTGAAAACCTTTTTATTAAAGGGTCAAAACTAAATCACACAAATTAGCTGGGAATAAAATGCCCAAATACTTAATGCCCTGTTTGGGCCACTAGAAGCGCCCTGCTGAAAATCCGTTACTGGGCAGTACGCTGTCAGAGCTAAAGCTTCGGATTTAGACCAATTGACTATGTATCCTGAGAATTTAGAAAAGGAATTAATAATTCTGTGGAGGCGGGGGCCTGGGTAGCTGAGTGGTAAAAGACGCTGGCTACCACCCCTGGAGTTCGCTAGTTCGAATCCCAGGGCATGCTGAGTGACTCCAGCCAGGTCTCCTAAGCAACCAAATTGGCCCGGTTGCTAGGGAGGGTTGAGTCACATGGGGTAACCTCCTCGTCGTCGCCATAATGTGGTTCGCTCTCGGTGGGGCGCGTGGTGAGTTGACGGTCTCAGACGCGGAGGCAGCTGGGATTCGTCCTTCGCCACCCGTATTGAGGCGAATCACTACGCGACCACGAGGACTTAAAAGCACATTGGGAATTGGGCATTCCAAATTGGGTAAAAAAAAAAAAAAAAAAAATTCTGTGGAGGCAAGGCATAGATCTAGTGGGGTCGGAGACGAATAATAAAATATAATCTGCGTAAAGCAGAAGTTTATGCGCCAGACCTCCAGCCATCACCCTGGAAAATCATCCTCCTTACTTATCGCAGCTGATAATGGTTCCAGGGCAAGACAGAACAATAATGGGGAAAGAGGGCAACCCTGACGGGTGCCCCTATCCAGAGTAAAATAATCTGAAATTAATCCATTTGTTTGTACCGCCGCTACCGGATGTCTATAAAGTAACTTAATCCATTCAATCCCGAACCCGTACATTTCCAAAATCTTAAAAAGATAATCCCATTCTACCATATCAAACGCCTTTTCGGCATCAAGTGAGATGGCAGCGACTGGAGTCTGTTCATTCGCCACTGACCACATGATATTAATTAGACGCCTGATGGTATCAGAAGAGCTACGGCCCGAATAAACACCACCTTATCTATATGTACAAGAGATGTCATAACTTTACTTAATCGGTTAGCCAAAATTTTTGACCAAATTTTAACGTCTAACTGGATCAGGGAAATTGGACGGTAACACTTACACTCGCTTGGATCTTTGTCTTTTTTAAGAATCAGACTGATCCGGGCTTGTGTCATGGTTGGCGGAAGTTTTCCATTCTTTAATGATTCCATATTAACTTCTAACAAAAGTGGAGCCGGTTCTGTAGCATAAGATCTAAAAAATTGCTACCTTGTCAAGCTCATCCAAGGTTATCTCAGAATCAAGAAAATTGTTTTGCTCAGCCGTCAGTTTAGGAAGATCTAATGGTTCCACAAAGTTTCTAATATCTTCATCAGTAGACAAAGATGTGGAACAATAAAGATCAAGATAGAATTCTTTAAAAGCACTATTAATATCAATGAAATGATATTAATAATGGGAATGGTAGAAAAAGACTCTCTCTGCTTTATATATCTAGCCAGAAGTTTTCCTGCTTTGTCCCCTGACTCAAAGTATGACTGTCTTGTCCAGAATAGCCAAAACTCCACCTTCCATGACAAAATAGTATTATATCTGCATTTCAATCGTGTCAATTCTCTAAAGCAATCAGACGACATACGGCGCTTCAGCCCTGTCTCGGTACTTTTAATATTCTCTACCAACTCCACGAATTCTCGTGCTTTGGATTTTCTGATGAATGAGGCATACTGTATAATCCCAAGCCATGCCCACAGAGGATACTGAGGACCAGTTGGTCTCCATATAAACACTGATTTCAGCCTTTATCATTTGTTGGAAATCAGGATTTTGCAAAAGGGATACATTAGAATAATAGAATAAATCTTATGGATTGATGAAAAAAAAATGTATAGTCCCTACCAGAGGGGTTCGAAAGTCACCAAATATCTGCAAGACCAAGATTTTTACACATCCTGTAAAACGTCACTGTTGCTCTAGGGGGCTTGCACACTTTTGCTTCATTGTGATCAAGGACTGAGTCCATCAATAGATTAAAGTCTCCTCCCAATATTATATCATGAGGCGTGCCCGCGGCTTGCAACATCCCTTCAAGATCAACGAAAAAGCCCTGATCATCAGCGTTAGGTGCGTAAATATTAGCCAAAATCAACATATGCCCCTGAATGTCTGCTAAAACAACAATGACTCTTCCTAATTTATCTTTAATCTGTTTAAGACATTTGAATTGTAAATGCTTATTTATCAATGTAATGACTCCCCTGCTCTTACTTGAGCCAGCACTAAAGAAAACATGTCCACCCCATATCTTCCCAAATTTTTCAGCTTTCTGTGGGGAAAGATGTGTTTCTTAAAGAAACACTATATCATATTTCTTACATTTAAGAAAAGAAATAACCTTCCTTCTTTTTATGGGGTGCCCCAACCCATTCACATTCCACATGGAGAGAAACAATCCACTCATATTAACATTTGACATATTAGAAAAAATAGATTGTGTGTCAAAAATAAAATTATAAAGACCACATTCCAATGTTGGTGCAACAACCAACCCCCCAACCTCCCCCAGAACAAAAAAACAGAAAAAATAAAAACATGTGCATTAACCCCGCATGACAGCGCCAACCGGCATCCATCCCTCTTAACTCAAACAATCCATGTACGCCTACGAGAGCCCCCGCGACAACTCTGCCATCAGATTGCTCAAGTCCGGTGCTTCTATAAAAATTTTGTGAGACAGAATTACACAACAGAAAATAATATATAAAAAAAACTCCAGCCTGGGGAAGAGTATGGGGGAATATTTTTACCTCATCCAGGAATCCTAATCACCAACTAATTCATTACAACTTCTGTCACAGAACATATTGGACCCTGCTTAAAAGACATCGTATTGACTCCTCCTTTAGCCCCTTCTGTGATAAATGTTCTGACCAACAGCTTGGATCTTTTCTTCATATGATGTGGGAATGCGAAAAGGTTAAAACATTTTGGAATGAGGTGTGTACTATCTTATCCAAAATTATTGACTATTCTATACCAATGAACCCCTCTGTATTACTACTGAATGACGATTCTATGTTGGCTTTCTCTAAGCTGCAAAAAATGGTTTGGCTTGCCGGTCTGACATCTGCAAAAAAAACTGTTAGTGCAATACTGACTCCCACCACACACCCTGGATATTTACAAGTAGTTGACACAATGTTGGAAATATCCATGGCTCGGGTGAATTTTGCACAAATCTCTACATTAAAGATCTGGACTATAGCTACTGAGAAGACCTCCAAGTATATTGCACATAACAATGACCAGGACTCAAGAGTGAATACCCTACCATCTTTTTTTTTTCTTTTTCTGTAATTTATGTTTCATAATTCCTGTGATCTTGTTTTTTTCTGTGATATTATCTACCTAGTATGTAACCCATTGTAAAGCAGGGTGGGGGAGGGAGGGTTGGGATATTGAATTGTCACGTTTATTCATTGTTTACATTCTGGCTTGTTTATTGTTAATAAAAAAAATTAAAAAAAAAAACTCCAGCCAATAGGCAAAATAAACACAAAGAACTATCCTGAAGGAGTGTTCCTCCACAAAACAAACTCCAGCCGTTAGCGGAACCAGCACCAAAAAAAAAAAAAAAAAAAAAAAAAGCCATTCAGTTTCCTCGGGCAGTCCAACGAATGTTCAGTAAGCCGCCCATTCGGCTGTCACATGAGTGCAACAGATTCCCTAATCACTCCAATGTTTTGCAAGAAATATTCAACAAAACAAACTCCAACCAATAGGAGGCATAAGCACAAAGAACGTGCAGATTCATCCACAAACTGTCCTTAAGTAGTGTAATTCCACAAAACAAACTCTAGCCACTAGGTGGAACCAACACAAAAAGAAACAAAAAAGGCGCTCAGTTTCCTCGGACGGTTCAGTGAGTCAGGCCCACTTGGCTGTATCGAGAGTATCACACAAGACTTACTCATTCCATTGACTTTATGAAGGACATCGCTTGCTGTGGGCATGTAAATATTTTACGGACATCCTTAGTTCAGTGCATCCGGAAAGTATTCACAGCGCTTCACTTTTTCCACATTTTGTTATGTTACAGCCTTATTCCAAAATGGATTAAATTCATTATTTTCCTCAAAATTCTACTAACAATACCCCATAATGACAACGTGAAAGAAGTTTGTTTGAAATCTTTGCAAATTTATTAAAAAAAAAAAAAAAATGAAAAAAAAAAAAAAAATCACATGTACATAAGTATTCACAGCCTTTGCCATGACACTCAAAATTGAGCTCAGGTGCATCCTGTTTCCAATGATCATCCTTGAGATGTTTCTACAACTTGATTGGAGTCCACCTGTGGTAAATTCAGTTGATTGGACATGATTTGGAAAGGCACACACCTGTCTATATAAAGTCCCACAGTTAACAGTGCATGTCAGAGCATAAACCAAGCCATGAAGTCCAAGGAATTGTCTGCAGACCTCCGAGACAGGATTGTATCGAGGCACAGATCTGGGGAAGGGTACAGAAAAATTTCTGCAGCATTGAAGGTCCCAATGAGCACAATGGCCTCCATCATCCGTAAATGGAAGAAGTTTGGAACCACTAGGACTCTTCCTAGAGCTGGCCGCCTGGCCAAACTGAGCGATCGGGGGAAAAGGGCCTTAGTCAGGGAGGTGACCAAGAACCCGATGGTCACTCTGACAGAGCTCCAGCATTTCTCTGTGGAGAGAGGAGAACCTTCCAGAAGAACAACCATCTCTGCAGCACTCTACCAATCAGGCCTGTATGGTAGAGTGGCCAGACGGAAGCCACTCCTCAGTAAAAGGCACATGACAGCCCGCCTGGAGTTTGCCAAAAGGCACCTGAAGGACTCTCAGACCATCATAAACAAAGATTGAACTCTTTGGCCTGATTGACAAGCGTCATGTCTGGAGGAAACCAGGCACCGCTCATCACCTGGCCAATACCATCCCTACAGTGAAGCATGGTGGTGGCAGCATCATGCTGTGGGGATGTTTTTCAGCAGCAGGAACTGGGAGACTAGTCAGGATCGAGGGAAAGATGAATGCAGCAATGTACAGAGACATCCTTGATGAAAACCTGCTCCAGAGCGCTCTGGACCTCAGACTGGGGCGAAGTTTCATCTTCCAACAGGACAACGACCCTAAGCACACAGCCAAGATAACAAAGGAGTGGCTCCGGGACAACTCTGTGAATGTCCTTGAGTGGCCCAGCCAGAGCCCAGACTTGAACCCGATTGAACATCTCTGGAGAGATCTGAAAATGGCTGTGCACCGACGCTCCCCATCCAACCTGATGGAGCTTGAGAGGTCCTGCAAAGAAGAATGGGAGAAACTGCCCAAAAATAGGTGTGCCAAGCTTGTACCATCATACTCAAAAAGACTTGAGGCTGTAATTGGTGCCAAAGGTGCTTCAACAAAGTACTGAGCAAAGGATGTGAATACTTATGTACATGTGATTTTTTTTTCGTTTTTTATTTTTAATAAATTTGCAAAGATTTCAAACAAACTTCTTTCACGCTGTCATTATGGGGTATTGTTTGTAGAATTTTGAGGAAAATAATTAATTTAATCCATTTTGGAATAAGGCTGTAACATAACAAAATGTGGAAAAAGTGAAGCGCTGTAAATACTTTCCGGATGCACTGTATCTATTCTCAATTTGGCCGGGAACATCAGTGCAAAAGCAGCCTTCCGTTGATGTAAGAGTTGAGGCATTCCTTGAATCGATCACATTTCTCTCGTCAAATTCGCAAAGTCTGGGAACAAGAAAATGCTGTGGTTCTTCCAAGAAAGCCTTCCTTTACTCCTCGCCTCGCATAACACGAGATCTTTATCATATGTTCTCAGAAATTTGGCCAGAATTGATCGGGGCCTGTCTCCCTCAGTGGATCGCCGAGCCGGAACTCTGTGAGCTCGCTTGATTTCCAACTTATGGCCTGTTATGTCGAGCAGACTCTGGAAGAGCCCGTCAAGAAATTTCACCATATCTCGACCTTCTTCATCCTCGGGAATTCCAACAATTCGGACATGGTTTCGCCGGTTACAATTCTCAAGGTCTTCCAACTTTTCCCAGATGCGCTCTAAGTCTACCTTGGTCGCTAGCAGGTTAGCAGCTAATTCTCTCTCCGATAACTTCAGATAATCGATCCATTTCTCAACATCTGCCACTCTTGTAACCAACTCAGTGAAATTCGTCTCCATGGCAGTGATTGATCGACGTATTACAGCAAGATCCCCCAAGTCGAGAAGTCACGTGATGACTTCTCGACTTGTCAGCGACTAGCTCTGCGCACTTTATAATCTGGTGAGATTCGATACATCCATCTTTACGATACATGCTCTTTGATGTAAACATGGCAAAGAAGTCAAAATCCTCAGACTCTGGAGACATTAAAAGACACTTACGTGCTCTAGCTGAAACCTCTGATGGGCCTCCGAGCCGGGGACTCGATTTGGACGGCACTTCGGGAGAAGAAATTCAGGGTCAACTGTCCGACATCTCGGTGATGCTGACGGAGGTTGTTGCTGATTTGGAGGATCTCGCTGTAATACGTCGATCAATTACGGCGATGGAAACAAAATTCTCTGAGCTGGTCACAAGAGTGACAGATGTTGAAAAACGAATAGATTATTTGAAATCATCGGAGAGGGAATTATCCGCTAATCCGCCCGCGTCCAAAACAGACGTGTGACACATTTTGGAAAAACTGGAATATCTCGAAAATACGAACCGAAGGAATAACATACGAATTGTTGGAATTCCTGAGCATGAAGAGGGTAGAGATATGGTGAAATTCCTGGAAGAGCTCTTCCCGAGTCTGCTCGACATAACAGGCCATAAGCTGGAAATTGAGCGAGCTCACAGTGTCCCGACTCGCAGATCTGCTGAGGGAGACAGGCCCCGATCAATTCTGGCCAAATTTTTTAGATCATCCGATAAAGATCTCGTGTTGCGCCAGGCGAGGAGCAAAGAAAAGCTTTCTTGGAAGAATCACAATATTTTCTTGTTCCCGGACTTTGCGAATTCGACGAGAGAGAAACGCGATCGGTTCAAGGAATGTAAGAAACTCTTACATCAACGGAAGATCGCTTTTGCACTGATGTTTCCAGCCAAAATGAGAATAGACACCAAGGATGGCAGCCAAGTATTTTTATGCCCCAAAAAGGCACTGGCCTACATAGAAACTATGGGCGAGTAAAATCATTGGCCGTTTCTTATGTGAGTGGACTGACTCGCTGTTCAGTGACTCAACAATCTAAGGAAGCTGGGCACCATTTTTGTTTCTTTTTATGTTGGCTCCGCCTAGCGGTTGGAGTTTGTTTTGTGGCATGACTCCTTGACGGAAGATCACTTTTAGACTGAAGTTCCCGGCCAGATTGAGAATGGTCACTATGGATGACCGCAAAATATCTACATGCTCACATAAATGACGTCCTTTATAAAGTTGACGGACTGAGTAAGTCATTGTGTATTTTTTTACGCGGCCTCCGAGTGAATTTGACTCGCTCAATAAACACTTGATCATCCGAGGTACCGGGATGCCTGTTTTCTTTCTTTCTTTAGCCTAGTGGCTGGAGTTTGTTTTGTGGAATTACACTGCTTCGGGACAGTGTTGTGGATGATTCTGTTCGTTCTTTGTGCTTGCACCTCCTGTTGGCTGGAGTTTTTGTGGAGTATTTTTAAGGGACATTAGAATGATTTCGTCATCTGCTGCACTCATAACAGCTGGCTCACTGAACAATTGTTTGTCTGTCCGAGGAAACTGAACGGCTTTATATCAGCTGGAATTTGTTTTGTGGAGGAACACACCTTCAAGACAGTTCTGTGAATGAATCTACACGTTCTTTCTGTTTATTCTGCCTGTTGGCTGGGGTCTGTTTTACAAAGTATTTTCTGTTATGTAATTTTGCCTCACAAAATTTGTGCAGACGTACCAGACTTGAGCAATCCAATGGCAAAGATGTCGCGGGGGCTCTCGTAGGTGTACATGGACCTTTTGAGTTTAGAGGGATGGAAGTTCAGGGTTTTATTGTTGTACTAATGGGGAATGTGGTCTGTATAATCGTATTTTTGACACAGTTTATTTTTTCTATTATATCAAAATGTAAAATGTTATTATGAGTAGGTTATATCTCTCTACATGGAATGTGAATGGGTTGGGGCACCCCATAAAAAGAAGGAAGGTTATTTATTTTCTTAAACTTAAGAAATATAATATAGTCTTTCTTAAAGAAACACATCTCTCCTCGCAGGAAGCTGAAGATATGGGGTGGACATGTTTTCTTTAGTACTGGCTCAAGTAAGAGCAGGGGAGTCATTATACTGATAAACAAACATCTACAGTTCAAATTTCTCAAACCGATTTAAGATAAATTAGGAAGAGTCATTATTGTTTTAGGAGAAATTCGGGGCAAAGGTTGATTTTGGCTAATATTAACGCACCTAATGCTGATGATCAGGGCTTTTTTATAGATCTTGAAGGGTTGTTGCAAACCGCTGGCACCCCTCATGATATAATATTGGGAGGAGACTTTAATCTTTTGATGGATTCTGTCCTTGATCATAGTGAAGCAAAAGTGTGTAAGCCCCCTAGAGCAACGGTGACGCTTCACAGGATGTGTAAAAATCTTGGTCTTACAGATATTTGGAGACTTCTGAACCCATCTGGTAGGGACTATAAATTTTTTCATCAGTCCATAAGATTAATTCTAGAATAGATTTTTTTTATTTTTATATCCAAGTCCCTCATTTCATTTGCTGTTGATTGCTCAATTGGAAACATTTTAGTCTCAGATTACACCCTGGTGAGTTTAGAGGTGTTGCCACATACGGAGAAAAAGAAATCATACAGTTGGCGCTTTAATGTATCCCTTTTGCAAAATCCTGATTTCCAACAAATGTTAAAGACTGAAATCTATGTTTATATGGAGACCAACTGGTCCTCAGTATCCTCTGTGGGCGTGGCTTGGGAGGCACTTAAGGTGGTTCTTAGGGGTCGGATTATACAGTATGCCTCATTCACCAAAAATACAAAGCATGAGAACTCATGGAGTTGGAAGGGAATATTAAAAGTGCAGAGGCAGAGCTGAAGTGCAGAATGTTGTCTTATGGCCTCATAGAATTGACCCGACTGAAATATAGATATAATACTATTTTTTCGTGGAAAGTGGAATTTTGGCTATTCAGGGCAAGACAGTCATACTTTGAGTCGGGGGACAAAGCAGGGAAGCTTTTGGCTAGATATATAAAACAGAGAGAGTCTTTTTCTACCATTCCCTCAGTGAAATCTGCTGCTGATGGTGAAATTTTTACCTCGGCCATTGATATTAATAATGCCTTTAAAGAATTCTATCTTGATCTTTATAGTTCCATGTCTTCGTCTACTGATGAAGATATTAGAAACTTTGTGGTTTCTAAACTGACGACTGAGCAAAAAAATGATCTTGATTGAGATAACCTTGGAGGAGCTTGACAGGTAATTAAGGCCTTGCCTACAGACAAGTCTCCGGGGCCAGATGATTTTGCTGCTGAATTTTTTAGATCTTATGCTACAGAATTGGCTCCACTTTTGTTAGAAGTTTATACAGAATAATTAAAGAATGGAAAGCTTCCTCCAACCATGACACAAGCCCGGATCAATCTGATTCTCAAAAAGGACAAAAGATCCAAGTGAGGGTAAAAGTTACCGTCCAATTTCCCTGATCCAGCTAGATGTAAAAATTTTGGCTAACTGATTATGACACTCTGGGCCGCAGCTCTTCTGATAACATTAGGCGTTTCATCAATATCATGTGGTCAGTGGCGAATGATCAGTCTCCGGTCGCTGCCGTCTCACTTGACGCCGAAAAGGCCTTTGATATGGTAGAATGGGATTATCTTTTTAAGATTTTGGAAATATATGGGTTCAGGAGTACATTTATTGGCTGGATTAAGTTACTTTATAGACACCCTGTAGCAGAGGTACAAACAAATGGATTAATTTCAGATTATTTTACTCTGAATAGGGGCACTCGGCAGGGTTTCCCTCTTTCCCCATTATTGTTCTATCTTGCCCTGGAACCATAAGCAGCCACGATAAGAAAGGAGGATGATTTTCCAGGGGTGATTGCGGGAGGTATGGCGCATAAGCTTCTGCTTTATGCAGATGATATTTTATTATTTGTCATTGACCCTACTAGATCTATGCCTTGCCTCCACAGAATTATTAATTCCTTTTCCAAATTCTCAGGATACAAAGTCAATTTGGCTAAATCTGAAGCTTTGGCTCTGACAGCGTACTGTCCAGTAGCGGCCTTCCAGCCGGGCGCCTTCCAGTGACCCAAACAGGACATCAAATATTTGGGTATTTTATTCCCAGCAAATTTGTCTGATTTAGTTAGAGTTAATTTTGACCCTACAATAAAAAGATTTGAGCAATGTGGACAGGTGGGCTTCATTACATTTATCGACGATTGGGAAGGTTAATGTTATTAAAATGAATTGTATTCCAAAATGTAGATGTCCCCCTCTCTTATTTCAAGCAATTTGATAGCATAGTGAAGTCCTTCATATGGAATGGAAAGCGTCCCAGGTTACATTTCAGTAAGTTGAATAGGCCGACTGACAAAGGTGGGCTAGGCCTACCCAAGATTGTTTTATTATTATGCGTTCGGTCTCAGGCATTTGGCTCATTGGTCGCTTCCATCTAAGAGAGCCCCTCCCTGGTTTTGTATTGAACAAGAAGTCCTTGCTCCTATTTCGCCATTACAAAGCCTTTCTAACAAACTAACCGGAGAAGCTAATTTGCACCACGTTATTTCGCATTTGCACTCAGTATGGACAAAAGTGTCCAGAGTGTTTAATTCAGACATTTATCTGAATGCTGCCTCGAGCATATGGCTGAACCCAAAATTATGTATTGATAAGTCCCCCTTCTGCTGGTCAGAGTGGATTGTGAGGGGGGTTAATACACTCGGTGACCTATATGAGAGTGGAGTGTTGAGATCCTTTGGTAATTTGACTCAACATTTTGGGATTCCCAGATCTCAGTTTTTTTTTTTTTTTTTTTTTTTTTTTAGGTATTTACAGTTGCGCCCCCTGCTCTGTTCTATTTTTGGGAGTAGCATACACCCCCATAAAGCGGCAGATACTTTGGGAGAGGTGATTACTGCTTTTGGAAAAGGTCATGAGGCATCGGTGTATTACTTCCTGCTAGTTCAGAGTCTGGGGGACGGAGCTTTAACCTCTATCAAGAGATTATGGGAGAAAGATTTTAATTTGGTATTGGAGGATGGAGTGTGGGCTGGGATTCTAAAAAACGTCAAGACTGCATCTAGAGACGCAAGGGTGCAATTATACAATTCAAGATTCTACATAGATTCTATTGGACCCCCTCTGGACTGTATAGGCTTGGTCTTAAAGACATACCCACCTGCTGGCATTGCCAATCAGAGGATGGAGACATGGCCCATGTTTTTTGGTGGTGCGCTGAGATTCAGGAATTTTGGTTGAAGGTACAGAGTTTTGTTTGTGACATGTTGGGCATTCGGATTTCGTTTTGCCCCAGACTCTGTTTCTTGGGTGATGGGGCGGTCATCAACGTAGGCAATAAATACATAAATGATTGAGTCCTCACCAGTGTGGTGATAGGCAGGCAGATTGTTTTAAGGGGTTGGAAATCGGTGGGAGCACCCTCAATTCGGGAGTGGTGCGAGGAACTGGGAAGGGTGTCAGCCTTTGAAGAGGTAATATGTAGAAGGCTGGGGATATGGGATTCTTTTAATGGGTAATGGGATATATATTTGATGTTTTTGGGTGGCTCTAGGAGTAGGTCTGTGGAGAGAGGAATATAGTTTAGAGCTGTATGTTTATTATATGTGTATGTGTATATGCGTATATACATATATATGTGTATGGGTGTGTATGTGTACACACACACATATATATATATATATATATATATAATTATTATTATTATTATTGTTGTATATTTTTATTTATTTATTCATTATTATTATTTTATTCTCTGTATAAGTGTGTACTTAAGACCACTGGGTAAGACCACTGGGATGTTCGTTTGGGGTCGGGTGGAGTTCTTGATTGGGGAGGGAGTTAATGTTGATTTATTGTATATATGATTTGTTTGTTTTGTTTGCTTTGAAAAAAATCAATAAAAATGTTAATCATAAAAAAAAAGATCCTCCAAGTCAGCAATGACCTTCATCAGCATCGCCTACCTGTTCAACATTTGACGCTGAATCTCTTTAACCTCACTGGCTAAACTGAGTCCCGGGCTTTCGGCCTGCCGCTCAGGGGCTTTCGCTTGAGCATGTAAGTGTCTTTTAATGTCTCCAGAGCCCGAGGATTTTGAATTCTTTGACATATTGTCTTCCTAGAACAGTTATGGAACAGGGTGTATTGAATGTCATCGGTTTATGACACAAAAAGTATTAAAAACTAGCAAAGTGTGCAGAGCTCGCCTTTCACACGTCCAAACCTCGCATGGTGCCATGCGACTCCCAAGATAATGCCTTTTTTATGGAAATGGGTATTTTCAATGCTTTAGCTAGTTTCTTATAGCCACTTCCCATTTTATGAAGCTCATCAACCTTTCGCTGCACATCATAACTTTATTCTTTTTATGGATGACTAAGAGAATTTGGCCTGTGTGTTACCTCATATTTATACCCCTGTGAAACAGGAATTCATGGCTGAACAATTTCATGTTCCTTGTCACCCAGGTGTACTAAATGTAAAATATGAATGGGAATATACTTCAGATATATTTTACTCATAAGAATTTCTAGGGGTGCCAATAATTGTGGCAAACGTGTTTGAGAATTTTTTTGCGTATGAGATTTTTCCCAACTTTCAATTACTTTACTTCAATTAAAGGTTAGATTTTTATGAATATTTTGAATGAAAGATCAAAAGGATAAACAATAAAGACATATTTTTCACAGCCTTCTTTGCTAATATTTACAAAGGTGCCAATATTTTTGGCCACAACTGTATATATGCATTATATTTTTACTTACCTGTGATTGATGTCTATAAATTATTTAATGTAGCCTATGTTTGAATAAATCTCCTAATTCTGTCAAATGTACAGAATCTATTTTCTCAATAACAAGTTTTTATGACAGCCATCATTTAAATTATTATATCTCGATTGGAGCATAAATATAACTGTACAATCAGACAGCTGAGACTTTTAAGATTTTGACTGTTTTGTGTTTTATGTTATTTTGATAAAAACAATGCCACAGCTTTCAAACTATATACATTTTATTACAAAATCCAAAGAATCAATTAAAGACGGAATTAATGCGAGCGCCTTTTGGCTTTCATAATATTCTTTAGCGTGCTTAATTTTAAGCTGTTAAAACAGATTGTTTGTATTACCACATGTGATTATCATCGCACAGATTAAATTTTCCTAATCTGTGTCAGTTTTTGTGAACCAGATGTCGCACCTGTTTTAATAACAAGCTCCCCTTCATTTTCTTAACTTTTCTTTTGATCACATCAGCAAAAATTCATCGAATTATGGAGACGTACAGATGTGCGGTGTAGTCAAGTGCACTTCGGCATGTTAAAGAGATGGTCCAGGTGTTTGGATCACAGTGACGCTGTCCCGCCAGAGTGTGTCAGTCAGATCACAGTGGACTTCTGCATCCTCCGCCGTAGAGCGCTCCGAACCAGCCCGCAAAATCAGAATTGCAAAGAATCAGCCACGAGTTTGTGGGTGCGTTTGTGCCGTTGCCAGATCTGCATAATTCTTTTAGTGAATATGGTGTTAAACCAGCGCGGTCAAATAACCGGCGAATTCATTCCCCGCTTAAGCCTGGTTTCAGTTTCACGTGAAGCATGTCCACTGATAGATACGTCACGCTGCGCACAAGGATATTTACATATCGCAATATACATGATATAGCAAAATCTCTGTCGATCGACACTTTATATCATCATCACAAAATATCACCCAGCTTCAATATACCGTCTGCAAATATGCGAATATCTGGTTTAAACAGATGTAATTCACGAACCTCACAAAAATCCAGCGTTTTCTTTCGTCCTGACGAGTGCTCATAATATTTTTCTCTGAACTGAACTGCGTTCGGTCAGCCTGGATCAAAACTCAGTTCCTCTGATTTACGAATGTTACATGATGGTCAGTTCGTGAGTATCCAAACAGGCAATCGGAGCTGTGTTAACAGAAAGCTCAGGAGATTGCTGCTCGCTGGTCCCGCACTAACGCTTGAGAGCAACTTCAAAGTAAAAGCTATTCACGCGTGCTATACGTATATTTCACATTCACTGTGCACAATATGTACAATTTGTTTGATTTGGTCTTTTGAAAATGCGATTGCTAATGTGCACATGCCATCCATGACTAGACTACTGTGTGCACTATTTCCTTCTTCCTAATATATTACACAATATATTTTTTATGTTCAAATAAATTACTTGGATGACTAAATAGAAATCAGAAGAAACTGCTATCTACCATTTAAAAACAAAATCAAAATTTTTTCTAAAGATTCTTTTTTATAAAGTTACATTTTTTGTGTGAAGTTTTGAATAAATATTGTGCTAAATATTGTGTTTATTAATTTTTGTTATCAATTTTATATGTTATTTACTATATTAAATTGTGTAATTTATTGACATTATATCAGCCTATCGGCCACCATGCACTCTGGATATCGGCATCGGCCATTAAAAAACCCATATCGGTCAACCTCTACTTTTGAAACAAACAAAAAACATATTGGCCTATATATGATCATTATAATAATAGCAAATAACAGTTTTTATTTTTTTTAAAGAACCACACTTTTACAAGAATTTTGCTATATATCTATAAATAATGTTTTATTTTACTTGTGTTGATTTCATATGGCCATGATGTATTAAACAGCATATAGCATAGTCTGCTCACCTCATTAATATAAAAAATTTAAATATGTTTTAATAATCAAAAAAAATCAATAAAAAAAGAGTGTAGCCCTCGAGGCTAAAGGGATCCTACTTTACGGCCCTCTGGCTTTCCAAAGTTGAGTACCCCTGCTCTAAAGTTTACTCAGAATGGTGCCAAAAACAAAAACATCCAGTGAGCAGCAGTTCTGCAGACAGAAATGCCTTGTTGATGAGAGAGGTCAACTGAGAATGGCCAGACTGGTTCAAGCTGACAGAAAGGCTACTGTAACTCAGATAACCACTCTGTACAATTGTAGTGAGCAGAATAGCATCTCAGAATGTACAACACGTCAAACCTTGAGGCGGATGGGCTACAACAGCAGAAGACCATATCGGGCATTTTATTGGGACCATAGTGTTTCTAATAAAAGTGTTCAGTGAGTGTACATTAATGTATTGCCTCTCATGTAATCGTCAAATCTGTGTTTCAACCACGGGAAGACACCTTTTTACACATTTAACCTGTGATTGATGTCTGTAATTATTTCTTTTTTTAATTCTGTGCATAAAGCTCAAAATGTGTTTCTGGGTCAAAGTGACAACGTTTTGAGAAAATTATGAACATATATTACATTTAATTTATTACAATATGTGCAGTTATTACATTATGCTTTGTTATTACATTATGAGTTGCTACAAGGGTTATTGTTAACAAATGATGAAAAACTGCAGAGGAACATTTAGATCTGATTTGTAGGGGTCTAAGCACCGAAGGTGCTAGAATTCTATTGTATTTGTTAGGATTTTTAGGGGATCAAGCATAAATAGTGGTATTTGTTAAGATTTTCTCCTTACTGTATTTGTTAAGAGTTTGTTGTTATTAGGGGTCTAAGCACAGAAGGACAAACAAAAACCCTACTGTGTTTGTTCTGATTTTCTTCTTGTACTTTATTTTTCTGCCCTAAAAGTGTATGGGTGTCAGAGACCGTAAATCGCAGAAACTCCAAACTTGGCAGGATGGTCCCAAATGTGCATCACTACTCAGGCGCACATACATCTTATTATAGACAAGCAGGGTGTCTACGTGAAGCAGTATATAACATTTTGTGAGAATCGGCCATAAGCTATAAGCAGCTAATTCGCATTTTTGCCAACAGCTCTGGAACCGTTTAGGCTAGAGTATTTTTTTTTTAGTTTCTCTGAATCCTTCAGTGCCCCCATATCATATGGTCACATGGATTTACATTTCTGCAAGAAAACTTTTCTACCACTTCACTTTAATTGAAAAACCTACTTTTTCAAACTCATCCTACGGCGTTTGTCTGATTCGCACAAAACTTTGCATACATCATCTACAGAACCTTCTCACAATTATCAAAATAATTTTTATGTCAAATAGTTCCAAAGATATAAGCAAATACGTTTTCGGCTGTGGCCCATAATGACTAATTGACCCATATAATGTGAGCACAATTTTCAAACTTAACAAAACTTAGTACACACGCGCAAAATAACATTCTGTGTTAACAAGCAAAATGTTGTTATTTTGGCAGCGCTATAATGTAGGAAATATCTATTTTAACAACTGCAATTAATGCAGTTAGAATTAGGGATATAAATAGGCTGTTGTCCGCCAGAGGGAGCCACAAGACAAGAAATCATTGAAAGTCTTCAAAAAGTAATAACAGGAATACTAAAATATTTTGCCACAGACATTGCTTGTAAATCAGATAAATAAATAACTTAATTACAATAATATTAATAATGAACTAATTGCTATATTCTACCTACTAATGCACCGTCTTCTTTCCTAAAAGAAAATCCATTCTTCTACCACAGTCTCTCACCTTCCACACTAGCACTTTTGGGGCCGGATTCACGAAACAATTTCTTCTTAACTACCATTTTCTTCTTAATTTGTAACTTAAGAAAAAAGTTAAGAATATTTTGTATTCCCAAATAAACTTCTTAAAGTTCTTTTTTTTTTTCTTAAGAACATTTTCATAAATCCGGCCCCTGGTGCGCACCCGGGGTTGAATGACGTCAAAGTTCAGTTCGTTTGGACAATGTGATCATGTTTTCCGAACTCAGGTGCGCACCCGGATCCACTTGAAAAGATGGTCTGGGGTGCGGTTCATGTGAACTCCAGTACGGTTCGCTGCTAATATGAACCCAACTGTACCAAATCACGGAAGTGAACCACTTGTGATGACGTATAATTCGCGTCTTTGCAGGCACGCAATCGCAATCCTCATGGTATAATGCATTTCTCATACATACTAGTGTCCAAACACACCGCCTATGAGAACAGGTCACATTCTTCACATCTCTTGCAATGCATCCGCGGGCTCACAGCAGACAACCCCTAATATTCATCACATCATTGTACATTCAATGCATCCGCAGGAGACAAACACAAGTGTTGTTCTGTACATGGCAAGTTTTCGTGGTAAATCCAAAGAGATTGACTTTAATACTGCAATTTACACAGTGACATCTTTTTGAGTTGTTACCTAGTTACAGCGGTAAACAGCTGCCGCTTGTACACACGTTGATGACGTAATCGGACCACGGTTCGGACTCAAATAATATGATGTGAACACAGACCTGTGCAGGCAGCGGGAGGGGAGAAAACAAACTCTGGTTCGGTCCAAGCAATCGAACCAAGTGTGAATGCACCCTAAGCAATTTTTAAACTTGTAATACAGTTTTTCACTTCTTACTTTCTCCATAGGAAGAATCGCTTCTGTTGTTTTCCTCATTTGTCAGTCAATTTGGATAAAAGTGTGTGCTAAATGTATAAATGTAATACGCAATAGATCGGGTTGCCACCTGTCCCGTAAAATACGGGATCGTCCTGTATTTAAAGATAAAATTATGCGTCCCGTATCGAATCAATACGGGATGCGATTTGTCCCGTTTTTAAGCGATTTGTCCCGTATTTAATATCAAGTATTTAATATGGTGTCACGGTGAAATCGTTCCAGATTGCTAATTTAACATTGATACAAGTTGGAAAATGTGCCTATGGTGGGTAAAGGACCATACGAAAAGTCCACAAATAGTGCTAAAACTGCGGTTTGTTTCTCTATATAAATGTTCAATAAGATCAAACAATGTATGAATACAATCACTGAGTCATAAAGACAAGTACAGGTGAAGGAAGAAAAAAAAATACATATAAACCAACCAAAATGTATACATAAATAAGATAAAGGAGACAAATAATTGAAAAGATAAAAAGAAATATATTTTTAACACATAAGAGATGTATTTTTTTTTTTTTTTTTTTTTTTTTTTAAGTCAGGGGTCAGGAAAGCTCTAATTTCAGCATATAAGAAAGGATATATAATTTTTATTAATAACGCATATTAACTCAACGCATTTATTGCTAAAACTATGGAGGATGTGGTTATGGGCCGTGATTCAAAACTTCAAAAGTGGCAACCCTAACCATAGATCTTCACAGAAACGTCAGTTATTTTATTTTTTTGTTCAATTTGGAATGCCCAATTCCCAATGCGCTCTAAGTCCTCGTGGTCGCATAGTGATTGGCCTCAGTCCGGGTGGCGGAGGGCCCAGTTGCCTCCGCGTCTGAGACAGTCAACCTGCGCATCTTATAACGTAGCTTGTTGAGCATATTACCACGGAGACATAGCGCGTGTGAAGGCTTCACGCCATCCACCGCAGCAACCACGCTCAACTCACCAAGTGCCCCACCGAGAACGAACCACATTATAGCGACCACGAGGAGGTTACCCCATGTGACTCTACCCTCCCTAGCAACTGGGCCAATTTGGTTGCTTAGGAGACCTGGCTGGAGTCACTCAGCATGCCCTGGGATTCGAAGTAGAGAACTCCAGCGGTGGTAGCCAGCGTATTTTACCACTGAGCTACCCAGGCCCCCTACAGAAACGCCATGTTTGATTTTTTGATGAGAATGAAAACAAAGGCTGAGGGATAGACTTGAGCCCAATTCGGACAGGATTCATTTTATATTGGGATGTGAGGGAATTTAATAATTAACAGAGCTCTTGTCATGTCAGTAATTTTATTCAGACTTATTACGGAAGGTGTGTTCCCGCGCTGGTAAAAAAATACAGCATGTTTTATCTACTATATAATGCTCTGCAATAATGACCCTTGGTAATTTTAATCGCCTGCGAACTGGAAAAAGCCTGTAAATCAGCACTTTCCAGCGATGTTGGTCAGCAACAGATGGCAGAAAATGTTAGACGCACTTTACAACTTCAGATAGCGCTGACTGTTAGGGGTGTTTTATGCTGCAGAGTTCACCCCATGAACCTACATAAGATAAAATGGATGAATGGATGGACCGATTGATAGATGCTGCTGAGTTCGGCTTTCTGTGTCATTGTTCAAAACTGTTTGCATCCATCTGACCAAAGTAAGTTCATTGTTGTTGCTTCTTCCCCGATTACAATTTAGCTGTCAATGAAAACACTCACTCGTTCATTCATTCTCTTTATAGTGAATGCTACAGAATATAGGGAGCAATTTCTGACTGTTCTGAAGGGAAATAACCAGTTGATTACAGTCACCTGTGGTCAATGACACGTGGCAGCCGAGAAAACATATATATTTTTTATACTTTCGCAGTGTCTGCCGCAAACAGTCCTACATGACAATGCAATACATAAGATAAAATTCTCATGAACGAGCATGTCTAGCAGAAGCGCCTCCGAATACTACATCCCGTGTATAACTGCCTTTACATGCTGCTAAAATATAATTTTTCATTCTATGACCCTGCTCGATTTAAACATGGATCTTATTTGCCTGCACATGACATTTCATCTGTAATTACTGGTGCAATAAATATTAACTTTATATGATATGCAAATGTATTACCCTTATTTATTTGAACGCTTGGATTTGTTATCAAGCATGACTATTTATCAAAACAGAAAATTTAAAATATTTTTTTTACTGCGTGACTAGCTGAATGGCGAGCACAGAAATGATGCCATCATTTTGTTATTATACTTTTTTGCTTGAGCTTTAAGCAACACATTAATCATTCAGTAACGCACTAACGTAAGGATTGATGTATACAGTAATAAAATCAGAGACCCTCCTCGAAATTCAAACACAACTGCTCAAGTGACGCATATTACCAGGTTTTAATGGTGATGGCGCCTGTTAAAGGAATAGTTCACCCAAAAATGAAAATTCTCTCATCACTTACCCTCATGCCATCCCAGATGTATGACTTTCTTTGTTCTGCAGAACACAAACAAAGATTTTTAGAAGAATATTTCAGCTCTGTAGGTCCATACAATGCAAGTGAATGATGACCAGAACTTTGAAGCACAAAAAAGCACATTAAGGCAGCATAAAAGTAATCTATATCCAGTGGTTAAATCATTGTCTTCAAAAGCGATATGATAGGTGTGGGTGAGAAACAGATCAATATTTAAATCCTTTTTTTTTTTTTACTATCAATCTCTTTTTTTACCATCAATCTCCACTTTCACTTTCTTCTTGTGCTTTTGGTGATTCAGATTCTTTGTGCATATCACCACCTACTGGAAAGGGAGAAGAATTTATAGTAAAGTACTTTGATCTGTTTCTCAACCACACCTATCATATTGCTTCTAAAATCATGGATTTAACCACTGGAGTTGAATGGATTACTTTTATGCTACCTTTATGTGCTTTGCAGCTTAAAAATGTTGGTACCCATTCACTTTTCAACAAATTTATTTCAGGCAGGACCTAAAAGTGCCCTAAAAGTGTTTGGGCATCAGAAACCGTAAATCGTAGAGATGACAAACTTGGCAGGATGGTCCCAAATGCGCACCACTATTCAGGCAGTTATAAAAAGAATTTCGATATGTCAAATAGTCCCGAAGATATCAGCAATACATATCCTTCGGTAAAATGCACTTTGATTCATAGATCAATATCTACTATCTAACGTGAAGCCCAAACATAATGAAACCCAGTACACATATTCAACAGGCCATTTTAAGGTTGCACGCAAAGTTTCATACAACTCTACCCACGGGGCACTACAACTAAAAAAAACTGTAATAACTCTGCAGTTGTTTGATCGACAAAGTTCAAATTTAATATGCACATTCTTTGGTTCAAGTGCTTACATATCCTTAACATATCGATTCGACAAATCAACAAAAATGGCCACCAGCAGCCAATCAAATTTCAGCACCTAATAACTTGAATTGTGAACGGCCGATGGTCATGAATACCTTATACACAGGAAGGGTCTCTACATGAAGCTGCATATAAAATGCCGACAATTGGCCACACTGTGGTGCTATAATAAGCTAATTCAGATTTTTGCTATTAACTCTGGAAATGTATAGGCTAGAATAAAATATTTTAGTTTTTCTGAATCCTTCAAGACCCTCAAATCATGTGGTCACACGGATTTTAGTTCCCGTAAGAAAACTTTGTACCACTTCGATAAAAAAAAAAAAAAGAAAAAAAAAGATAATCGATGATAAGAATAAAAACGGCAATAATCAATATCTAGCCACAGCAATTCACTGTGAATCATGGCCCGTATACACAAAGAATTTTACCTTACCACTAGGAGTTCTCCAAAGAGTTCCTAGCTAGGAGTTTGTGCTTAAAACCCATTTACAAAACTGAAGAGAGCAAGTTTAACTAAGGAAATCTTAAGATTAGTGTAAGGCAGAGTTGACCTCGCTGCTATGGACCGTTTTATGAGAATGCTCTTTTAAATCACCCACAGTGACTGGATAGCCTGTTCCTGTTGGTGACGGCACTCTGCACAAGTGTTTGTAGCTTGCTAGTGTGCTTTGCATTGCTTATTCTTTAATGATCATTTACCACGTGCTTCGGGTTTTTCCGCTTTTCACTGTTTCATCTGTGTGTATTATACCGCGCGCACCTGTTGCTCTCGTTTTTTTTTTTTCTGCTTGTCTACATCTCTCTTCTCGACTGTGTGCATTAGTTTTCTCCACTGTGTTTTACACAGATTATTGCATCAATCTCAAACATCTGCTGATTAGGAACCACATCGATCTCAAACCCTCGCCGCTCAAGAACCACCATAACAACAACAACAAACAATTGCGGTAAGTCATGGCATCTGCTCATTATTTCTTCCTGCATTACATGCCACATGTTTACTATAGCTTCTTCCATCAGTAGTGAGGGATTCACATGTGATAAATATAAGGAATTAGTCAGGCTGATGGACAAGGTTAATAAGCTAGAGACATGCATCTGAACACTAGTGGAGGTCAGTGAGAAAGAGATGCCGGTAGATACTGTTTCAGATGCGGGTAGAACAGCGAGCAACACACACACTTTGGTTCCGGCTCTAGAGCCCCCGCAGCAGGGCGATTGGGTGACGTCTCGGCAGCATACTCACTCAGCAAAGTGACACCACTCTCCTGTTCCTGTTAGGGTTTCCAATCGATTCTCCCCAATCAGTGATGCACCCACTGAGAATCATGTTGAAAGAGCCATAAAAATTGGTGATTCTACTATAATTAATAATTAATAATTTTCTTTATTTATCACATTATACATTTGCACATATACAGTGAAATTCTTCTTTTTTCACATATCCCAGCTAGGCTGGGGTCAGAGTGCAGGGTCAGCCATGATATGGCACCCCTGAAGCAGATAGGGTCAAGGGCCTTGCTCAAGGGCCCAACAGTGGCAGCTTGGCGGTGCTGGGGCTTGAACCCCCGACCTTCTGATCAGTAACCCAGAGCCTTAACCGCTGAGCTACCGCTGCCCCTGTAAGGAACGTGGAAATAGAGACTCCAGCCAACATTGTTAAATGCATTTCGGGGACTAGGGCGTCTGACATCAGATCAAATTTACAAGTGCTGGCTAATGCTAAACGTAGATTTTCTCAAATTGATATTCATGTCGGCACTAATGGATGTCTGGCTTCGCCAGTCGGAGATCACTAGAGATAATGTTAAAGAGGTGTGTGAACTTTCAAAAACTATGTCAGACACTGTAATATGCTCGGGCCCCCTCCCTACTCGTTGTGGTGACGAGGTTTATAGTAGATTAGTGTCACTGAACGGCTGGATGTCTGAGTGGTGTCTGGAGAATAGCATAGGATTTATAGAGTTTTTGGGGTAGACCTGACCTGCTAAAGAGAGACGGACTCCATCCCTCCAGGGAAGATGCCACTCTACTCTCTAGTATTTTGCCTCATAGTCTTAATAATGATAGTATTTGACTAACTGGGGCCCAGGTCGGGAAGCAGACAATCTGGTTAATCCGAATGTCTGCTAGCTGCCTTGAGACGTCACATAGGTCACATAAACTACAACAAATAGAGACTGTATCACCTAGATATCATATAGAGACTGTGTCTGTTCCCCAAACTACCAAACACAAAACTCTCACTAAATCGTGAACTAATAATGCTTAACATGACACCGCCAGATATAAATAAAAAAATCTCTGTCGTCTTTTGCCCTTGCTACAGTATATAGATCACACGGGCCTTAATCTGGTTTCCTTGGTGAATTTGCAAATTTTCTATCTGATCTAGTAGTTAATGTAGATAGAGCTTTAACTGTTGGTGACTTCAACATTCACATAGATAATGAAAATGACACATTGGGATTAGCATTTATTATAACTCTCTTGTAGCCAGAAAAAATGTGACAGGATCAACTCATTGCTATAATCATACGCTACGTTTAATTCTGTCATATGGAGTTGATGTTGATACAACAGAAATTCTTCCACAGAGCGATGACATCTCAGATCATTACCTCGTCTCTTGTTTTTTGCAATCAGCTAATGTCACTCAATCTACACCATGCTATTGTTCAGGTAGAACTATTCTTTCAACCACTAAAGATAGCTTCGCTAATAATCTTCAAGAATTGTCTCACATACTCAGTAAGCCGAAAAGTCTAGAAGAACAGAAAATATAAATACAGTCTTCTCTAGCACTCTTGATAATGTCGCCCCACTTATATTAAAGAAAATTAAAGAAAAAAGCCTTGCACCGTGGTACAATGATCACACTCATGCTCTCAAGAGAGCAGCTCGGAAAATGGAGCACAAGTGGAAGAATACAAAATTAGTGGTATTTCACGGTGCATGCAAGGATAGTTTCAGTAGCTACAGACAGGCACTAAAAGCTGCCAGGTCAGCATATTTTAGCAAACTCATAGAAAATAACCACAACAATCCTATGTGTTTGTTCAGTACTGTGGCTAAATTGGTCAGGAATAAAGCATCGACCGAACCAGATATTATGTCGCAGCACAATAGTAATGACTTCATGAATTTCTTTACTGATAAAATTGAAACAATCAGAAATAAAATTGGAATTATGCAATCAACTGTCACAGCACCTCAGAAAACAGTGTCTCATAATTCTGCTCACGAGCAACTTCAATCCTTTGCTGTCCTAGGTCATGAAGAGCTAACAAAACTTATAAAAAAATCAAAAGCCATAACATGTTAGATCCAATACCAACTAAGCTCTTAAAAGAGGTATTCCCAGTAATCTCAGAACCTCTTCTTAATATTATTAACTCCTCACTATCCTTAGGACATGTCCCAAGAAACTTTAAAATGGCAGTTATCAAACCACTTATTAAGAAGCCACAGCTTGATCCTAGAGAATTGGCTAATTACAGACCGATTTCAAATCTACCGTTTATGTCGAAAATACTAGAAAATGTAATGTCCTCCCAACTATGTTCATTTCTACAGAGAAATGGAATATATGATAAATTTCAGTCAGGATTTAGGCCCCATCACAGTACAGAGACTGCACTTATCAGAGTTACAAATTACTTGCTCTTATCGTCTGATCACGGCTGCATTTCTCTTCTAGTGCTTTTAGATCTTAGTGCTGCCTTCGACATGATAGATCACGACATTCTCTTGAATAAGCTGAAGAATTATGTTGGGATTAGTGTACTTTCATTAGCATGGTTTAGGTCCTATTTATCAGACCGCTACCACTTTGTATGTGTAAATGAGGAATCGACAAATTAAAAAAAAGTTAGGTATGGAGTGCCACAGGGATCAGTTTTAGGACCTCTGCTTTTCTCCTTATACATGCTTCCCTGAGAGATATTATCAGGAATCATGGAATAAGTTTCCACTCTTATGCCGACGATACCCAACTTTATATTTCTTCTAAACCCAACAAAAATATTGAGAAATATTGCTAAATTACAACACATGCTCTGTTGCCGATGCTGAAAAATGTATTCATGCATTCATGACCTTAAAACTAGATTATTGTAATGCATTACTGCGAGGATGTCCAGCAAGTTCAATAAATAATCTTCAATTGGTTCAAAATGCAGCTGCCAGAGTGCTGACTAGAACCAAGAAATATGATCATATTAGCCCAATTTTCTCTTCGTTACATTGGCTACCTGTTAAATTTCGTATTAATTTTAAAATTGTGTTAACTACATACAAATCTTTGAATGGTCTAGCTCCACAGTACTTAAGTGACCTTCTGACATGCTTTATTCCATCACGTTCATTACAATCACAAAATTCTGGCTTGTTAATAATTCCAAGAATATCAAAATCCACAAAAGGAGGTAGATCCTTTTCATACTTAGTTCCTAAACTATGGAATAGTATCCCTAACACTGTTCGGGATGCAGACACACTCAGTTTAAGTCTAGACTAAAGACTCGTCTATTTAGCCAGGCATACACATAATTTATCCTTCAACTCACAATTAGGCTGCTTTAGTTCAGTCTGCCGGAACCAGAAACATCCATCATGATCTATAACTCTGCATAACATTGAATGGCATCTACGCTAATATATTATTCATATCCCAAGGTTACCAGAGCCTGCCAGATCCAGCTACGTTCCTGCTTGGTGTCAGACTCTACTGCTACGTGTCCTTGAGAAATGACGACAAACTACAGCCGGTGCTAGCCAGACATCACTTCAGTTTTTTGACTTCAGAGGATGAACTGATGCCAACTCCAACTGTAAGACATCGGATACTTCATATGCCACTGCCTTGGATTTAGGATGGACCACACTGAACCTCACCGAGGATTCCTGCATCACCTTTGTCTATTGATGGACTACACTCATGAAATGTAATACATAGACTATAATATAATTGCCAACAAAAGCCTTCATCAGCCAACTAACAAAGGACAGTGCTTCTGCTTCTGCAATATAAACTTCTGCGGTTAATCCAGAATGGACTTCAAAGACATTAGTCATTAATCTTAAAGTTCATAAAAAATATTTTATTTTTATTTTTAAAACACTGGACCTTAACGCTTACTTTACAAATTTAAAAGCATGACTTGCACTGCACACAAATAACTAATACTGGCATTATATTCATGTTGTTTAGCCAGAAGGGAACTGGCCCCCACAGTGAGCCTGGTTTCTCCCAAGGTTATTTTTCTCCATTAACCAACATCTTATGGAGTTTTGTGTTCCTTGCCACAGTCGCCTTCGGCTTGCTCACAGAGGTTCTAAATACAATTATTATTTAATTTCTATACACATTTTACAATCATATTTAATCAAACTACACAATGATCACTGTAAGACACTATAGATATTACAGTTTCATTTTAATTTTTATTAGTTTTTTTTTTTTAATACATGATTTCCTGTAAAGCTGCTTTGAAACGATGTGTTGTGAAAAGCGCTATACAAATAAAAATGACTTGACTTGGTAGACAGTGAACCACTATTTGTCATCGAAGACAGACAACGATATAATTATACAGTAAGATAGAGTGCATTCATAAAGTATTCAGACCCCTTCATTTTTTTCACATTTAGTTATGTTGCAACCTTATGCTAAAATGCTTTAAATTATTATTTTTTTCACATCAATCTACACTCCATAACCCATAATAACAAAGCAAAAAACAGATTTTTGATAACTTTGCAAATTTATTAAAAAGAAAAAATGGAAATATCACATTGACATAAGTATTCAGACCCTTAACTCAGTACTTTGGTTGAAGTCCTTTTGGGTATGATGCGACAATCTTTGCACACCTGGATTTGGGGATTTTCTGCCATCCTTCTCTGCAGATCCTCTCAAGCTCTGTCAAGTTGGATGGGAACCGTCAGTGGACAGCAATTTTCAGGCCTCTCCAGAGATGTTCAATTGGGTTCAAGTCCGGGCTCTGGCTGGGCCACTCAAGGACATTCCCAGAGTTGTCCCTAAGCCACTCTTGTGTATTCTTGGCTGTGCGCTTAGGGTCATTGTCCTATTGGAAGGTGAACCTTCGGCCCAGTCTGAGGTCCTGAGCACTCTGGACCATTCATTTCATTAAGGATATCTCTGTATTTTGCTGCGTTCAGCTTTCCTTCAACCCTGACCAGTCCCCAGTCCCTGCCGCTGAAAAACACCCCCACACCACCATCCTTCACCGTTGGGATGGTAGTGCACAGGTGATGAGCGGTGCCTGGTTTCCTCCAGAATCTTCGTTTCATCAGACCAGAGAATCTTTTTTCTCACAGTCTACAAGTTCTTTAGGTGCTTTTTCATGTGTCTTGCACTGAAGAGAAGCTTCCATCTGGACACTCTGCCATAAAACCCAGATTAGGGGAGTGTTGCAGTGATGGTTGTCCTTCTGCAATTTTCTCCCATCTATATAGATAGGTGTGTGCCTTTCCAAATCATGTCCAATCAATTGAATTTGCCACAGGTGGACTCCAATCAAAGTGTAGAAACATCTCAAAGATGATCCAGAGAAATGGGATGCACCTGAGCTAAAGTGTCATAGCAAAGGGTCTGAATACTTATGCCAATGTGATATTTCAGTTTTTCTTTTTTAATAAATTTGCAAAGTTATCAAAAATCTGTTTTTTGCTTTGTCAGTATGGGGTATGGAGTGTAGATTGATGTGAAAAAATAATAATAATTTAAAGCATTTTAGCATAAGGCTGCAACATAACAAAATGTGAAAAAAAAATGAAGGGATGCTTTCTGGATACACTGTAGGTATATATAGGATATGTACACTATAATTATCCACCTTTGACCAGCCCCAACCAGTAGGTGGCTGAATGTGAAAGAAAATGAAAGTGTAGATTTATAGTACAAAATGACTTCAATAATTATCTGTTTCTCACCCACATCTATCATATAGCTTCTGAAGATATAGACTTAACCACTAGAGTCTTATGGATTACTTTAATACTGTCTTTATGTGCTTTTTGGACCTTCTGAGCAGTGATCGACCGATATGGGTTTTTTAATGTCCAGAACGATAGATATCTAGAGAGCAGGGTGGCCAATAGTCCGATACAATGCCGAGATATATATATATCTCACACAATTTAATATAGTAAATAACAAACATAAAATGCTAAAATGCTTTAAATTATTATTTTTTTCACACCAATCTACACTCCATAACCCATAATGACAAAGCAAAAAACAGATTTTTGATAAATTTGCAAATTTATTAAAAAGACATAAAATTCAGCAAAATTCAGCAAACCTATCGATTGCTAAAAAATGAATAAAATCTTATTTAGCACTATATTTACTAAATTTCACATTAAACTTTAACTTTGTAAAAAAAGAATCTAAAAAATAATATTGTAAATGGTAGACAGCAGTTTCTTCTGATTTCTGTTTAGTCATCAAATTTTAGTAATTTGCACATGAAGAAATTGTTAATATATTTGGAAGGAGGAAATAACAGACAGTAGTCCAGCAACCATGGATGGTATGTCCACATTAGCAATCGCATTTTCTAAAAAAATACTGAATCAAACCAATTGCACATACAGTGAAGAAGATATTTATTCATAGCACACGTGAAGCGCTTTTACTTTGAAGTCGCACTCGCGCTTGTGCGGCTCCAGCACGAGCAGCAGCAATCTACTGACAGTTTAAACGGCCTGGATTGCCTGCTTGGGTTGTCACAGACTGACCATCATGATTTGTGAATCAGAGGAACTTTTGATCCTGATCCTGAAGTTTTTGATTCTGGCTGATGGAATACTCACTTCAGAGGAAGATTTTAGATGAGTGCTCGATGGGAAGAAAGCGCTGGATTTGTGAGATTTGTGAATTACATCTTTTTATACAAAAAATGTAAACAATTTATGAGCGTTCCACATGATGCTGGATCTGCTGAAGTTGTGTGAGGTTGGTTTATTATCTGTTTAAACGATATATGCACATACTGTATTTGCAAATGGTATATGATATTAGTTTTACTGATATTTGCCTTTTTATCATTAGACAAGACAGTTAAAAGTTACAGGGAACTGTTGAGGAGAGAGGGAGAATTAAACAGGCTTTAATAATACTTTAATATTATGAGCTCAAATGCATCTGCCGCAGCTCTGATATGCAGACCGTTTAAATGAGACTGTGTTGCACACCGGCCTATTATTGTAGTAACACGATGGCACGTAACAACAAAACGAACCATGACTGGTCATTTACATGTCTCAGTCGCTTCACATGCAAGCAGGCGATTCTCAGCACCCTCAAGAAACAAATCGGCCAAAGGGTGAAATTTATCGGCCGATGCCGACATATCGGTCGACCACTACTTCTGCGCTCTGGAAACCATTCACTTTCATTGTGAGGACCAACAGAGCTGAGAGCTTAATTTGTGTTCTGCAGAAGAAAGTCATACACATCTGGGATGGCATGAGGGTGAGTAAATTATGAGAGAATTTTCATTTTTGGGTGAACTATCCCTTTAAAATATTATCCAACATTTAATTTGATAATTTTTCTGCTCCCATGAAGAATAATTCTGTTAACTTTTTATTTAGTTTTTATTGCCAGGAGAATATAACATATGATACAATGATATACAAATAAATTAATTCACATTTGATAATCCTGTTTAAAAAAAGAAAATATGGGCTAGCCTATCGGCACATAAAAATAAAGCACAGGCCTTGTTAGTTTTTGGAAGTTAAAATTGTTTGAATATTCTGCCTGATGATGCTCGCTCATAACATCTTTGCGTATGTATACAAATTCTCACAAATGATAATTCTCTTCAAAGAAATGTGAATAAATACACAGATCAGCCACAACATTAAAACCACCTGCCTAATATCGTGTAGGTCCCCCTCATGCCACCAAAACAGCACTGACCCCTCAAAGCATGGACTCCACACGACCTCTGAAGGTGTCCTGTGGTATCTGGCACCAAGACGTTAGTAGCAGATCCTTTAAGTCCTGTAATTTGCGAGGTGGGGCCTCCAAGGATCGGACTTGTTGGTCCAGCACATCCCATAGATGTTTAATCAGATTGAGATCTGGGGAATTTGGAGGCCAAGTCAACATCTTGAACTCTTTTTCATGTTCCTCAAACCATTCCTGAATAATTTTTGCAGTGTAGCAGGGCGCATTTTCCTGCTGAAAGATGCCACTGCCATCAGAGAATACCGTTGCCTTTTTACACCTATTTTAGCCTTTTTACAGCCTACTATTTTCTGAACTAACTTAAAGCACCCGATGAATCAATGATTTAAAACTGTCAATTGTACACAATGTGCATCAACTATGGAAAGCCGAAAGGGACAATACAGTGGGGGTTTTTAAATCACGTTTTTAAGTACATAGTGTTAAAAGCACGCAATTTCTGATCTTCAAACGTATTAGAAGCGGAGACAAAAATTAGTGGGACCTTTTAGTTTTAATTTCAGTAATATTTAAAGATTTAGTATATAAATTGCATCTGGAATATTTAATGTAAAGTGTATAATATTTCTCAATTTTACATCAAAATATGGCTCCAAATGTATCCACAGAGGTCTGGGCTAAGCCCCGAAAGTCCACTGAACCTAGAACTGCCCCTGGCCTTCACAAAGCCCTGACCTCAATCCGATCCGAACTGAAAAAGTGTGTGCGAGCAAGGAGGCCTACAAGCCTACAAAAAAAGTTACACAAGTTCTGTCTGGAGGAATGGGCCAAAATTCCAGCAACTTATTGTGAGAAGCTTGTGGAAGACTACCCAAAACGTTTGACCCAAGTTAAACAATTTAAAGGCAATGCTACCAAATACTAACAAAGGGTATGTAAACTTCTGATGGTGTTTAGTGTTTGTGTGTGTGACACAGCACTGTCTCTACATGTTTATTGGTCATTGCCCCTGAAAGAGCCACTATTGGTGAACTTCATGTCATCATGTGGTCTTCTGTAATTTTTACGGTGATTAACAATACCTTATAAAGTAAAAAGCAGATTTTTACAGTTTCAGAAGGTTAATATCAAGTTTATTACGGTTTTTTTTTTTACTGTAAATGTAACTTTTTTTTTTTTTTTTTACAGTGCAATCGTGGTCATGTAAATTAAACTGTAAAATTTACAGGTTGTTCTGTAAAGTTGTTTACATTTTTACTGTATTTTGTGACATCTATTCTGGCAACCACAGCTGCTATGTTTTTTTTTTTTAAACAACAGGATTTTTTACAGTGCAGTTTGTGAAACCATGTGTTTAACTGAATGGTAAAAACGGTAACTGTGCAAATCCCTACTACAAATTATCAACAGATGATTATAAATCCAAATATTTGGTCAGCTCACGTTTAACTTAACCAGTTAGCAACTAGTCATTGACATGGCTACCTACTGGCTTAACAATCGTAGGCCTACATCATACAAATCTTATCCTTGTTAAAGTTTTATTGTATTGAAGGTAATGTTACTGACATACCTTTTTCATTCTGATCGACTAATGCCAGGCCATTGAGAGAACCGGGACTTTCCTGGTGGTCCGGCCGCGAAATGGGGCCACCGCGTTATGCAGAACGCGCCACAAAACGGTGCCGTGATATGCGAAAGGGAGCAGCGATATGCAGAAAAGTACAGCAACCCCCCCTTCAACAACTTTTGGGCCAGTTTCTATGTAAAATCCCAGGCCGAATTTTCTGAAAATAAACTTAAAATAAAATCTGGTTGGTTCGCCATTCAGTGAACTTGCTGCTAATTTGATTATGGAAGGCAATTCTTAAATGCACTAGCTGATTTTAAGAGTCCATCTTAGGGAGCGAGTAGGGGTGGTCTGAACAAGTTGACTGCTGCATGCATTATATTTACATTTATATTTATGCATTTGGCAGGCGCTTTTATCCAAAGCGACTTACAGTGCCCTTATTACAGGGACAATCCCCCTTGAGCAACCTGGAGTTAAGTGCCTTGCTCAAGGACACAATGGTGGTGGCTGTGGGGATTGAACCAACAACCTTCTGCTTACCAGTTCAGTGCTTTAGTCCACTACGCCACCACCACTCATACCACGCATTAAAATCTACTTGGTATGTGAACTGTTAAAAATAAATGAAGATTAGAAATGAGGCTTATAGATTATATATTTAGAATTAAGGCTTGCATAATAAAACCTCCATGCTTCTGAGGCAGATATGTTGCAGCCCTGTGAGAGAAAATAGAAAGCCCCCACTCGAGGCGCTCATAACGTGTCTGATGAACTTGAGCATGAAATGCAGGTAGAAGTCAAAGTGTGATCTGTCAATTAATGCAAGCTGGGCGCACTGATCGAAATTAATTTACATTTGAAGCCAGAATCGCAGCCTGCCTTTTTGCTTTGCACCCTGATGTAATTAACATTAACCTTTACTTTCTTCTTTTTTTTATCATCACAAAAAACATTCAGGGCTATTAACAATCCAAGCTAATCCATAGCTTTTGCCCTATCAGCCGGGGTCTAGCTGCGCAGCTGGCGGAGAGGACAATGACATAAATGTTATTATTGATGGAACTTTTTCCAGATTTTTTATGGACTGTGCGTTCCCAAGCTGGTAAAGATCACTACATCTTTTATCAAAATGCCTGGTAAAAATAACCTCAGGTTTTATTAATCCCGTGTGATTGACATGCTGATAAAAAAAACTTGAACCTGCGCTGTTCAGCCTGAAAGCCTTATTATAAGTTCTTCGAGTGTCTGAAGTAGATGTTGGCTAACGAGAAGACACCAGAAAAAACATGCTTCTTTTTTTATTGTATTGCAATAACAGAAGCAAGTTTTTAGAACAGAAAAAAAAAGATAAATAAAATTCAAGATGTGCCAAAAAGTGAAAAACAAAAGTGCCAAAATAATTAATATAGGCTACAGATAAAAAAGAGAAAAGGGAAATGGAAGGAGTGAATGACACTAAACTAAAATGACACGTGTACAGAGACAGATAAATAACAGAGCCATGGGATCATTTTATACCAAAAGTTATAAAGACACCGAAATTCGTTCACACATTCCAAGTTTTGATGTTGTTGTTATGTTTTTTGAAAAAGGTGGATAAAGTTTTAATGTAAATTCCAACATCTCTTTGAAAATTTTGCATATGGACTAATGAAGTGTTTCTCAAGCATTTCATGCTATCTGGTGTTTATTTACCCAAGAGAAAGAAATGAGCGTGATTTATTTTGGCTGTAAAAATTTGAAAAATAGGCCTACACAAGCACAAAATTGTGTGATTTGAACAGAGTGAAGAGGAGTGTTGAGGTTTTTATGTGTTGTTCGGACACCGCAGCCCCGCATTTCGCAACATATTTTCCGGAGGGACAAATAAAATAATGTGTACGGACTGTCCATATTTCAAGAAAGAAATACTTAGGCCTACTTCCAACCCTGCTCTCTTTGAATGGAATTGAATAGTCGATTTAAGCTGATATCTACAATATTTATACTCTTCTAGTAAATATGCTATTTTAGCAGGCTAAACAGTTAGCATGCTAAATGTTGGTTATGCTATCTTTGCTGGCAGCTGACTCCCAACCAAGGTTATTTTCGTAAACTAAAACTGAAACAAAAACTATTGATTAAAAAACATTCTCGTAAACTGAAATAAAATAACAATTATCAAAAATAAATTATCGTTTTTGTAATCAACGAGCTCTCATCACATGGCGGAAAAATCTGCAAGAACTTTTCATACGTTTAACTTTTATACCTTTGATTTGCTTTTGTTTGGTTCTTTGTGACTTTGTTGCATCTCAAACCATTATGTTATTGTTATTATGCACAAGTATGCTGAGTCTAAGTAAACTGTGAAAATATTCAACTGTTTCGTTTTGCTTTAAGTGTATTGTGTAAGTTTGCCAAGCTTAAATTCAAATGTCTTGCTTTGGTCTACACTGAACACGAAGTGTTCTGTTAATTCTCAAAACTATAATTACTAAAAATGAAACTAAAATATATAAAACGAAATAGAAATGTGTTTACAAAATAAAAACTCAACTAAAACTAACAAAATCATTAATGAAAATAATGAAACCGAAAACTATATAAAATAAAAACTGATTTGAAAATGCAAAACTATAATAACCTTGCTCCCAACTTGGTATCTTTAGCTACGTTCATAGTTGTTCATGGTGTTGTGGCACAGTAGGTAATGCACTGGACAGTTGGAAAGGCTGCTAGAAAAGCTGCATGTTATAAACCCAACCAGCCTAGTCTTAAAGTTTTACTTCTGCATACTTTGAACTCTTTGAATATATAGGTGAATACAGGCTTTGCTTAGCCCTGTCATTGCTGCTTGCAGCTATATTTTTTCCTTTTATTTCATGAAAAACAATGTGGAAAGCATGCCTTGATATTAATGATGAATTTTATTAATGAATAATGAATGAAGTTTTTAACATTTTGAATGTACTTGGCAACAATTAAGTTGAAAAGATCTTCAAATTGCCAAAAAAAATAAATAAAAAAAAAATAAAAAAAGAGAATATACCTCTGCTAGCTGGGCTTTGTTGAGTCCAGGTCTGGTCTGGATTTTGTAGTGCCGCTTGTAACGTCTCAGTGTGTTGACCTGGAGCTGGAACAGGTCAACCTGATATAGAAAACGTAAGCATGACTATACACTCTTATTAAATTAAACACAGCAAATGAAACATACTGTTACAGTCACTAACATAATTAACGAAGGAAGCAAAGCAGATACTGCTAAAAGCACTGCATGGCACAAAAATGATGCTTGTGTCAATGGGCACCATGTCAATGGTGATTATTCCAAATAATCAGAGATATTATAACTAGATTTTAATTAACAAATGTAAAAATCATGGTTACAGACAGAACATTTTACTTAATGTATCTGTAAGTCTAGAGCTGCACAATTTTTTTGTGATTTGGATCACAAAGTTGTTGTGGTCCCTTCCCCTTCTCCCATCACTCCACGCTGATCACGCCCACTTTGGTTGGCATTTTTTGAAAATGTGGTGAGAACTCACATTTCTCAACTCAACTTTGCTGGAACAGGGGGTGTCATGACCATTTAAACTCACAGCAATCTTATTAGCACCTTATATGAGCATCAACCCAGGCACATAAACTGGAGCACAGTGCCATTTTATTAGGATCTTTCGACTGAAGTGAGGAGCCATCTCTCAGTCCCTTAAAAGTGAGAAATCAGTAGTGCGGCAAGCTATGCAAAGTCTTATTCCCTCCTTTCAGGGAATCAAGGTTACAGTCGTAACAGAGATGTTTCCTTTTAACCCTGTGGTGCCCACTGTTGTAATATTACATCATCAATTTTAGCTCTACTAAAATAAACCTGCACATGTTTTTTTGTTTTTTTTGTTCTTTCTCTGAGACCACATTTACACAACTAATAGGTCCTATTGTTAAGCCTTGCAATGCTATTGGATGGTAAATTTTGTAAATAGGCCTGTTCACCTAGCCATGAACTCACACAACCTGCAAACTTGCCTTGAAGCACATCATCCTGTTTTACTGGACTGGATAAATCAACATTCAAATAAGTAAATGTCTAAAATATTTTTTTCTGTGATTAGTAATATATCTAGATTATGCAGATATTAAGGTACTGTTGAATGCTTTGATCATATTAGATTTTGAGCTTATGTCAATGTTGTAATTTTACAACACTGGGTGAAAGGGGTGGCAAAATATGCCTGTGCACCTTGCACATTACATGGATGAATTGTACTTCTCACCTGTTCCATGTTAAAAAAATACTAATAGAAACATACTATTTTTGATCATTCACAAGTTTAAAATGTCTTCTTTGTTACCATTTTGAGTTTCAATCAAAATTAAATTATTATTAAATGATAAGTTAAAGTTGAATTAAAGAATAAATTATTTACTTGAGAATTTGAAAGTATTTGTGTAGCAATATTTGAAACTATCTGTATCTTATCATTTATAAAATATACTTTACTGGTCCTGTTTTCTTTTCTGGGCTTTGCTTGTTTGCCCAAATATCCGCTTGCTTCATGAGGGACAGGTGATAATGTTCTGGAATGTGGGGGGTATATAAGTGCTATTAGCTTGATAATTAGAGGGCACAATAAGCTAGCCAGACAGTATTGTGTGAATTCTGTGGAATGTGTGAATTCTGTGGAATGGGTCAATTCTTTAAAACGTGTAAGTATGATTGGGATTTATTTGCATTGAGATTATTTAGCCTGGAAAATAATCAGTGATTTTTTTTTTACATTTCAGAATGCCACCAGCCAGGAAAGACAGTCTTATCTACAATGTGTATGATGTCATTGATGCCGTCCAGAATGGGAACATTGACTTTGAGAAGGACTCTGATACAAGTGATGAAGAGGAATGTGGAGATACCTGTGAACTGGAAAAGGAAAATAAAAAACCCAATGACCGCCCATCGGATGATCATGTGGACATCATGCTAACAAAACCAAGCCATTCACGAACACCGACCATGCCCCGTGACAGGTATCATTGGCTGAAAAAGGATTTTATCAGTACCAACACTGATTTTTCAGGTCAGGGCTTTGAACAGAGCTAAACACAGTAAATGCCAAAGTTTTCATTCAGTTCATCAGGTTTTGTAAATACAATCTGAACATATTTTTATAATAAACTATTTTTCATAAAAATATGACTTGTCTGATTATCATTATTGTTTATTAGTGTATAGATATATAGGCTACTGTTATGGGGCTACATAAGCAGTACACCCTGCAAATGAGCCATTAGATGTTCTCTACATTTGTTCAGACAGTGAGTAAAATCACTGAAATTCTGCTACCCAACAGGCCCAACATTGCAATATTACAACTTTTCCCTAAAAACTTACTAAAATGTAAAAAATGTAAAAACCCATTTATTTCTGCATTAGAGGCCTCCTACAACAACATATAAAAGGTGAAAAAATTTTTTTTTTTTTAAATGTTTCTGTATTTGGGCGATGTGGGCAGGTGGGCTTCATTTATCTATGATTGGGAAGATTAATGTTATCAAAATGAATTGTATTCCAAAATTTAACTACCCGCTACAATCTCTCCCTATAGATGTCCCCCTCTCTTATTTCAAGGAATTTGATAGCATAGCGAAGTCCTTCATTTGGATTGGTAAACATCACAGATTGCATTTTAATAAGTTACATAGGCCGATAGAAAAAGGAGGGCTAGGCCTACCCAAGATTTTGTTTTATTACTATGCGTTCAGTCTCAGACATTTGGCGCATTGGTCACTTCTGCCTGAGAGAGCCCCTCCCTGGTTTGTTATTGAACAGGCGGTGCTTGCCACTATTTCGCCATTACAAAGCATCTCTATCAAACTAATCGTAAAAGTTAAGTTACACCCCGTTATTTCGCATTTACACTCGGTATGGACTAAAGTGTCCAGATTGTTTAAATTGGACACTTATTTAAATGTTGCCTCGAGAACCCAAGATTGTGTATTCGCAAGTCTCCTTTCTGCTGGCCAGAGTGGATTGTGGGGGGGGGGGGGGTCGCTACACTCGGTGACCTATATGAAAGTGGTGTGTTGAGATTGTTTGAAAACTTGGTCCAACATTTTGGGATCCCCAGACCTCAGTTTTACAGGTATTTACAACTGTGCCACCTGCTTTGTACTATTTTTGGGAGTAGCACACATCCCCCTAAGGAGGCAGATAATTTGAGAGAGGTGATTGCGGCTTTTGGAAAAGGTCATGAGGCATCAGTGTACTACTCCCTGTTAATTCAGAGTCTGGGGGACGGAGCCTTAACTTCTCTCAAGAGAGTATGGGAGAAAGATTTCAACTTGGCATTGGAGGAAGGAGTGTGGGCTAAGATTCTTAAAAACGTTAAGTCTGCATCTAGTGATGCAAGGGTGCGTCTTATACAATTCAAAATTTTGCATAGATTTTATTGGAACCCCTCTAGACTGTATAGGCTTGGTCTTAAAGACACACCCACCTGCTGGAGATGCCAATCGGAGGATGGAGGCATGGCCCATGTTTTTTGGTGGTGTGTCGAGATCCAGAAATTCTGGTCGAAGTTTCAGAATTTTGTGTGCGACGTGATGGGCACTCAGGCTTCGTTTTGCCCCAGACTTTGTGTTCTGGGCGATGGAGCGGTCATCAATGTGGGGGATGGCCATATAGAGAACTGGGTTCTGACATGTGTGATGATTGCCAGGCAGGTTATTTTGAGGGGTTAGAGGTCAGCTGGTGCGCCCCCATATCCGGAATGGTGCACGGAGGTGGGGAGGGTGGCAGCTTCTGAGGAGGTGTCATCGGGAAGACGGGGTGGCTTGGATAAGTTTATTCAGAAATGGGGCAGGTATTTGGGGTTTTCAGAGGGCTCTTGGGTGGGGTGTGGAGAGAGTAGTATATTATAGTTAGTATGATTATTGTGTGTGTGTATGCACGTATGTATGTATGTATGTATGTGCATATATATGTATATGTATTTATGTTTGTATATGTATGTATGTATATATGTATATATATATGTATATTTTAATTTTATATATATGTATATATGTGTGTCGGTTTGATTTTTATTTCTATATATTTTCTTATGTTTGACCACAGGGTTGTCATTGCTAGTGTATGATTTAATAAAAAATTTTAATTACAAAAAAAAAAAATAAATAAAAAAAAAAAAAAAAATTGTTTTGGGGGGTATTTGCCTTTTTTGGCATGTTTTCCAATATAAATATCTAAAACTCCTTTAAAACAACATACATTTACTTAAGGAGCTATACTGCAGAAGAAAAATTTTATCGGAGAATGTTGAATACAATATTTAATATTTAAATATTTTAAAATATCTCAAAAGCCTTAAAACAAGATATGAATATGAGTATATTTTTTCTTTACTGCACTAGCAGATGTACATGTGAAAAAATACACTTATATACAAAATACACTTATATTCAAGATACATTCTCTTAAAGCAAGTCTAAATATCTAAAATGTTCCTTCTCAAGTAAATGTATCTTGTTTTAAGGATTTTTTTGATCATTTTAAATGGAAACAAGACAAAAACACTTGATAACAATATAATTTTTTTTATTGAATTAAACTTAAAGTTGTTTTCCTTGTAATTCAGTGAATGTCATTTAGAGGTATTTTTAAAAGATGATTTTGTCCTCTTTATTGTTAGTAAGCATGTTTAATACAACATTTTAAATCGAGGCTCAAACTGAATAGTCGGTTAAGAGCCAATTATTAATCGTTGCAGTTATAGCAGAATAGACCAATAATCTTTCTAATAATCGTTAGATTAGTTGATTATCAAAATGGATCATTAGTTGCAGTCCTAATTTATATATTTATTTATATAAATTATATTTAAGAGGGAAAATGCACACACATCCACTTTTTCAACAGGTGCTGGATCAAGGCAAAAGGCATTGATATAGAACTGACGAAGTAGATCCGCACACTGTTATACTATTCCCTTTTATTGATTTAAAAACAACAGCAAATTTTCGATCAAAATGATCATCTGGCCTGACAAAGATCTACTTTTTCAGTTCTATATAAATTATATTTAGCCTTTGGGTTTTGTGTTGATGAAGGGGTACTTGAGCCTTACTGATGGTGCTGTCGGGGTACTTATGGCAAAAAAAAAAGGTTGGGAAACACTTTTGTAGTGTGTGTTTCGCTTTAATGTCACTCTAGACTGGTGAGCTTTATTTACCTCTGGGACTTCGACATCATGGTCAGGTGACTCACCACCATCATCACTGGTCTTCCTCTTCCGTTTGTTGCGCACACTCTGGATGAAGTTCTTGTGGAAGTCACAAATGTACAAATGTCTGACCTATTTAGAAAAAAAAAAAAGTGTACATCTCTTTAATATGTAAATACTGCCTGGCTCAATTCAGGGCAGAAGACCAAAAATAGTGTATCGTGCTACAAGCATGTATTTATTTAGATTTATTTATTATATTTTATAGTTAATTATATTAATATTGTTATTATTGTAATCTACATAGATATAAGCCATAAGATTGCACATTAGGCATCAAAGTCTAGTGTGACTGTAGCTTTAACTAGAGCAGGGGTGTCAAACTCATTTTGGGTCGCAGGTCTGATTGGACCAATCGACATTGCTTGGGGGCCAAGTTTATATTTCCCCAGGGGCCAGGGTAGCTCAGCGAGTAAAGACGCTGACTACCACACCTGGAGTCGTGAGTTCGAATCTAGGGTGTGCTGAGTGACTCCAGCCAGGTCTCCTAAGCAACCAAATTGGCCCGGTTGCTAGGGAGGGGAGAGTCACATGGGGTAACCCCCTTGTGGTCACTATAACGTGTGGTTCTCGCTCTCGGTGGGGCGTATGGTGAGTTGTGCGTGGATGCCATAGAGAATAGCGTGGGCCTCCACACGCGCTACGTCTCTGCAGTAACGCGCTCAACAAGCCACGTGATAAGATGCGCGGATTGATGGTCTCAGACACGGAGGCAACTGAGATTCGTCCTCCACCACCCAGATTGAGGCGAGTCACTACACCACCATGAGGACTTAGAGCGCAATGGGAATTAGGCATTCCAAATTGGGGAGTAAAAGGGGAGAAAAAAATAAAAAATACAATTTCCCCCAAAATTGAATCACATTTATAATTTGCAAGATATGATTTATGCCTTATGTAATGCCATATATGCGCTTTACAGATATAAATTCATAAATATTAACCTCAGCCGTCCTACCATTTACAAGTGTTTTTAAGCCAAGAGTTCTGTGGAGGAGATGATGGGTTTTCGGTCACCCGTTTAGTCATGCTGTCATGCAACTTTTGCCCATGTGTAGTGTTTTCACAAGAAGGATCAAAGATTATTCACTGAGTTAAAGATTTTATTATTGGCTGAGAGAACAGACTTGCTACTAAATCGGTTGTGATGTGTAATATACAGTAGGTAGATATTAGGCCTAATCTGTGAATTAACAATGTGTATATAACATGAAATCAGACAATCCAAACAAGACCAACATATATAGACTGATATACAAAGAACAAAAACAAAAATACCTGTATGGTCCAGAAATTAGACATGTAACAGGTGTTTTATGAGGATGATATGAAGTAGACTGTTTCAAATATTCATCTGCACACTGCAGCTGAACAGCTCTGATAATAATAGCCATAGTGATCTTGCTTCTTTTCATATCAAACGGCATTATCATGTTGAATTAATGTTTACGTTTTGAAACTACCTAATTAAATGTATACTTACATTTTGGATATTGAGCAGCTCATGATTTCCAAACACGTGTATAACTGGGGTTTAACAAAAGTTTATTACGTCTCATTCTGCGCTTCATCTCTAAAGGCGAATTAATGAGAGAATATGTGTTTGTTTTTTTACAGTGGGAATAAAACTAGCGCTCTGTCCCTTTACGAGAGCGCATGCATGTTAAACAGTCTATGCTGCATGGAGAGAGATGATGAGACATATGCACGGAGAGCCATGGATTTTCAGTCCTATAGAAAGAAACTGTTGATTTCTTGTGTTCCAATGTGTGGATTACTAATTTTCACCAACATGTAAAAACGAAAAATTTGGGCATTTCGCGCATTGTGAACACAGAATGTGCAGGGATACTTAAAATGTTGCACAAGATGTTAAATCCCACTACGAAACTCATTAAGTGGGTTTTTTCCTGCTATTTTCTACACATTGGTAATAGCTGCTGCTAAGACACTTGGAAAAGAGCAAGGACAGTGCTAGGAGAGTACGCTCGGTGTCTGCACGATCTTGTGCGTGCACACGACTGTGCCTTGGCACGTCCAGTATATTATGTATTTGCGCGTCTTTGCGAGATAAATATAATATATAAATATCACGCTCGCTCCTCAGTTAGAAGACTTTGTTCGCTCAGTGTAATTTTTGTACTCTCTCGCTTGTTGTTTGTTTGCACTAATGTTATAAATGCAGCACTGGCCCGATCGGGCAAGTTACAGTTCTAGCAACTGGCCCGAATCTTTCTCACCCTAGCCCCGGGCCATTGGGCAGTCCTTTTTGTCGAGCCACGTTTATTCTTTTGTCTGTTCTTCAAAATATAATCAAGTGTGTTTCTTCAAACGTGCATCTTTGTGTCAGACAGCATTTCTTGCCACATGTCACTCCAAGATTTTTATAAGTCACCCGCCACACAAATAACCCACCACTACGCATAAAATATCCACATCTGGCGGGTTGGTGGGTGCTAATTTTACTCTGAACAAAAGGAAAAACACGGAATTTACTAATTTCATTAACCAGAGGTTACATCACAATACACACACAATAGGTTGAAGGGAATCAAGCAATAATATTTACAAGAAAATGAGAGAACCGCTCACTCTTTGGCTGGAGCTTTAGCCTCAATAAACCATCTGAAACCGAACATAAACGTCAAGGAACTGAAACCTACTTAAAATTAATAAAAGTTCAATGGGATGGAAACAATGCAACAGTTATTACATCTAATATTTATCCTTGGACCTGTCCATGTTGTCATTATTTCTGTGAGAGAAACTTCACAGTGGGAATGTGTGGCCATGGAACTTGTGTCACCCTCAGACATGTGTGGCGTTCGCTGATACGCTTGACTCTGCGTGTGCTGAATCGTGTAATTAAAAGATATTTCACTGATCATGCAAACTATAACATAGCTACATGCAACACCACAAATATAAATGTTTCTGTTCTGCTGTTGCTAATAAAATAATAGTACGAATACATCTTACCCAAGTTACAAGCTAAACCAACATGAATGTTTTCAAACATTACTTATAAATTTTTTCCGCAAATCATCCTGCAGGCCGAACATAAACGTCAAGGAACTGAAACCTGCTTAAAATTAATAAAAGTTCAATGGGATGGAAACAATGCAACAGTTATTACATCTAATATTTATCCTTGGACCTGTCCATGTTGTCATTATTTCTGTGAGAGAAACTTCACAGTGGGAATGTGTGGCCATGTGGCCTTGGCGGCCAGATCCGGCCCACGGGCCGTATGTTTGACACCCCTGATCTAGAGACTGATTCTTTTCACTAGAGATGCTCCGATACCTGGATCGGTATCGGCTCTGATACTGAAGCTTTTAGACAGATCAGGTATCGGTCCTACGAACCCGATCCAAATACGATACCGTGTGTTAGTCATGTTCGTTACTGTCAAGCTCCAAAAATGACATAAAAGAACCATAAAAACACCATTAAAGCAGTTCATATGACTCGCGCATTTTATTCAAAGCCACTTGAAGACGTGCGATAGCTCTGTGAATCACAAAAGGCTGTGTTTAATAAGTAAATTTATAGTATGCGCAGCGCCAGCGCGTTAGTGAATGGTGCTGCTCTGTTGACACAAACTCACGCACAGGCTGGTGATAAACTCGCGGCTATTTTTAGCCTTCACAGCTAAAATTTGAGCGCTACTCAAGAACAGCATCTCAGATGTATATGTTCAATAGTTCGGTTCACTTATAATATGCATTTAGAACGGCAACGGAGGTGCAATTACCAGAATTTGAATAAGAAGCTAATTAAACTACTGTGAACTTGCCTACAAACAGACACATACAGGACTTCCTGGAGAGTTCAGAATGGCAAAATAAAAGCGTGAGGGTTTAAAATATTTTAGTTGAATGGGTTCCAAAAAATAACTGTGTGGATGAAAAGTGGACTGATGTCTTAACTAAATTGAACAAAAAAAGAGATCTGAATTCTTTAAAGTCCAGATGCAAAAAAAAGGCTACAATGAAACACTGGTTTCTTTTCTACTGAAGACTTGAAGACTGGAATGACTGTTAATTTTGCTGCTACGTTATCCAGTATACTAGTTAATAATAAAGTGTTTCTTAATAAGCTATACATTTGTATTGAAATAATGTGTAGTTAGAGAATTGTGTTTCTTTACATATTAAAGAGTACTCCCAATTAGTTCCATACAATAATGTAAAGATATTCTAAACTGATTATGCAAAAAAACAACACTGGTATCGGCTTGGGATTAGGGATGGGCATTTTGGTCATTTTGTCTTCGAGTACTCTGACTAATTACTCGAGTACTTGTCGAGTACTCGAGGAGTGATTACATGTTCATAACTGTTTAAATGAGACTGTGTCGCACAACGGTCTATTATTGTAGTAACACGATGGCACGTAACAACAAAACAAACTATGACTGGACGTTTACATGTCTCAGTCGCTTCACATGCAAGCAGGCGATTCTCAGCGCCCTCAAGAAACAAATCAACCAAAGGGGAAAATTTATCAGCCAATGCGATAATTAAAACATTCAGAATATCAGACAATTTATCGGTCTTGGCGATATAACGGACGACCACTAATAATTATTTACCCTATTTGATGAATATCTGTCTGCTATTTTATTGGAGGGTTCCCCTTGGTAGCCATTATACTGTACCAGAAAAACATGCCTGATCTGGGTCTAGTGGACATTTATACAGGCATGGTGATTTTGAACTATGCACATCCATACTTTAAGCTAATACAACATTAAGCCTACTGGGTAATTATCATGTCACATAATTAATATTCACAAGCAAAGCCTTCACCTTAGTTGGATCAAATCACAGCATAGAGATATCTATAATAAAATGTGAAGTAAAAGCATGTTTCAATAAGCATTAATACATTTTATATAATGCTTTACAGATCATTATGTCATGAATGTTTGATATATATTACCCAGTACATTCTTATTTGAATTTTCATGAAATAATCTGTTAAGGTGTATACAATGCTAATAACTAATCACAGTCATTATAAAGCCTAACCAATAAATTTTTACTTGGCAGATGTTTATAATGTGATCAGCCGTGTCTGCTGTTAATTCATGGCGAGTGTGAGGTTAAAAATATAAACTTGAAAAAGTTTATCAGTAAAGGTGTCCAATGTGTTTTCTTATTTATCAAGTAGGCCTATATATTGTCTTTCTTATTCCTGTAGTAATTCTTAATTCATTTTTACAGCATCTACTTATGCATGTGTTTTATTGCGGACACAGTAAGATTTTTTTTTTTATTTTACTTTGACTGTGTTCCTTAATTTTTGACAGTGCTCCTAAATAATTTAACTTGGGGACATGAGTGCTCCTAAACAAAATTGTTAGCGTAGAGGCCTGTGATACCAATACTAAGTACGAGTTATAACCCTCCAATACCAGCCCGAATCTCTATTTTCAGCGTTCGTGGTGCTTACGCTCTTGTCGATGTCCAGCTTGAGTTTCTTCTGCGAGATGCTCTTCTGGATGCGCTTGCTAAAGGAGGCGTTTCCAGCCGAGCGCCCGCAGCGCTCCCCGTCCTCGATCAGACAGCAGCTCTGGCCGAAGAACGGCGGGGCAGGCGGGCCGTCATGGCTGTCCTCTTCTGTGCTGAACCCATTCATGACGAGTAGATCCAGAGATAACCAGGCAAATAAATCAAAAGAATTTAAAGCGCTTTAATGAAAGCGTTCGGAGAAATTTGACGCGACACTGACGCTGTAAATGGGCCCCTTAACGAGTGTATGGTCCGGTGTTGAGCCTCAGAATCTCAAAGATCCACCTCGCCGAAAATCCCTCAACTTTAGGCGACTTGGCACACTACAGCTCCACGCAACACTACAGCTTAATTCTACACACACACGATAGAACAGGAATTTTGTATGCGGGGTTACCGCAGATTTGGCGTGCGTTTAACTAACGAGCAACAGTCTAGCTTATTTTCAACAAAATGTACATACAATAAACCATGTCCTACGAGAAACCGGAAGCTGTAGTTCTGAAACACCGTTGGTTCGCCTACCGAAAAAGGCGGGCCGCTGTGTCTGCGCCTTCAATTTCAGATGGCTAACTCGCTTGTCAATCAAGCTGTACTTCCTGCTTGTTTGCCACTGCCTTTCGAATCCATACGTGTTATGACGCATTTCCGCATTCTTTAACAACGTAAATGTAGCAAACTTTTTTATATTTCCCATTTTAAAAATATTTAAATGTATTTATGTGTAAATGTATAACATTGTGCTTTGTATTATATTACTCTGGAATACATACAAATAAAACAAATAATCAGTTACCACAGCTGCAAAGAGGCTTCTAACATAGATGCTGAGAAAGCGACAGAAAAGTTGGTCAATATGTAGGTTGAGTAACAGAAGTTCTTCCGTCACATTTCTTTGGGTTCCTGCACATGTAGGAGTGGAGGGTAATGGGGTAGCAGATAAACTTGCAAAGAACTCACTTAAATGCTGTAATGTAGAGTTTACCATCAATATGAGTAAATCTGAAGCCAAGACTTATATTCGTAAAGCAGTAAATAACATCTGGCAAAATCTATGGGAAAGAGAGGTAAAGGGGAGGCATCTGTTTAAATTCAGAAAAATGTGGGAACAGGAGTTTTGATTTCTGTATTAAGAAGAAAGGACAATTCAATAATTACCAGACTTCGTATAGAACACACAGGGTTGAATGCCAATTTACAAAAAATCAATAAGCATCCCACAGGAATGTGCAGTAAGTGCAATGAACTAGAAACAGTTGAACACATCCTTATACACTGTACAGCATATAACCATGAAAGGCAAGTAATGCAGGCAAAATTGTCATGTCCCATCGATGCTCCACACACCAGTTCATTTGGTGGGGGTAATGCTGCAAAAGCTGGTTTGCAAACCACCAATAAACAGAAAAGAAGAAGAAGAAATTTTTACCTATTTCTTTTTTCTTACTGCTGTTATCAGCACTCTATATTTTTATCGTCTTTTGCAAAGCTGTTAAAGTGTAATCACTGATTTTTTATTTTGCTGTTGGGGCAAAAGGGTAGGCTAAAATTTAATTTGCTGTGGTCTCCCATTCACTGCCATTCAAGTTTACCCTGCTATGGGTCTACTTCCGCTCTCCAACCCGGATATGTGATAAGGGTTCACACCCACACTTGCAGTTTTGATACTTTAGTGCATGTACACACGGCACCAAGTTATCGCATGCCATTTAATCCAAAATTATCTTTAAGCCCTGGGTATACTTCCATTTTGATGTGAACGCACAGCGCCTGCGTAGTTGAGCATGAGCCTGTCAAAGTGTACTCCATATAAAAGCCCCAATATACTTCTCAATATAGTTCTTCTTTGTTTATTCATTCAGGGGTAAAAAGAAGTTCTAAACAGCTGAGCAACGGTAAACTGTTCCCGAACATTCAGACACCCACCACACCGCTGTGGGAGGCATTTAGAAGTTTTAGAACAATTTAAATATGGGGACTAATGTGATATTAAAATGTGTTATCAATGAATTTATGCCTCATTCTATGAGTAGATGATTTATATGAGGTCAGTAAAAGAAGTTGTTTTAAAGGTGCACTCAGTAAGTTTTTGTTCAAATTGTCGTAGACTCACACTGACACCTAGTGGCCTGGATGCAGCATCATTCAAATGCAATAGAGCGCAACAGTGACTGCCCACTTTTTCAGCCATCTGGGTTCCAGAAGTATTTTCCCCATTAATTTCTTCCATAGACTTTTTATAAAATCCTTCATAAAAGAGTTGAAAGCCATGAACCAAACCAACCAGCTCCGAGGAGAATCACAACTTCACAAACTTTGTTTTGAGGCAAAAACATTTTTGAGAATCGGACATAAAGACAAGGGTATGAAGGCATGAACTACAATCCCATTGTACACAGTACAATCCCCCCTAAAAAAATGGTGGGAATATATAAAACTATTGATTTTGTTTTGTTGATTATAAGTATAGAAACAATATACAGTATATTATGTTTATTGTAAATATTGCGATATGTACTGATATATAAGTAATTTAAGGTCAAGGGAGACTGACTGGATTACGTCATTCACAGTGCGTCATGGGAGCGCGCCGTCGCGCATAGGCACGTTTCGTGGGTTCGTTGGCAGCGGTTCTCTGATTGGTGGATCTTTCTCTGCTGTACCATGGGTAATGTAGTTGTTTACCATGAATTTAGCTATCAAACACGATTTTTAAACAATGAAGTTGAAATAATGCAGATGGATGGCTTCAACAGAAGCATATAACATCGGTGAACAACCTCGTAGCTCACGGTAGGTCTGTTTTTAAAGGTTTATAAGTTATCAATGAAAATCAATTCATCTTTGAGATAAATGAATGGGATTATTACTTCTGGAACCAAGCTGTTGCACTGTTACAGTTACGGATGCCAGTGTAAAAATTCACAATTCACAGCCAGCCTTAATTAATTTAATCCATGAGTGCAAGTGTCCAATAACAGGGTGGTTACTGAGATTAGCAAGTAGTATTCGGCTGGTCATGTGGCTTTAACATGGCAGCCCCCATGAGTGGACCCTCTCCATATAGTATAAAACAGCTTTTTATTAGGTTTCTGATATGACTGGAGGTTTCATCTCATGTGAGTGGTCATGGTTTTATACACATGTTTCAAAATTACACTTAATTTCTTATTGAGTTCAGTTTTTTGCTGAGTGCTGAATGCACCTTTAACCACTCGATGATGATTTAAAGTAATATATTTGCAGTATAAAATGTTTAATTTGTCTTGTTTAGATTCTGAATTCATGACGCTAATGTGCTAACATGCTATAATATGCGGCAATTAATCACACAAGGACACGTATACACGTGAAAATGGAAGCACAGTGTCAAATACACAGATTGTATGATAGTCCTAACTGTGGAGAGCACATCAATATATAGACAAAGCCAAATTCCAGCCATTTAGAGGTAATTTTGAAATCCCGGCCGGACACTTTTTTCAGGTCCAAAAAATGTCCGGGATAAAGAGGACGTATGGTCACCCTATAAAAAATAGTCACATAATAATACATGCCATAATAAATTAATTTCTTTAACCAGTAATTTTATTTATTTAACATGAAAATAAATTAAATGCTAAGAAATGGAGAAAATGTGTTATCAAATAGTTACGCATAATAGGAATTATTTCTCATGTTTCTCCCAATAACGCACAGATAATGAGAAACGAAATAAACATTCACAAACAGAAAAGAAATTCCTCAAAAGGAAATAATAACTTATTGAATAATTGTATCAAACAAAGTAAAGGTAAATATCCTGTTGTGTTGTCTATTAAATAACTTTTGGCCCTCTAGCAGTTGAAGCACAAAACTGCAAGTTACTTGCAGAGAAACACTGTTTTGGCAACAATGTGAGTTGGGCTCTTCTGCACGGATGAATCTGACTGTTTGAGTAGTACTGGTGTAACCATGATTACAGGTGATCATCATATCAGAGCGAATGTCACTAATGACAACAAGATAAAATAAAAAAAATTAAAAAAGGAAGAAAAAGACAGATATATGAAAAATGTGGGGGTCATGTGATGCCATGCAAGGAGCAGACGTGTGAGCGACGAGCTCTGCGCACTTTGCTGAATTTTCGATTATTTTCATGTTATAATCTGGTGAATTTTGATACACCCAGTTACACATTTGCCCTTTGTTGCAAAACATGGCAAAGAAGTCAAAATCCTCGGGCTCTGGAGACATTAAAAGACACTTACGTGTTCAGGATGAAAGCCCCGACAGGCCTACAGACTGGGGACTTGATTTGGATGGCGTGGCGGGAGAGGAGATCCAGCGTCAGTTGTCCAACATGTCGGTGATGTTGACTTGGAGGATCTCGCGGTAATACATCGATCGATTACGGTGATGGAAACAAAATTCTCTGAGTTAGCTACAAGAGTGACTGATGTTGAAAAACGAATAGATTTTCTGGAATCTTAGGAGAGGGAATTAACCGCTAATCCGCCCGTGACCAAAGTTGATTTGAAACATCTCCTTGAAAAGCTTGAAGATCTCGAGAATAGAAGCCGCAGGAATAATGTTCGAATTGTTGGAATTCCTGAGCATGAGGAGGGCAGAGATATGGTGAAATTCCTAGATGAGTTTTTCCCGAGTCTGCTCAACATAACAGGCCACAAGCTGGAAATCGAACGAGCTCACAGAGTCCCAGCTCACAGATCTGCTGAGGGAGAAAGGCCCAGATCGATTCTGGCCAGATTTCTGAGATCATCCGATAAAGATCTTGTGTTGCGTCAGGTGAGGAGCAAAGGGAAGCTTTCTTGGAAGAACCATAATATTTTCTTGTTCCCGGACTTTTCGAGTTCGACAAGACAGAAACGCGATCAGTTCAAGGAATGTAAGAAACTCTTACATCAGAAAAAGATCTCGTTTGCTCTAATATTTCCTGCCAATCTGAGAATAGAAACGAAGGTCGGTCGCAAAGTATGCACGTCCAAATCAGGCAATATCTTTTATAGAATCAATGTCTGAGTAAACCATTGGATGTTTCTCATGTGAGTGGGCCTGACTCGCTGTACTAACTCTTGAGAAAGCTGGGCGACATTTTGGGTTTTTTGCGTTGGCTCCACCTAGCGGCTGGAGCTTGTTTTGTGAATAACACTTTCCTTAAAGAAACATTTGCATTTAAGTTCCTGGACAGATTGAGAGTGGACACTATGGATGACCGCAAAATATCTACATGCTCACACAAAGGATGTCTTTTATAAAGATGACAGATTGTGTAAGTCATGGTATATACTTTTATGCAGCCTCTGAATGAATTGACTTGATCATCCGGGGAACCAGGATGCCGGTTTTGTTTCTTTTTGTATTGGTTCCGCCTAGCGGCTGGAGCTTGTTCCATTGAATAATATTCCTTTGGAACAGCTGTTGATTCATCTGTTCGTTCTTCGTGCTTACTCCTCCTGCTGGCTGTGGTTTGTTTTGTTGAATTTTTTTTTCATTGGAATGATTACGTCATCTGTTGAACTCATAACAGCTGGCTCACTGTTTGTCTGACCGAGGAATCTGAACGGTTTTATATCAGTTGGAATTTGTTTTGTGGAAGATCACATCTTTGAGACAGTTCTGTGAATGAATATACACATTCTTTGTGTTCATTCTTCCTATTGACTGGGTTTATTTCACAAAGTATTTTCTGTTATGTAATTTTGCCTCACAATTTGTGAGGCAAAATTGAGCAATCCGATGGCAAAGTTGTCGCAGGGGCTTTCTGGGCGTTCGTGGACCTTTTGAGTTTAGAGGGATTGTTGCCAGTTGGCGCTGTCGTACGTGGGGTTAATGTGCACGTTTTTCTTTTTTCTGTTTGCTTTGTTCGGGGGGATGTTCGGGGTTTGATTGTTTCACTAATGGGGAATGTGGTCTTCATAATTTTGTTTTTGGCACACAATTTATTTTTTCTATTATATCAATATGTCAGTTGTTAATATAAGTGTACTATCTCTCTCCACATGGAATGTAAATGGGTTGGGGCACCCCATAAAAAGAAGGAAGGTTATTTCTTTTCTTAAACATAACAAATATGATATAGTGTTTCTTCAAGAAACACATCTCTCCCCGCAGGAAGCTGAAAAATTTGGGAAGATATGGGGTGGACATGTTTTCTTTAGTGCTGGCACAAGTAAGAGCAAGGGAGTCATTATATTGGTAAATAAACATCTACAATTCAAATGTCTCAAACAGATTAAAGATAAATTAGGAAGAGTAATTATTGTTTTAGCTGAAATTCAAGGGCAAAGGTTGATTTTGGCTAATATTTACGCACCTAACGCTGATGATCAGGGCTTTTTTATAGATCTTGAAGGGTTGTTGCAAACCGCTGGCACCCCTCATGACATAATATTGGGAGGAGACTTTAATCTTTTGATGGACAGAGCAAAAGATTAAATGATTTGAAAAAAATAAAAATAAAAAAAAATAAAAAACAGAATTTCACACACCATTGCACTTGTGTATATGGCTGTGTGACAATAAAGTGATTTGATTTGAACACTGACGTTTCACAGGATATGTAAAAATCTTGGTCTTTTGGATATTTGGAGACTTTTGAACCCATCCGGTAGGGACTATACATTTTTTTCATCAGTCCATAAGATTTATTCTAGAATAGATTTTTTTTTATATCCAAATCCCTAATTTCATTTGTTGTTGATTGCTCAATTGGAAACATTTTAGTCTCAGATCACGCCCTGGTGAGTTTAGAGGTGTTGCCACATACAGAGAAAAAGAAATCATATAGTTGGCGCTTTAATGTATCCCTTCTGCAAAATCCTGATTTCCAACAAATGTTAAAGACTGAAATCAATGTTTATATGGAGACCAACTGGTCCTCAGTGTCCTCTGTGGGTGTGGCTTGGGAGGCACTTAAAGCAGCTCTTAGGGGCCGGATCATACAGTATGCCTCATTCATCAAAAAATCCAAAGCACGAGAACTTGTGGAGTTGGAAGGAAATATTAAAAGTGCAGAGGCAGAGCTGAAGCACCGTATGTCAGCTGATGGCCTCAGAGAATTGACCCGATTGAAATATAGATATAATACTATTTTGTCGCGGAAAGTAGAGTTTTGGTTATTCAGGGCAAGACAGTCATACTTTGAGTCGGTTGACAAAGCAGGGAAGCTTTTGGCTGGATATATAAAACAGAGAGAGTCTTTTTCTACCATTCCCTCAGTGAAATCTGCTGCTGATGGTGAAATTTTTACCTCGGCCATTGATATTAATAATGCCTTTAAAGAATTCTATCTTGATCTTTATAGTTCCATGTCTTCGTCTACTGATGAAGATATTAGAAACTTTGTGGTTTCTAAACTGACGACTGAGCAAAAAAATGATCTTGATTGAGATAACCTTGGAGGAGCTTGACAGGTAATTAAGGCCTTGCCTACAGACAAGTCTCCGGGGCCAGATGGTTTTGCTGCTGAATTTTTTAGATCTTATGCTACAGAATTGGCTCCACTTTTGTTAGAAGTTTATACTGAATCATTAAAGAATGGAAAACTTCCTCCAACCATGACACAAGCCCAGATCAGTCTGATTCTTAAAAAGGACAAAGATCCAAACGAGTGTAAAAGTTACCGTCCAATTTCCCTGATCCAACTAGATGTAAAAATATTGTCAAAAATTTTGGCTAATCGATTAAGTAAAGTTTCTTTCCCCATTATTGTTCTGTCTTGCCCTGGAACCATTAGCAGCTGCGATAAGAAAGAGGGCAACCCTGCCGAGTGCCCCTATTCAAAGTAAAATAATCTGAGATTGATCCATTTGTTTGTAACGCTGCTACAGGGTGTCTATAAAGTAACTTAATCCAACCAATAAATGTACTCCCGAACCCGTACATTTCCAAAATCAGGAAGATAAGACCCTTCCTCTCTGAACATGCCACACAACTGCTTGTCCAGTCACTTGTCATAACTAGACTGGACTACTGTAACGCTCTCATTGCAGGCCTCCCTGCATGTGCAACTAGACCCCTCCAAATGAACCAGAATGCAGCAGCACATCTGGTCTTTAATGAACCAAAGAGAGCACATGTTACACCACTCCTTGTCTCTCTCCACTGGCTACCGGTTGATGCACGTATCAAATTAAAGGCTCTGATGTTGGCATACAGAACAGTTACTGGGTCTGCTCCAGCATACCTAAAATCATTTATGCAGAGCTACGCGCCCACTAGAAGTCTGCAGTCGGCTAAGGAACGTTGCCTTGTTGTACCAACACAAAGAGGCACCAAAACACTTTCCCGGACTTTCAGCTTCATCATACCACGTTGGTGGAACGACCTTCCCAACTCCATCCGTGAAGCTGACTCACTCTCTGTCTTCCAAAAATGACAAAAAACACATCTTTTCCATGAGCACTTAACCAGTCATTAAAAAAAAAAAAAAAAAATGATAAAAAAAAATAAAATAAAATAATTTCTGTTGCACTTTATTCTATTTTGAATACTATTATGATGCTAGTGATACTTTGTAATACAGCACTTTTCATACCACTGTCTCCTAAGATGATTCGCTCAAGTTTTCCTCTCTTGTAAGTCGCTTTGGATAAAAGCATCTACCAAATGAATAAATGTAAATGTAAATGTAAGAAAGGAGGATGATTTTCCAGGGGTGGTGGCGGGAGGCGTGCCGCATAAGCTTCTGCTTTACGCAGATGATATTTTATTATTTGTCTCTGAACCTACTAGATCTTTGCCTTGCCTCCACAGAATTATTAATTCCTTTTCCAAATTCTCAGGATACAAAGTCAATTGGGCTAAATCCGAAGCTTTGGCTTTGACAGCGTACTGCCCAGTAATGGCTTTTCAGCTGGGCGCCTTCCAGTGGCCCAAACAGGACATTAAGTATTTGGGGATTTTATTCCCAGCAAATTTGTCTGATTTAGTTAGTGTTAATTTTGACCCTTTAATAAAAAGGTTTTTGAGCGATGTCAGCAGGTGGGCTACATTACATTTATCTATGATTGGGAAGGTTAATGTTATTAAAATGAATTGTATTCCAAAATTGAACTACCTGCTACAATCTCTCCCTGTAGATGTCCCCCTCTCTTATTTCAAGGAATTTGATAGCATAGCAAAGTCCTTCATTTGGAATGGTAAACATCCCAGATTGCATTTTAATAAGTTACATTGGCCGATAGACAAAGGAGGGCTAGGCCTTCCCAAGATTTTGTTTTATTACTATGCGTTCAGTCTCAGACATTTGGCTCATTGGTCACTTCCACCTGAGAGATCCCCTCCTTGGTTTGTTATTGAACAGGCAGTACTTGCCCCTATTTCACCATTACAAAGCATCTCTATCAAACTAATCGGAAAAGTTAAGTTACAACCCGTTATTTTGCATTTACACTCGCTATGGACTAAAGTGTCCAGATTGTTTAAACTGGACACTTATTTAAATGCTGCCTCGAGCATATGGCAGAACCCAAGACTGTGTATTGGCAAGTCTCCTTTCTGCTGGCCGGAGTGGATTGTGAGGGGGGTTGCTACACTCGGTGACCTATATGAAAGTGGTGTGTTGAGATCGTTTGAAAACTTGGTCCAACATTTTGGGATCCCCAGACCTCAGTTTTATAGGTATTTACAACTGTGCCACCTGCTTTGCACTATTTTTGGGAGTAGCACACATCCCCCTAAGGAGGCAGATGCTTTGGGAGGGGTGATTGCGGCTTTTGGAAAAGGTCATGAGGCATCAGTGTACCACTCCCTGTTAATTCAGAGTATGGGGGACGGAGCCTTAACTTCTCTCAAGAGAGTATGGGAGAAAGATTTCAACTTGGCATTGGAGGAAGGAGTGTGGGCTAAGATTCTTAAAAACGTTAAGTCTGCATCTAGTGATGCAAGGGTGCATCTTATACAATTCAAAATTTTGCATAGATTTTATTGGACCCCCTCAAGACTGTATAGGCTTGGTCTTAAAGACACACCCACCTGCTGGAGATGCCAATCGGAGGATGGAGACATGGCCCATGTTTTTTGGTGGTGTGTTGAGATCCAGAAATTCTGGTCGAAGGTTCAGAATTTTGTGTACGATATGGTGGGCACTCAGGTTTCATTTTGCCCCAGACTTTGTGTTCTGGGCGATGGGGCGGGGATGGCCATATAGGGAACTGGGTTCTGACATGTGTGATGATCGCCAGGCAGGTTATTTTGAGGGGTTGGAGGTCAGCTGGTGCGCCCCCATATCTGGAGTGGTGCACGGAGGTGGGGAGGGTGGCAGCTTATGAGGAGGTGTCATCGGGAAGACGGGGTGGCTTGGATAAGTTTGTTCGGAAATGGGGCAGGTATTTTGAGTTTTTGGAGGGCTCTCGGGTGGGGTGTGGAGAGAGTAGTGTATTATAGTTTGTATGATTATTATGTCTGTGTATGTATGTATGTGTATATATATGTATTTATGTTTGTATATGTATGTATGTATATTGACCACAGGGTTGTTTTTTTTTGGGGGGGGGCGGGGTCGGGGAGGGGGGATTGTGGGGTTTTAATGTTGATTTTATATATATACAGTGGTGTGAAAAAGTGTTTGCCCCCTTCCTGATTTCTTATTTTTTTGCATGTTTGTCACACTTAAATGTTTCAGATCATCAAAGAAGTTTAAATATTAGTCAAAAATAACACAAGTAAACACAAAATGCAGTTTTTAAATGAAGGTTGTTATTATTAAGGGAAAACAAAATCCAAACCTACATGGCCCTGTGTGAAAAAGTGATTGCCCCCTAAACCTAATAACTGGTTGGGCCACCCTTAGCAGCAACAACTGCAATCAAGCATTTGCGATAACTTGCAATGAGTCTTTTACAGCACTGTGGAGGAATTTTGGCCCACTCATCTTTGCAGAATTGTTGTAATTCAGCCACATTGGAGGGTTTTCTAGCATGAACTGCCTTTTTAAGGTCATGCCACAGCATCTCAATAGGATGCAGGTCAGGACTTTGACTAGGCTACTCCAAAGTCTTCATTTTGTTTTATTTCAGCCATTCAGAGGTGGACTTGCTGGTGTGTTTTGGATCATTGTCCTGCTGCAGAACCCAAGTTCGCTTCAGCTTGAGGTCACGAACAGATGGCCGGACATTCTCCTTCAGGATTTTTTGGTAGACAGCAGAATTCATGGTTCCATTTATCACAGCAAGTCTTCCAGGTCCTGAAGCAGCAAACCAGCCCCAGACCATCACACTACCACCACCATATTTTACTGTTGGTATGATGTTCTTTTTCTGAAATGCGGTGTTACTTTTACGCCAGATGTAATGGGACACACACCTTCCAAAAAGTTCAACTTTTGTCTTGTCAGTCCACAGAGTATTTTCCCAAAAGTCTTGGGGATCATCAAGGTGTTTTCTGGCAAAAATGAGACGAGCCTTAATGTTCTTTTTGCTCAGCAGTGGTTATCGTCTTGGAACTCTGCCATGCAGACCATTTTTGCCCAGTCTCTTTCTTATGGTGGAGTCATGAACACTGACCTTAACTGAGGCAAGTGAGGCCTACAGTTCTTTGGATGTTGTTGTGGGGTCTTTTGTGACCTCTTGGATGAGTCGTCGCTGCGCTCTTGGGGTAATTTTGGTCAGCCGGCCATTCCTGGGAAGGTTCACCACTGTTCCATGTTTTCGCCATTTGTGGATAATGGCTCTCACTGTGGTTCTCTGGAGTCCCAAAGCTTTAGAAATGGCTTTATAACCTTTTCCAGACTGATAGATCTCAATTACTTTCTTTCTCATTTGTTCCTGAATTTCTTTGGATCTCGGCATGATGTCTAGCTTTTGAAGATCTTTTGGTCTACTTCACTTTGTCAGGGAGGTCCTATTTAAGTGATTTCTTGATTGAGAACAGGTGTGGCAGTAATCAGGCCTGGGTGTGGCTAGAGATATTGAACTCAGGTATGATAAACCACAGTTAAGTTATGTTTTAACAGGTGGGGCAAACACTTTTTCATACAGGGCCATATAGGTTTGGATTTTGTTTTCCCTTAATAATAACAACCTTCATTTAAAAACTGCATTTTGTGTTTACTTGTGTTATCTTTGACTAATATTTAAACTTGTTTGATGATCTGAAACATTTAAGTGTGACAAACATGCAAGAAAATAAGAAATCAGGAAGGGGGCAAACACTTTTTCATACCACTATATATATATATATATATATATATATATATATATATATATATATATATATATATATATATATATATATGTTTACATTTCATTGTAAAAAAAAAAAAAAAAAAATATTCTGACCAAAACATGGTCACGTTTGATCGTGCTTCGCTACTTGCTGGAGAAAGTAATTCGCTACTGCAAAAGCTATACTGTTTTAAAAGCAGCTGAGCTATGTGACGTGGAGGAGGGTGTGGCCGGTCCGTGAGGATGCATGCCTGGTGCTGAATTGTCCTAATCATCCGGGAGGGGGATAAAGACGAGCCGGAGGTGCCAGTTCGAGAGAGAGAGAGACACATGTTGTGTGTATGTGTGACTGTGTGTTTCTGTTTGTTTAAGTTGATTTATGTCATTAAAGTTATGTTGACTGTTCTGCCGGTTACTGCCTCCTCCTTGCCCGTCCTGTGAACACTGTTACAAGCTACTGTCAAGCATCGCTACTTGTAGTTAGCTACTTCCCAACACTGGGCGTTATCACTACATATATAAAAGCCTATAAATTAGGGGTGTAATATAGTAGATTTTTATATATGAAATGTAGAAAAGTACTTATATAGAATAGCTTTGTGTGACCCAGCAGAGGGCATATGAGTTTACTAGATATGCTGATGTTTTAAGAAACACTCAGCTGTAGCAGAAATGTTGCAAGAAATACTCTTGTGTCCTCAGCTGTAATCAGAATCAGAATGAGCTTTATTGCCAAGTATGCTTACACATACAAGGAATTTGTCTTGGTGACAGGACAAAAACAATACAAAAACAGCAGCAAGACATAGATAATAATAAAAAATAAAAAATAAAAACTAATTGTACACATACGTACAGACACACACATACATACATACACACATACACATGGGTAGTGCAAATCTAATATAATCTGTTATGTACAGTGTAAATACAAATCTGTTATGTACAGTGCACATTTTTTTTTCAGAGGAATGAAATGGCAGAAGAGGTTGGATGTGTTGGATAAATATAATAAAGACTAAACTGTGTATTGCACATAGTTATTGCTCAAAGGGGCAATTTAACTGTTCATGAGATGGATAGCCTGAGGGGAAAAACTGTTCCTGTGCCTGACGGTTCTGGTGCTCAGAGCTCTGAAGCGTCGGCCAGAAGGCAACAGTTCAAAGAGGTAGTGGGCAGGGTGAGTGGGGTCCAGAATGATTTTTCCAGCCTTTTTCCTCACTCTGGAAGTGTATAGTTCTTGAAGGGGGGGCAGGGGGCAACCAATAATCCTCTCAGCAGTCCGAACTGTCCTTTGTAGTCTTCTGATGTCTGATTTCATAGCTGAACCAAACCAGACAGTTATTGAAGTGCAGAGGACAGACTCAATGACTGCTGAGTAGAACTGTATCAGCAGCACCTGTGGGAGGTTGAATTTCCTCAGCTGGCGAAGGAAGTACAACCTCTGCTGGGCCTTTTTCACAATGGAGTCAATGTGGGTCTCCCACTTCAGGTCCTGTGAGATGGTAATGCCCAGGAACCTGAATGACTCCACTACTGCCACAGTGGAGAATGGTGAGGAGGGTCAGTGTTGGGGTGTTCCTCCTAAAGTCCACAATCATCTCCACCGTTTTGATTGCACCAGACAGCCAGCTGTTTAACCTCCCTTCTGTATGCAGACTCATCGTCATCTCGGATGAGGCCGATGACAGTGGTGTCATCTGCAAACTTCAGGAGCTTGACAGAGGGGTCCTTGGCGATGCAGTCACTGGTGTAGAGGGAGAAGAGTAGTGGGGAGAGCACACATACCTGGGGGGCACAAGTGCTGATTGTACAGGTGCTGGAAGTGAATTTCCCCTGTCTCGCAAGCTGCTGCCTGTCCGTCAGAAAGCTGGTAATCCACTGACAGATAGACATGGGAACAGATAGTTGGCGTAATTTATTCTGGAGTATAGCTGGGATGATGGTGTTGAAAGCCGAACTGAAGTCCACAAAAAGGATCCTTGCATATGTCCCTGGTCTGTCCAGATGTTGCAAGATATGATGCAATCCCATGTTGACTGCATCATCCACAGACCTGTTTGCTCGATAAGCAAATTGAAGGGGATCTAGAAAGGGTCCAGTGATGTTCTTCAGGTGGGCCAACACCAGTCTCTCAAATGATTTCATGAGTCATTAAGTCCTGTGATTTTTGGTTTCTTTGGGATGGGGATGATAGTGGAACTTTGAAGCAGCATGGGACTTCACACTTCTCCAGTGATCTATTGAAGATCTGTGTGAAGATGGGGGCCAGCTGGTTAGCACAGGATCTAAGACATGCAGGTGAAACACCATCTGGGCCCTATGCTTTCCTTATCCTTTGTTGTCAAAAGACGCGTCTCACATCATCTTCACAGATCTTAAGTGCAGGTTGAGTAGCAGGAGGGGGGTTGCAGGAGGTGTTGGTGTTTGTGTGAAATTAATGTCAGAGTGGGTGTGGGGTGTGAGATTGGGCCTTTCAAATCTGCAGTAGAACACATTCAGGTCATCAGCCAGTTGTTGGTCCACCACAGGGTTGGGGGCAGGAGTCCTGTAATTCGTAAGCTGATTCATGCCACTCCACACTGATGCAGGTTCGTTAGCTGAAAACATGTTTTTCAGCTTCTCAGAGTATCTTCTTTTAGCCACTCTGATTCCCTTATTCAGTGTGTTCCTAGCCTGATTGTACAACACTTTATCCCCAACTCTGTAAGCATCCTCTTTGGCCTGACGAAGCTGCCTGAGTTCCACTGTAAACCATGGTTTGTCATTTTTAAATGTTAAATAAGTCCTAGTAGGAATGCACATATCCTCACAAAAACTGATATATGATGTAACTGTATCTGTGAGCTCATCCAGATTGGTGTCTGCAGCCTCAAAAACACTCCAATCAGTGCAGTCAAATCAGACTTATAGTTCCAGCTCTGCTTCGTTGGTCCATCTCTTTACAGTCCTTAATACAGGCTTAGCAGATTTTAATTTCTGTCTATAGGTTGGAAGAAGATGAACCAGGGAGTGATCAGATAGTCCCAAAGCTGCTCTAGGGACAGAGCGATATGCATCCTTTATTGTTGTGTAGCAGTGATCCAGTATATTTCTGTCTCTGGTTGGGCATGTAATGTGCTGTTTGTATTTGGGCAGTTCACATGTGAGGTTTGCTTTGTTAAAATCCCCAAGAATAATAATAACTGAGTCCGGGTATTGTTGTTCCGTGTCTGTGATTTGATCAGCCAGCTGTTGCAGCGCGGCATTCAAACACGAGTTTGGTGCAATGTAAACACTCACCAGAATAAACGAGGAAAACTCCTGCGGCGAGTAGAAAGGCTTACAGTTAATAAAGAGCACTTCCAAATTAGGACAGCACATCTTCTTTAACGTTGTTACATCTGTACACCAACTTTCACTGATATAAAAGCATGTTCCACTGCCTCTCGTTTTCCCAGTTAACTCCGCGATGCAATCCACTCTGAACAGCTGGAAGCCCGGCAGATGTAATGTGCTGTCCGGAATGGCTTCACTCAGCCATGTTTCTGTGAAGCACAAGGCAGCAGAGTTTGAAAAGACCTTGTTTGTGCGGGTGAGGAGATGTAGTTTGTCCGTTTTGTTAGGGAGAGAGCGGAGATTCGCAAGATGAATGCTCGGCAGCATTGTTCGAAAGCCCCGCCGATGGAGCCTGACCAGTGCGCCTGCTCGTCTCCCTCGCCTGCGTCTCATAGCGCGTTTAAACAACACAGCCGCGCCTCCAACTAAAATGTTAAACAAAACATCCGAATATTAAAAATCCGGGAAACGACTGACTGGTGTATGCTGTCGAATGTTCAGCAGTTCGTCTCTGGTAAAACTGACTGAAAAAAGATTACTAAACACAGGACAAACAAACAGAAATAACAAAACAATAGAAGCGCTCCATACTGAGGCGGCCATCCGAGGTGCAATCATGATGATCTTGGCAAAGAACAATGGTACTGAGTCATAAGAAAGCTCTGGGAAAGTACAGCAAAGTTAAAAGATTGACACAAACAATAATCAGAGTAACTATATATGCTCAGATTGTGATGTATTATTCATTAAGAATGTATACTTTTATGATAAATGAATTTAAAATGTTATTTTGTTTTGGACTAAAAGCCAGGTTCCCACCAAGAGGTCAGAGGCTCTGTATCCATTGGATACAAAAAATATTAAGAGAACGAAGACATGGCGATGCCATTCTGAAGATGGAGACACCACCCATGTTTTCTAGGGGTGTCATAAGATCCAAGATTTTTGGCTGAAGGTGCAAAGTTTTGTGTGTGATGTGTTGGGCACTCATGTCTCGTTCTGCCCCAGACTCTGTATTTTGGAAGATAGGGAGGTCTTGGATTTGGAGGATAAGTACATGAAGGACTGGGTTTTGACCAGTGTGATGATTGGTAGGCAGGTTATTTTGAGGAGTAGGAAGTCGGATGGAGCACCCTCAGAACGGAGTGGTGCGTGGAGATGGGGAGGGTGGCTGCCTTCGAGGAGGGGTCGAGCATAAAGATGGGGGTTAGGGATACTTACAATAAGAAATGGGGCAATTAGCATTTTTGGGGGAATCTCGAGGAGGGGCGGTGGAGGAAGTAATTTAGAGTTTAGTTTTTTTAATTATTTTTTTTTATTATACTTGATTATTGTATTTTATTTTATTTTTGGTTGTTGTTTTAGTTTTGTGTTTTTTTTTTTGTGTGTATGTGTTTTTTTTGTGTGTGTGTTTATATTCTATTGACCACAGGGGTGTTCGTGGGGGTGTCATGGTGGGGTGGGAGTTTGGTAGGGGGAGGGGATATAGTGGGGGTTTAATGTTTAAAGTGTTTGATTCAATATATATATATATATATATATGTTGTTGTATTTTTTGTGTTAATTTATGAATCAATAAAAATGTTAACAAAAAAATAAAAAATAAATAAAAAAATAAAATAAAAAAGAGACATGAGGTAATGCTAGATAAAATACTGTATAAAGACTAAGGGTTTTGACCAAGACAGTCAGATCTCAGCTGATGTCTCGGATTTGTTGATTTGCTCAATAAACTCTAATAGACACCTGGAACTCCTGACTTCGAGAGTTTTCTTACAGAGAGGGGAGAAAAGTCTTCCCCACGCTCCACAACAGTAACAGTTCAGTTTCCTCATGGTTTGAGTTTTTCAGAGAGCCACTTTCTACCACATTCATTGCTATAAAGAAAACATATGATCATATGTTGGCACTGTCAACTTATAAACTCCATGAGTGTTCAACATCACACTCAACTGAGAAACGTTAAAAAAAAAGAGAAATATATCCACCATAAACTCCAAAACTGCTCCAGTAAAGATTTGTTCACCCTCTTTAGCATTTTGCGGTGAAGTAACACAGATCACTAATAAGCATTTGCGTGAAGGCATCTCAACGGCGTTATTGCAGAATAAACTATTAAAAGGGGTCCAAGCACCGAAGGTGCAGGAACTCTATTGTATTTGTTCCAATTTTCTTATTATTAGGGGTCCAAGCACCTTTGGTGCTGGAACCCTATTGTATTTGTTCAAATTTTCTTATTATTAGGGGTCCAAGCACCGAAGGTGCAGGAACCCTATTGTATTTGTTCCGATTTTCTTATTAGGGGTCCAAGCACGAAGTGCTGGAACACTATTGTGTTTGTACTGATTTTCTTTTTAGGGGTCCAAGCACCAAAGGTGCAGGAACCCTATTGTATTTGTTATGATTTTCTTATTATTAGGGGTTCAAGCCTGAAGGGCTAGAAACCCTATTGTTTTTACTCGGATTTGCTTTTATTAGGGATTCAAGCAAGAAGTGCTAGAAACCCTATTGTTTTTGATCAGATTTTTTTTATTATTAGGGGTTCAAGCCCGAAGGGCTGTAAACCCTATTGTTTTTGCTCAGATTTTTTTTATTATTAGGGGTTCAAGCCCAAAGGGCAAGAAACCCTTTTGTTTTTGTAAGGATTTTTGTTATTAGGGGTTCAAGCCAGAAGGGCAAATTATATAAACAGACACACACACACACACACACACACACACACACACAAAATAAAAAATAAAAAAAATAAACAAATAAATAATTAAACAAATAAAAAATATAATTATAATAATCATCCATCTATTAATGACATATACCCACCCCATTTCTCCACGAACATGTTGTACTTCCCCATTCTTTTAAATGACCCCTCCTCAAAGGCCGCCACCCTTCCCATCTCCAAGCATCACTCCTGAAAAGAGGGTGCTCCAGCTGACCTCAAGCCCCTTAAAAATATCTGCCTGGCGATCATAACACTGGTTAAGACCCAACTCTTTTTGTGTATATTTTCAATGTCTATGACTGCCCCATCGCCCAAAATACAGTCTGGGGCAAAATGTTACCCGAGTGTCTAATACATTGCACACCAGACTCTGAAACTTTAACAAAAACTCCTGGATCTCAACACACCCCCAAAAGACATGGGTAATATCCTCTGATTGGCATTGCCAGCAGGTGGATGTGTCTTGATGACCAAGCCTATATGGGACACGTGACCCCATGCGAGAAGCAGACGTGTGAGCGACTAGCTCTGCGCCCTTTGCTAGTTTTTTAATTATTTTCATGTTATAATCCAGAGAGATTCGATATACCCAATTATATATTTGCTCTTTGAGGTAAACATGGCAAAGAAGTCAAAATCCTCAGACTCTGGAGACATTAAAAGACACTAACACATTCAAGCTCAGGCCTCTGAAGGGCCTGCGAGCCAGGGACTTGATTTGGAAGGCACGTCGGGAGAAGATATTCAGTGTCAACTGTCCAACATCTCGGTGATGCTGACAAAGGTTGTTGCTGACTTGGAGGATCTCGCTGTAATACGTCGATCGATTACAGCAATGGAAACAAAATTCTCACAAGTTGGTCACAAGAGTTGCAGAAGTTGAGAGATGGATCGATTATCTGGAGTCTTCAGAAAGGGAATTATCCGCTAATCTGCCCGCGTCCAAAACAGACTTGGAGTGCATTCTGGAAAAACTGGAATTTCTCGAAAATATGAGCCAAAGGAATAACATACGGATTGTTGGAATTCCTGAGCATGAAGAAGGCAGAGATATGGTGAAATTCCTAAACAATCTCTTCCAGAGTCTGCTCAATATAACAGGCCACAAACTGGAAATCGAGCGAGCTCACAGAGTCCCGGCTTGCAGATCTGCTGAGGGAGACAGGCCCCGATCAATTCTGGCCAAATTGCTGAGATCATCTGATAAAGATCTCGTGTTGCACCAGGCGAGGAGCAAAGGAAAGCTTTCTTGGAAGAATCACAATATTTTCTCCTTCCCAGACTTTTGCATCTTCAAGGAATGCAATAAACTTTTACATCAACGGAAGATCGCTTTTGCATGTTTCTGGCCAAACTGAGAATAGAAACGAAGGATGGCCACAAAGTATTTACATGTCCCAACCAGGCACTCTCATTCATAAATACTTTGGAGTGAGTAAGCCATTTGAAGTTTCTTATATTAATGGATTGACTCACTGAACATACACTCGATTGTCTGAGGAAGCTGGATGCCATTTTTGTTTCTTTTTGCGTTGGCTCCGCCTAGTGGCTGGAGTTTGTTTTGTGGAATGACACTTCCTTCAAGAAACTTTTGCATTGACATAAGATCGTTTTTACACTGAAGTTGCCGGCCAGATTGAGAATGGACACTATGGATGACCGCAAAATATCTACATGCTCACATAAAGGACGTCTTTTATAAAGTTGACGGGCTGAGTAAGTCATGGTGTATTTTTTTAATGTATTTTTTTGCGCTGCCTCCGAGGAACCGGGATGCCTGTTTTGTTTCTTTTTGTGCTGGTTCCGCCTAGTGGCTGGAGTTTGTTTTGTGGAATAACACTCCTTCAGGTCAGTTGTTAATTAATCTGTTAATTCCTTGTGCTTATGCCTCCTGTTGGCTGGAGTTTGGTTTTGTGGAGTATTTTTAAGGGATTTTAGAAGGATTACGTCATCTGCCATACTCATAAACAGCTGGCTCACTGAACACTTGTAACACTTGTTTGTCTGTCCGAGGAAACTGAACGGCTTTATATCAGCTGGAGTTTGTTTTGTGAAAGACAGTTTTGTGAATGAATCTACATGTTCTTTTTGTTTATTCTGCCTATTGGCTGGGGTCTGTTTCACAAAGTCTTTTCTGTTATGTAATTTTGCCACACAAAATTTGTGCAGAAGCACTGGACTTGAGCAATCCGATGGCAAAGTTGTCGCGGGGACACTTGCATGCGTACATGGACCTTCTGAGTTTAGAGGGATTGACGCCGGTTGGCGCTGTCGTGCGTGAGGTCAATGCGCACGTTTGTTTTGTTCGGGGGGAAGTTCAGGGTTTGATTGTTGCACTAATGGGGAATGTGGTCTGTGTAATCTTGTTTTTGACATTTTTTATTATATCAAAATGTCAAATGTTAGTATAAGTGGGTTATCTCTCTCCACATGGAATGTGAATGGGTTGGGGCACCCCATAAAAAGAAGGAAGGTTATTTATTTTCTTAAGCATAAGAAATATGATATAGTGTTTCTTCAAGAAACACATCTCTCCCCACAGGAAGCTGAAAAAGTTGGGAAGATATGAGGTTGATATTGGCTAATATTTATGCACCTAACACTGATGATCAGGGCTTTTTTTATAGATCTTGAGGGGATGTTGCAGGCCACTGGCACACCTCATGATATAATATTGGGAGGAGACTTTAATCTTTTGATGGACTCAGTCCTTGATCATAGTGAAGCAAAAGTGTGTAAGCCCCCTAGATCAACACTGACACTTCACAGGATGTGTAAAAATCTTGGTCTTGCAGATATTTGGAGACTTTTGAACCCATCTGGTAGGGACTATACATTTTTTTTTCATCAGTCCATAAGATTTATTCTAGAATAGATTTCTTTTTGATATATCTAATTCCCTCATATCATCTCTTGTTGATTGCTCAATTGGAAACATTTTAGTCTCAGATCACACCCTGGTGAGTTTAAAGGTGTTGCCACATATGGAGAAAAAGAAATCATATAGTTGGCGCTTTAATGTACCCCTTTTGTAAAATCCTGATTTCCAACAAATGTTAAAGACTGAAATCAGTGTTTATATGGAGACCAACTGGTCCTCAGTATCTTCTGTGGGCTAGGCTTGGGAGGCACTTAAGGCGGTTCTTAGGGGTTGGATCACACAATATGCCTCATTTACCGAAAAATCCAAAGCCCGAGAACTCGTGGAGTTGGAAGAGAATATTAACAGTGCCGAAGCAGAGCTGAAGCACAGAATGTCGTCTGATGGCCTCAGAGAATTGACTCAATTAAAATACAGATATAATACTATTTTGTCATGGAAAGTGGAGTTCTGGTTATTCAGGGAAAGACAGTCATACTTTGAGTTGGGGGACAAATCAGGGAAGCTTCTGGCTAGATATATAAAGCAGAGAGAGTCTTTTTCTACCATTCCCTCAGTAAAATCTGCTGGTGGTGAAATATTTATCTCGGCCATTGATATTAATAATGCCTTTAAAGAGTTCTATCTTGATCTCTATAGTTCCACATCTTCGTCTACTGATGAAAATTTGTGGAGCCATTAGAACTCCCTAAATTGACGACTGAGAAAAAAAATTCTCTTGATTCTGAGATAACCTTGGAGGAACTTGGAGAGGTAATTAAAGCCTTACCTACAGGCAAATCTCTGGGGCCAGATGGCTTTGCTGCTGAATTTTTTAGATCTTATGCTACAGAATTGGCTCCACTTTTGTTAGAAGTTTATACAGAATCATTAAAGAATGGAAAGCTTCCCCCAACCATGTCACAAGCCCGGATCAGTCTGATTCTTAAAAAGGACAATGATCCAAGCGAGTGTAAAAGTTACTGTCCAATTTCCCTGATCCAGCTAGATGTAAAAATTTTGTCAAATTTTGGCTAACCGATTAAATAAAGTTATGACATCTCTTGTACATATAGATCAAGTGGGGTTTATTCAGGGTCGTAGCTCTTCTGATAATATTAGGCGTTTCATTGATATCATGTGGTCAATAACGAATGATCAGTCTCCGGTCGCTGCCATCTCACTTGACAGCGAAAAGGCATTTGATATGGTAGAATGGGATTATCTTTTTAGGATTTTGGAGATATATGGGTTCAGGAGTACATTTGTTGGCTGGATTAAGTTACTTTATAGACACCCTGTAGCAGCGGTACAAACAAATGGATGAATTTCAGATTAATTGACTCTGAATAGGGGCACTCAGCAGGGTTGCCCTCTTTCCCCATTATTGTTCTGTCTTGCCCTGGAACCATTAGCAGCCACGATAAGAAAGGAGGATGATTTTCCAGGGGTGATTGCGGGAGGTATGGCGTATAAGCTTCTGCTTAACGCAGATGATATTTTATATCCTACTAGACCCTACTAGATCTATGCCTTGCCTCCAAAGAATTATTAATTTATTTTCCAAATTCTCAGTTACAAAGCTTGGGCTAAATCCGAAGCTTTGGCTCTGACAGCGTACTGTCCAGTAGCAACATTCCAGCCGGGCGCCTTCCAGTGGCCCAAACAGGGCATCAAGTATTTGGGTATTTTATTCCCAGCAAATTTGTCTGATTTAGTTAGAGTTAATTTTGACCCTATAATAAAAAGATTTTCGAGCGATGTGGACAGGTGGGCTTCATTACATTTATATATGATTGGGAAGGTTAATGTTATTCAAATGAATTGTATTCCAAAATTCAACTACCTGCTACAGTCTCTCCCTGTAGATGTCCCCCTCTCTTATTTCAAGCAATTTGATAGCATAGCAAAGTCCTTCATTTGGAATGGTAAATGTCCCAGGTTACATTTCAATAAGTTACATAGGCATATTGACAAAGGTGGGCTAGGCCTACCCAAGATTTTGTTTTATTATTATGCATTCGGTCTCAGGCATTTGGCTCATTGGTCGCTTCCACCTGAGAGAGCCCCTCCCTGGTTTTGTATTGAACAAGAAGTCCTTGCCCCTATTTTGCCATTACAAAGCCTTTCTATTAAACTAACCGGAGAAGCTAAGTTGCACCCCGTTATTTCGCATTTGCACTCAGTATGGACAAAAGTGTTCAGAGTGTTTAATTCAGACATTTATTTGAATGCTGCCTCGAGCATATGGCTGAACCCAAAATTATGTATTGATAAGTCCCCTTTCTGCTGGTCAGAGTGGATTGCGAAGGGGGTTAATACACTCGGTGACCTATATGAGTGTGGAGTGTTGAGATCCTTTGGTAATTTGGCTCAACATTTTGGGATTCCAAAATCTCAGTTTTTTAGGTATTTTCAGTTGCGCCACCTGCTTAAATAGTCTATAAGTTTGTTAGCTCTCACATGGATGCACTGAGCAGGCTAGATATTGAGCCATGGGGAGCAGAAAAGAACTGTTAAAAGACCTGCGTAACAAGGTAATGGAACTTTATAAAGATGGAAAAGGATATAAAAAGATATCCAAAGCCTTGAAAATGCCAGTCAGTACTGTTCAATCACTTATTAAGAAGTGGAAAATTCGGGGATCTCTTGATACCAAGCCAAGGTCAGGTAGACCAAGAAAGATTTCAGCCACAACTGCCAGAAGAATTGTTCGGGATACAAAGAAAAACCCACAGGTAACCTCAGGAGAAATACAGGCTGCTCTGGAAAAAGACGGTGTGGTTGTTTCAAGGAGCACAATACGACGATACTTGAACAAAAATGAGCGGCATGGTCAAGTTGCCAGAAAGAAGCCTTTACTGCGCCAATGCCACAAAAAAGCCTGTTTACAATATGCCCGACGACACCTTGACATGCCTCACAGCTTCTGGCACACTGTAATTTGGAGTGATGAGACCAAAATAGAGCTTTATGGTCACAACTATAAGCGCTATGTTTGGAGAGGGGTCAACAAGGCCAATAGTGAAAAGAATACCATCCCCACTGTGAAGCATGGTGATGGCTCACTGATGTTTTGAGAGGGGGGGGGGTGAGCTCTAAAGGCACGGGGAATCTTGTGAAAATTGATGGCAAGATCAATGCAGCATGTTACCAGAAAATACTGGCAGACAATTTGCATTCTTCTGCACGAAAGCTGCACATGGGACGCTCTTGGAATTTCCAGCAGGACAATGACCTAAAGCACAAGGCCAAGTTGACCCTCCAGTGGTTACGGCAGAAAAAGGTGAAGGTTCTAGAGTGGCCATCACAGTATCCTGACCTTAATATCATCGAGCCACTCTGGGGAGATCTCAAACGTGAGGTTCATGCAAGATGACCACAGACTTTGCATGACCTGGAAGCATTTTGCCAAGACGAATGGGCAGCTATACCACCTGCAAGAATTTGGGACCTCATAGACAACTATTACAAAAGAATGCACGCTGTCATTGATGCTAAAGAGGGCAATACACAGTATTAAGAACTAAGGGTATGCAGACTTTTGAACAGGGGTCATTTAATTTTTTTCATTGTTGCCATGTTTTGTTTTATGATTGTGCCATTCTGTTATAACCTACAGTTGAATATGAATCCCATCAGAAATAAATGAAATGTGTGTGTATATATATATATATATAATTTTTTTTATAATGTGTGTGTTTACATCTGGAAGACATATTGTTTAGGTTGTTTGCTCATCTGCAATATGTCTGTAAGACATATATAAATAAGTGTGTCTCGGATATCAATAAGACATTAAGCAGATGTCTTTGAGACATTTGTTTGTAAATCTGATATTTTTAAGATGTTTTAGCAGATGTTAATTAGATTGTGATGCTTTCCAGAGTAAAATATCTAAAATGGACATCTCTGAGATGTACGTGTGCTATCTGGGTGACATCTGCACTCTCACAGAAGATATTTCATGGACCAGCAACCTCTAGTTACAGTTAAAATAAAACTGAAAAGGCAGATAGATTTATTCTAATTAATAATGTAATACTATTAAATTAAAATGATTAACAATGCTTTAAACATATAAAAGTAATATAATATTATCAGGTGAATTATTTGTTGGGCCTCATGTATTCAGATAGAAGACAAAGGCAGGCCTAACAGTCATAAAAACATTCCTCAAGCCCCCACCTTCTTAGTCGTAAATTTTACTGATAAAAATTGCACCAAAATCAAACAAAGGGAGTCCAAAACAGACTACAAATCCATGAAGCCTTGCTCACTAAAGGATCAAACTCTCCTATTGGATGAGGCACACAACAGAACGTCCCTCAAACATGACATCATCAGGACTTCAAATAATTCTGAAATGCTTCCAGAGTTGCTTCCAGCGACTTCGTTCACCGAATACGGACGTAGCTTTTTGCTGCTCTCAGGTGCAACCTCGTGGCTTAAGGAAGTAATGTCCGACTTGAAACTGTAACCACACAATCTCCATCTCGCTGGACGAGTTGAGATTACTCTGTGGTCAACCGAACACTCTAACGGATCCGAAGGAGACTGCCGAGCAATTCGCATCTTCAGCCGTTTGCCTACAGAAGTGAAGAGATTAAAAGATTTCTCTTCCATCTTCAATCAAGTCGACATTTCTGAGTTCTCCGCCAGCCCGCCGAGAATCAACAGCCGTACCACCCGCCGACAGCGCGAGGAAACGGCCTCCCGTCATCACACGAGCCTCAAGGAACCGGGTCAAAGTTAAAGGACGGAGGAAAACACATTCTACCTGTGTCCTCATGCGATTCAAGTAAGAGGTTTACGTCTGGGCAGAGATAGAATATTATAGTGTGTTATTTTTGTGTTTCAAGGTTTTTGCTTGTACAGTTTACGGATCGCCATGTCCGCTCATTATTAATACTCAGGGTATTAATTATCACAAATTTGTTTTGCTGTATTGTGGTCCAACCAAATTGGACTGTTGTGCATTTTCGCCATCACGGGTGAGACAGCAACTGAGTTCATCCATTAAAGAGTCAAATAACAAGGGACTTTTACGAGCCCCGCTCGTAAAACCACGTCTCTGAGTGATGAACACGGCTGCTTTATCTCCAGCTATCGCGAAATCAGCTTTCTGGCTGTCACTTAATAATCTCTCTCTCTCTCTCTCTCTCTCTCTCTCTCTCTCTCTCTCTCTCTCTCACTAACCACACTGACACACACACACACACACACACACACACACACACACTGTCACACACACCTTATGTGTTATAGGATTATTTTATTTCCATATCTAATCATATCACTGTTTAGTTTGTAGTTGTAAGTCGGAAGTTTATTGACTGCATTGTACTAATTATTAATTGATATTACTGTATAAATAAACTTTTGTTTATATTACAAAGAGAAGTGTTTTGGTTTGTTTTGCATACGCCTGTGTCACACTGACGGGATGTCAGTGCTCGGATTCAAACCTTCATTCATTGTTTTTTTTCCCGAAAATCGATATTCTTCGGATGCCGATTTTCCTAAAAAAACAATCTAATATTGAGACTGTTTTAATATTCGGTTATTAGTCCCTGATTTAAGGGTGGTGCCCCGTCAATGTTAATCCTTATTAATATTCTATTGATTTTTGATAATTGATAATTATCTTTGATTGAATTTGAATGATCAATAAGCTAGTGTTAAATTTAATGTTTCATCGATGTTAACAATTAACGATTATCTTTGATAAGTGTTGATTTTAAAGGATTAAAAAAAGCTAACATTGATTCTCATCAATGTTCTATTGATTTTTATAATTAATAATTATCTTTGATAATTATTAATTATTGCTAATAACCAAACTTGCTCCTAAACGTAGCACACTACATTTACTGGAGTCCCATATGAGGTTTTAATGAGTTAGATCCAATTAATTAATTTAAATATTGATTAATAACTACAGAAATAATTATTAATTATTTCTGATAGTAACACTGATCTAAACAACCAGTAAAGCCCTACATAATAATTGGTGCCCCGTGTGAGGCATCCTACGTGCCAGTTCTGTCACAGTGTGTATGCATAAGAATCCAAAGTAATAACTTGAAATCCTTACTTCAAAGTTTGGTTCTGTTTGACAATTTACTTCTCACAACTTGCCAAACATAAGCCAGTGTGGTGTGAAAGTGCTCTTAAGAGTGAATTAGGGGTTGGTAAATTTACTATACTCTGCTTAAAACCTGCTGTTGTTGTTATTTAACTCCTAACGCTTTCATCTAAATGTTACAGAGAGGTGCCAAGTCACTTCATTGACTTCATTACATAACAGTAGACCGTAAGGGCAGTGGTAGCTCAGTGGTTAAGGCTCTGGGTTACTGATCAGAAGGTCAGGGGTTCAAGCCCCAGCACTGCCAAGATGCCACTGTTGGGCCCTTGAGCAAGGCCCTTGACCCTATCTGCTCCAGGGGCACTGTATCATGGCTGACCCTGCACTCTGACCCCAGCCTAGCTGTGATATGTGAAAAAGAAGAATTTTCACTGTATATGTGCAAATGTATAATGTGTGATAAATAAAGAAAATTAATTAAGCCACAGGTTAAAGCCTCTCAACTGTGCTTTTGTGTTAGCATTATATCAACTGTAAAACAACAAGCTGTCAGAGCCACTATCACAAGAATTTTTACGGCCCCAGTAAAATGAGTCACCAATCGCCCTGCGTGATTGGAGCTGAAGCTCCACAGAGGTTAGTCGACCCAGCACTGCAAGATGTAATTGCTGCTGTCCTCCATCTCTCCATAGAGGAGAGAAATAACCTTAACGGCTACAATATTAGTCATTGTGATGAAGCATTGCAGGAACTAGTTGATTATGTCAACAACCCGGTCGGGAAGCCAATGCGCACAGTCCTGGACCTTGTGGGCCAAATGTTCCTTCTTCATCACTGCAAAACCCAACTGCAAACCGCCGAGCACCAGGCCCAGCTTGCACAGCTGCAGAGCAGCTATCAAGCGGTGCAGAAGGAAAATATCTGCCTGCACCAAGAAATTAGGTGCACCCAAGCTGAGAAAGTCCAGGCACAGGAAAATAATGCCCGGATGCAGGAGGAAAATGAAGCCCTGCGCAGGCAGCTTCAAGCTGCCCGGTTAAAAGTAGAGTCAGATCAAGTAAGTGCAGCTGAAACACACAGCACAACATCTGACGTAGAAGAGGGCTCCCTTTTTAGCGATACGCATAGAAATGTGCCCCTGAGAAACCCAGGAACACACGCTAGCAGCCGAGCTGCCCCTAGTGGTACAGTTTCTGACTTCGTCTTACAAGACACCTTTCAAAATCCTCCAGCAGCCCGCTGGTTGGATGCAGGTGCCCCTCCTTATAGTTGCCCTCCTCAGTCATTTTTCAGTCACGTCACCGTGCATTTCAAACCGACTGATTCCACACCACGAAGGGGGGACAATTATTTTCAAGCCCAGAGTGGTATAAGCGGCTCAAAGATCCCATTAGCCTGGGAGCTGTACGCAACCCGGGGTCCAACCCCACGCGTCGACTGGACTCCTTCCCCATCACGAAGGGGAGGAAGTCGTTCTCATCGCTATAGTGATCCGAGTGACTATGATGTTTCGGATGACTCGGACGGCCCGTGGTCATACCGACACCAGCGCTTGCGCATCCGACAACTCGAGTCCCTCGCAGGGGACATAGAACGCTTTGACCCAAATAATCGAGATTCAAACATCGACAGTTATCTTAGGGAAACTGACCACTGCCTGATTGACTTGCCTTACGCTTCGTCGCATGAAAAACTCAAGCTCATATGGAAGACCACGGTAAGGAGTGTCCATGCGTTCATTTAAACGCTACCGACTGGTACACAAAACCGCTTCTCAGCTCTGTGTAAAGCCCTATGCGAGGAGTATTCGCTGTATATCGACGAAGCCTCCGCTACCATAGCTGCTTTCACCATCACCCAGAAGAGGCACGAGCCTCTGCGTGAGTATTATAGACACCTGAGAGCCACGTACTTCCAAGGAAGTAACGCACCAGGTCTAGAGGAGGAACGAGCTTTCAAGTCTCTTTTCCTTCACAACCTCCACGAGTGCGTGCAATATGACGTCACGATGCATTGCAGAATGGGCAACCCCACTATGCAGGAAATCAGAAAGTACGCACAACTGGCATGGGAGACACGCGTGCGCCCTGCCCGAGGGCACGAAGGCGACGCCAGAGCCCTGGAGATCCAAGCCTCATATGCAGACCTAGCGCTTGAAGGCAACGAAATGCCTCGCGTTAAGGTGAATGCTAGAACCGGACCCCAGAGGCGCCGATCACCCTGCCAGCAGGGTAAGCAACAGAACCAGGGGGGTGGTAACCAGACACACCCCCGGGGTCACGGCAGACCTAAACAACAAAACGTTCGCTGGCCGAAAAGAAATGTGCTTTTCGAACGAAAACCCAAACAAGATGGTGAGTGGGTAGAAAAGCTTTCAAATCCCCTCAGAGAACAAGATTTGAGAGAGGAAATGGAGGATATAAGGAGACGCTTGACTGAGTTAGTAACTAAGCTTGACGTGCTCCGTTGTTCACCAGGTCCATCGACTCCTCAAAGGAACACGGCGCTGAAACCTCGTCAGTATGACTAGATGATGTACCCCCTCCCGTTAACGCCAAAGTTTACTTTGTAGGTCGGGAAAAGGGGAACAGTGTCCAAGTTGCTCCCCAAAACAGTCACTCCTAACATGCCACACCCTCCTTTTCTGACCTTCTTGGGCGATCTGTACCGTAAGGGCAATGCCTGACACATGGGTCATTCCGCTCCCACGCACTACTCGACACCAGTTCTGAAATAGTCTAATGGGTTCCAACACCTTCGCAGAGGTGACTAGAGCAAAGCTCTCCCTTGACAAACCGTTATAGACAGAGATCTGCAACGTAAGCGTCACAAGCTACATGCAAGATAGGTCGTCTATCACAAAACAGGCCTGGATTGACAACTTTCAAGGGATGATGCTAATTGACCCTGTTTACATATGTCCCATTAATACGGAACCACTGTTAGTTGGCCAGGTCATACTGAACCGATTGGCTCTGCTCATTGACTGCCGTCGTGGACACGTGGGCTCAGGTTGACATACTGAGACCACTTGGTCCAGAAAACAGTTCGCCAGCTTCAGATACACACGTCGCCATTGTCCAAAAATCCAGCAGAGACGATGACTCCAATAAGAACAATTACAGGGCCTGAATAAAACCCTTCAGGGTACTATAGTCACTGTAAATTTGCAATCCGTTCTTATCAATAACACTTTGCACGCTTTAGGGATTTTGTCAGAGAAAACAACTTATGCGTGTATCGTTAGAGATCTAATGCAGGACCTCAGGGAAATTAGCTCCTCAGTCAATAGTCTGAGTGATGGAAGGATTCCAGCTTACCTGGTCTCCTTAAACCTTGTCAAACAAATCTTTAGATCTGCAACTATCTCCATTGTGCAACCTTCACAGATACACATGGCATATAGTTTTGGCATTGAAATTCCAATCCATCTAAATCCTCAGAACCTCAAAATAGGATTTATCCTCAATCTACCATCATAGGCAGAATATATATAGACTAAAATCTGTATTTAATGTTGGTTTTCAGAGAGGTAATGCACACATTCACCTCAAAACACCACCAACACTAGCCTACCATGATGAGGACCCCTCGCTCTACCTTATCTCTAACCTAAACATGTGTACCAAGACAAAGTACATTCATTGGGTTTGTCAAAACGCAACCCCTTTGTTAGAGAGGTGACTAACTACCTCTGGGGCCAAAGAGCCGAATTCCATGAACAAGTGTCATGATAGCATGTCCATCAAAGATGAAGGAACAGAGACAAAGGTAGAGCGAGCAGGCAGTCGCTGGCTCGTTAACACCAGCCACTGAAGTCATATGACTGCCATGATACAGCCACTAAGCTAAGGCCACTAAACTAAGGCTACCAAACCTTGTTCTTAACGGTTCCCCAAAGAGCCATCGTGCACACTGACGATATTGTCCTCCATCATCTCGATGTCAACAAACATGACGCAGAAATTGAGATCATGGATGCATTTAGAGGTCACAGCCTCACCGTTGATGACACCCTTCGACAGCAGCTTCAGGCAGATCGTCATCTTACCGAGAACACCCTATCAGTTTGGTTGTCCTCTGGCTCCTCCTTAGTGGTTGGATCATCGCAATTATTGCACACGCCATGTACAGGTACATTCAACACCTACAGGCCAGACTGGACTCACTTCTCATATAGCCGCGTTTTACACACCAGTCTGAGCCCATCACACAGGTTAACTCCATCATTTCCAAGGATAAGCCTTTTAACCTTTAACCCTCCTTTCCTCTAACATTTTGTTCCTAGTAACCAATGTCAGGTTCTACTTTGATTTTGTGTTATGACCAAAGAACAACAAAGGATTGTGTTATGGTTAATGCTGTGCTTTCCAATAACTTGAAATGTTTATGTGTGATGAATGTAGTTTTAGAATTAGCTAGAAGTTCTATGCCCAGATGTGCCTCAGTCTCTGTCCAGATGATAAAACCTCTGTGAACTCTAATGAACTGTATGGACTGTGCAACCATTTCTCTTTCCTATCAGGAATACATGGATGGCGTAACCCACAGGTTACTGTGAACTGACAAGAACTGTTCGGCCCTTCAGTTGCTCTAAAGATGCTGGACAACAACCAACTCTTCAGAACAAAAGGGGGGAATGTTGGGCCTCATGTATTCAGATAGAAGACAAAGGCAGGCCTAACAGTCATAAAAACATTCCTCAAGCCCCCACCTTCTTAGTCGTAAATTTTACTGATAAAAATTGCACCAAAATCAAACAAAGGGAGTCCAAAACAGACTACAAATCCATGAAGCCTTGCTCACTAAAGGATCGAACTCTCAACTCCTATTGGATGAGGCACACAACAGAACGTCCCTCAAACATGACATCATCAGGACTTCAAATAATTCTGAAATGCTTCCAGAGTTGCTTCCAGCAACTTCGTTCACCGAATACGGACGTAGCTTTTTGCTGCTCTCAGGTGCAACCTCGTGGCTTAAGGAAGTAATGTCCGACTTGAAACTGTAACCACACAATCTCCATCTCGCTGGACGAGTTGAGATTACTCTGTGTTCAACCGAACACTCTAACGGATCCGAAGGAGACCGCCGAGCAATTCGCATCTTCATCCGTTTGCCTACAGAAGTGAAGAGATTAAAAGATTTCTCTTCCATCTTCAATCAAGTCGACATTTCTGAGTTCTCCGCCAGCCCGCCGAGAATCAACAGCTGTACCACCCGCCGAGAACCAACAGCCGTACCGCCCGCCGACAATCAACAGCCGTAACGCCCGCCGACAGCGCGAGGAAACGGCCTCCCATCATCACACGAGCCTCAAGGAACCGGGTCAAAGTTAAAGGACGGAGGAAAACACATTCTACCTGTGTCCTCATGCGATTCAAGTAAGAGGTTTATGTCTGGGCAGAGATAGAATATTATAGTGTGTTATTCTTGTGTTTCAAGGTTTTTGCTTGTACAGTTTACGGATCGCCATGTCCGCTCATTATTAATACTCAGGGTATTAATTATCACGAATTTGTTTTGCTGTATTGTGGTCCAACCAAATTGGACTGTTGTGCGTTTTCGCCATCACGGGTGAGACAGCAACTGAGTTCATCCATTAAAGAGTCAAATAACAAGGGACTTTTATGAGCCCCGCTCGTAAAACCGCGTCTCTGAGTGATGAACATGGCTGCTTTATCTCCAGCTATCGCGAAATCAGCTTTCGGGCTGTCACTTAATAATCTCTCTCTCTCTCTCTCTCTCTCTCTCTCTCACTAACCACACTGACACACACACACACACACACACACACACACACACACTGTCACACACACACCTTATGTGTTATAGGATTATTTTATTTCCATATCTAATCATATCACTGTTTAGTTTGTAGTTGTAAGTCGGAAGTTTATTGACTGCATTGTATTAATTATTAATTGATATTACTGTATAAATAAACTTTTGTTTATATTACAAAGAGAAGTGTTTTGGTTTGTTTTGCATACGCCTGTGTCACACTGACGGGATGTCAGTGCTCGGATTCAAACCTTCATTCATTTTTTTTTTTCCCGAAAATCGATATTCTTCGGATGCCGATTTTCCTAAGAAAACAATCTAATATTGAGACTGTTTTAATATTCGGTTATTAGTCCCTGATTTAAGGGTGGTGCCCCGTCAATGTTAATCCTTATTAATATTCTATTGATTTTTGATAATTGATAATTATCTTTGATTGAATTTGAATGATCAATAAGCTAGTGTTAAATTTAATGTTTCATCGATGTTAACAATTAACGATTATCTTTGATAAGTGTTGATTTTAAAGGATTAAAAAAAGCTAACATTGATTCTCATCAATGTTCTATTGATTTTTATAATTAATAATTATCTTTGATAATTATTAATTATTGCTAATAACCAAACTTGCTCCTAAACGTAGCACACTACATTTACTGGAGTCCCATATGAGGTTTTAATGAGTTAGATCCAATTAATTAATTTAAATATTGATTAATAACTACAGAAATAATTATTAATTATTTCTGATAGTAACACTGATCTAAACAACCAGTAAAGCCCTACATATTTAATTTAATTTAATAGTACTGAGTGTTTTGATAGAGAGCTAATGTTTATTTTCTGTCATTTATTTTATTGTGCTTTAAAGAGGTCAGTGTTTATCACTTTTTATGATGACAATACTGCCATACTAGGTCCCACAGTAATATTGTAGCATTATGCAATGTTCTACTGGATTCCAAAAATTGAGTCGTGAACCTTGTTCATTGGCAAAAGACTTGGAGGAATACAGAGCATCAGTGACTGGCTACAATATCAAATGCATAGATGATGTGACTTCCTTCAAGACCATCACCACATGTGCAAACCAGAAACCGTAGATGACTGCTGAAAACCAGAAACTGTGGATGACTGCTCACTGCTGAAAACCCGAGACACTGCCTTCAGGTCTGACAACAAGGCAGCCCTCTGCACAGCAAGGGCCAATCTGCCTGGGCTACCAAAGAGGCGAAGCGCAACTACGCAAAAAGAATCCACGGTCACTTCCTAAAAACCAAGGACACAAAGTGCATGTGGCAAGGCATTCAGGCCATCACAGACTACAAAGCTACACCACTTGTCTGTGATGGTGACGCCTCACTCCCAGAAGCACTTCAATGATTTCTGCGCACGGTTCAAAGCACATGCCAGTGGGGAAGACCACCCCAACTCCCACCAACCAAGTACTTTGTCTGTCTGCAGTAGACGTCAGGAAGGCTCTGTCCAGAGTTAACCCACGGAAAGCTGCAGGTCCTGACAACATACCTGGCCGGGTGCTCAGGGAATGTGCTGATCAGCTTGCAGATGTCCTCACAGATATATTCAAAATTTCCCTGAGCCAAGCAGTTGTTCCTGTGTGCTTCAAGATGACCACCATCATCCCTGTGCCAAAGAAATCATCTGTGTCCTGCCTGAATGACTACTGAGCCGTTGCACTCACACCTATCATCATGAAGTTCTTCGAACGGCTAGTCATGAAACACATAAAGAGCAATCTTCCCACCACACTGGAACCATTTCAGTATGCCTACCATCCCAACCGCTCAACGGAGGACGCCATCATTGAATGTATCATCCACCTTTCTCTGATCCATCTGGACAAAAAGGAAACTACGTAAGGATGCTGTTCATAGACTTCAGTTCGGCATTCAACACAATCATCCCACAACAGCTGATAACAAAGCTGGGTCTGACCATCTCCCTCTACAACTGGATTCTGGACTTTTTGACTGGGAGACCCCAGTTCGTCAGGATCGGCAACATCACCTCCAGCACCACCATACTGAACACCATTGCTCCTCAGGTCTGTGTGCTCAGTTCACTGCTGTTTACCCTGCTGACTCATGACAGTGCTGCAAAGTACAGTTCAAATCACATCCTCAAGTTTGCTGATGACACTACAGTTGTTTGCCTCATCAGCAACAATGATGAGTCAGCGTACAGAGAGGAGGTGTACCAGCTCGCAGAATGGTGTAGAGACAACAATCTATCTCTTAATATTGATAAGACAACTGTGGAGAGAGTCAAAAGCTCCAAGTTTCTTAGTGTGTACATGACGGAGGACCTCTCCTGGACTCTCAACATCACCTGCCTAGCCTAGAAGGCCCAGCAGCGCCTCCACTTCCTGCGGAGGCTGAAGAGAGTCAAACTCCCCCCTCCCATCCTCACCACCTTCTACAGAGGGATGATAGAGAGCATCCTGACCAGCTGTCTCACCGTGTGGTACGGGAACTGCACAGCCTCCAACCGCAAGACCCTACAGCGAATTGTGAGAACAGCTGAAAAGATCATCGGAGTCTCCACCATCGACACCACATACAACAATCACTGCTTCCGCAAAGCCACCAGTATTGCGGACGACCCCTCTCACCACTCTCATGGACTCTTCACCCTCCTACCATCTGGCAGAAGGTACAGAAGCATCTGTGCCACCACCAGCAGACTCTGCAACAGTTTCTTCCCTGAGGCAGTCAGATTACTCAAGACCCTGCTGCCTCTCAATGCTCACCTGGCCTAGTCAAACACCTAACCCAGTATGACTCAAAAACTTTGCACACCTGCACTTTACAAAGCTGCATCAGTCACTTATTATTATGGAACTCATTTATGCTATACTTTTGCTATACCTAAATACACATATACATATAATTATGCTTTACTTATTGCTGCTACATTACAAAATAGTTTACAGTCTACAACTCATTTTCTGTGTATTTATTGTCCTGCACTCTGCTGTGTATTGCACTTTATGTAGTCTTGCATACTGTTCTGTGCTGCACCATGGTCCTGGAGTAACGACATTTCGTTCCAATGAATAAGCTATATAGAGGAATGACAATAAAAACCCACTTGACTTGAAATAGTTTTTTTTCAAATTGTAATAGTAAATTTTCACGTTATTAATGTCCTGACTATACACTGTGATCAGTTGATTGCCACTTTGGTGAACAAAAGTACCAATTTCTTTCCATAAGAGCAAAATCTGTACATTATTCCAAACTTTTGGCCGCCAGTGTGTGTGTGTGTGTGTGTGTGTGTGTGTGTGTGTGTGTGTATATATATATATATGATCACATTTCATACACAATGGAAATTCAAATTGCTTTACATAAAATTTATAAAAAAGTCTAAATCTAAATACACAGTAAGATACATAAAACATAATTTTAAAAGCAATTAAGAACAAGAAAAAAAGAATAAAAAGTAACAAGATAAATTAAAAGAAAATTATTAAAATGAATAAAAAAGAAAAAGAATACAGAATACAGAAATAATGATGCAATGCATACCAGTAAGTGTAGCACAGTGCTCAGTGAATAAATTCACAGCTAAACAGATGTTTTTGTTTTTCAGTTTGGATTTGAAGCACACCTGATCTCTTCTGGAAGCTTGTTCCAGCTGTGGGTGGCATAATAGCTAAATGCAGTCTCACTTTGTTTTGAGTGAACCCATGTATTTCTAACTGACTTGATCCTAATGATCTGAGCGGTCTGATAGGTTTATATTCAACAAGCATTTCTGCAATATATTTACGTCCTAGGCCACTGAGTGATTTTATAAATTAGTAATAATATTTTAAAATCAGTTGTAAATGTAACTAGAAGCCAGTGTAAAGACATGAGGGCTGGAATAATTTTGAATGAGCTGTAGCTGTCTAATGGTCTTTTTGGGAAGGCCGATGAGAAGTCCATTACAGTAGTCCATCCTACTAGTGATGAATGCATGAACAAGTTTCTCTAAGTCTTGACTGGATACAAAACATCTAATTCTCGCTATATTTTTAGATGATAGTAGGCTGATTAAGTTATTGATTTGATGTGACTACTGAAACTAAGGTCTGACTCCAAAATGACACCAAGATAACTTACTTGATTTTTTGTCTTTAAGACCCCTGGAGTCAAGGTATGTGTTCACCTTGGGAATTTCACCTTTGTTGCCAAATACAATGACCTCTGTCTTGTCATTGTTTAACTGAAGAAAGTTTCGGCACATCCAGCTGTTAATTTCATAAATGCACAGGCACAGAGAGTCTATAGTGCTGTTTCGGTCAACAGTGTCAAAGGCACCACAGAGATCTAGTAATACCAGCACTGATATTTTGCCTGAATCAGTATTTAGCCGAAAATCATTAAGTTTCTTTATGAGCGCCGTCTCTGTGCTGCGATGCGGTCAGAAACCAGACTGGAAATTGTCCAATTAGCCATTCAAGCTTAAGAATTTGTTCAGCTGATTGAAAAGAGCCTTTTCAATTATCTTGCCTATGAAAGGAAGATTTGAGATTGGCCTGTAATTGTTTAATATAGAATTATCCAGACTTTTTAGAAGGGGCTTGTTCCAGGGTTTTGCCATCTATTACCTCAAAATCACATAGTGACTAATTTCTGATGTTTTTGTGGTGGGTGCTGTCTAACCTCAGCGCAAAATGATTCCTTAATGGTTCCATAAACGATTCCATTAAAAAGTATGAATCATTTATGGAACTGTTAAGGAATTGGAAGATTTATTGGTACCAGAATCTTTAAATTCTGTATGATTCCCATCCCTTCTTTCAAGTCTTTGATATTCTGGTGGTTATAGATCGGGTCCCTCCTTCAGTGTGTCTATGGGAATAATTTTTTTTTCTGCCACGTGAAAAGCTTAAGTCACACCTCTCCCTGACGGGGTTCCCACGTGTCCTGGAAAACTGGAATTTTGCAATGCAGTTTTCCAGTCATGGAAAATGAGAAAAATACCTAAATGTCCTGGAAAATAATTATTTGTCCTGGAAAATATTTTAGTATAATAAAACTGCTTGACTGTCAATAACAAGGTTTTTGTTACATGTAGAAAAACATGGTAGCGATTGGAACTTGGGATAGGTGTCAAATACACATTTGTGTCATTTTGTCACTGTCGGCTGCTGTGCATTGTGAAACAACATCAACAGTTGACTGTCATGAACGATGCCATATCAGGTACATTTCCTGCTCATCTGGGTAGGGTTACACCAGCTGTGCATAAGGTGTCACTTAAGTTGGGACGTAAAGTTTAAACTAAGGTTTTAGTTTGGGACTTAGTTTGTAACATAATCAGTGCTTAATTTAGTTGCACCACCAGTTCTTAATGGGATATGAACTAATATTCAATAATTCAAAGATCAGAGTCTGCTTATACCGGGGTTGCCACATGTAGGAACCTATGATTTCCTCGATGCAGCAAGCATGATCGGATTCACTGAATCCAGTCATAAAAATGGCATTAGCTGTAAAACGTGGAATGTCACGGAACTTTACATATTTGGAACGATATTTATATTTTCAGAATGCACAATTAATAAAATTAAAATGGCAATATATATCTTAATGTGATTATTATAAAAAATAAAAGTGAAATTGAAATGGATGCGTGAAATGGGAAACAAAAAAGATATATTACTACTGTTTAGTTATGTGATGTTAACTGTAATTAAACAGTAATCATAATAATTTAAAGCAATTTCTCACATATGTGATGTTCTGTAGTGCAGCATTTCATTTTGGATTTATTTGATAAAAAACATAATGCAATGTTATGTTAAAAAAATTAAAATAATAAAACATTTATTGAAAGTTTTAATTCATTAATTTGCCTGGACACCATTTTGATATTAAAATATAATTAAACCGTTGAATATGTAATTATAAAAAAAAAAAAAATTACCATGCAATAACCACAATATACATTATGACTTCTCGTGTGTTTTTGTATAAATATTACACCCGTTGGGCACATAAAATGTTGCCTTGAAAAGAGTGGGAACACTGTTCGACAAGCAGCATGATTTAAGGTATCATTCATATCCATAACGCAAATAGTTTGTGCCAAACTTTAAAGCTTGGCACACAACCTAAGTATGAGCAATAGTATAATAGTTGTCCTATGAAAGAGTGCAACAGCTACTGACAGCATCTGACAGCAGTGTTCAGTCTCACTGGAGTGTGAAGAGATGTGTCAAAGCAAACCTCTGACTCCCTCATGCAACCTTCTCCTGCTCTGCTAGCAAAATAAAAACAAGCCCACACTGCACTATCATCTGAGACCAGGCCTGGAAACATTTAACATTGCTACCAGCACTCCTTTCCTTTTTTTTTTGTTGTTGTTGTTATTAACATTTTTTATTGATTCCAAGACAGACAAGAATAAATTCAACCACAAAATTATACATTAGGAATCAACTTAAAACCCTTTATAACCCCCACCCATCCACCCCCCGCCCGCACAAATATAAAATAAGTAAATACCCACATATAAACAGACACAGAAATAGTACATAAAAAAAAGACAAAGTTCAACATATAGTGAAAGAAGAAGAAAAAAAAAATGAAAAAAACAAAAATGAAAAAATTGTCTCCCTCCACTGCCCCACACTAGGACCTCTCCAAATGAGACAAATAACTGCCCCATTTTCTGTCATAACTCGACAGGTTCCCCTGCCGTCTGGAAGTCATCTCCTCGAAAGCTGCCACTTTACCCAACTCGGTGCACCACTCACGAGATGAGGGTGCATCAGTCCAACCCCTAAGGATTAGCTGTCTGCCAATCATCACGCTGGTTAGTACCCAGCTTTTCATATATTTATCTCCTATATTCAGGACCCCTCCATCACCCAAAATACAAAGTCTGGGGCAAAATGAAAACTGAGTGTCCAGTACGTCACACACAAAACACTGGACCCTCAACCAAAATTCCAGAATCTTAATACAACCCCAAAAAACATGGGTTATGTCCCCGTCTTCTGACTGGCATCGCCAGCAGGTGGGTGAGTCTTTAAGACCAATCCTGTACAATCTAGACGGGGTCCAATAAAATCTATGTAAAATCTTAAATTGCATGAGGCGAACTCTTGCATCTCTAGATGCAGACTTTATGTTGTTTAGAATCCTTGCCCACACTCCCTCCTCCAATAACAAATTTAAATCTTCCTCCCATAATCTTTTGAGAGAATTTAAAGCTCCGTCCCCCAGACTCTGAATTAACAGGGAGTAATACACTGATGCCTCATGACCCTTCCCAAAAGCAGCAATCACCACTTCCAGAGTATCTGCCACTCTAGGGGGGTGTATGCTACTCCCAAAAACAGAGCAGAGCAGGTGGCGCAGCTGTAAATACTTATAAAATTGAGATCTGGGAATCCCAAAATGTTGAATCAAATTTTCAAAAGATCTCAATACTCCACCCTCATACAGGTCACCAAGTGTATTAACCCCCCTCACAATCCAATCTGACCAACAGAAAGGGGACTTATTAATACATAGTTTAGGGTTCAGCCATATGCTCGAGGCTATGTTTAAATAAATATCAGAATTAAACACTCTGGACAATTTTGTCCATATCGAGTGCAAATGCAAAATAACGGGGTGCGACTTAACCTCTCCAGCTAGTTTAATCGAAAGGCTTTGCAGTGGCGAGATAGGGGCAAGAACTTCCTTTTCAATACAAAACCAGGGAGGAGCTCTCTCAGGTGGAAGTGACCAATGAACCAAATATCTAAGACTGAATGCATAATAATAAAATAAAATCTTGGGTAGGCCTAATCCACCTTTGTCAATCGGCCTATGTAATTTACATTCGCGATGCTATCAAATTGCTTGAAATAAGAGAGGGGGACATCTGCAGGGAGAGATTGTAGCAGGTAGTTAAATTTTGGAATACAATTCATTTTAATAACATTAACCTTCCCAATCATCGATAAGTGTAATGAAGCCCACCTGTCCACATCATTCGAAAACCTTTTTATTAAGGGATCAAAATTAACTCTGACTAAATCAGACAAATTTGCTGGGAATAAAATTCCCAAATACTTAATTCCCTGTTTGGGCCACTGGAAGGCACCCGGCTGGAAGGCCATCACTGGACAGTATGCTGTCAAAGCCAAAGCTTCGGATTTAGACCAATTGACTTTGTATCCTAAGAATTTGGAAAAGGAGTTAATAATTCTGTGGAGGCAAGGCATAGATCTAGTGGGGTCGGAGACAAATAATAAAATATCATCTGCGTAAAGCAGAAGCTTATACGCCACACCTCCCGCAATCACCCCTGGAAAATCATCCTCCGTTCTTATCGTGGCTGCTAATGGTTCCAGGGCAAGACAGAACAATAATGGGGAAAGAGGGCAACCCTGCCGGGTGCCCCTATCCAGAGTAAAATAATCTGAAATTAACCCATTTGTTTGTACCGCTGCTACAGGGTGTCTATAAAGTAACTTAATCCAACCAATAAATGTACTCCTGAACCCATACCTTTCCAAAATCTTAAAAAGATAATCCCATTCTACCATATCCAACGCCTTTTCGGCGTCAAGAGAGATGGCAGCAACCAGAGATTGATCATTCGCTACTGACCACATAATATTGATGAGCCGCCTGATGTTATCAGAAGAGCTACGGCCTCGAATAAACCCCACCTGATCTATATGTATAAGTGATGTCATAACTTTACTTAATCGATTAGCCAGAATTTTGGACAACATTTTTACATCTAACTTGGTCAGGGAAATTGGGCGGTAACTTTTACACTCACTTGGATCTTTGTCCTTTTTTAAAATCAGACTGATCCGGGCTTGTGTCATGGTTGGCGGAAGCTTTCCGTTCTTTAATGATTCCATATAAACTTCAAACAAAAGTGGAGTTCTGTAGCAAAAGATTTGAAAAACTCAGAGGAAAAGCCGTCAGGCCCCGGAGCCTTGCCAGTAGGCAAGGCTTTAATTACCTCATCAAGCTCCTCCAAGGTTATCTCAGAATCAAGATAATTTTTTTGCACAGTCGTCAGTTTAGGGAGATCTAATGGTTCCACAAAGTTCCTAATATCTTCATCAGTGGATGAAGACGTGGAACCATAGAGATCAAGATAGAACTCTTTAAAGGCATTATTAATATCAATAGCCGAGGTAAATATTTCACCACAAGCAGATTTCACTGAGGGAATCATAGAAAAAGACTCTCTCTGCTTTATATATCTAGCCAAAAGTTTTCCTGTTTTGTCACCCGACTCAAAGTATGACTGTCTTGCCCTGAATAACCAAAACTCCACTTTCCGTGACAAAATAGTATTATATCTATATTTCAATCGGGTCAATTCTCTGAGGCCATCAGACGACATTCGGCGCTTCAGCTCTGCCTCGGCACTTTTAATATTCCCTTCCAACTCCACAAGTTCTTGTGCTTTGGATTTTTTAATGAATGAGGCATACTGTATGATCCAACCCCTAAGAACCACCTTAAGTGCCTCCCAAGCCACACCCACAGAGTATACTGAGGACCAGTTGGTCTCCATATAAACACTGATTTCAGTCTTTAACATTTGTTGGAAATCAGGATTTTGCAAAAAGGACACATTAAGGCGCCAACTATATGATGTCTTTTTCTCTGCATATGGCAACACCTTTAAACTCACCAGGGCATGATCTGAGACTAAGATATTTCCAATTGAGCAATCAACAACAGATGAAATGAGGGATTTGGATATCAAAAAAAAAAAAAAAAAAAATCTATTCTAGAATAAATCTTATGGACTGATGAAAAAAATGTATAGTCCCTACCAGATGGGTTCAAAAGTCTCCAAATATCTGTAAGACCAAGATTTTTACACATCCTGTGAAGCGTCAATGTTGCTCTAGGGGGTTTACAGACTTTTGCTTCACTATGATCAAGGACTGAGTCCATCAAAAAATTAAAGTCTCCTCCCAATATTATATCATGAGGGGTGCCAGCAGCTTGCAGCATCCCTTCAAGATCTATAAAAAAAAGCCCTGATCATCAGCGTTAGGTGTGTAAAGATTAGCCAAAATCAACCTTTGCCCTTGAATTTCAACTAACACAATAATGACTCTTCCTAATTTATCTTTAGTCTGTTTGAGACATTTGAATTGTAAATGTTTATTTACCAATATAATGACTTCCTTGCTCTTACTTGAGCCAACACTAAAAAAAACATGTCCAACCCATATCTTCCCAAATTTTTCAGCTTCCTGCGGGGAGAGATGTGTTTCTTGAAGAAACACTATATCATATTTCTTACGTTTAAGAAAAGTAATAACCTTCCTTCTTTTTATGGGGTGCCCCAACCCATTCACATTCCATGTGGAAAGAGATAATCTGCTCATATTAACAACTGACATATTGATATAATAATAAAAAAAAAAAAACTATGTGTCAAAAACAAAATTATACAGACCACATTGCCCATTAGTGAAACAATCAACCCCCGAAAATCCCACCGAACAAAACAAACAGATAAAAGAGAAACGTGCGCATTAACCCCGTGCACGATAGCGCCAACCGGCGACAATCCCTCTAAACTCAAAAGGTCCATGAACGCCCACGAGCCCCCATGACAACTTTGCCATCGGATTGCTCAATTTTGCCTCACAAATTTGTAAGGCAAAATTACATAACAGAAAATACATTGTAAAATAAACCCAGTCAACAGGAAGAATGAACACAAAGAATGTGTAGATTCATTCACAGAACTGTCTCAAAGGTGTGATCTTCCACAAAACAAATTCCAGCTGATATGAAACCGTTCAGATTCCTCGGACAGACAAACGAATGTTCAGTGAGCCAGCTGTTGAGTTCAGCGGATGACGTAATCATTCCAATGTCTCGTAAAAAAAAAAAAAACTCAACAAAACAAACTACAGCCAGCAGGAGGAATAAGCACGAAGAACGAACAGATTAATCCACAGCTGTTCCAAAGGAATGTTGTTCAATAGAACAAGCTCCAGCCGCTAGGCGGAGCCAACACAAAAAGAAACAAAACCGGCATCCCGGTTCCCTGGATGGTCGAGTCAATTCACTCGGAGGCCGCATAAACGTATATACCATGACTTACATAATCCGTCAACTTTATAAAAGACATCCTTTGTGTGAGCATGTAGATATTTTGCGGTCATCCATAGTGTCCACTCTCAATCTGTCCGAGAATTTTGATGCAAATGTTTCTTTAAGGAAAAGTGTTATTCACAAAACAAGCTCCAGCCGCATGGCGGAGCCAATGCAAAAAACCTAAAATGTCACCCAGCTTCCTCAAGAGTAAGTACAGCGAGTCAGACCCACTCACATGAGAAACATCCAATGGTTTACTCAGACATTGATTCTATAAAAGACATTGCCAGATTTGGACATGTTAATACTTTGCGACCGACCTTCGTTTCTATTCTCAATTTGGCCGGGAACATCAGAGCGAACGAGATCTTTTTCTGATGTAAGAGTTTCTTGTATTCCTTGAACTGATCGCGTTTCTCTCTTGTCGAACTCGCAAAGTCCGGGAACAAGAAAATCTTATGGTTCTTCCAAGAAAGCTTCCCTTTGTTCCACGCCTGGCGCAACACAAGATCTTTATCGGATGATCTCAGAAACCTGGCCAGAATCGATAGGGGCCTATCTCCCTCAGCAGATCTGTGAGCAGGGACTCTGTGAGCTCGATTTCTAGCTTGTGGCCTGTTATGTCGAGCAGACTCGGGAAAAACTCGTCTAGGAATTTCACCATATCTCTGCCCTCGTCATGCTCAGGAATTCCAACAATTCGAACGTTATTCCTGCGGCTTCTATTCTCAAGCTCTTCAAGCTTTTCAAGGAGATGTTCCAAATCAACTTTGGTCGCGGGCGGATTAGCGGTTAATTCCCTCTCCGAAGATTCCAGAAAATTGATTCGTTTTTCAACATCAGTCACTCTTGTAGCTAACTCAGAGAATTTTATTTCCATAATTTTATTTCAATAATCGATCGATGTATTACAGCGAGATCCTCCAAGTCAGCAAGAACCTTCGTCAACATCACCGACATGTTGGACAACTGATGCTGGATCTTCTCTCCCGCCGCGCCATCCAAATCAAGTCCCCAGTCTGTAGGCCTGTCGGGGCTTTCATCCTGAACACGTAAGTGTCTTTTAATGTCTCCAGAGCCCAAGGATTTTGACTTCTTTGCCATGTTTTGCAACAAAGGGCAAATGTGTAACTGGGTGTATCAAAATTCACCAGATTATAACATGAAAATAATCGAAAATTCAGCAAAGTGTGCAGAGCTCGTCGCTCACACGTCTGCTCCTTGCATGGCATCACGTGACCTCCAGCGGAGTGCTGGAGGTCACGTAATGCCATGCAAGGAGCAGACGTCTGTCTTCTACTCAAGGAAAGGAGTTTTCCTTGAGTAAAAGACATTTATTTTTCTATTTAATAAGTCACTGGCAATCCATTCTCATGCATTGCTGTCCAAACTGGAATCTTTGCAAAGCTTAAAATCAATGTAAATGTTCATGATCTTATTTTGCTTTATTTATCAATGCATGTTATTTAAAAGAAAAAAGTTGTCTTCATAATCTTTTATGAAACTATAATAACTTGATCCGTCTCTAAAGCCCTGTTCACACTGCCAGTGACATCGCGCGAGAAAGCGACACGATCCCATTCATTTTCAATGAGACCATAGTGACTTCCAGCGACACGAGCTGCCGCAGAAATCACCATGGAGAGCGACAAGACAAAGTTGAGAAAATGTAAACTTTATGCAAATGTCGAGACATTCGTGAGTGACTACCAATGAGAGTGAAGACAGCAGAGCCCACATCATCTGTCTCCTGGCAGACTGGAGATGAGTGCACAGTGCAGGCAAGACGGAGAAGTTTCAGCATTGTGAGGGATTTTTACTGTTTATATCATTTGTCTGTAACCACATGCATGGACATCATAAAACGATACGTGGAAAAGCGTGTCAGAAAAGGTCTGCATTCCAAGTTTGATTCATTCATTCATGATAGATTGATCGTCTTGTTAATGGTTTAATGCACTGAACACTGCTGCACATTTTATAAAACACTATACACTCCAGAATGCAAATTTTTAGAGACAAAAGAACTGATTCCTTGTCAAATTGTAATGATATCTTAATTTTACTGGTTTCATCCGTAATAAAATTTTCAAAAGATATGGCCAGACGTGTAGTCCCCCAATAATGTTACTGCAACAAACAGTAGGAACGCCCACTGGTGACACAGTTTGCAGAGTCTAGCTACACCAAGCCACAAGTCGCTGGCGGTGTGAACCAAGTGTCCCAAAACTACAAGGAACACCCACTTCAAGACACGCCTACTACACGTAATGCCCCCCTTGGATCATCAAGCGATTCTATTGGCTACAAGAACTTTTAAATCTTATGCAATCGCTGTATGATTAATTTTCTCTAAACTTAAAGAATAACTTAAATATGTCACATATTATTAAACGAAAGATATAAATGGTAAATTGAACTTGCTTGCTTAATGTGAAATTTTGTAGAAGTGCTCTTTGCTCTATTCGTGAAGGTGTTTGTACAATTTCTGCTTATTCAATAATAAAAAATATATAAATGGTAAGACAAACATTTATCTTTTCTGTTTTCTCCAGTTCGCTTACAAGCGAATTGTTAGCCTATTAGCTCAGCATTCCGCTAACTTCTCCTCTCCACTTATATTAAATTTTTCCTCACTGTCACCACTATAATGATACAGCAGTATGATTGAATTCAAAATAACTTTTAATTTGCTGTATATTTTATTATTTTACAAACTTTTCATTTTTAAAATCTTTGTGGTTAGGTTTAGAGTTATGGATAGGTGTAGGTGCATGGTTGCTATGGGACTCTTAATTAAACACAACAAACAGTGTATGAATGTGGCATCCAACTGTTCCAAGACTTCAGGATTTCGCTGGTTATTTGGAGGGGGCATAACGTGTAGTGGGCGTGTCTTGTAGTAGTCTTGCAGGATGCAGACAGACCCCTCTTGTGTGAACGGGTCTTAAAGACAACTTGCCTTTTCGGCTGATGTCACCAAGCCCTCTTATTTTTCAAACCTGCCCCTTAAACCACTTGGGTCCATTCTGGGATAGAACTCCCACTTTCCACAATACAATCAATTACCGATGGATGACATCAAGTTCCGACTTTTTTTTTTCTTGTTGAATATCCTAGTGAAACCAGATATATGTCATATTAATCATAAAATGATTAACAATTCATGTTGCCTTTAAAGTTGTGAATATCCCAAAGTTAAAAGCTAAAAGTGCTTAATCAAAAAGTTGATAGCATAACTGATAGAATGAAAATCAGATTACTGAACGGTTTGTCAGTTTTCTTTCATTAATTGGAATATGGCTGTTTTTTGCTGTCCAACATTTCCAATGACACCACAATGATTTTAAAGCTTGAATATGGAAATGAAATCAAAGTGTCAGGATAAATGCTTAAGCAGCATTCACAAAGACAGCGATCTGCAGCAATAATGTGACCAGAAAAGCAGAATTTAACTTTATGCAAATGAACAGCAATGTGATGTGGTGACTATGAAAGGGAGTATAGGCAGTGAACATGTTTACTTGCACACAGTATGCTTAATTAGCCGACAACTTATAAGGTCATGTAAACACCTTAAACGGCTTTCCTTTATCGGGGTAAGTTCATAAACAGTTTGAGGAAAAACGATCAGCACACAGATTTTTGTGATTATCAGCATCAGCCTTTAACCGTGTTCGCTTGGCTGATTAAAAGAAGTGTTTGCTTTCCCTTGTGTCAGTTTCAAAATCTATCAATAGATCTGTCAATGGATAGTAAACGAATTGTTTTTTTTTTAGATTTGAGTAAATATTGTATAAAATATGTGTTTGTTTCACTTTAGAAATTTTGTGTACATCTGATTTGCTGTTATTAAATTGTACTATGTATATCTGCATTTATATCGGTCAACGGCCATTACTCTCTAGATATCTGTATCGACACCGGCCATTGAAATACCATATCTTTTGATGACTAGTTATCAGTGTATTGGTTGAAATACATGCTATCTCCGGCAGGAATGTATACTAGAAACTAACAGTACAGTGACCTCACTGTCAGTGTAAATGCACCTTTAGGGGCCGTTCACACATGATGTGATCTTGCATTCAAAAACAGCTAGGCACAGCAGAATAGAAAATAATGCAGGGGTTTTGAGTCACATTTTTAAAAGTTTTTAACCTGACACGGTGTCTTAAAAATGCAGCGCTTGTGGCACGAAATGCTGAAAATACAGTGAGATTTGTTAAAGGTGTCTGTCCAGTGAAGTTTTTATTGACAATATAAATGCAAGAACACATCATGTGTGAATGACCCCTTAGGGTTCTGTTTTGTTCTGTTGGTAGTGTGCCGTGTGATGATTTGAATATGTTTATGCAGTTGGTTTGTGTAAATATGATATCAATGAAAGATTGAGAGCCTATAGCCAATATAATGCCGATAGTCAAAAGTCTGGCATGTGCGACTACTTGTTTGACAGTCATAGAAGGGTTGAAATTATGAAAGTATTTCTGATCCATTTTTATCATTTTTTTCTTTAAACTGGCATGATTCACTACTGTTAGTGTTGCTTTTCTTCTCATGAAATCACATTTGTCCAAAAATATACATAAAATGCCTCGTTCAGAGTCTTGACATGGGAAGCTCTCCTATTTAGACAATTGTCTTTTTTCCAGTAATGACAACATGTATGTTTGCCTGTTAAATCCAGAAAGTTTAAAATGGTTGGTGTGATTGGTCTAATGCTCTCTCTCTGATTCTCTGTGTCACTGCAGTTTTGGAATGCAGCGTGAAGGAAGACGAGGCTGTGAATGCATCACTTTAGAGCCATCAGAAATGACTGTGGGGAGTTATACATTGACCCTGATGTTACAATTCCTGCTGGCTGTTTTTCCAAACATCACATTCCTCAGATACAGTACAGTCACTCACACAGCTGGCAGATATTTGAACACAACAGAACCCCTTTTGCCTCAAACTTTTCCAGCGAAAAATTAAGATGAAATCAAAACTGACTCCACTTACTTTCTTAAATCATGTTCCTGGTCTTTCTGTGTATGACTTAGTGCACGTTATTCCATAGAAAAATTATTGCCAAGTTATAAATCAAAATTGTATAGCTCTGCCTCTGAAGTGTACTTAAGATAATTTTGATGTGTCAAAATCAGTGGCTCTGCTGCTTAAAGTGTGTAAATCTTGTAAGTTTATGTTGGTAAAAATATCTTATCTGTTGTACTCTATTGCGGGTATGCAGGAAATTAACCTTTATATGAGGTTTATCTTGCTGGGTTGGCGGTCATGAACTCTCACTGAAAATGGAAGTTTTTCATACTTCACTGGCTCACACATTGGCTATCCAGTTGCAAACCAAGGAAATTAGGTTACTTGGATTATTATTTTTCCCCATTTTTTTCCCCCTTAAAACTCACACCTCATTTCAAAGCAGCTTTACAGAAAATTATGCTATAACAAAAAATGAAGCTGTAATCTCTGTAATGTATTAGTCATCATTGGCGGTTTGATAAAAATGTGATTGTAGATTACGCATTTAAAAAAATTTGTCAGTAATATTTATACTTAGACCCCCAGTGACCAAGCCAAGGATGACTGGAAGGAAGATAAAACTTCATAAGATGTTGGTTAACGGAGAAAAATAACCTTGGGGGAAACCAGGCTCACTGTGTGGCTGGCTAAACAGCATGAATATAATGCCAATATGAGTTATTTATGTGTAGTACAAGTAATGGGGTTAAATTAGTAACCTGAGTAAATGTTGGTGGCCAGTGTGTTATGATTTTGTATGAACTGTAAGATTAATGACAAATAGACACTATATTAATTGCCAACTAAAGCCTTCATCAGCCATATAACAAAAGACAATGCATCTGTGTTCACTCCCGCAGTTAATTTAGGTTGGACTTCAATCTGTTCTATTTTAAGAGAGAATAGTCCATGCTTTGATGAAGGTGATGCAGGCAGAGGTCAGTGAGGTGCATCGCAGTTAGAGTGGAAGCTTGTGGCAGTTCATTTCAGTGAAGTCCATTCACTGACAGAGTCCCAACCAAATGACTCTTTTGAGCCGGTCCTTTTGAATACACAGCACAACACATACTGTATAGCACTACCAGTGTAGTCTGCTTCCCAAACAAATTACTCTTTTGAGCCAGTTTTTTTTTTTTAATGTACAGCACGAGACATAACACGTGACAGTGTAGTCTGATTCCCAACATATGACTCTTTCAAGTTGGTCCTCTTTATTTTTTTTGTTATTATCAAATAATTTTATTGATTCCAAACATAAAACATACAAACACAACATAAAAAATTTAATCAATTCACATTAATTTCAATTAATTTAATTTGAATTAAAATTAATTTAATCAATTCACATTAAACCCCCAACCCCCGAACATCCCCCCCCCCCACCCCCCACCCAACACAAACACGCACTACTGTGGTCACCAACAACTAGAACATAAAAAAAAAAAAAAAAAAAAAAAAAAAACAAAAAAAAAACAAACAAGATATACATTCAAACAACATCAATAATACACATACCCAACTAAACTACAAATCTCTCTCCACAGCCCCTCCCCGAGAACCCCCACTTCTTGACAAACAAATCCCATTTCCCCAGCCTTCTAAAAAACATCTCCTCAAAAGCGCCACCTCGCCCATCTTCCCGCACTACTCCCTAAATGAGGGTGCCCCAGCCGACTTCCATCACCTGAGGATGATTTTTCTGCCAATCATGACTCCGGCTAGGACCCAACTTTTTTTTTGCGATTAACATTTTTTATTGATTCAACCATTAAATATAAATAGCAGAACACACATATACAGAATCAATATCCAACCCCCACTATCCCCCACCCCCAATCCGACCCCCAACAACACCCCAGTGGTCACACAACCATAGACACACAACAAAAATAAATAAATAAATAAATTTAAAAAATAAAATAAATAAAACAATCACACACATAAAACCCATACACCTCTCTCTCCACTGTCCCTCCCCGAGAGCCCTCCAAAAAAGACAGATATCTGCCCCACTTCTTCACAAACATGTCTAGACTCCCCACTCTGGCCATCTCTGAACACCATTCCTGAAACGGGGGCGCTCAAGCCGACTTCCAACTCCTCAAAGTGATCTGTCTGGCAATCATAATACTAGTTAGGACCCAGTTTTTCATGTGCTTATTCTCCAAATTAATGACTGCCCCATCTCCTAAGATACAGAGTCTGGGGCAAAATAAAATCTGTGAGGCCAAAACCTCGCACATAAAACTCTGAATCCTCATCCAAAATTCTTGCATCTTAACACATCCCCAAAAGACATTGTTTGTGTCTAAATCTCTGATTGACATCGCCAGCAGGTGGGTGTGTCTTTAAGACCAAGCCTATGCAATCTAGAGGGGGTCCAATAGACTCTATGTAAAATCTTAAATTTTCTAGATGCAGATTTGACATTTTTTAGAATCCCAGCCCACTCTCCCTCCTCCAATACCAAATTTAGATCTTTCTCCTATAATCTCTTAAGAGAAGTTGAAGTTCTGTCCCCCAGACTCTGAATTAGTTGGGAGTAATACACCGATGCCTCATGACCTTTTCCAAAACCAGTAATCACCACTCCCAGAGTATCTGCCACTTTAGGAGGGTGTAAACTACTCCCAAAAACAGTACAGAGCAGGTGGTGCAGCTGTAAATACTTATAGAACTGAGATCTAGGAATCCCAAAAAGTTGAACCAAATTTTGAAAGGATCTCAACACTCCATTCTCATATAGGTCACTGTATGTAGTAACCCCCCCCCCCCCTCCCAATCCACTCTGACCAGCAAAAAGGGGACTTGTTGATGCATAATTTGGGGTTCAGCCATATGCTTGAGGTAACATTTAAAAAAATGTCAGAATTAAACAGTCTGGACACTTTTGTGCATACCGAGTTCAAGTGCGAGATAACGGGATGTAACTTAGTTTCTCCGGTTAGTTTGATAGAAAGGCTCTGGGCAAGGACTTCCTGTTCAATACAAAACCAGGGAGGGGCTCTCTCAGGTGGAAGCGACCAATGAGCCAAATGTCTGAGACTGAATGCATAATAATAAAACAAAATCTTGGGTAGGCCTAGCCCACCTTTGTCAATCGGCCTATGAATCTTGTTGAAATGTAGTCTGGGACGTTTACCATTCCAAATAAAGGACTTCGCTTTCCTATCAAATTGCTTGAAATAAGAGAGGGAGAAATCTACAGGGAGAGACTGTAGCAGGTAGTTGAATTTTGGAATACAATTCATTTTAATAACGTTAACCTTCCCAATCATAGATAAATGTAATGAAGCCCACCTGCCCACATCACTCGAAAACCTTTTATTAAAGGGTCGAAATTAACTCTAACTAAATCACACACATTAGTTGGGAATAAAATGCCCAAATACTTAATGCCCTGTTTGGGCCACTGGAGGCACCCGGTTGAAAAGCCGTTACTGGGCAGAACGCTGTCAGAGCCAAAGCTTCGGATTTAGACCAATTGACTCTGTAACCTGAAAACTTAGAAAAGGAATTAATAATTCTGTGGAGATAAGGCATAGATCTAATGGGGTCAGAAACGAATAATAAAATATAATCTGCGTAAAGCAAAAGCTTATGCGCCACAACTTCCGCCATCACCCCTGGAAAATCATCCTCCTTTCTTATCACGGCTGCTAATGGTTCCAGGGCAAGCCAGAACAAAAATGGGGAAAGAGGGCAACCCTGCCGGGTGCCGCTGTCCAGAGTAAAATAATCTGAAATTAATCAATTTGTTTGTACCTCCCTTAATGGTGTCTATAAAATAACTTAATCCATTCAATTAAAGTATTTCCGAACCTGTATTTTTCCAAAACCGTAAAAAGATAATCCCACTCTACCATATCAAACGCCTTTTCAGCATCAAGTGAGATGGCAGCAACCGGAGTCTGATCATTCGCCACTGACCACATGATATTGATGAAACGCCTAATGTTATCAGAAGAGCTGCGGCCCCGAATGAACCCCACCTGATCTGTATGTATAAGAGATGTCATAACTTTACTCAAAATTTTAATGTCTAGCTGGATCAGGGAAATTGGACAGTAACATTTACACTCACTTGGATCTTTGTCCTTCTTAAGAATCAGAATGATCCGGGCTTGTGTCATGGTTTGCAGACGCTTTCCATTCTTTAATGATTCCGTACGAACTTCTAACAAAAGTGGAGCCAGTTCTGTAGCATAAGATCTAAGAAATTCAGCGGTAAAGCCATATGGCCCCGGAGCCTTGCCGGAAGGTAAGGCCTTAATTACCTTGTCAAGCTCCACACAGGTTATCTCAGAATCAAGAGAATGTTTTTGCTCAGTCATCAATTTAGGGAGATCTAATGATTCCACAAAGTTTCTAATATCTTCATCAGTAGACGAAGACGTGGAACTATAAAGATCAAGATAGAATTCTTTAAAAGCATAATTAATATCACCACCAGCAGATTTGGTAGTGGTAGAAAAAGACTCTCTCTACTTTATACATCTAGCCAAAAGCTTCCCTGCTTTGTCCTCCAACTCAAAATATGACTGTCTTGTCCTAAATAACCAAAACTCCACCTTCCGTGACAAAATAGTATTATATCTGTATTTCAATCGGGTCAATTCTCTGAGGCCATCAGACGACATCTGGCGCTTCAGCTCTGTCTCTGTACTTTTAATATTCTCTTCCAACTCCACAAGTTCTCGTGCTTTAGATTTTTTGATGAATGAGGCATACTGTATGATCTGACCCCTAAGAACTGCCTTAAGTCCCTCCCAAGCCATGTGCACAGAGGATACTGAGGAACAATTGGTCTCCATATAAACATTGATTTCAGCCTTTATCATTTGTTGGAAATCAGGATTTTGCAAAAGGGATACATTAAAGCACCAACTATATGATTTCTTTTTCTCCATATGTGGCAACACCTCTAAACTCACCAGGGCATGATATGAGACTAAAATGTTTCCAATGAGCAATCAACAACAGATGAAATGAGGGACTTATATATATATATATATATATATATATATATATATATATATATATATATATATATATATAAATCTATTCTAGAATAAATCTTGTGGACTGATGAAAAAAAATTATAGTCCCTACCAGATGGTTTTTAAAGTCTCCAAATATCTGTTTTTACAGATTTTTACACATATTTTTACACATTCTGAGAAGCGTCAGTGTTGCTCTAGGGGGCTTGCACACTATTGCTTCACTTTAATCAAAGACTGAGTCCATCAATATATTAAAGTCTCCTCCCAATATTATACCATGAGGGGTGCTAGCGGCTTGCAACATCCCTTCAAGATCTATAAAAAAGTCCTGATCATCAGCGTTAGGTGCGTAAATATTAGCCAAAATCAACCTTTGCCCCTGAATTTCTGCTAAAACAATAATGACTCTTCCTATTTTATCTTTAATCTGTTTGAGACATTGAGACATGTAATGACTCCTCTGCTCTCACTTGAGCCAGAACTAAAGAAAACATGTCCACCCCATATCTTCCCAAATTTTTCAGCTTCCTGCAGGGAAAGATGCATTTCTTGAAGAAACACTTCTATTTATGGTGTGCCCCAACCCATTCACATTTCACGTGGAGAGAGACAATCCACTCATATTAACATCTGACATTTTGACATATTAGAGAAATTAGATTGTGTGTCAAAAATAAAATTATAAAGGCCACATTCCACATTAGTGCAACAATCAACCCCCGAACTTTCCCCAGAACAGAAAAAACAGAAAAAAGGAAAACGTGCTCATTAACCCCGTGCACGACAGCACCAACTGGTGTCCATCCCTCTAAACTCAGACAGTCCATGTACACCTATGAGATCCCCGTGACAGCTTTGCCATCGGATTGCTCAAGTCCGGTGCTTCTATACAAAAATTTGTAATACAGAATTACACAACAGAAGATAATCTATAAAACAAACTCCAGCCCATAAGCGGAATAAACACACAAAAAAAGTGTAGATTCATCCACTTAATTGTCTCGAAGGTATGTGCCTCCACAAAACAAACTCCAGCCGCTAGTGGAACCAGCAAAAATAAAAAGAAAAAAAAAAAGCCTGTTCAGTTCTTCAGGTAGTCAAACTCACTCAAGACTGCAAGAAATATTGCACAAAACCAAGTCCAGCCAACAGGTGGCATAAGCACCCAAAAGGAGCAGATTCATCCACAAAGCTGTCCCGAAGAAATGATATTACACAAAACAAACTCCAGCTGCTAGGCGGAACCAGCACAAAACGAAACAAAAAAGGAGCTCAGTTTCCTCGAACAGTCGAGTGTATGTTCAGTGAGACAGGTCCACTAGGCGGCAACATGAAAATCACCAAATGGCTTACTCACTCCAATGACTTTATGGAAGCCAATGCTTGCTGTAGGCATGTAAATATTTTATGGCCATCCTTAGTATTTATTCTCAGTTTGGCCAGAAACATCAGAGCAAAAGCAACCTTCCATTGATGTAAGAGATTCTTGCATTCCCTGAATCGTTCACGTTTCACTCTTGTCGAATTCGCAAAGTCTGGGAACAAGAAAATGCTGTGGTTCTTCCAAGAGAGCTTTCCTTTACTCCTCGCCTCACATAACATGAGATTTTTATAGGATGATCTCTGGAATTTGGCCAGAATTGATCGGGGCCTGTCTCCTTCCGCGGATCTCTGAGCCAGAACCCTGTGAGCTTGCTCGATTTCCAGCTTATGGTCTGTTATGTCAAGCAGACTCGGGAGGATCTCGTCTAGGAATTTCACCATATCTTGGCCTTCTTCATGCTCAGGAATTCCAACAATTCTGACATTGTTTCGCCGGCTACGATTCTCAAGGTCTTCCAATTTTTCCAAAACGCGTTCCAAATTTCCCTTGGTTGCTAGCGGATTAGCAGCTAATTCCCTCTCCGATGACTCCAGATAATCGATCAGTCTCTCAACGTCCGACAATCTTGTAACCAACTCAGAGAATTTCATCTCCATGGAAGTGATTGATCGATGTATTACAGCAAGATCCTCCAAGTCTGCAATAACCTTCATAAGCATTGCCGACACATTCATCAATTCACGCCGGATTTCTTTAAGTTCACCGTCCGAATTGAGTCTGGGGCTTTCGGCCTGCCGCTGAGGGGAATCAGCTTGAGCACGTAAGTGTCTTTTAATATCTCCAGAGCCCGAGGATTTTGAATTCTTTGACATATTGTCTTCTTCGAACAGTTAAGAATCAGGGTGTATCGAATCTCACTGGTTTATGACATAAAAAGTATTAAAAACTAGCAAAGTGCGCAGAGCTTGCCGTTCACACATCCGCTCCTCGCATGGTGTCACGTTACTCCCCCTGAATCAGTTCTTCTTAGTGAATAAAAAGGACACGGATTAGTTGGAGCTGACTGAATTAATGACTTACTCCAAATAAACCAAGAACTGTTACTGTGTTATGTGAATGCTACTTAAGGCTCATTAGACTTACTTACTGATCTTTCATATGACAACATGTTGAAAAAAATGCTAATTTAGTTTTGTTGTAATAAGTGAATAATTAGTCCAAAGACTGTGTTTGTGAAACTGAAACGCCATTAAAGGTTGACCTACCTGGAATGCCACCCCACTTCCCGCTTCCATCCTTATTATTGGAATCTTCTACACTGGTGCTGAAACCCGGGAAAAGGAAGAAGACAGGTCGCCATGGACACCTCACCGCTGGATGAAGTCATCTGTGCCTTGACTAGCATCCAGGAGATTCACCACCAAGCTCTCCTCATGCAAGAACATCACTTCCAGGAGCTCCTCCAAGCCCAGGCCAAGGATTGGCAGGCCTTATGGAGCTGGCTAGCTCCAGGCGGATCCTCTGCCACGACCCTGGAGGCAGCGATGAGGCCGCACCTCCCTTTCACCAAGATGGGGCCCCAGGACGAGCCGGAGGCATTTGTGAGTCTTTTCTAACAGTTATCCACAGCCTCCGGCTGGGCACGAACCCAATGGGCCCTCTACCTGCTACCGCTGCTTTCCGGGGAGGCCCAGCTCGTGGCCCAGCAACTTCCAGCTGAGGACCGCCTGGATTACACCAAGCTGAAGACTGCTGTCCTGCAACAGGTTGGCCACACCCCCGAACAACATCGCCAGCGGTTCTGCTCCCTCACCCTGAGCGATGCCGGCCGCCCGTTCGCATTTGCCCAGCAGCTCCGTGATGCCTGCCGAAGATGGGTGCTAGCCAGGGAAGGCCCGGCATGGAAGACGTCATCGAGCTGATGGTGCTGGAGCAGCTGACAGTACGCCTGCCCCGAAGAACAGCGGAATGGGTCCAGTGCCATTGGCCAACGTCGGTTGGTGGACATTGGTCCACATGGTGGACTTCCCGGAAGCTGGCGAGCCGCAGTCCAGTTCTCTCTCTCTCTCTCCCTCATGCTTCTCCTCCTCCTCTTGCCCCTCCCTCTCCTCCCTCTTGCCCTATACCCACTCCCTGAAAATGAGTGGTACCACCCAAACCGGCACCCCGCCCCGCCTATCCCTGGCCCCCTACCCTACCCCTCTCCGTTGTCCTTTCCAAGTTGATGTCTCCGCCACCACGGGTGCAGCCGGGAAGCCAGGGCCAGTCTGTTGGAGTTGCGGGGAGTCGAGTCGCGTCCAAGACAAGCATCCATTAATGGAGGTGGAGACGTGGATTTGGGTCCCCGACACGCCACAGTCTGCCCCCAGTCGAGCAGGGATGTACAGGATACCAGTAAAAATTAAGGGGCGTACATACCAAGCCTGGTGGATTTGGGCTGTAATCAAACCTCGATCCACCATGGCTTGGTTCATGATGGGGCTTTGGGTACAAAGCACAAGGTGACGGTGAGGTGTGTGCATGGGGATGTTCACAAATATCCGGTAGTGACTACCATTATTCAATTTTGAGGAGTAAAGCATACGGTGGAGGCAGTGGTTAATTACTGCTTCACCCATCCACTGATTCTGGGAACCAATTGGCCGGGGTTTAAAAGATTATTAAAAGCATTGTTTGTGGATGGGTCCTGCAAACCGAAGACACAGTGTGTGAGGTGTGATGAGATGGCTGGTGAGGCGGAGCCGGAGCCGTCCATGTCTGCTCAGCATCAAAATGACGCAGGAGGGGAATCCTCCGGCTTTCCCGCCCTTAGGGAATTCCCGGAGGGGGACTTCCCTCTAGAGCAGTCGTGTGAAGAAATCTTTAGGCATGCCTTTGACCAAGTGAGAGTCATCGATGGCCAGCAGCTCCAGCCTGACGTCGCCATCACATATCCGTATTTTTCAATTATTAGGGACCGGCTAAATCGAACCCTAAAAATATGATTTGCAAGTTTGTAAACGAAGATGCTAGAAATTGGGACAAATGGCTAGAACCCCTATTATTGCAGTCAGGAAGGTCCCGCAAGCCTCCACGGGGTTTTCCCCCTTCGAGCTCCTGTATGAACATCGGCCCCACGGGGTGCTTGACGTCATACGGGAGGCTTGGGAGGAAGGACCTTCCCAAAGTAAAATGAAATTCAGTATGTCCTCGATCTTCAAGCAAAGCTATACACATTGGGACAGTTGTCAACAAAATTTGCTCCAAGCTCAAGAGACACAAAGCCGGCTCTATAATAGGGGTGCCCAGCTACGGGAATTTGCACCAGGAGACAAAGTACTTGTATTGCTCCCCACGTCAAGCTCAAAATTACTTGCCAAATGGCAAGGACCCTTTGAGGTTACATGGCGAGTCGGGGATCTCGATTATGAGGTTAAACGAATGGATAGAGGCGGAGCCCGTCAAATTTACCACCTCAACCTCCTTAAATTATGGAGAGAGGTGGTCCCCGTGTCCATGGTGACAATAGTTCTGGAGAGGGCAGAGCTCAGGCCGGAGGTGAAGTTCAAAGTCGATCCATTCACCCTGGTCCCTTGTGGAGACCAGCTCTCACCGTCCCAGCTCACGGAGTTGGCCAGGCTGCAAAAAGAATTTGCGGACATGTTCTCTCCTCTTCCTGGTTATACTAACCTCATACAACACCATATCAAACCCCACCGGGAGTGGTTGTGCGTAGTTGGCCATACTGCATACCCAAGCACAAGAAAAAGGTGATTTGGGACGAATTAGAGGCAATGCACTAAATGGGGATAATAGAAGAATCGCACAGTGATTGGGCCAGCCCGAATGTTCTTGTACCTAAGAATGACGGGTCAGACCGGTTCTGTGTTGATTACCAGAAAGTCAACGCGGTGTCTAAATTTGACGCGTACCCAATACTCCGAATTGACAAACTGCTCGATCGGTTGGGTGAGGCTCAATTTTATTCAACAATGGATTTAACTAAAGGACATTGGTAGATCCCCTTAACTCCATTATCCCGAGAAAAAACTGCCTTTTCCACACCGTTCAGATTACACCAATTCATCACTCTTCCATTCGATTTGTTCGGGGCTCCCTCCATGTTCCAGTGCCTCATGGATAAGATTCCGGCCACATGCTGCGTATGCCGCCGCCTATTTAGACATCATCATTATATACAGTAATGATTGGTAGAGGCATATGCAGCATCTGAGAGCCGTTCTGAGGTTGCTGAGGTGGGTGGGGCTCATGGCAAACCCGAAAAAGTGTGCAATTGGATGGGTGGAAGTACGGTATCTGGGCTTGCACTTGGGTCATGGGTAGGTACGACCCCAAATTGATAAGACCGCAGCGACAGTGGCCTGTCCACTTCCCAAGTCCAAAAATATGGTGAGACAGTTCATGGGGCTGGCTGGCTATTACAGAAGGTTTGTGCCTAATTTTTCTTATGTCACCAGCTCCTTGATTGATCTCACTAAAAACGGGGCACAAGATCCGGTCCAGTGGACGGAGGCCTGCCAACAGGCTTTTACGTGGGTGAAATCTGCACTCTGTGGCGGGCCACACCTACATGCTCCTAACTTCTCTCTCCCCTTCATTTTACAGACAGATGCATCAGAGAGGGGGTTGGGGGCCGTGCTTTCACAGGAGGTGGAGGGGGTGGAGCGCTACATTAGTTGTAAGCTCTCTTTTTGAAAAAGAGTGTCTTGCCATCAAGTGGGTGGTCCTAACACTCTGCTACTACCTGCTGGGGCGGATCATGCCCCGCTTCAGTGGCTCCACTGCATGAAGGATGCCAGTGCGCGGATCTCTTGTTGGTACCTGGCACTTCAGTCCTTCAAATTTAAGGTGGTCCACAGGCTGGGGCCGCAGATGGTTGTGGCTGATTTCCTCTCCAGGAATTTGGGGGGGTTAGCAGGCCAGTCGTTGCCTGGGCCTGAGTTGGGCGGTGGGGGTATGTGGAGTGGGACATGGTTGTGTGTCTGTCACTGGGGAGAGAGGAAGTGGTAAGGGCCATCACCTGGTGATTACTGATGCTTAACACCTGTGTCTCATTATGGTGACGATGGAGACAGGCTTGAAAAGGCCGCCGAGAATGACAGAGAGAGAGAGACAGACCAGTGACATTGTGTGTGTGACCACTGAAATGTGCAACGTTTATGTTATTTGTGAAGCTGAAGCGTTAGTGCTGTGTGTTAGACTGAAAAGTCCAAAGACTGTGTTTGTGAAACTGAAACGCCATTAAAGGTTGACTTACCTGGACTGCCACCCCACTTCCCACTTCCTTCCTTATTATTGGAATCTTCTACAAGGGATAAATTAATGTAATGATAAATTGTTTGCCTGGCTGAATAGATGAGTCTTTAGTCTAGACCAGTGGTTCTCAACCCTATTCCTGGAGCCCTCCAACACTACACATTTTGGTTATCTTCCTAATCAAGCACACCTGATTCAACTCATCAGCTCCTTAGTGGAGACTCCAAGACCTGAACAATGCTAGGAAGACTATTCCATAATTTAGGAGCCAAACAGGAAAAGGATCTCCCTCCTTTTGTGAATTGTAATATTCAAGGTATTATTAATAGGCCAGAATTTTGCTATCGTAGTGAACGTGATGAAATATAGCATGATAGAAGGTTGCTTAAGTACTGTGGAGCTAGATCATTCAAAGCTGTGTTAGTAATTAACAATTTAAAAATGAATACAAAATTTAACAGGTAGACAATGTGATCTCCTATTCATCAAAGTCACAAGTATAGACAAACACAATGTGCATAATCTAACAATACACAACGAATTATAATCTTTCATGTCTTTATTGAACACATCCCATTAAACATTCACAGTGCTGTGTAAAAAGTAAGTGAACCCTTGAATTTAATAACTGGTCAATCCTCCTTTTGCAGCAATAACCTCAACCAAGCGTTAAGCTGTGGATTAGACCACACAACGTTTAGAAGGAATGTTGGACCATTCTTCCTTACAGAACTGCTTCAGCTCAGACATATTCTTAGGATGTCTAGTGTGAACAGCTCTCTTGAGGTCATTCCACAGCTTCTCTATTGGGTTAAGATCTGGGCACCAACTGAGCCACTCCAAAAGTTGGATTAAAATTTATTTTTTTTAAGCCACTCTGTAGTGGATTTACTTTGATTCTTAAGGTCATTGTCCTGTTGTATCCCCCAACTTCTACTGAGCTTCAGTTGGCACACAGACACCCTTACATGATCCTGTAGGATATCTTTATAAACTTGGGAATTCATTTTCCCCTCGATGATGGCAAGCAGTCCAGGCCCTGAAGCAGCAAAACAGCCCAAAATCATGATCCTCCTTCCACCGTACTTCACCGCTGGGATGACTTTCACATTGGTATGCAGTGCCCTTTTTACTCCATACATAGTGCAGTGTGTTCTTCCCAAACAATTCAACCTTAGTTTCATCAGTCCACAAAAAATTTTTCCAGTAGCATTGTGGAGTGTCAAGGTGGTCTTTGGCAAACTTCAAGTGTGCAGCAATGTTTTTGTTGGAAAGTAGCTTGGACACCATGCCAGTTTACAGTTTTCCATATAGTAGACCCATGAACAGAGATGTTAACCAGTTCCAATGATCCCTTCAAGTCTTTAGCTGTCACTCTAGGGTTCTTTTTTTACCTCACTGAGCATTCTGCAGTGTGCCTTTTGAGTCATCTTGGCTAGACAGCTACTTCTAGGGAGAGTAGCCACAGTACTAAATTGTCTCCATTTATAGACAATTTGTCTAACTGTGGACAAATGAATATCTAAGCTCTTTGAGACTTTGTAACCCTTTCCAGCTTTATGTAAAGCAACAATTCTTGATGGTTGGTCTTCTGAGATCTCTTTTTTGCAAGGTATGGTCCAAGTCAGCAGATGCATCTTGTGAATAGCAAACTCAAAATGTTTGAGTGCTTTTTATAAGTCAAAGTAGCTCTAACCCACACCTCAATCTTGTTTTATTAATTTGATATCAGATTTGCCAACTCCTGAATCTAATTAGCTTTTGTTGATATCATTAGCCTAGGGGGTCACATGCTTTTCCAACCTACACTGTGAATGTTTGAATGACATATTCAATATGTATGTTATTAGTTAAAACAGATTGTGTTTTGTTCATTGTTGTAACTTAGCTGAAGATCAAGGCAGATTTTAAGACAAATTTATACATAAAATGCAGGTAATTCCAAATACTTTTCACATACTTTTTTTTTGCCACTGTAAATTCATCACTGGTCCGATAGGTGAGTGACAGTTATAGCAACTGGCCCAAGTCTCACTCACACTGGCCCAGGCCATCTGGCAGTCCTTATTGTCGAGCGCTGCATATAAATCAAAGCACTCTGTGAGCATGATGATTAAATAAAAATATCAAAACTAAACAAAACTAATTGTGGGTTTTTCCATGTAAAATCTTCCAAATTTCAGAATCTCTGAGGTTGATTTTGTCATCACTCTGATGATGAGAAAAGCCAAAATATTAAATGTCATGGATCAATATTTACTGAGTAATTCATTACTTTGTAGAGGAAGGTCAAAATGACCATTTTTGCCTATGTTTGGGGCAAAACTAAAGGTAAAAAACCTTAGAAAGGTGGCAGTATCATAATTTTATTTTTACACAGATCTATCATTAATATCAGCATTAAGATATATTAAGATCAGTTCAACACCCTGGGTCGCATTATATGCCAGTGGTATTATATGGTGTCATTAGAAGTCACACTGAGAGCCCAATAAATCTGGGATTTAACCATACAGGGTCTTACATAGGAAGATACAAGAAAGTTTTTTTTTTTTTTTTTTTTTGAGCCAGATTCTGAAAGGATATTAACCCTCCTATTGCATTCAAAGTCTGCATACACCTTTTGCATTCGTGGGTCAGTTTTTTACCGGTGGAGTTTTAAGCTTATAAAATATTTATGGTCCAATTGTTTTAATCAAAAACCATATTGTTGCTCATTTTCATAGCTGTTCATTCATGTAAAAAGATCTATATTATGTTAACTATAGATCTATATTATGGCATGTTAACTGAAAAATATAAATGTCAGTTTTTTTATCAAAAATTTAGAAATTATTTAACATTTCAAAATATACATCAACTACAGCTAATCTAGTGACCATGAGGAGGTTACCCCATGTGACTCTACCCTCCCTAGCACTCCCTAGCAACTGGGCCAATTTGGTTGCTTAGGAAGCCTGGCTGGAGTCACTCAGCACACCCTGGGATTTGAACTAGTGAGATAGTGAACTCCAGGGGTGGTAGCCAGCATCTTTTACCACTGAGCTACCCAGCCCCCACAAATAGTATGTTCTTTATTAGAATGCAAGGCGACCTGGTTAGAGAAATCCAAGTTCTTTTCATTATAGGAAACAAAAGTGTGCAAGAAAAATATACTAATGCACCAAATGCATCACAGGAGGAAGTTGTTAACAGTGTAAATGTAAAATAAATTAAAATATAATAAACCCAGATGTTCAGAAATAATAAGAAAACTGCTAAATAATTCTTAGCCAGTGTAGGTATTCATTTAATAAAAACCAAGTCTATCTAGAAAGTTATCTAGAAATCAATATCTATAAATTATCAAGTTTATCTAGAAAGTACTCATTGTATATCAAATAATTTGTGTGTATATTCATAAACCCCTGCAGATTGAATCTGAATCATCATGGAAAAAGGAGTGGCAGATGTTTAATTCTCCCGTATATAGCCTCTCCATGATTTGAAACGAAGCGCAATAACTGTCACGTAACTAATTCTTATTTATGGGTAAAAAGAAACGAAAGGTGATCGTTCATCAACATGTACACACTGAGGCCAGTTATGGTCTTAAGCCGGTGTACACCTGCATGATGGACGAAGCTGAGCTACAATCACATTGTGTACAATAGTACTGGGAATATTACCGCTGTCTTTTATATCAGTCTCCATGTTGTTAACCTATCACGTTCATTTGGAGTGCGCCACACACGTGCAGCTGATCAGATCGGGAGCGGCATTAAGACAAGTGCTGTGAATAATTTTTCTCTTCTTTATTCAGTCTTTGGTGGATTTACAATGTATCTAACTATAGCGTTTGCAGTATTTTTTTTGCAAAATCTCGATTTGAATTAATCGGAAAAACCGCCCACATTTAGCTCTGTCTCTTCTCTGTCAACTGTCTCCTGGTTGGTTGAAGCTGTATGCCACATTACTGTGGTTATGAATGACTGCTCCGCTTGGACATGACAGCTCTTCAAAAGATTTTGCTACTCTCTCTCTGTACAATTTAATATGTCTCCACCTCAGAACTCTTTCCCAGCACCACATGTGGCATATACTGGAGCCTGAAAACCTGTCCAATAATTTTTTTTTTCTTTAGTAGCACTAATGTTTGTCCTGCATGTGCTGTTGTTCAGTTGTGATTCCTCAAATAAATAAGGCTGATTTAATGTCACAGGAGTACATTTGACTTGGTGGAGAAAGTGAGCTACCTTGCTGTCTATTACTGCCTACACAGACAGCTATCTTTTAGGGCAGCAACCTAACTGAAATGGGTCCTCATAAGTGAATGATTTGGAGTGCTCTTCATAGGCAACAACTCCTGCACATGCACAAATAATGCTCCTCATGTGAAATGCTCACAATTATCACGATTGATTTCAAAAGAGTTAGCAATAACTAAACTAAGGATGCGATAAGCATTACATAAAACAGTGCACACAAATATTGGGTAAAATGTAATTTTTTTTATTTAAACTATTTTTAAAGTTAAAATCTACCAACAGCAACTACTGGGCAATTTGATTTTATTAGAGAAGATGCAAAAACAATGACGATGATCTGTGAATTATCATAATTTATGTCAAATCCTGAGTTTCTCCTGATCCACTGGTCCTGACAGAATTTAAAGAAACCCAAATCTCCAATAATCTTTTATAATAAGCACCAAAAACAGCACTTTTGGGGGCATTTTCAGCTCAATTTGAATGAAGCACCATTTGAATGCAGTTCTTTTCTACCAGTTGGGTACAACTCATGGCACCTTTCAGGTATATGCAATTAGGTATGCATCGATGTATCAGCCGCAGATACTTATCGCCCAATTAATGACCAAATTAAAACCATCTGCAAATTGGTTTAAGCATGAAAACGTATATGAAAAACCGATGATTCATTTATAATTAATTATCATCACACTTTGTAAAAACTCTATGAATTCAAATGCACAATCGGAAATAATTAAAGCCACGGGATGTAGAATGGTTGGCACACCAAAGAACATGTAATATTACATTTGTATTCTTTCTCGTTCTGACATTAATGAGGAAAAACTGTTGTTACATGACACTTGTCACATGATGAGGTAAAACTATCCAAACTTTGAAGCTAAACTCTGAACAGCAGACTTTGACTTCTGAGACACTGGTATGGTATCCATTAAGGCTGCACAATTGAGTTAAGTTTGAAATAGCAATAAGGACTTGCACATTTACTTAAAATCTTGAAAGGCTGCGATTAAAAATAGAATGCAATCAGCTCTTCATTTAGTGCTTCAGTCAGCATTGTGCAAACAAGCTGCGCCCTCTAGCGGTCTGGATGTAATTTTCCATTATCCATTATGCCACTCTAGAATTTAAAAGGGCGTTTTATTCCTTTGGTAACTTTTTATTTTTAATTGATGTGGTTGACATTTCCGTGGAATTGCCCAACATAATATGTTTGCATAGTATGAATTTGTTTTGTTGTATTATATACAGTACAAGCATGTAAAATTTTAGTTCTGTTGTTTTGAACTGCAAAAACAGAAGTGCAAAAATGTTTTGTAAGTATAAAATAACATTTATTTATTTATTTATTTATTTTTTTACATCAAGCATCATGCATATTTTAGTTATTTTTCAATATGTTTTTATCTTCTATTTATATTTCTGTGACAAGGAGGAAGGCGGGGCCGGGCCGTGTGTGTGCATGGCCGGCCCCCAATCGTGCTAATCAGAGGAGGAGAGTGATAAAGGCTGTGTCTTGTTTGGAAGGCTACGTCCTTCGGTGGTCGCATTTGTCGGCCGCATACGTCATCGAGGCTGTCTCGTTTCAGAAAAGCGAGTAGGACACTTCGAAAGCAGCCATCGAATGCGACATTCTTTCATGGGAATTCGGATTATGTATGAGGTGTATGGGCACTCACAACCAACGATTCTTTGCATCAACGGAAATGTCGGAAATAAAATGCCCGTAAATATGATGTTCAAACGCAAGGAATGTTAATTCCCAAGTTGAAATACCTCAATAGATGGGTGCAGAGTATATAATATGTATAATTATATTAATATATAAAGTATTAGACTAAAACTACACCTGTAAAATCTAATTTCTTTTCTTTTTACATCATTATAACTCTCCTAAATTTTACCTCATACATTCCCTTCCAAAGGGACTTTGTTCCCTTCTCACTAAAAAAGAGTGGCGTGCTGTCATAGCAACCCTGTTACGAAGGTTGGGGGTTCAAGCCCCAGCACCGCCAAGATGCCACTGTTGGGCCCTTGAGCAAGGCCCTTGACCCTATCTGCTCCAGGGGCGCTGTATCATGGCTGACCCTGCACTCTGACCCCAGCTTAGCTGGGATATGTGAAAAAGAAGAATTTCACTGTATATGTGCAAATGTATAATGTGTGATAAATAAAGAAAATTATTAATTATTATTATTCAGTTTCAGTTTGTCCTATGAAGGCCGTCTCATTTAAACGAGACTTGTTTAAAGGAGGATGCTCGGTGTACCGCAGCCTTCAAAGGATGCGTCCTACCTAGCATGCAGCCTTCCAAATGAGACACAGCCCGAGAGAGAGAGAGCTGCATGCAGCTGCAGTGTTCAGCCAGTTCCTGCCTCCTCTTTGCTCATTTTAAACCCTGTTACAATTTCATTGTGGCTCTCTTTAAAATTTTAAAATGTGTTCAACAGATTCAATCCATGTTCAATGGAAATTACTTATTGTTAGAACAAAAGCTTTTGTACCTCTTTGTACATTTTTAAAACACAATTCCTGAGCAAAACAGTGATCTGATGACGAAATATGGTAAGTGGCAAAATATTGCTGCCGGAGTGCCTGCACCGCGAATGGATTGGGAATCACAGAATCTTCCCGATGCATGGAGAAAGTTTAGGCAGCACGTTGAACTGATGTTTTTGGGACCGTTTCGCTGCAAGGAGGAGACGGAGAAATGCAGCTACCTGCTTCTATGGGTCGGGGAGAAAGGACGGGATATTTATGACACATGGTCTCTCACCGAGGATGAAGCTAAGTTGCTCAAAACTTACTACGACAAATCTGAAGCTTACGTAGTACCAAAGGCGAACCCAATTTTTGCCAGATACAAATTCAATGAGAAAACGCAGTGTGTCATGGAAACATTTTATGAGTTTGTCACTGAACTCCGACTGCTCGTTAAAGAATGTGGCAACACCAATCCAGAGGAGATGGTTGCAGGAGGTGTTGGTGTTTGTGTGAAATTAATGTCAGAGTGGGTGTGGGGTGTGAGATTGGGCCTTTCAAATCTACAGTAGAACACATTCAGGTAGTCAGCCAGTTGTTGGTCCACCACAGGGTTGGGGGCAGGAGTCCTGTAATTCGTAAGCTGATTCATGCCACTCCACACTGATGCAGGTTCGTTAGCTGAAAACATGTTTTTCAGCTTCTCAGAGTATCTTCTTTTAGCCACTCTGATTCCCTTATTCAGTGTGTTCCTAGCCTGATTGTACAACACTTTATCCCCAACTCTGTAAGCATCCTCTTTGGCCTGACGAAGCTGCCTGAGTTCCACTGTAAACCATAGTTTGTAATTTTTAAATGTTAAATAAGTCCTAGTAGGAATGCACATATCCTCACAAAAACTGATATATGATGTAACTGTATCTGTGAGCTCATCCAGATTGGTGTCTGCAGCCTCAAAAACACTCCAATCAGTGCAGTCAAATCAGACTTATAGTTCCAGCTCTGCTTCGTTGGTCCATCTCTTTACAGTCCTTAATACAGGCTTAGCAGATTTTAATTTCTGTCTGTAGGTTGGAAGAAGATAGTCCCAAAGCTGCTCTAGGAATAGAGTGATATGCATCCTTTATTGTTGTGTAGCAATGATCCAGTATATTTCTGTCTCTGGTTGGGCATGTAATGTGCTGTTTGTATTTGGGCAGTTCACGTGTGAGGTTTGCTTTGTTAAAATCCCCAAGAACAATAATAACTGAGTCCGTGTATTGTTGTTCCGTGTCTGTGATTTGATCAGCCAGCTGTTGCAGCGCTGCGTTCAACACATGTTTGGCGCGATATACACACTCACCAGAATAAATGAGGAAAACTCCCGCGGCGAGTAGAAAGACTTACAGTTAATAAAGAGCGCTTCCAAATTTGGACGGCACATCTTCTTTAACGTTGTTACATCTGTACACCAACTTTCATTGATGTAAAAGCATGTTCCACCTCCTGTCGTTTTCCCCGTTAACTACGTGATGCAATCTGCTCTGAAGAGCTGAAAACCCGGCAGATGTAACGCGCTGTCCGGAATGGCTTCACTCAGCCAGGTTTCTGTGAAGCACAAGGCAGCAGAGTTTGAAAAGTCATTGTTTGTGAGGGTGAGATGTAGTTCGTTTTGTTAGGGAGAGAGCGGAGATTCGCAAGATGAATGCTCGGCAGCGTTGTTCGAAAACCCCGCCGATGGAGCCTGACCAGCGCACCTGCTCTTCTCCCTCGCCTGCGTCTCATTGCGTGTTTAAACAACACAGTTGTTTAACTAAAATGTCAAATAAAACGTCCGAATATTCAAAATCCGGGAAAAAAACTGGTGTATGCTGTCGAATGTTCAGCAGTTCGTCTCTGGTAAAACTGACTGAAAAAAGATTACTAAACACAGGACAAACAAACAAAAATTACAACAATAGAAGCGATCCACACCGAGGCGGCCATCTGCGGCGCCATCATAGATGTAACAAAGACAAAGATGTGTAAGGCTTTACTGGTTGTTTAGATCAGTGTTACTATAAGAAATAATTAATAATTATTTCTTTAGTTATTAATTAATATTTAAATTAATTAATTGAATCTAACTCATTAAAACCTCATATGGGGCACCAGTAAATGTAGTGTGCTACGTTTAGGAGCAAGTTTGGTTATTAGCAGTAATTAATAATTATCAGAGACAATTATTAATTATTAAAATCAATAGAACATGAGCCGATTTCACGATCGTGGGAGAGAAAGCAGCTGTTAGTTCATTGCTCAGAGACCCCGCGTACTTTGACTCTTTAATGGATGAACTTAGTTTACCCGTCTCACCCGCGATGGCGAAATTGCACAACAGTCCAATTTGGTTGGACCACAATACAGCAAAACTAATTTGTGATAATTAATACCCTGAGTATTAATAATGAGCGGACATGGCGGTCCGTAAACTGTACAAGCAAAAACCTTGAAACACAAGAATAACAGACTATAATATTCTATCTCTGCCCAGACGTAAACCTCTTACTTGAATCGCGTGAGGATGCAGAATGTGTGTTCCTCCATCCTTTAACTCTGACCTGGTTCCTTGAGGCTCGGGTGATGATGGGAGGCTGTTTCCTCGCTCTGTCAGCGGGCGGTACGGCTGTTGATTCTCGGCGGGCTGGCGGAGAACTCAGAAATGTCGACTTGATTGAAGATGGAAGAGAAATCTTTAATCTCTTCACTTCTGTAGGCAAACGGATGAAGATGCGAATTGCTCGGCGCTCTCCTTCGGATCCGTTAGAGTGTTCGGTTGAACACAGAGTAATCTCAACTCATCCAGCGAGATGGAGATTGTATGGCCACAGTTTCAAGTCGGACGTTACTTCCTTGTGCCACGATGTTGCACCTGAGAGCAGCGATGAGCTGCATCTATACAGGACGAACAAAGTTGCTGGAGAGCAAGGCTTCATGGGATTTGTAGTCTGTTTTGGACTCCCTTTGTTTGATTTTGGCGCGATTTTTATCAGTATAATTTATATGACTTGGAATGTGGAGGCTTGAGTTAGGTTTTTACGACTGTGTTAGGCCTGCCTTTGTCTTCTATCTGAATACATGAGGCCCAACAGATGCAACCTACTCACAAAAAGCTCACAGGATATAGTGGACAGCCATTGTCAGTTAAAGGCACATGCCAACTGCACTGCTAATATAAAGAGAATGCCATGTCACTAAACTTCTTTATTGTGGACACCCAGTAACCATCTGTGCTTGGATTAAAAGCATGTTTAGACTTAGACATGATTAAGCTGGTGCTGTCTGTATCCTCCTCGGAAAGAGATTTTGAGTCAATTATTGATGAATTTGCTGATGTGTTTACAGGCATCGGCCTGTTTCCTGGAGAATGCAACATTCAGCTGGACCCAACAGCCACGCCAGTCATTCACCCACCAAGGAGAGTTCCTTTTGCCCTGCAAGACCAGCTGAAAGAGGAGCTGGACTCCATGGAGGAGCAAGGTATTGTGAAAGAGACAGAGCCGACAGATTGGGTAAATGCCCTGTGCGTTGTCGAGAAGTCTGTCTGGATCCACGGGATCTTAATAAGGCTATAAAGCGGCCACACTATCCTCTGCCTACACTAGATGACATCACACCAGTTGGCAGGAGCCCGTAACTTCAGTGTAATGCTAGGTCCGGCTACTGGGCAATCAAGCTTTCTGTAAAAGCCTCGAAACTGACCACTTTCAATACGATCTTCGGTAGATTCCGATTTTGTCGCCTACCCTTTGGCATTGTCTCAGCCAAGGATATTTTTCAGAAGAATATAGATGAGATTTATGAAGGTCTGCCTGGAGTTGTGGCCATTGTGGATGATATATTGGTCTACGGAAAGACAAAGGAGGAACATGACCATAATCTCAGGAGGATGCTGGCAAGGTCCCGAGAAAAAGGGGTGCACCTCAATCCTGAGAAAAGAACTGTTTGCGTTCCGTAAGTCAGCTATTTCGGCCACCGTCTTTCCAAAGATGAAATCAAACCAGACCCTCACAAGGTGGAGGCCATAAAAGACATGTCACCACCTTAGAATTGTGCTGAACTTGAAACAATTCTTGACATGGTCAATTATCCTTCAAAGTTTGCACCAAGCCTTTCAGACATAAACGCACCTCTGAGACAGCTACTGCGGCACGACAATGAGTTCGAATGGGACAAGCAACATGATGCAGCTTTCCAAAAGATGAAAGACATCATTACCAGGGAACCAGGACCCATGTTGGCATTCTTCGACACAAGCAAAGACCTCACACTGCAAGTGGATGCCTCCAAATATGGATTAGGCGCAGCATTGCTGCAGGAATGTAAAACACTCACATATGCCTCAAAGTCACTCACGGACTCAGAAATAAGCTATGCTCAGATCGAGAAAGAGCTCCTGGCTATCCTCTGGGGTTGCAAAAGATTCCATCAATACAGTGCATCCGGAAAGTATTCATAGCGCTTCACTTTTTCCACATTTTGTTATGTTACAGCCTTATTCCAAAATGGATTAAATTCATTATTTTCCTCAAAATTCTACAAACAATACCTCATAATGACAATGTGAAAGAAGTTTGTTTGAAATCTTTGCAAATTTATTAAAAATAAAAAACGAAAAAAATCACACGTACAAGTCCTATTTGTCACTATCGTTGATATAATTATGTTTACTTTTCGTTCTCTTTTATGCTGGTTGTTGCATTGGTATGTTATATCTAAAGGATTTGCACAGTTGCTATATTGTGTTCACTGACGATGTATGTCAAGCCTTCAAAGAAAGGGGATGTGATATTCAAGTTGTTTGAATATAGATTTGTAATTCTACATGTGTTCCTGCATATAGGCTCTAGGGGGCAGTGGGTGAACAAGATGGAAGTGGTGTTTGCAAGAATATAGAGGAATAAAGAGAGACCTGCATGTGTTACAGCTGATCCAAGATTCTGGTCATCTTTTCCAAATAATACAGGTGTCTGGCACTGGCAGAGTGTTCCGCTGCCATAGTTTGTCTTCTTGACACTGTTAAAACGAAGCAGTGCATCAGTAGGTACAGCTGCTTGTGTGTGATAGATGAGTTTACCTGTCCAGCTCAAGTTCATTTTGCTTAAAAAGCTCTTTTTAAAATTCTGCATCTTAGTTTGTTGTCCAGGTGATATTTATGATGTATTTATGCCAGGGATTAGAATTAGTTAAACTAAAACCGAAAAGTAACACTTTTATTGCAGAATGTAATAGTAAAATCCATTGCAATTTTTCCACAGTGAAAATGGTATTTAGACATCATGTAACCTGTTAATAATGTTTTTTTTTTCTTCCAATAATTCTTTTAAAACCACAGACAAACTAATTTTCATCATTACACCACTTGCCCAAATTCAGTCATTGTCCACACACTCTTGTAAAGGGAAGAGGTCAGCTGTCCAGTGCTGACTACCGCTACTGTACCAGAGATATTTCTATATTTGTATCCAATTTTAGTGCCTGATTTGAAATCAGATGGTACCTATATGTTTACAGTTTTAAATTCAAATCAGGATTCCCACTATGACTGCACGATTAATCGAAATCAAATCGAAATCGCGATATGAACTTCTGCGATTATTAAATTGAATTGAATTAATTAAATAAATAAATAGTCTGCTCGCTTCAAAGTTTATTTGCGTTGCTCTGTCCGGTCTATATTAAGTTAGAGCATTGTTAGTGTTTTCAGAGCTGTTCTGTGCTCTGCAACTCCATCTCATGCTCGAGTAACAGAAGTGCTCAGAGTTTGGTTCTGTTTGCTTAGGAGCTCTAAGCGCTTTATTTACACTAAACTGGCGCGTAATGCGTGAAATTGTTTTTTTTATTATCATCTGCAGTAGCAGCATCTCAGTCTCCGTCAGGTATAGGTATTATAATAATAACGCATAATACAAGATGGGTTATAATTCCAACTTTATGAATTGACTGCTGAGCAAACAGCATTAACAGTAACACCTTTAGAGTTCAGAAACCTGCGCTCTTTCACCATTCTTCTGTCATTTCGTGTACCTCATGAGAGAGCGTGTCGCCCTTATTACACTCCCAGCAGCAACAAGTGAAAGCGGAACTAATATTACCAACATCCAACAAAATGAAAAGGAAGAATGTACATATAATAAATCTATATAAAATATTTAGATACTATAATAAAATACATTGTTAAATGAAATATAATAAAATCATGAATACAAATAATTAGATGAAATGGTGACAAGCTAACCAAAACTTTCACTTTAAGTTTAATTACACCAAGGGTTTATCAGTTCAACTTCAGTTTGACATTAAGCCTCGGTTTTTTGGACTATCTTATAAACAGTAGAAAATAGTTTGTATAAGCCTACTTGTTTTTAAGGCCTAGAGTAAAGCGTAAAAGTGAGTATTTTATGTTTATTTAATTATTCAATCAACCAAAAGTATTTTTGACAGCAAAAACTAGGCAACAACTACGGTATTACCAACAGCGAGATTCAGTTAACAGTGACATTGAGCAGAAAGCTTACATATAACCAGTTTTGACAGAGCTGCTGATAAAAAGTTAAATGATCAGCATCGGACAATGTTAACATCCTGATTGGAGCGTCCCTAATATTCGAGTTGACTGTGTTTCAAAAACTAATGATGATGATTAGTGGGCTGAGACCCTATCGCTGTCACAGTCTGTCTTCTTCATTCTCTTCAAGGACTCTTATTTTGAAGTTTCCCCCCAGACTCTATTTCCAAGGATTCACTGCCCTAATCACTCCTATTTGTTCATCATCATCTGCACCTGCCTTCTATTCCCTCGTTTGTTTCTCAGTGTATAAATACCCTCTAGTTTTGTTAAGTCTTTGTCAGTCCTTTAAGTGCTAGGTTGTGAAGTATCACGGTTTTGTTAGCCTTAGTGTTTGTTTCCCACTCCAGTGTTTGTTTTCCACTCCAACGTTTATAATGAAAAGGAATCTGCTCCTGCGTCTCTTCTCTTCCTCTCCAGGACACCAACGTTACAATCGCAAAAGGTATGTATATAAATCAAAATCGCAGTTTAAATCGCAATCACAATAATTTCTTTTCTAAATTGCAATGTGACTTGTCCAAATCATGCAGCCCTTGTTCCCATGCATCCTGTAAAACCTGGAATTTTGAAATGCAGTTTTCCAGTCATGGAAAATGAGAAATACCCAATTGTCCTGTGAAATGATTTGTCCTGTAAAATATTTTAGTATAATAAAATTGTTTAACTTTGTCGCTTTGTATAAAAACATGGTAATGATCAGGATTCAAAATGGGTGTCAATTACACAAATCTGTACTGTTTGTGTATTTGCCAGCGGTGTGTATTGTGAAACAACATCAATGGTCATTGACAAAGCCCTGTGAAGTACATTTTCACATACTCTGAAGTTTAAGTATTAATACAGTGCAAAAATGAGTTTTTTTTCATTTCAACATTGCTGTTGTGTTAACTTTAATGATGACAGTTGGACTTTTTTTTTAAATCAGTCCATACACTGGTAGTATTGTGATACAGCCTTTACACTTGGGACGTAAATACATTCTCTAAAACAATTGTCGAAAAGTCCGCTTAAACTGTGGTTACCACATATAGGGCCCCATGATTGTCGTGATGGGAGAAAGTTGATGGAATCACTGACTCCAGTCATAGAAATGGCATTAGCCATAAAAAAAAAAAAATGCTGAACTTCGCATATTTTGAATGCACAATTAAATTAAAATGTAAATCATGATACATCATACTGTGATTACATAATTGCAAATGGCTGCAGTTTAATTGAATAGATATGTGCATTTGCTACACCCTTCAAACTGAATGAATACACTGAAAACCCCAGCTCATGATCTTTGTGTAGTACATGACAGCAGTGTGCTCTGAAACGTGCAGCACATACAGACTATATATTTAATTAAATTACAGCTTTGTATTAAATAATCACAGTGAGCTATGTAGCAAACTGCTTATCCAGGGGTGAGAAACTACCTCCAAAATGTCTTTATATGAATGTGTGGAATGTGGAAAAACTACAGTATATTACTACTGTATAGTAATGTTTAATGTGATGTGGTAATAACAATGTATTAAAGCAATACATCACAAATGTGATATTCTGTTTTAGAGCAGTTCATTTAACAAAAATATCTCCATTGTATTTTGGATTGTGCTGTAAGGATTTTGTATAAAAGCACTACATTTGATAAAAATCCAATGTTATGTTGAAAAATTAAATGAATAAAAATGATTATTTGATAAGACACCAATTTGAATTTCATCAAACTGTTGAATATGGAACTCAGAAAAAAGAACCATCCAATAACCACAATATACATCCATAACTTCCATATTAAAGTTTACAACTGGTAATCATCTGCTTTATGACTGATTTCTCTTGTCTGATGGGTCATTGTATGAAATGATGGGTAGAAACAGTCACATTCTCAATATTATTAAAAGCTCTGTTGCTATCTGGAGTAGTGAGTAGTACAGAATGTAACATAGGACATAAACAAGAACAGAATGCAGATCTGTGGTATTGTGTTTCCTGTCAGTCTGAAAGATGTCTAGGCCACTGATGTTCCTCCACTGGCTGTTTGACAGTGACGCCTCCATGATTCACAGGTCATATGCAAGTGTGGTGCAAGTGTCTTATCAGTATGTTTTTCAGTATGCTGAAATTTGCTGTCTTCTCAATCCATGCGTTTCTTTAACATTTCTCACTGTTTGTCATAAAGAGTTAAAGGTGACGTGTGTAGTTTTTGGATATTTATATACTTTATCTCTCCCAGCTTATTATACCAAGACAATATATACATTTTAGGGAAATTCTGATGCGGGTATCAGAATCGGGTCTGGTACTGTGCTTACGTATTTGTACTTGTTTCAGCACACAAATTAAAATAGGAGTCTTAGGCTGTGTCCGAAAACTGGAAAATGCTGCCTTCGGAGGCTGTATATGGAGGCAGGATGAAAATAAGGAGCTTTTCAAACTAAGACTAGCTTCCTTAAGAGTTCCATTCATTCAAAAATGCTGTTAACAAAAGCCATTAACTGATTAGGCAGCAAGTCAGCTGTCTACGTTTTTGGATTCAGCCCTAGTGTGATTATTAAACGGCAAAGACTGAGATTATCAAATTAATTTACAGTCTGCATGTGCAGCATCCTTTAAGGTGAATGTGTGAAGCCAGTGGTTTATACACTGAAAACACCACATCTAGAGCATCATACGTGCTCTTGTGCAGTAGATGACAGAGATCAGAGCTCTCATTCACTCTACAGCGTGCAGCACATACAGGCTATATATTTAATTAAATCACAGCTTTGTGATGATAAAATTGAATTAAACTGTCAAATTCAAAAAAATAAAATAAAATGGGAAATAGAATTTTTGAAAAAATAAAACTGAATTTGAAAAGAAATAACAGATTTCATAGGGCCATATATGTTGACACGCAGAGATCGTTTTGTTCATGAAAAAGAACCTGCACCTTACTTTTGCAGAAGAATCCATATTGGAAGACAACCTTTACATATTGTTTTTTTTTTTTTTTGACCATTTTTGACAATTTGAGAGCTAGTTCCTTTTTTTTTTTTTTGCTGTTGCTGTTGCTGAAACCAGTAAAGTCAGCAGGTTGGCTCTCTGGGTTTGGTCTTTAGTGATATACAGTTGTGCTCAAAAGTTTGCATACCCTGGCAGAAATTGTGAAATTTTGGCATTGATTTTGAAAAAATTGATTTTTGCAAAAAAACTGTCTTTTATTTAAGGATAGTGATCATATGAAGCCATATATTATCACATAGTTGTTTGGCTTCTTTTTAAATCATAATGATAACAGAAATCACCCAAATGGCCCTGATCAAAAGTTTACATACCCTTGAATGTTTGGCCTTGTTACAGACACACAAGGTGATGCACACAGGTTTAAATGGCAATTAAAGGTTAATTTCCCACACCTGTGGCTTTTTAAATTGCAGTTAGTGTCTGTGTATAAATAGTCAATGAGTTTGTTGTCTCTCACGTGGATGCACTGAGCAGGCTAGATACTGAGCCATGGGAAGCAGAAAAGAACCGTCAAAAGACCTGCCTAACAAGGTAATGGAACAATATAAAGATGGAAAATGATATAAAAAGATATCCAAAGCCTTGAAAATGCCAGTCAGTACTGTTCAATCACTTATTAAGAAGTGGAAAATTCGGGGATCTCTTGATACCAAGCCAAGGTCAGGTAGACCAAGAAAGATTTCAGCCACAACTGCCAGAAAAATTGTTTGGGATACAAAGAAAAACCCACTGATAACCTCAGGAGAAATACAGGCTGCTCTGGGAAAAGATGGTGTAGTTGTTTCAAGGAGCACAATACGATGATACTTGAACAAAAATGAGCTGCATGGTGGAGTTGGCAGAAAGAGGCCTTTACTGCGCCAATGCCACAAAAAAGCCTGGTTACAATATGCCCGACAACACCTTGACACGCATCACAGCTTCTGGCACACTGTAATTTGGAGTGACGAGACCATAATAGAGCTTTATGGTCACAATCAAAAGCGCTATGTTTGGAGAGGGGTCAACAAGGCCTATAGTGAAAAGAATACCATCCCCACTGTGAAGCATGGTGGTGGCTCATGGGGAATCTTGTGAAAATTGATGGCAAGATGAATGCAGCATGTTATCAGAAAATATTGGCAAACAATTTGTATTCTTCTGCACGAAAGCTGCGCATGGGACGCACTTGGACTTTCCAGCACGACAATGACCCTAAGCACAAGGCCAAGTTGACCCTCCAGTGGTTACAGCAGAAAAAGGTGAAGGTTCTGGAGTGGCCATCACAGTCTCCTGACCTTAATATCATTGAGCCACTCTGGGGAGATCTCAAACGTGCGACGTTGTTCATGCAAGACGACCAAAGACTTTGCATGACCTGGAGGCATTTTGCCAAGACGAATAGGCAGCTATACCACCTGCAAGAATTTGGGGCCTCGTAGACAACTATTATAAAAGACTGCACGCTGTCATTGATGCTAAAGGGGGCAATACACAGTATTAAGAACTAAGGGTATGCAGGCTTTTGAACAGGGGTCATTTCATTTTTTTCTTTCTTGCCATGTTTTGTTTTATGATTGTGCCATTCTGTTATAACCTACAGTTGAATATGAATCCTATAAGAAATTAAAGAAATGTGTTTTGCCTGCTCACTCATGTTTTCTTTAAAAATGGTACATATATTACCAATTCTCCAAGGGTATGCAAACTTTTGAGCACAACTGTGTATGTATGTATGTATGTATGTATGTATCAGCCATATATCTGTTAACCGGGATGTAGAAAGGAAGTACCACTTTACAGGTAAAAGAGCCAATCACCCTTTAGATACAGACATCGCCTGTCAGTCAACTCGTGAACACGCATGTGCATTAGCTATACAAGCATGGAATTATTTGTTATTTTTATTTTTTTTTGTAATCTGAGGTAAAGAAGCACAATTTATGATACCAGTGTTGTCAGATTTTACTGCTGACTGAAATATATTCTTTGATCTTAAACTTGACCAACCGGTTTGGAGATTTTGGTCGTTCCCCATTAAAGTAGACAGGAGCTGCACTTGTATGCCGGTTGTTTACATAGAAAAATAGTTGCCTGAGAGCATTCCAAAGATGGCAACCAGTGGACAGACTTGCTAAAAATACTTTGAGAAGTATAAACCAGCCTTAAGTGTGCCAATAGGCATCAAGTTATGTGTACACCGTAAACGTCACTGACTTTTTGAGGCACAACTACAATTGTTCTGCTGTAAACCAGGACCTGCTTAGAGGACAAATGAGTTGGAAAGCTTGAAAAGGTAATTAAAGAATTGGCAAAGCGTTGAACCTTAGGCATCAATTTCCCCCTTTGCTGTAATAACAGCTTCCACTCTTTTGGGAAGGCTTTCCACTATACTGTATGTAGTAACATGGCTGCAGGGATTTGCTCTAATTCAGACACAAGGCTATTATTGAGGTCAGGAACTGATGTTGGTCGATGGGGCCTGATTTACAGTTGCTGTTCCAGTTCACCCCAAAAGTGATCAGTGGGGTTCAGGTTTGGTCTTTGTGCAGGCCAGTCAATTTCTTCCATGCCAGACACAGTAAACCATTTCTTTATGGACCTCACTTTATTCACAGGGGCATTGTCAGGCTGGAACAGAAAAGGGCTATCCCCAAACAGTTGCCACAAATTTGGAAGCACACAAAGCCCAAGCCATTACATAAAGAAACATTAAGATTTTTCTTTACTGGATTTAATGGAGTAACCAAATTCGTTAATTAGAAGGGGGTGTCCACAAACTTTTGGCCATATAGTGTATTTCTGTTTGATATGCCATTTTATAATAGTCAGTGTTACCTGGTGTGCTTTCTATGTCCTCAAACATTTTGGAAGAACATATAGAGGTAAATTAATGTAGTGATTAAATATTTTACATGGATCCGTTATGGCATGATGAGCGTTGCCATAGAAACCAATAATTTCTGAGTTTAAGGACATAAACAGCTCCATGTAGAAACTCTGAGTTGTCATCTTGTTTTTAACATTAATTCCAACATAATGTGAATGCATCATTAATGCGAGAAGCATTCAGAACACCTCCTTAAATAGTCCAAAGTCGAGCACCTGCATAACGCTACTGCACCAGGCAGAGAGACATGCAAAAATGTGCATGTCATTGCATTTCTATAATCATTTGAAATTCTCTTATTAGCATGGCAATATGTGATTGGAATTTAATGTGCACCATCATAGCTTTTATTTTGAAAAGATTGGGATTAGGTCATATAGTGGAGATCAAGCCTAGTTATGGTGATCAGTTGTACTTGACTGCAGAAAGATTTTAAAATGTGTTTTGGATGTCTGCTGCATCTCTGAGTCTTTATTGATAGATTTAAGCAGCATCTGCCTGCAGTGATAGGCTACTAAAGTGACTGCAGCTTGCTCGCAAACCAAATTATGTTATATTTGAAGCTAAGCATAGTCCACCAGCTCAGAGACAGAGCCTTTTTCACTCCTCGGGAAGCTCCATGTGCTGAGCTCTCATTGGCTGTCTCTGAAAGAGATGATGTCATACTTGAGCATCTGAGGCGATCCGAGCAGGCATGGGAATTAAATTCACTTCCCATTACTTTCTGGCTTCAGAGAAAGAAGAGGGTTTTCACGCAGCTGTAGAGAAAAGGACTCCCATTATGCAGTGCTTTTTTTTTTTCTTCTCTCTCTTTTGTTCATGCCAGACATGCTCAGTTTTGTGTTGTATTACCAGAAGTCCCAAAATCTGCTGCCTGCTGTCTGACCTGATAATAGGATCAAGTTTTTGAAAGGTTAATTTCTTCCTCTCTGCACCTTTGTCACAATCACAAAATAGTGCAACAAACTGTATTAAGTGGCAAGTGTGCACAATGAATACATTAGCATACCATGCGTTTTTCACTATTTGTCTGGAAATGTAATCTATGCCCATTGTTGTCATTTATGAATTCTGCTTTTGCAGAGAGGACATCACAGAAGGTTCTGGGTTTATGTTGTTTTCAAATCAATAAATATGCTCCACGTCTCCTCTCCGCTCTTGCGCTCCATGCAGCCTATCGCTCTAATGCAGTCGTTCGATCCCACCCCACCCCACCCCATGCTCCCACAGCCCTCCCAGTACAGGTGATGTCATTCTTTTCTGACTGTTTTTTCTCCGTCCCTCTCAGTCTTAGACGTTCTATCTTCAGCGGCGGAGTGTCCAATCAATGGCAGTCTCTCGGGAGAAAGCTCCTGGGGTCTCCGGCAGGGGATGTGCGCTTGGAGGATGGATGCAGCAGCAGGCACACAGACCCCAGAGGTGGACAGCCACACTATTCTGCTGCTTTTTCACAAAAATCGTCTGCATTGTGTTTGGTCTGATACAGCACAAAACATGGGACCAGAAGAATTCAAACAGTGCCAAAACCTCATAGAGTTGTTGTTTTTTCAGCTTGGACTTTTGTAGTTGTGTTCTTCAAAAGAAGAATTTGAGGCCTCTAGTGTTTATTTGGGTGTTTACTTTTTTTTTTTTTTTCTTTAAGTAGGATCTCTGGTCTAGTCTAGGCACTGCCCTTTGTGGGATCTAGTTCCTGCAATGTTCCAAGGAAAAACTGGATAGTTCTTGGTGACTCTTTGCTGAAATGGTTACTTGGATTGCTTGATTCTCTCACGGCCAGTTCAAGTTTTCCGTAATCCATCGGGATTCTTTCTCATTTGGTGGAAAGTTTTCCTCTCTTCTTGGGAAATGGCTTTCCTTGTCCGTTGCTATGCCAACTGCTTGCAGCCGTGGTCCTCCAAAGTAAGTGATGTCATACTTCTCTGGTGTGTCGCTCTACTGTGATTGCATGTGTGTTGTTTTTGGTTTGGGCTTTGCAGTTACTTGAAATGGAAGCATTTAAATGTAGTTTTCCTGTTTTTCTTTACACACACACACACACACACACACACATATATATATATATATATATATATAATATATATAAACGCATACCGTTTATCAAGCGTTGAAACTTTGGTAGGTGAAAAACAGTTGAATCTTTGTGACACCTGTGCTGCACAGGGCAATGAATGAAACAGAACGCAGGTATTTAGACTATTTGACTCTGTATCCTGAGAATTTAGAGAAGGCGGTGGTGTAAAGGTCAAAGTTGTCCATCCAGCACGTGTTTATATTGAAAAACAGTGCAGACGCATGCAAAAAGACATTTGGTGTGAACCTAACTTGTCTTTGAGCGTCTCAGTGAGTGAGAACAAATTAACTAAGAACTAAGCAAAATAAGTTACTTTCAAATAAAAAAAATAATAGTATATATTAAATAAGTGTAGCCTAATATTTTAAATATTATATCAATCAATCACATTTATTTCTAACACATTTAAAAACAACACGTTGACCATTTGTTGCTTTACATTTAATAAAAAAAGAAAGATTTAAAATACACTCACATTTAAAACAATATAGAACATAAACCCAAGAATAAATACAATGCATCTAGACACAGTTATAGGCAATAGAGAAAAGATGAGCCTTCAACTGAGATTTAAAAGACTCAATTGTACCACAGGATTTAATGTCATTTAATGTTTAATGTTTAATCTCCAGTCAGGAGCCTAGCTGCTGCAGTTTGCACTAACTGTAAATGTGATAATGAAGTGTTTGAAACTCCCAAATAAAATGAGTTACAATAATCCAGTCTTGACGAAATAAAAGCATGAATAACAGTCTTCAGATCTTTGAATGACAGAAAGTGTTTTATTTTAGTGATGGCCCTGAGTTGGAAAAAGCCACTTTTTAACCACTGAATTAATTTGTTTATCAGATTTTGATCAGATTCAAGAATAATATCCAGATTTCTCGCCTGAGTATTTAAGATAGTGGAAAGAGGGCCAAGATGTTTAATTAAATGTTTGGCCGATTCATGTGGGCCAAACACAACTACTTCAGATTTTGATTCACTGAGCTGGAGAAAGTTAACAGCCATCCATCTTTTAATATCCTCAAGACAGTCAAACAGAGAATTTCAAGTAGAATTATATAGGGAGATAGGGAGATAAAGCTGAGTGTCATCAGCATAACAGTGGTATCTATTTGACAGATAGAACCTAACGGAAGCATATATAAAGAAAACAAAACCGGGCCGAGAATAGAGCCTTGGGGAACACCACAAGAGACAGGCATAGAGGAGGATGAGTAATTCCAATTTCAACAGAGAATGCTCTTTCCTTCAGATAGCAAGAGAACCAATTTAGTGCAATCCCCTGAATCCCCACCATTGACTTAAGTGGTCTAGGAGAATACCATGATCTATAGTTTCGAAGGCCGCACTAAGATCAAGGAGCACTAAGATAGCACAGTCTCCTGAATCTACAGACCTCAACAAGTCATTCGACACTTTAAGGAAAGCAGACTCTGTGCTGTGTTTTGCTCTAAAACCTGACTGAAATTTATCAAAGATCCTATTTCTGTTTAAAAAGGCAGAAAGCTGAAGAAAAACAACTTTCTCTAATATTTTTTACATTGAAAAAGGCAATTTATAGATTGGCCTATAATTCTTTAAAACTGTGGAATCAAGACCAGACTTTTTAAGGAGGGTTGCACCACAGCATGCTTAAAACAAAACGGGACTCCCCACTTACGAGAGTACAGTCGTGTTAACGGGTATCTAGGCGACACCCCCCAGCGTCCTGGAGTAACAGAAACAAGATATGAATACCTTAGTTCGATGTAGCGCAATGAAGCTGGGCACTGAAATGGAAGATCGGAAACATATGCCCCCACAGCCGAGAGCCCAGGAGGTCCAGCGGGAATGCCAAGAGCCCTTCTCAGTCTCACCATCACCCTGCCTTGCTTGCCCCATCTCCTATTGCATTTCCTTCGATGAAGTGAGCAGTCCGGGAAGTAACAGATGTCCGCCGGCATACGTGCAATGAATGGGGAATCAGATGACTCTTGCCCCCTCCACTTCCAACTGGATAAATCCACAGCAGAGTTTCGAAGGCTGAGAAGGAAATCACGGTCATAGATGCGAAGTGAGGTACCTCGATGCACAGACAAACATTGAAACAGGACGACAATGGGTAAAACATGCAACGCAAACACCAAACGATGGCCTGCCAACAGACACACTGGTGCCATCTTGGGAAAAAAAAAAATATATATATGATTATATGATTAAATTATAATAAATATATGATACAAAATATTTATAATGAATATAAATTTTTTTATTAATTCTAAGCCTGAAAAACTGACCTGAACTCGTCCTGAAACTTGATGGTTTGTTGGTTTTAGCAGTTTTCTTGTAATTATCTGAGCATCAGTCAGGTGTTACTATTGTGGACGACATGTCAGGCCACTCAAACAAGCAATACTTTGATAACATCACAGAGCTAGAGTCACAGGTAAAATGAAGTCAAGCTACAAATGACTGACTTATACAGTAGTTGTTTCATTAAACTGGAATAGGATAAAGCTATTTTACATAAAAATGACACACATCAGCTTTAAAGTCAACATGAAATGGCTTTTGCAACCTATTTTACTTCTGTAATGTGACATATTTCTGAGTGAAAAGGATATTCAACAAGCAAAACATGTATGGTGGGACTTGATTTTAATCAACAACAATTGATTGGATAATTAGAAGTTGGACATTACAAACCAGAAATATCAGTCAATTGTAGAGGTCTACAGCTGGCAACTTAAATGGTCTTGGTGATGTCAGCCAAAAAGAAAAGTCATTACACAGGCGTAGCATGTTTTTACATTTTGATTAAAGATTATAAAGACATTTTGGCTCATTTTTGATTTCATGTTGACGTTGACAGCAAGTCCATGACTGGCTGTAAATGAACACATACATATGCTTCAGTAATAATCAAAGTGCACTTGATAAATTACTTATTTTTATTCCCTGTTGTCATCTAAAGAGGAAGATGTTTGTCTTCCATGAGTTTGATGCAGTCTTTCTGCATCTACTTTAGCAGAACACACTACTCTACAGACCATTACACACATGGAAAAAGGGTTCAGATGGTCTGTTCCCTCTTACATGAAGTCAGTGTGACTGTAGAACAAATGTCTTGTATTAAGTTGTCTGGGGTTTGTCTTAATTATGAAAATGACAGGCTTCTAATAAGCCCTTTGGTGATAAGGTATGTACTTTTACACCTTCCTGCTGTTCTTTTATTCATAAATACTGTCAGCTGAAATGTTCTGTATACTTATATTGGGTAAGGCTCAGCTAAAAAGGCAGTTTGCCTCTTTGACCTAGTTGTAACTTCATTTCAAAACAAAACCATTGTTTATACAGTTTTTGGTAAAAGTGGTTTCATAAGTTTCATAGGTCAGTATTAATATTAAACTATAAAAAACGATATTGACTGTGTGACAATAAGCAGCATCAGGTTCTGAAAGAATAATTCTATCAGTAACGTAGTTAATGTATGCATGCAGTTGTCATTCTCTTGGGTTGGATATTGAAGCTACCTCATGACATAAAGGTTGTGATACATCACGTTTCAATACATCGATACATTTCCATTAACAATTCTTACTTTGGAAGAAGAATTATTTGTAAATAAGAAATTTGCCCTCAGCAGCCTGTGGCCAAATGAAGAGACTATTTCAGATTTCAACAGAGGAGATATATCAAATCAGAAATAAACTGAACACAGACATTTTAATGACTTTTTAGAGGCATAAATTAAATCCAGTAATTGGTCCTGACTATATTTAAAATAAAAATTCTGAACAAGCAAAAATGTGATGACATGTTTCATTCAACTACATTTATCATGCTTTGTATTTCACACTTGTAGGGCTTTACTGGTTGTTTAGATCAATGTTACTATCAGAAATAATAATTATTTATTTGGTTATTAATTCATATTTAAATTAATTAATTGAATCTAACTCATTAAAACCTCATATGGAGTAAATGTAGTGCGCTACGTTTAGGAGTGGGTTTGGTTATTAGCAATAATTAATAATTATCAAAGATAATTATTAAAATCAATAGAACATTGATTTGAATCAATGTTAGCTTTTTTTTAATCCTTTAAATCAACAATTATCAAAGATAATCACTAATCATTAACATCGATGAAACATTAATTAAAATTAACACTAGCGTATTGATCATTCAAATTCAACAATCAAAGACAATTATCAAAAATCAATAGAATATTAATAAGGATTAATATTGACGGGGCACCACCCTGGAATCAGGGACTAATAACCAGATAGTATAACAGTCTCAATATTAGATTGTTTTCTTAGGAAAATCGACATCCGAAGAATATTGATTTTCGGAAAAAAAACAATGAATGAAGGCTTGAATCCGAGCACTGACATCCCGTCAGCATGACACAGGTGTATGCAAAACAAACCAAAACACTTCTCTTTGTAATATAACAAAGTGTATTTATGCAGTAATATCAATTAATAATTAATACAATGCAGTCAATACATTTCCAACTTACAACTACAAACTAAACAGTGATATGATTAGATATGGAAATCAAAATAATCCTATAACACATGAGGGTGTGTGTGTGTGTGAGTGCGAGTGTGCGTGTGTGTGTGTGTGTGTAAAAGGAGGGACACGCGCAAAATGACGGACGTGACTTTTTTTTTTTTTCTTCACTTCTGCAGGCAAACAGATGAAGATGCGGATTGCTCGGCGGTCTCCTTCGGGTCCGTTAGAGTGTTCGGTGGAACACAGAGTAATCTCAACTCGTCCAGCGAGATGGAGATTGTATGGCCACAGTTTCAAGTTGGACGTTACTTCCTTGTGCCATGAGGCTACACCTGAGAGCAGCGATGAGCTGCATCTACCCACAGCGAGCAAAGTTGCTGGAAGCAAATCCCGGAAGCATTTCAGAGGTATTTCTACTACTGATGATGTCATGGTTGAGGGGCGTTCTGTCGTGTGCCTCATCCATTAGGAGTTGAGTGTTCGATCCTTTAGTGAGCAAGGCTTCATGGGATTTATAGTCTGTTTTGGACTCCATTTGTTTGATTTTGGCGCGGTTTTTATTAGTAAGATTTATGACTTGTTATGTTGGCCTGAGTTAGGTTTTACGACTGTGTTAGGCCTGCCTTTGTCTTCTATCTGAATACATGAGGCCCAACAGTATTCAGTTGGTTTTTATTCAAGTTATGCATTGCGTATAGCAATGTCAAAATACAACGTCCACGCATGTGGATGCGGGGTTGCACGAGGTTAAAGCATGACAAACAATTTAAGCTTCAACAACCCTACCAGAAAACAAATACAAGCATTATAGCAAGTAAACAACTTCGCTAAACAGATAACAGTTAAACACAGACTGAACTACCATAACTTCCCAAACTGATATGCAAGACAGAGCTGGCCTTTCTTTTCTGATCAAGGATGAATGACATAAGCCTGCGATTTCGCGCCAAATCCGACTTGACAGCTTTGAATAAAAAACATTATTGAATCGGAGTAAAACAAAGACACTATTTTTTTTATGTACTCACTCAATAATGAAATTTTGTTAATTGTATCCAAAAATAAAATCTTTCATAGTGCAGCTTCAAAAGGGTAATGACATACTCATTTTTTGTCATTTTATTTTCTTCCCTGAGTTCCACTTATGTTAGTAATGTTTATTTACCCCAAAACATTCACAGTTTAGTGATAAATGACCATTTCCACCTTGTCTCTGGCCCTCAGTCTGAAATAATCAGTTTTGGCCTCAGTGTCTCCTTTAAACTTAAAGAGCCCATATTATGCCCATTTACAGGTTCATAATTTTATTTTGGGGGTCTACTAGAATAGGATTACATACTTTAATGTTCAAAAAACTAAAAAAGTTTCTCATACTGTACATTGCTGCATCACCTCGTTTCACCCTCTGTCTGAAAAGCTTTGTTTTAGCTCCTGTCTCTTTAAAGCCCCACTTTCAGAAAAGCCCAGTCCGCTCTGATTGGTCAGCTGGCCCAGTCTGTTGTGATTGGTCAACCACTTAGAGCGTGTGTCGGAAATGTAACGACCCTTACCATAAAAGTCGCGGAAGTAATGGCTGGACTGCAACCAGGCATTTCAGGCCGTTCAAGAGCAGTGTTTTCTGTGGGAGAGAGTAACTCCCTTTGGCACGGACTTTGTGCTTTGTAACTTTGCAGACCTCTTACATGCACAAACAGCTATATTACACACTAAAGGAAAGGTAAAATCCCAAAAAGCATAATAGGACCTCTTTAAATGAATATGCCCACTGTTATGATTGGCTAACATTGTATAGCCCCTCGAATACAGCCATATACACCGATCTGCCACAACATTAAAACCACCAGCCTAATATTGTGAAAGGTCTCCCTCGTGCCGTCAAAACAGCGCCAGCCCGCATCTCAGAATAGCATTCTGAGATGCTATTCTTCTCACCACAATTGTACAGAGCAGTTATCTTAGTTACCATATACTTTGTCAGTTCGAACCAGTCTGGCCATTCTCTGCTGACCTCTCTCATTAACAAGGCATTTCCATCTGCAGAACTCTCACTCACTGGATGTTTTTTGTTTTTGGCACCATTCTGAGTAAACTCTAGAGACTGCTGTGTGTGAAAATCCCAGGAGATCAGCAGTTACAGATATACTCAAACAAGTCTGGCACCAACAATCTATCTATGCATCTAGTGCATGTTTATTAGAACAACAATTATAAAAAAATAAAAAAATAATTGTAAATAGAGCAGATGGGTTCAAGGGTGCAATTATTTAAAAGATTCGGGCCAAAGGTGCAATTATTTAAAAGTAGGTGTTGATGTCTTGCTGTAGAGGCAGCCATGTGCTGATGTGTGATGTCACAACAGGCCCGGTGTCAGATCAAAATCACTGAGGGTGCTTCTGAAAATAGTGGGTGTGCTCTGTATAAAGTGGAGATGTATCATAATTACAAATTTTTTAAATATATTAAATCATGTTTAAATGCTACTAAAACAACGTAAATAAAAAACATTTTATGTACAAAACATTTATTGCTTTTTTCACTTGATCTGTCGCTGAAATGACAGCAAAATGCCGTGCCTGCAGATTAGGACATAGTGATTTGCACAATCATACACATTTAAGTTTTGATGCAGCAATTGTGTGTTCACAAACTGCAGGGATTTTTGTGTGTTTGATGGGATTCAAGGAAATCTGCTTGCCAATTAGACTTACATATTCAATTGAGCAGAGGTGTGCAATTGTTTTGGTACAGGGGCCACATCAGCTGTTAAGTAGAACATGAAAGAGAGAAGATAAAAATTTCTGCATAGTTGTATCTTTTAATCCCAGAAGTAGTAGTGCACTCATGCACTCAATGAATGATTCACAATTTTGTGAAGTGTATTCTGATGAGACCATTCTGCGATTGCTTGAAGTTTTGCTGCTACATTTCTATCACGTGTTAGTAAGACTGAATTAAGACTGAGTATAATTATTAATTTGTTATTTTACCATACTTCAATGCAGTGGTAATTTAATATTCCATTTTAACACTCTACATCAGGAGTCTGGTTTAATAGTGAAAAAATATTTGGAAATTATAGATTCTAAAGGCTTATTTTAATGTTGGCTGCAAAGTGGACACATTTGTTTTATTCTCAGAACATTATAAACCTGTTTACACACTCATGGGTCATGATGTGGGTCTTGTCAATGGTTTGTTTGGCATCACATTCAGCACACAACTGAATAAAACAGGCTGCATGACATTGATAAATGACGTAAAAAACATTCACATACAGGTGTGAGGGACTTGTGCATTTTACAAATAACACAAAGAACAAACATTTTCCTCTCTCACTTGATTTGCTCACGTGTCCCCTCCGTGTGCGACTTATGTCTGCATATATTATCTGGCAACCCTGGGCATATTAAAAGCTTGTGGATGCACGATAGGTCCCAAAGCCAAATAAATGAAAGATCTAATAAAAAACGTTCATGATAAATTGACCTGCGGGCAGCAGTTTGCCCTGGTCTGCAATTGAGGGTGCTCTAAGGTTCTTTTGAGGGTGCTTAGCACTGAAACATACAGTACGTTTTTATAGTACAATGAAGTCTTAAAGGAATGTTCTGGGTTCAATACAAGTTAAGCTCAATCGAAAGCATTTGTGGCATAATGATGATTACCACAAAAATTTCGACTCGTCCCTCCTTTTCTTTAAAAAAAAAAAAGCAGAAATCTGGGTTTCAGTGAGGCAATTATAATGGATGTGAATGGGGTCAATGAAAGTGAACGTGGCAATTTTTTGAGGGTTTAAACACAGAAATGTGAAGCTTATAATTTTATAAAAGTTTACAAAACTTGTGTATTATTTGAGCTGTAAAGTTGTTTAAACTGCCATTTTTACAGTCGTTTTAGGGTTTGTTGACATTACATCATCATGGTAAGGAAGTTGTAAAATTGGCTATAACTTATCACAGAAAAGGTTAGTAAGTGATTTTATCATTCTAAATTCATTTTTACACGGATATTCTTTATGTCTTGTGGCTATATTTTGAGACTTTTTAAAAGTCTCTGTATCAGATTGTGATGGGTCTGGTATCATATTAGTGCAACATGATTTGCTGAGAAATGACAGTCAGGGATTTTATATTTTTCTCCCATTACTTCCTGCTCAATCTAATCATACAATCATGCTGCAGAAAATGCAAACAGTTATGGATAGCCGAACAGAAGATTTGTGTTTTGCATTATAAATGATGTCCTTTACTGAATATTTTAATAATTGAACCTAAATAATTTAATTTCTCTCACTTCCTGTCTTGTCTGAACAGCTTCCTGCTGACCTCAGTATAATGCACCTGACAGAGCACCCCCACCAGCAGATGCACTTGCCTCCCAGCCAGTCAGGATGCAGCATTGCCAGTGACTCAGGGAGCAGTAGCCTATCTGATATCTACCAGGTGCGCCCTGTTTTTCTTATTTAACCTGTGATGAATGAGTGCACTAAGGCAGTGCTTCTCTGTTTTGCTTCAGGATCCATATTTTACATTGGACATCATGGTGACCCAGCACAGTACCAAAACTGTTTATTGTAAAAAAAAAAAAAAAAATTTCTTGAGATCATTGAAATTTATTAACATTACTTTGAACTGCATAACATGACAGGCTGGAGAGGAAGATTAACAATTTCAGTTGTTAATTGTCTCTTGAATTTTAATGGTTTCATGCTTTTTGCAGCCAAAACCTCACTGCACAAAATACATTGTGGTTGTGGTTTATCCTTGTTGAAAGTATTTAATGTAGTCTGGTTAATATTTTCTTTGACCTTGTGTGTTCATGGTTTTCGAGAATGAGGGGATGTACCTAATTTGGCTTGTTTCTGCCAAGTGAAAGATGAATTACAGCAAAAAAAAATTTAGAGTATGATTGGACGCACAGCCTTTGATGCCAACAACAAAAGATATAAGAAGCGTTTTCTCCTCCCTTTTAAAAGTTGATTAGCCTATATATATATATATATATATTATTACATTTACATTTATTCATTTAGCAGATGCCTTTATTCAAAGTGACTTACAAAAAGGAGAACAAATAAAAGCTAATCATCATGGAGACAGTAGGAAGCAACGTGCTGTAATACAAGTTTCAAAATTGCTTGGAGAAGTGAAAGGTGAAAGAAAAGAGGTAGAAGAATGGATAGATTTTTTTAATTTTGCATTTATTTATTTATTTATTTAAATGAAGCCGAGAGTGAATTAGTAGGGTAGGGTCAAGTGCTCACGAAAGAGCTGTGTCTTTAGGTATTTTTTGAAAGAGGCTAGAGAAACAGCTACTCGAGTGGAATTCGGCAGGTCATTCCACCAGCGGGGCACAGTCGAAGTGAAAGTCCGGGAAAGTGATTTTGTGTTTCTATGAGATGGCTATACAAGGAGCTGTTCACCTGGAGGGCACATCGACCTGAAGTAGTAAGTGTTGATAGGGAGGTGCAGAGCCAGTGGTTGTTCTGTAAGCAAGCATCAATGCCTTGAACTTAATGCAAGCAGCCGTTGGCAGCCAATGTAGTTCAATGAAGAGAGGCATGGCGTGTGCTCTCTTGGACTCGTTGAAGACCAGTCGCACCGCCGCATTCCGGATCAATTGCAGTTGTATATTTTTGTTGTAGTCCTAACTCTGCAAAATAAAATGGTTAGTTGCATTGTATTATTTGCATTTAGCATTGCTCCCCATTGCTTGCCACAGACAACCAGTTGAGGATCACTGCTCTAAAGTGTAGGGCTTTACTGGTTGTTTAGATCAGTGTTACTATCAGAAATAATTAATAATTATTTCTTTAGTTATTAATTAATATTTAAATTAATTAATTGAATCTAACTCATTAAAACCTCATATGGGTCCCCAGTAAATGTAGTGCGCTACATTTAGGAGCAGGTTTGGTTATTAGCAATAATTAATAATTATCAAAGATAATTATTAATTATTGAAATCAATAGAACATTGATGAGAATCAGTGTTAGCTTTTTTAATCCTTTAAATCAACAGTTATCAAAGATAATTGTTAATTGTTAACATCGATGAAACATTAATTAAAATTAACACTAGCTTATTGATCATTCAAATTCAACAATCAAAGATAATTATGAATTATCAAAAATCAACAGAATATTAATAAGGATTAACATTGATGGGGCACCACCCTGGAATCAGGGACTAATAACCAGATAGTATAACAGTCTCAATATTAGATTGTTTTCTTAGCAAAATCGACATCCGAAGAATATCAATTTTCGGGAAAAAACAATGAATGAAGGCTTGAATCCGAGCACTGACATCCCGTCAGCATGACACAGGCTTATGCAAAACAAACCAAAACACTTCTCTTTGTAATATAAACAAAGTTTATTTATGCAGTAATATCAATTAATAATTAATACAATGCAGTCAATAAACTTCTGACTTACAACTACAAACTAAACAGTGATATGATTAGATATGGAAATCAAAATAATCCTATAACACATGAGGGTGTGTGTGTGTGTGTAAGGAGGGACGCGCACAAAATGGCGGATGTGACTCTCGTGGAGAGTATGTCACGCGAGACTTCCGGCCAGGGAATATGGCCGCGAATGTGGGCAGAGAGAAACCAGTCAATGGCATCTACCAGTTACTGCGTTTATCCGCTTGTACGATAGCTTAGGGACAAGTACGAGAGAGAGAGAGAGAATTAAGTGACGGCCCCAAAACCGATTTTGCGATCGTGGGAGAGAAAGCAGCTGTTAGTTTATCACGGCGCAGCGGATAAACAGTCCCGCGTTCTTTGATTCTTTAATGGATAAACTCAGTTTGCCGGTCTCACCCACGATGGCGGAAATGCACAACAGCCCACTGTGGTTGGACCACAATACAGCAAATCAAATTCGTGATAATTAATACCCTGAGTATTAATAATGAGCGGATATGGCGGTCCATAAACTGTACAAGCAAAAACCTTGAAACACAAGAATAACACACTATAATATTCTATCTCTGCCCAGATGTAAACCTCTTACTTGAATCGTATGAGGATGCAGAATGTGTGTTCATCCGTCCTTTAACTCAGACTTGGTTCCTCGAGGCTCGGGTGATGACGGGAGGCCGTTTCCTCGCTCTGTTGGCGGGCGGTACGGCTGCTGATTCTCGGCGGGCTGGCAGAGAAATCAGAAATGTCAACTTGATTGAAGATGGAAGAGAAATCTTTAATCTCTTCACTTCTGCAGGCAAACGGATGAAGATGCGTATTGCTCGGCAGTCTCCTTCGGATCCGTTAGAGCGTTCGGTTGAACACAGAGTAATCTCAACTCATCCAGCGAGATGGAGATTGTATGGCCACAGTTTCAAGTCGGACGTTACTTCCTTGTGCCACGAGGCTGCACCTGAGAGCAGCGATGAGCTGCGTCTATACACGGCAAGCAAAGTTGCTGGAAGCAAATCCCGGAAGCAATTCAGAGGTATTTCCACTCCTGATGATGTCATGGTTGAGGGACGTTCTGTTGTGTGCCTCATCCAATAGGAGTTGAGAGTTTGATCCTTTAGTGAGCAAGGCTTCATGGGATTTGTAGTCTGTTTTGGACTCCCTTTGATTTTGGCACGGTTTTTAATCAATAAGATTTACGACTTGGTATGTGGGGGCTGAGTTAGGTTTTACGACTGTGTTAGACCTGCCTTTGTCTTCTATCTGAATACATGAGGCCCAACAAAAGTCTAATGATTAATTGAAAACATACTGAAAACAGACTTTTTCCATCAAAGTCAAAGTTTTAAACTGTGTAGATTTACATTTCCTGGTGATGACGCAAGCAAATAGCTTTTGTTTTGGACCAATTCACTGATAAAGACAAATAAAATATTCAGAAATAAACTGAACTTTACTACTCCATTGGCATGTTTACTGCTGGGTTTTAAATGAGAGATGGTATTTAAAATTTTACTGTCTGAACGCTCTTATTCTCATGAGTCAAGGAGTGGCAGGTGCAAAACTGGCAGTTTTAACGGCCAAATTGGAAGAACATTAAAATCACTGCGATATTCACGATCTTGGTTAATTTTATATTCACATCAAAATGGTGTCCAATAAGTCAATAATAAATATTTTCTATGTACACCCCTGAGCCGACGTGGTCTTCTGCTGTTGCAGGCCATCCACCTCATGGTTCGATGCGTTTTGCATTTCTAGCATTTGAGATACTATCCTGCTCACTACAATTGTACAATTGAGTGGTTATCTTAGTTACCGTAGCCTTTCAGCTAGAACCAGTCTGGCCATTCTCCGTTGATCTTTCTCATCAGCAAGGGGTTTCCATCTGCAGAACTGCTGCTCACTGAATGTTTTTTTTGTTTTTGGCACCATTCTGATTAAACTCCAGAAACTTTTGTGTGTGAAAATCCCAGATCAGCAGTTGCAGAAATACTCAAACCAGCCTGTCTGGCACCAACAATCATGCCACTGACGGAATCACTGAGATCACATTTTTTCCCCCATTCTGATGGTTGATGTGAACATTAACTGAAGCTCCTGACCGTATCTGCATGATTTTATGCACTGCATTGCTGCCACACGATTGGGTGATTAAATAGTCGCATGAATAAGTAGGTGTACAGGTGTTCCTAATAAAGTGCTAAAAGACCTTTAATCAAAAATCTTTGATCTTAACACATCCCCAAAAGATATGGTTTGTGTCTCCAACTTCTGATAGGCATCACCAGCAGGTGGGTGTGTCTTTAAGACCAAGCCTATATAATCTAGAGGGGATCCAATAAAATCTGTGTAAAATCTTAAATTGCATAAGGCGAACCCTTGCATCTCAAGATGCAGACTTGACATTTTTTAGAATCCTAGTCCACACTCCTTCCTCCAATACCAATTTAAAATCTTTCTCCCATAATCTCTTGATAGAAGTTAAAGCTCCATCCCCCAGACTCTGAATTAGCAGGGAGTAATATACTGATGCCTCATGACCTTTTCCAAAAGCAGTAATCACCTCTCCCAAAGTATCTGCTGCTTTAGGGGGGTGTGTGCTACTCCCAAAAACAGTACAGAGCATGTGGCACAGCTGTAAATACCTATAAAACTGAGATCTGTGAATCCCAAAATGATGACCCAAATTCTCAAAAGATCTCAACACTCTACTCTCATACAGGTTGCCGAGTGTAGTAACCCCCCTCCCAATCCACTCTGACCAACAGAAAGGGGACTTGTTGATACATAATTTGGGGTTCAGCCATATGCTTGATGCAACATTTAAATAAATGTCTGAATTAAATACTCTGGCCACTCTTGTCCAAATCACGTGCAAATGTGAGTTAATGGGGTGTGACTTAACTTCTCTGGTTAGTTTGATAGAAAGGCTTTGCAATGGCGAAATAGGGGCAAGGACTTCCTGTTCAATAGAAAACCAAGGAGGGGCTCTTTCAGGTGGAAGCGAACAATGAGCCAAATGCCTGAGGCCGAACAATAAATACAGGTGCATCTCAATAAATTAGAATGTTGTGGAAAAGTTCATTTATTTCAGTAATTCAACTCAAATTGTGAAACTCGTGTATTAAATAAATTCAATGCACACAGACTGAAGTAGTTTAAGTCTTTGGTTCTTTTAATTGTGATGATTTTGGCTCACATTTAACAAAAACCCACCAATTCACTCTCTCAAAAAATTAGAATATTTTGACATGCCAATCAGCTAATCAACTCAAAACACCTGCAAAGGTTTCCTGAGCCTTCAAAATGGTCTCTCAGTTTGGTTCACTAGGCTACACAATCATGGGGAAGACTGCTGATCTGACAGTTGTCCAGAAGACAATCATTGACGCCCTTCACAAGGAGGGTAAGCCACAAACATTCATTGCCAAAGAAGCTGGCTGTTCACAGAGTGCTGTATCCAAGCATGTTAACAGAAAGTTGAGTGGAAGGAAAAAGTGTTGAAGAAAAAGATGCACAACCAACTGAGAGAACCGCAGTGGGGGACATCTATAGGGAGTGACTGTAGCAGGTAGTTGAATTTTGGAATACAGTTCATTTTAAAAACATTAACCTTCCCAATCATAGATAAATGTAATGAAGCCCACCTGTCCACATCGCTCCAAAACCTTTTTATTAAAGGGTCAACATTAACTCTAACTAAATCAGACAAATTTGCTGGGAATAAAATACCCAAATACTTAATGCCCTGTTTGGGCCACTGGAAGGCGCCTGGCTGGAAGGCCGTTAATGGACAGTACGTTGTCAGAGCCAAAGCTTTGGATTTAGACCAATTGACTTTGTATCCTGAGAACTTGGAAAAGGAATTAATAATCCTGTGGAGGCAAGGCATAGATCTAGTAGGGTCAGAGACAAATAATAAAATATCATCTGCGTAAAGCAGAAGCTTATGCGCCATACCTCCCGCCATCACCCCTGGAAAATCATCCTCCTTTCATATTGCGGCTGCTAATAGTTCCAGGGCAAGACAGAACAATAATGGGGAAAGAGGGTAACCCTGCCAAGTGCCCCTATTCAGAGTAAAATAATCTGAAATTAATCTGTTTGTTTGTACTGCTGCTACAGGGTGTCTATAAAGAAACTTAATCCAACCAATAAATGTACTCCCGGACTCATTTCCAAAATCTTAAAAAGATAATCCCATTCTACCATATCAAACGCCTTTTCGGCGTCAAGTGAGATGGCAGCGACCGGAGACTCATCATTCGCTACTAACCACATGATATTGACGAAACATCTAATGTTATCAGAAGAGCTACGGCTCTTCTGATCTATATGACATCTATATGTATAAGAGATGTCATAACTTAATCGGTTAGCTGAAATATTTGACAACATTTTTAAATCTAATCTTTGTCCTTTTTAAGAATCAGACTGATCCAGGCTTGTGTCATGGTTGGGGGAAGCTTTCCATTCTTTAATGATTCTGTATAAACTTCTAAAAAATTGGAGCCAATTATGTAGCTTAAGATCTAAAAAATTCAGCGGCAAAACCATCTGGCCCCAGAGCCTTGCCTGTAGATAAGGCCTTAATTACTTCGTCAAGCTCCTCCAAGGTTATCTCAGAATCAAGAGAATTTTTTTGCTCAGTTGTCAATTTAGGGAGTTCTAATGGTTCCACAAAGTTTCTAATATCCTCATCAGCAGACGAAGATGTGGAACTATAAAGATCAAGATAGAACTCTTTAAAGGCATTATTAATATCAATGGCCGAGGTAAAAATTTCACCACCAGCAGATTTCACAGAGGGAATGGTAGAAAAAGACTCTCTCTGCTTTATATATCTAGCCAAAAGCTTCCCTGCTTTGTCACTCAAAGTATGACTGTCTTGCCCTGAATAAACAAAACTCCACTTTCCGTGACAAAATGTATATTATACAAAATAGTATTATATCTGTATTTCAATCTGGTCAATTCTCTGAGGCCATCAGACGATATTCAGTGCTTCAGCTCTGCCTCTGCACTTTCAATATTCCCTTCCAACTCCACGAGTTCTCATGCTTTGGATTTTTTTGGTAAATGAGGCATACTGTATGATCCGACCCCTAAGAACCACCTTAAGTGCTTCCCAAGCCACGCCCACAGAAGATACTGAGGACCAGTTGGTCTCCATATAAACATTGATTTCAGTCTTTAACATTTGTTGGAAATCAGGATTTTGCAAAAGGGATACATTAAAGCACCAACTATATGATTTCTTTTTCTCCATATTTGGCAACATCTCTAAACTCACCAGGGCGTAATCTGAGACTAAGATGTTTCCAATTGAGTAATCCACAACAGATGAAATGAGGACTTAGATATATATAAAAAATCTATTCTAGAATATATCTTATGTGCTGATGAAAAAAATGTATAGTCCCTACCAGATGGGTTCAAAAGTCACCAAATATCTGCAAGACCAAGATTTTTACACATCCTGTGAAGCGTCAGTGTTGCTCTAGGGGGCTTACACACTTTTGCTTCACTATGATCAAGGACTGAGTCCATCAAAATATTAAAGCCTCCTCCCAATATTATATCATGAGGGGTGCCAGTGGCTTGCAACATCCCTTCAAGATCAATAAAGCCTTGATCATCAACGTTAGGTGCGTAAATATTAGCCAAAACCAACCTTTGCCCCTGAATTTCTGCTAAAACAATAATGATTCTCCCTAATTTATCTTTAATCTGTTTGAGAGATTTGAATTGTAGATGCTTACTTACCAGTGTAATGACTCCCCTGCTCTTACTTGAGCCAGCACTAAAGAAAACATGCCCACCCCATATCTTCCCAAATTTTTCAGCTTCCTACGAGGAAAGATGTGTTTCTTGAAGAAACACTACATCACATTTCTTACGCTTATGAAAAGAAATAACCTTCCTTCTTTTTATGGGGTACCCCAACCCATTCACATTCCACGTGGAGAAAGATAACCCACTCATATTAACATTTGACATTTTGATATAATAGAAAAAATAAATTGTGTGTCAAAAACATGATCATACAGACCACATTCCAACATTAGTGCAACAATCAAACCCCGAACTTCCCCCAGAACCAAACAAACAGAAAAAAAAAAAGTTTGCGGATTAACCCCACGCATGACAGCGCCAACTGCGTCAATCCCTCTAAACTCAAAAGGTCCATGTACACCTACGAGAGCCCCTGTGACAACTTTGCCATCGGATTGCTCAAGTCCGGTGCTTCTGCACAAATTTTGTGAGGCAAAATTACATAACAGAAAAGACTTTGTAAAACAAACCCCTACCAATAGGCAGAATAAATACAAAGGTGTAGATTAATTCACAGAACTGTCTCGAAGGTGCGTTCCTCTACAAAACAAATTCCAGCTGATATAAAGCCGTTCACTTTCCTCGGACAGACAAACAAGTGTTCAGTGAGCCGGCTGTTTATGAGTGCCGCAGATGACGTAGTCATTCTAATGTCCCACAAATATACTCCACTAAACAAACTCCAGCCAACAGGAGGCATAAGCACAAAGAATGAACAGATTCATCCACAACTGTCCTGAAGCAATGTTATTCCGCTAGGTGGAACCAGCACAAAAAGAAACAAAACAGGTGTCCCGGTTCCTCGGATGGTCAAGAATGTATTGAGCGAGTCAAATTCACTTGGAGGCCGCATAAAAAAATACACCTGACTTACTTAGTCAGTCAACTAGGTGGAGCCGCTAGGTGGAACCAACACAAACAGAAACAAAAATGGTGCCCAGCTTCCTCAGACGCCAAGAGTAAGTACAGCAAGTTAATCCACTCTGGAGCTACATGAGAAACACCAAATGGCTTACTCACCCATTGTTTCTATGAAGGACAGTGCTTGCTTGGGACACGTAAATACTTTGCGGCCATCCTTAGTATCTATTCTCAGTTTGGCCGGAAACATCAGTGCAAAAGCGATCTTCCATTGATGTAAGTGTTTCTTACATTCCTTGAAACAATCACGTTTCTCTCTTGTCGAATTCACAATGTCCGGGAACAAGAAAATATTGTGATTCTTCCAAGAAAGCTTTCCCTTGCTCCTTGCCTCGCGCAACAAAAGATTTTTAACGGATGATCTCAGAAATTTGGCCAGAATTGTTTGGGCCTGTCTCCCTCAGCAGATCTGTGAGCCGGGACTCTGTGAGCTCACTCGATTTCCAGCTTATGGCCTGTTATGTCGAGCAGACTCGGGAAGAGCTCGTCTAGGAATTTCACCATATCTCTGCCTTTGTCTGCACCTATTTTCCAAATCTTCCAGTTTTTCCAAAATGCTTTCCACATCAATTTTGGTCGCTAGCGGATTAGTGGATAATTCCCTTTCCGATGACTCCAGATAACTGATCCGTTTCTCAACATATGCCACTCTTGTAACCAATTCAGAGAATTTTGTTTCCATCGCCGTAATCGATCAACGTATTACAGCGAGATCCTCCAAGTCAGCAACAACCTTCGTCAGCATCACAGACATGTTGGACAGTTGACGCTGGATTTCTCCCGCCGCACCACTCAAATCGAGTCCCTGGTCTGCAGGCCCATCAGAGGTTTCAGCCTGAGCACGTAAGTGTCTTTTAATGTCTCCAGAGCCTGAGGATTTTGACTTCTTTGCCATGTTTACCTCAAAGAACAAATATGTAGCTAAGTGTATCGAATCTCACCAGATTATAATATGAAATAATTAAAAAAACTAGCAAAGTGCGCAGAGCTCACCGTTTACACGTCTGCTCCTCGCATGGCGTCATGTGATCTCCTGTATATGGAGACTTTAATATTTTAAGCATCAACATTTTCCGTGATATAGTGCCCCCTTTTGGACCCGCCGGTGGGTCCATAGAGTTTAACACTATGGAGGATTTCTCATTTTATTTTTTTAATTTAACAAAATACCATTATTAAGCCAGTACATAAAAACATCTGTGTTCAAAACTGCATTCTTGCCTTACCCTGAGTCACTATGATAAGCCTATATTAATGAATTTTACTTTAGAGCTGTAAGGTTCAATTTGGTGGGAAATTTCAGGCTTCCATAGTTTGTCCTTGTGTGTTTACATAATGTCAGTAAACAAAGAAAATGTTCTGGTGACAGATATGCTAGTTGCTCTGACATTTTTTAGTTTTTTTTGTTTGGATATACGTCTTTGTTGGACTTTCTTCCTACTATTAGTCACTCTTGGTGTAACTAATCAGAGCTGCTCTGATATGGTGATCAAAGGTAACAATGAGTAAACCTCAAACCATCAGACTCATCTGCACTGAAAAGCAGTGCCGAAGCACAATTAGTGTAAAAAGCAGCACAATGTTTCTTTGCAAGTATTTTGAAATTTAATGTTTTAACCACAGCCCAGAAATCTGTAGTGTACCTTTTAATTAAAAACCAGGAAATGACAAACGGCATCAGTTGTTGCTACAGCAGTGTAATTAGACATTGTTTGCTCTGGATGTTACTTCATTCACACTGCTCTAAATAACTGGAGTTACATTTTCTGCAGTTACTGTATTTTAGAACGGTTCTGCAGATATGGCTTATGACAGGAAATTATGCAAATGTTCTGTAACTTTGGGTTGTGAGATTTGCATTCAGAGTTTGAGCTACTTTAGCTGGTTCACAAAACTGTCCTCCTCTTCATCTGGCAGATAACAGCCTTTCTGTTCCTACATTACTGAGAAGCGCACGTTAGCGATTTAAAATACACTAAATTACATTAGCATTTATCACATTGACATTAATGAGAAAATATTTGCTGAATAGCAGCAAAAGAGCAATGCAAAGCCTTCCGGAAACAAGCCTTGTGAATTGTACCCTCTTAAACTGAGCTAGATGGTCACATTGTTCAGTAGAATCAATGATATTTGTTCCTCCACAGGCCACAGAGAGTGAGATGGGTGACATGGATCTGTCTGGTCTCCCTGAAGCTCCTGTGGATTCTGAGGAAGAGGAGGAAGATGAAGACATCGAGCATTCCTCAGAGGCACTTCTGGGCAGAGATCTGGTGCCAGAATGTTTGGAGAAGGATGCTGTGGATCGGACTGATGATGAGATTGGTAAAGACATGAATCCATATCTGTTGAGTGTTTACTCACTTAACTAGCCAGCTAGACTCTATTCATCAAACTTACAGTTAGTTGGCAAACACTTCTATCACTTACCCGAAATTATATGTGTGCTACATATCCTACAGTTGTTAGTACTGTTCCTATCCAGCAGTCTCACTTCACTGCTGCAGTTCATGCGTCCATTTGTGTTTTGTTTTTTGGAAATCTAAACACTTTAATCTTCATTAGTTCCAGGCATCCAAGGAGTAGAGGGCTGCATGGGCCTTAAAATGAAATACCGTCCCGTACCCGAAACCATGTGGCCTGACCCTATCTGGCCCGAATGATACCATCAGATTTTAAGCCCGAACCAGACACAAAATCTCTTACTATCTAATTTCTTCTCCTAGCAAATACTGTTGCAATATGCTGTATTTTATGTAAGCATATAGGCAACATTCGTAACAGTACTGAAACAGTAAACATACACAGTTTTAACAAGGCACAGCATCCCCTTAGTACACTTGAGCAGAAGGGGAAAAAAAGCATTGCCTTAACGTTTATTTGCTGAAACTTCACTTGCAGAACAATCTGGAATAATAGGAAACAATGCAATAGTCCCCTCTATGCAGCCTGAACTTATTTAGAATATTGAATCTTTGTGACAGCTGTGCTAAAAACAGTCTAGACACAGTGTAAAGAATGAAACCGAGCACAGGTGTCTCAACATGTGTTTTTTAAAAATGTGAAGTTCTTTTTAACCTGACATGGCATTTAAAATATGCTAGTCCTGCGCGAGACGCTGAAGAAAATGCGAGACGTGGTGCAAATGTCAAAGACATTCATCCAGCATGTGTTTAAACAATGGGAAAACAGAACAGACATGCGCAAAAACACGTTCGGTGTGAACGGCCCCTAACTCGCCCGTTTGTGTCTGTGAGTGAGAGCACGTGCGCAAAACAAGTTCGGTAAGCCGGTTTATTTTTTCATTTATTACAAACCTGACCCGAACCCAAAGTCCTACTTTAAAAACTGACCCGAACCGGCCCGAAACCCATCAGATTCTCGGGTCCATCGGGCCCGGGCCAAGTTCCAGACCTCTACCAACTAGCATCTGTCTAAACATTTTAATGACATTTGATGACAATCATGTTAATGTTACTGCTATCCATCACTATGAATGAAGTGCCTCCTGCTGTTGTTTTGAATGTGTTTGGCAACTAACCAGAAATGTTCTTGGAAGAAAAACGTCACTTCCTTTGAAATGGCCTATATGCTAGTGTATTCCTAAAAGTTACAAAGTTTACTGTTTAAAATTAGCAATTTAGTATTTGGATTTTTTGTATGTACTGTTATATTCCCTTTTCCTGTGCGTAATATGAAATATTAAAAACCAGAAGAGTATATATGATGGACAAACTGTCAAACAGCCCTTACATAGCCATGAATCAAGATCATTCAGAAACACACGTATGAAGCTCTCTCTTTCTCTCTCTTTACAGAGCAGCTCCTGGATTTCATGCATCAGCTGCCGGCATTTGCTAACATGACCATGTCTGTGAGGAGGGAGTTGTGTCGGGTCATGATGTTTGAGTTTGTAGAACAGGAAGGAACCATTATACTCCATGACAAACAGGAGGTAGAGACACACTTTTGATTTAATATTCTCTTTAACTCACAGACAACAGGAATTAGACCATTTGATTAATCACACATCAACCCCTCTATTCAACACAGTTTACACTACGGTCAGATGTAAGGGATCTATTTATACAAAGTCTAAATGTTTACTGCCAAAAACATGCACAACATTTTTTAAAAGGAGACAAAACTGCAATTTTCAGTTTGTGTGAACTCGACCAGTTTAAAAATACTGGTAAACCAGGTCTGGCAATTTCCCTGAATGAAAACTTGTAACATTACCTGAAAAGTTCAGTATTGATGGTGTGTGTGAACAGAGTCATAAGATTAATGGTTTGAGCATGTATGAGGTCAGGATGCGCTTACATAAGAAGTCTGCTTTGGGCCAATTATAAAGTTCTGACAGAGATGATTTAGTTACTCTGGAGTCAAAACATTTCAGAGCGGTACTAACAACGTACATAACAACGGTCAAAGGTGTCTTCCTAGTGCATGTTTATATAGAAAAATAATAAAAAATAGTGTAAGTCCCCTTTTGGCCTATCTGTCCTATTTTCTCCTCTTCACCTCTGAGCGTCATTGGGCGGGCCAAGGGTGCGATGATGTAAAAACATCACAAAATCGCTCAAGTAGAGAACGGGTCATTTTTGCAGCATGGTTCTAATAAATACTTGTTTTGCATTGGGGAGGAAGTTTTGAGTTCTGAAACTTACAGTATGTCTTTATAGTAAAATGAACTCAAGGAACTATATAAAATGAAATATCAAGGAAAATTTGATTACTCATGTTATAACCACTTTAATACATTCCTGGTGTTATTGTTCACAATTCATAAAAAAATTATAATAATTATAATTATAATGCTCCTCCTCTGAATTGACTTTCATTTTCTGTTGACGTCACCAAGCCCTATTATTTTCAACCCCCTCCCCTTCAACTACCTGTCATTTAGAGACCACTTTTCAACATCATATCAATTCCCATTGAATGAATTCAAGTTCCACCTTGTCACCCCCCGTAAGCTGTTGGTTATTGTTAACGAAAAGTCAAATAGCATTGCATTGCACTGATTTAGGCTACTGTTGGTAATGCTGCCTTTCTAAAATGTTGCCAATAGTTAACACAGAAATGTAATACCGGTTAATATAGTACAGGTTACGGTAATAATAGCCAAATATAGCTGCAAGCAGCGATGATAGGCTCAAGCACCATGGGTCCACTTCCACTCGGTGGCTTTTGGTAAACAAAGCATGATGGACTCAGCAACAACTCAACATTAATGTAAACTTGGACCCTAAACATACAATTTGTAATTGATAGATGCCACCAATCCAGTTTGACTACAACTTCATGTAATTTAATCCATTGCCATGACAACACTATTAAAGCTATCAAGCATCCCTTCAAAATTTTCCAACAGCAGTGTCTAAACAATTTAAGCAATTTGGGTAAATGTAAGAGAACCTTTTCAAAGTCTGTTGTAAGTGCCACACTTCCTGCTGCCAGTTGGTGGCGCTATGACCGTGACCCACAATAGCCACAGCCATGTGATTAGCCCCCAAGAAAAAACATACAACTCTATTTTAATCTAATTCACACAATGCACGCAGAAGATATGAGACACTTCCTGTTTGCCTATTTTTGCCATTAATTTAGTGAATCGCCATGGCAACACCGTTGGATATTTAAAAATCTGTTCACAATTTAGCATCTTCGATGTCTTGGCATAATGTTGTCTAAATGTGGTGACAGTCTCATGAATCACCATTCAGAGAATCAAGCTATCTATCAATATCAATTTTTTATTGTAATTTTACATTTTTTGCTAACTGATTAACTTTACATTTTTGCTGTAATTTAATACAATGATTTATTGAAAACAATATGTAGATCTAAAGATTATATTGCAATGAAATTATTTACCATTTTCATTTATCCATAAACTGGCTTTAAATTAAATTAACAAATGTAAATCACGGCATAAGGTGTTAAGGTAGTCTAAGTAGATTTTAATATGAGCACAGAAGTCATTTAGGCTTGTAATTTCAATTCAGATTCTGTTGTTGCATTTTTTTTTCTCTGTGCACTGTCAAAATAAATGAAGTACATTAAATTTGAGTCTGCATTCGTTATTCATACGCACAACTGTTTAAATAGCCTCTAAATTAATGTAGGGCAAATGAGGACATAAATTAGTTTAGAATACTGCATGTTCACACTGACCACACCCACAAGAACAAATAAATAAATCTGATTGGCTGATGAATCTGACAATCTGACTTTAGATGCCTATTCATGTGCACTGTTGAGGGATTCTGAAGGCGTGATGGGGTGGAGCTCAAACTCACACGCTGCTTCGGCTAATGAGCATGGCTTCAGGCATGCGATTTGTGAAACAGTTGTCACACTTTGCTTGTAAGCATCAAGGAATAAATTCTGGGGCCTGGGTAGCTCAGTGGTAAAGACGCTGGCTACCACCCCTGGAGTTCGTTAGTTCGAATCCCAGGGTGTGCTGAGTGACTCCAGCCAGGTCTCCTAAGCAACCAAATTGGCCCGGTTGCTAGGAGGGTAGAGTCACAACGGGTAACCACCTCGTGATCGCGTTAATGTGGTTCGCTCTCGGTGGGGTGAGTGGTGAGTTGTGCGTGGATGCCGCAGTGGATGGCGTGAAGCCTCCACAGCATCCACTATATCTCCGCGGTAACACGCTCAACGAGCCACATGATAAGATGCGTGGGTTGTCAGTCTCAGACGCAGAGGCAGCTGGGACTCGTCCTCCGCCACCCAGAATGAGTCAAGTCACTACGCCATCACGAGGACAGTAGAGCACACTGGGAATTGGGCATTCCAAAAAAAAAAAAGGAATAAATTCTGATTGGATAATTTTTTTTTCATTTTTTTGCTATTTGTTTGTAGAGTTTATGAGTGGAAAGCGATTGAAAATACATAGGCAAAAAGGTCAATGAGAATGAAAGGATGAAAAAATATTTATTTATTAGGCATGTTATGGCAGCAGAGAAGACTTTGCTGGCCCTGAGAAACTGCCACTGGCCATATACGAACAAATACAATTAGAGTTCATATATTTGAGCATTTATGTACACATTTAAATTCCACAAGAGTTTAAAAAAAACAAGATACATATATGAATATGAATAGGAGCTTGCGGTCGGCTAAGGAATGTTGCCTTGTTGTATCAACACAAAGAGGCACCAAAACACTTTCCCGGACTTTCGGCTTCATCATACCATACTCACTTTCTGTCTTCAAAAAAACGGCTAAAAACACATCTTTTCCATGAACACTTAACCAGTCACTAAAAAAAATAAAAAAAATAAATTCCACTTCAATCTGTTTTGAATGCTATTCTGATGGTAATGAAACTGTAATATGGCACTTTTCATACAACTGTCTCCTTAAGATGATTCTCTTATGTTTTTCCTCTTTTGTAAGTCGCTTTGGATAAAAGCGTCTGCCAAATGAATAAATGTAAATGTAAATTAAAATTGTCATTTTTGTCATATTCTGTATATTGCATATATCTACTGTATAAAACTGACATTTTTATATCAGTAAATCATGTATGAGCACTTTCAGCATACATGTGTTCAGCATATATTTCCATTTTCAGATTCGTAGCCTAGGGGAGTGCGGGGCACAAACTAATGTGGGGTTAGTTGTCACACACGTAGTTTAAATGTTTCCACACACACTGGTGAGACGAAACTTCATTTGTTTACTTGTTGCTATATCAACACTGTGTAGATAAAAAAATCCACTCCAACAGCGGAAATTTGCGCAAGAGCACCGGTGATCAAGATGGCACAGCTCACGAACACCCATCGCACAACCCAGCCATGAAACACTCAGTTTATATAGGAAGGAAACACACTGAGTGCCACTGCTCTCCATTAACAATTGGATCACCTGGTTACCCCACACCTGAGAGTGATTAGAGAGAGAGAGAGAGAGAGAGAGAGAGAGAGATAAAGACAAAACACACGCTCTACATACACACAAACAATACGGCCAAGAAGACAATCGCAATGGGGGACATATTTCGCTTTTCTATTTCCTGGAAAAGAATGCAAGCTGCAGAAAAAACTGCTGACACTAAATGACATTGATAACAGCCAGAACAAACATTTATCATAAATTCAAAATAACACATTCCAGCGCTGGATCGGCAATCAAAACATACACAGATCAGATGAAACAGAAACTCCAACTCAAGAACTGGAGATGTTTAACACATGAAATGAGAAATATAGTTAACTGAAGAACGTAGTTACACATACTTCATATACATAACGTACAAAAGAGGGATCTCTTCTAGACAGACACAAAAAATCTTCTCAGTGTTATTTTGGGAATCATTCATAGAGCTTGGCTGCCCTCTATTGGACATTTCTTGTAATTGCCACTCAGACCTGGGTTACATTTATGACATAGTTAGGGCCCAAGCACCGAAGGCTAAATCCCTATTGTTTTTGGAATGATTTTTCACAATTATTAGGGCCCAAGCACTGAAAGTGCAGAACCCTATTGTTCATCTAAGGATTATTAAGGCCAGAGCACCGGAGGTATTAAAGCCCTATTGTTTTTAGAATATTTTTTCACAATTATTATTAGGGCCCAAGCACTGAAAGTGCGGAGCCCTATTGTTCTTCTAAAGATTATTATTATTATTAGGGCCCGAGCACCGAAGGTACATACAACTTCGGAGGTGCTAAAGCCCTATTGTTTTTGGAATGTTTTTTCACTATTATTATTATTATTATTAATTTTATTTTTAACGTATTCACCCATTTATAAGGCATTCTTCATGCTGGAAAATTCAAGAAACTTGGCACACACATCAGACATGCGTAAAATCAAAAAGTTATGTAGTGTTTAGGCTTCGGTGTGGTCGAGGAGCTCCACAGCGCCTCCAAACGCAGGCAATGGTTGGGATGAAGTTGCTCAGATGTGCACAAGTCTTGGTATGGTTACTGCTCTCATCATGTTAGACAAAGTTCACTTAGTTGTATTTGACTCCGCCCAACAGGAAGTCAGCCATGTTGGATGGAATGTGGGATTTTCACATTTTACCGTGGTGTTTTGAGGGGCTTACGATGGCTGAAAAATTATGAAAGTTTGCACATACATTTGTCTTAGGACATCTTTTGATTTGATATTGCAATTCAGCATAGATGTGCCTCATCGGTTCCACAGCACCCCCTAGTTCATAAATGCTTATTACTTTTTTCAAAACTCTTGAAACGTTTGTTATTTGTGTTATTTGTAAAATGCTGAAGTCCCTCACACCTGTATGTGAATGTTACTCTGGCAGTAATCATTTATCTGTGCCATGCAGCCTGTTATATTCAGTTGTGTAGTAGGCTATTCAGCTCTGAATACGTTTATTAGTTTTAATTCTGCTAGAAGCTGGCACAACTTGTGTTGACGGTGTTTGTGTTATGCATAGTCCTATATATTAGCTAATATTCAAAATATTTGTTTGAAATTTCAGTGCAGTGTTTGAAATCATGTTTCGTGCCATTCACATGTTTGAATGCATTTGTTGTTGCACTAAAATTACACGCAGCGCCAAAAAAAGAGCAAAACGTATGTGTCTCAACTCGAGACGTTTAACAGTTTAAGCTTTTTAAACTTGACATGACATCTAAAAACACAAACAAGCCGTCAAAGACGTCTATCTAGCACACGTTTACATTGAAATCATTTATAACTTGTGCAATAGTAGTATATTTAGATGACATTCAATGTTCCATTTTCAGTAGTAGGTTCTTTGACATACTGAACATAGCCTAGGTTTTCCATCAATGTAGACATTGCATGTGTTTTCAATTCATCATGGTTCCAATCACTAATAAAAAAGATATTATCTGACATATTGTTTAATGTATTGCAGAGTTTGGTAATATATTTTATGAAACAAAGATAAGCGATATTGTGGTGGCCTGTACATAACAACTATGATTATTTCAAGTTTGTTGTTGACATATTATGCACTCTATGTTAACATTGGGAATGTCCAAACTATTGTAATCATTATTAGTTCTACAGTGTATGCCAACACCACCATGTTTTTGGTGTCAAATTGAGTTTAATAGAGGGTTGTCTGTACTGTAAGCAAAACAACGTGGAGCACTGTGAAAGTGGTAGCCTTCAGTGCAAGTGGATTCACTTGATATGTTTGCAGGCAGCCATGTTTCTGTTACAGTTTTACAGCTATAATTATAGGATTGGATTGAAGCCATTAAATCTAGCAAATGGCAGTGTAAACCCTGAACATTCATTAGGAAAATTGAAAAAAGATTTGTTGGTGTTATGTGGTGAAATATTATAAAGTTCAAACTGTGGCATTGTGTTGATACATTCTTGGATGTTGTTTTTGCAATAAATTGTATTCTCAGCAAAATCATGAATGATCAACCCACTTAAAGTCTTGACTCCTCTTAAAGCAACATATACCTGTCCAGCTGCAAAAATCTTTTTTAGTGATATGACTGCTTCATTGACAGTTAATCCTTGCACTTTGTGTACAGTGCAAGCACATACCAACTTTAACGGGAACTGCTTACGCAACCCACACTTGCTGTTAACTTGCTCTTCCTCTAAAGTAATTGGAGTGGAATTCATGATGTTTCTAGGTGGTGGTGTTTGCTTTCTAGTGGTATTCCCAATTTTATCATCATCAAACTGAACAAATACTACATAAACAATTGTGTTGTTTGTATCAAGGGCCATGTCTGTTACAGCCCATCAGCGACGTCAATATTCTTAATTAATATGACTCACGCAGTGTAACACAGTTCAATAGAAAGGAGGAGGTGAGAACCGGCTTGACAATATAAATGATAGTTTAATGATAAACTTAACCAAAAAGACACACACACACACACCGGTGTCAGACAGCTGTCACAGGGGGACCCCTCGTTTTCTATTATTTTTACATTTCAGTTGATATTTTTATTATATTTTATTTATATAAAAATTAAGAAATATGTTTATTAACAATAAACTTTCAAAGCCAAGCATGCCAAATACCTCAAAACATGTGAATACGCACAAAAAGGAATGATGACATTTAATGCATTGCCATGGCGACAGTATTTAAGATATCAAGAATCCCTTCAGAATTTTAAATCTGCACTGTCTTGACATTATTATTTTTTTTTTTAATTTTTTTGTTTTTTTTTGTTGAAGCAATTCATGTTAACATAATAGGGATATTTCAAAGTCTGTTAAGTGACACACTTCCTTCCGCCAGTTGGTGGCACTACGACCGTGACCCACAATAGCCACATCAATGTGATCAGCCTGCAAGGACAAACATTTGGCAATTCTTGTAAATTTCACCATGCACGCAGAAGATATGAGACATTTCCATATTCCAATTTTTTTTTCATTATTTTATCGCTTCGCCATGGCAACACCATTCGATATATCAGAAATCCCTTCGCAATTTAGCATCGTCAATGTCTTGGCATGATGTCGGCCACATTTGGTACCTGTAACATGAAATCTCTCTGAGGAGTATATCAAATTCCAGGGCATGCATTTTTCAAACAATCCAAATTGGCCAACTTCTTTTTGGGCAGAGCTTATGACTGTCAGCATGAAAGCTGTCCGGCTTGATGAGATCTATATGTGTACAAAGTTTGGTGACTGTAGCTGAAAAGGGATGTGCTACAGAGCCCCCCCGAACAGGCCCATGTTCTAGGTGGTGCTGCAGCACCTCCCATATGACCCCCTCATAACTTTGCCAAGCCCTAATGGCCAGCGACTCTGATGTGTGTGCAAACTTTCAAGAGTTTTCACACGTTATGTACCCCAAAAGTACCAAAAACCTTGAAAATAATAATAATAATAATAAAAGATATAGCTGCAAGCAGTGATGACGGACCCAAGCACCATGGGTCCATTTCCACTCGGCGGCTTTTGGAAAACAAAGCATGATGGACACAGCAACAACTCAACGTTAATGTAAACTTGGACCCTAAACATACAATGTGTAATAGATATATGCCACCATTCCAGTTTGACTACAACTTCATGTAATTTAATCCATTGCTATGACAACACTATTAAAGCTATCAAGCATCCCTTCAAAACTTTCCATCAGCAGTGTCTAAACAATTTAAGCAATTTGGGTAAATGTAAGAGAACTTTTTCAAAGTCTGTTGTAAGTGCCACACTTCCTGCTGCCAGTTGGTGGCGCTATGACCGTGACCCACAATAGCCACGTCCATGTAATTAGCCCCCAAGAAAAAACATACAACTCAATTTTGATCTAAATCACACAATGCAGGCAGAAGATATGAGACACTTCCTTTTTGCTTATTTTTGCCATTAATTTAGTGAATCGCCATGGCAACACCGTTCCATATTTAAAAATCTGTTCGCAATTTAGCATCTTCAATGTCTTGGCATAATGTTGTCTAAATGTGGTGACAGTCTCATGAATCACCATTCAGAGAATCTATCTATCAATTTTTATATTGTCATTTTTCATTTTTTACTAACTGATTAATTTCACATTTCACAACAACTGCCAGCAACGAGCCTCCTGGCCTACGGAGATTTGAAGAGGGCCATCTTGCAACGGGTTGGTCGCACTCCGGAGGAAAGTCGTCAACTCTTCCGGAGCTTGAAGCTGAAGTTTGCTTTCGCCCAGCGGCTCCGTGACGCCTGCCGAAGATGGCTGCTAGCGGGGGACCGCGACGTCGATGGAGTTATCGACCAGGTGGTACTGGAGCGATTCACACATCGACTGCCAAAAGGGACGGTGGAGTGGGTCCAGTGCCACCGCCCGGCGTCGTTGGAGGAAGCTGTCCGGCTTGCGGAGGACCACATGGCGGCGATCCCGAGGGCGGAAGACCCCTCCTACATTTTTTTTTCTCCCCCCTCTGTTTCTTCCCCCTCCCCTCTCTCCTCTCGTTCTGCTCTCTCTCCGGGTCCCGTTCCTGCCCCACGCAGACGAGGAGGACTTCAGCCCCTGAGACCAGTTCCCCGGGTGTGGGAGGCGACACCTACCCCTATCCCTATGCCCCGCCGCTCTCCCCCTCAGGGGGGGGCGCCCGCCGACGCAAGTGCGGGCGTAGCGCCTGGGCCGGCCTGCTGGAGGTGCGGAGACCCGAGCCACTTCTGAGATCAGTGCCCTCTGGAGCTGGGGACGGTGGTGCGGGTCTCTGACCTCCCACAGGCTGCCCCCGACCGGGCCGGAGCGTACCGGATACCGGTAAGTGTCAAGGGGGGTATTCGCCAAGCGTTGGTGGACACAGGGTGTAATCAAACCACTATCCACCAACACTTGGTTCAACCCGCATTGGTCACCACTAAAACAGTGAAGGTGAAATGTGTACACGGGGATATTCACAAGTATCCGGTGGTGACCCTGACGATTAAATTTCGGGGGAAAAAGCATAGAGTGGAGGCCGCGGTTAGTTCCCGCCTCACCCATCCGCTGATTCTGGGGACTGATTGGCCTGATTTTAGAGTTTTATTTAAGGGAATTTGTGCGGATGGGTCCTGTACGAAAATAGGGAGATGTGTGATGTGCGATGCTCTGGCAGGGGAGGCGGAGCCGGGGCCGTCCTCGACAGCTCCACGTCATAATGACGAGAGAGGGGAAGAGGCTGCAGCCCCTCCCCTTCTCAGGGAATTCCCTGACGGGGATTTCCCTTTGGAGCAGTCGCGAGACGAAACCCTCAAACACGCCTTTGACCAAGTGAGAGTCATCGATGGTCAACGACTCCAGCCGGACATCGCCCTCTCATACCCTTATTTTGCAATTATAAATGAGCAGTTGTATAGAGTGACACAGGACACTCGGACCAAAGAGGATACGACCCAACTCTTGATTCCAAGGAGCCGTCGGGAAATGGTATTCCAGGCGGCTCATTATAATCCCATGGCGGGTCACCTAGGAGAAAGGAAAACACTGAACCGTCTAACAGCCCGTTTCTACTGGCCGGGCATTGGCGGCGATGTCCGCAGGTGGTGTGCGGCATGCCGCGAATGCCAGCTGGTTAACCCACCGGCCACCCCAAAAGCGCCATTGCGCCCTCTCCCTCTGATCGAGGTCCCCTTTGAGAGAATTGTAATGGACCTCGTCGGGCCATTAGAACGGTCAGCACACGTACATCGCTTTGTATTGGTCCTAGTGGACTATGCAACGCGATATCCGGAAGCTTTGCCTCTTCACAACATCTCAGCATGCAGTGTTGCGGAGGCACTCTTCAAAATAATCTCCCGGGTGGGGATTCCAAAAGAAATCCTCACCGATCAGGGCACAACATGTATGTCATGGACACTACGCGAACTGTACGAGTTGTTAAATATTAAATCGATTCGCACCAGTGTATACCATCCTCAAACGGATGGCCTGGTGGAACGATTTAATAAAACCCTCAAAAACATGGTTCGTATGTTCGTGCACGATGATGCTAGAAATTGGGATAAATGGCTCGACCCCCTGTTATTCGCAGTACGAGAGGTCCCGCAAGCCTCCACTGGCTTCTCCCCATTCGAGCTGCTGTATGGGCGACGCCCACGCGGGGTGCTTGATATATTGCGAGAGGCCTGGGAGGAGGGACCTTCAAACAGTAAAAATGAAATTCAGTACGTTCTTGATCTTAGAGCAAAACTCCACACCTTAGGGCAACTAACACAGGAGAATTTGCTCCAAGCTCAAGAACGACAGCGTCGACTCTATGACAGGGGAACTCAGCTAAGGGAATTTGCACCGGGAGATAAAATGCTTGTATTGCTGCCCACATCGAGCTCTAAATTACTCGCCAAGTGGCAAGGACCCTTTGAGGTCACACGACGAGTGGGAGATCTCGATTATGAGGTTAAACGAACCGATAGAGGGGACGCACGTCAAATATACCACATCAATCTCCTGAAATTGTGGAGGGAGGCGGTTCCCATGACATTGGCTGCGGTAGTTCCCGAGAAGGCGGAGCTCGGACCGGAGGTGAGTTCAAAACATAGTTTCGTAACGATACGCCAAGTCTTTCGTAAAATACAGCATTTTATGACTAAATTCAAAATGTCCAACATAGGAATTTTTCCTATCGTTGGACTCGCAATACCCCACTGAATCTAATAAGACCAATTTGATAATTTTTATGACAAACTTCTCAGAAGTTATAAGCAAAAATGTTCTTTTTTTCATATGTCGTGACCACTAGGTGGCACTGTTCCGAAACTTAGCAGGCATCCTTGAGTCATGGTGCCTATGACAAGTACTAAGTTTGGTATGAATATGCTAAAGCGTTACAGAGATATACCCTCAAGTCCATTTTGGTGTGTCTGTCGTCAAATTCGTTGAAGCACCATTCCAAAACGGTATGGTTTCTCAAAATTCTGTAAATACATTTTTGTCGTGAGTGCTTCTAGATGATGCAAGCCAATTTTCATGCAAACTGAACAAACAGTCTAGGAGGAGTAGGAAAAAGTATGTTTTCAAAACATTTAAAAATGGCGGACAGGAAGTTTGCTCGATCATGACATAATTGGTATCATTGCTCTTGGCATGAACCACGGAATCTATCAAGACCAGTCTCGTGACAGTAGGCAAAAGGAGTCAATAGCTATTAGCATTTTTAGAAATAGCATTATAATTTTTGAACACAAGATGATGCTGCCCTGAAACTTTTTGAGTCCCTTCAGAGCATAGTGCCAAAGACACATACCAAGTTTTGTATTGATACACCAAGTCGTTCGTAAAATACAGCATTTTATGACTAAATAAAAAATGACCGACGTCCAAAATTGCCGACATATTAATTTTTCATATCTTTGGACTCGCTATACCCCACTGAATCTAATGAGACCAATTTGATGATTTTATGACAAACTGTTCAGAGGTTATAAGCAAAAATTAGCTTTTTTCATATCTCGTAACCACTAGGTGGCACTGTTCCGAATCTGAGCAGGCACCCTCAAGTCATGGTGCCTATGACAAATAATAAGTTTGGTATGAATACACTAAAGCGTTACAGAGATATACCCTCATGTACATTTTGGCGTGCTCTTCTTCGAATTCGTTGAAGCACCATTCGAAAACGGTATTGTTTATCCAAATTCTGTGAATATATTTTTGTCATGAGAGCCTCTAGATGATGCAGGCCAATTTTCATGCAAACTGGACAAACAGTCTAGGAGGAGTTCGAAAAAGTAAGTTTTTCAGAAGATTCAAAATGGCCGACGTCCAAAATGGCCAATATAGGAATTTTTCATATTGTTGGACTCGCTATACCCCACTGAATCTAATGAGACCAATTTGATGATTTTATGACAAACTGTTCAGAAGTTATAAGCAAAAATTTGCTTTTTTCGTATCTCTTGACCAGTAGGGGGCAGTGCACCAAAACGCTGCAGGTAACCTCAGAGCCTAATCGTGATGACACGTACCAAGTTGCGTCCCAATCCCTCAAAGCGTTGCAGAGATATAGCCTCAAATTAAATTTTGCACATTCTTATATTGCGCAAGATATACCCTCAAGTCCATTTTGGTGTGCCCATTGTCAAATTCGATGAAGCACCACTCGAAAACAGTATGTTTTATAAAAATTCTGTAAATAAATTTTTGTCGTGAGTGCCTTTAGATGATTCAGGCCAATTGTTGTGCAAATCGGACAAACGGCCAAGGACGAGTTCGAAAAAGTAGGTTTTTCAGAAAATTCAAAACGGCGGAAATATTTTCATGATGGAAAATGATGTGCAATTGAATCGTATTGAGCAAAGGAATCTTTGATTTCTAGGACTCACAGTTCAAAAGTTCTTAACATAAAGGTGAGTGCAAATTTGGGCAGTTGGTGGTGCTAGAGTGTTTTGAGGTAGAGATGCCAAATTTGCTGTTGTAACATATCAGACTGTCCTCTATCTGTGTGCCAAATTTCATAACTTTCCTGCAAGCGGTTCTATGGGCTGCCATAGACTCGAGTGAAAGAAGAAGTGGGCGGTGGCGTAGTGGGCTAAAGCACATAGGTGGTAATCAGGTTGCTGGTTCAATCCCCACAGCCACCACCATTGTGTCCTTGAGCAAGGCACTTAACTCCAGGTTGCTCCAGGGGGATTGTCCTTGTAATAAGTGCACTGTAAGTCGCTTTGGATAAAAGCGTCTGTTAAATGCATAAATGTAAAATGTAAATGTAAGAAGAAGAATAAATATAGCTGCAAGCAGTGATACCGGGGTCAAGCCAATTATTGGCACCATGAGCAGCAAAAGAAGCTTTGTGACATGTTTTTGGTTAGAGTCCGATCAAGAGTGCATGAGGAGTTAGAAAAAGTAAACCTTCAGTCATAACAAAAAAAAAAAAACATTTATTTTAAAAATAACTAAAAATAGCTACTACTTACAATTTTTTACAATTTATGTGGCGCTGTTCTGAAACTGCTCAGGTAGTATCTGGGCATGATGGTTATCATGCAGGAAAGCGTTCAAGAGTTATAAGCCAAAATAGCCATTTTTTATCTCCTGACCAGTAGGGGCCAGTGTGCCAAAATGCTGCAGGTAACCTCAGGGCCTAATGATAATGATGAGTTTAATTTTTGACCACACGTCAAAATTTTTGACTAAATTCAAAATAGCCAATGTTTGTGGCGCTAGAGGGTTTGAGGTAGAGACACCAAATTTGCGGTGGTAACAGATCACAATGTCCTCTATCTGTGTGCCATATTTCATAACTTTCCCGCAAGCGGTTCTATGGGCTGCCATAGACTCAATAGCGGAATAATAATAATAATAAATATAGCTGCAAGCAGCGATACTGGGGTCAAGCCAATTATCAGCACCATGAGCAGCAAAAGAAGCTTTGTGTCATGTTTTTGGTTAGAGTCCGATGAATAGTGTATGAGGAGTTAGAAAAAGTTAACATTTAAATCATAAAAAAAAACATTTATTTTTAAAATAACTAAAAATAGCTACTACTTAGAATTTTTGTCCAGTATGTGGCGCTGTTCTGAAACTGCTCAGGTAGTATCTGGGCATGATGGTTATCATGCAGGAAAGCGTTCAAGAGTAATAGGCCAAAATAGCCATTTTTCTATCTCCTGACCAGAAGGGGGCAGTGTGCTAAAACATTGCAGTGAACCTCAGGGCCTAATGGTGATGACCCGTACCAAGTTTTGTCCCAATCCCTCAAAGCGTTGCGGAGATACAGCCTCAAGTTCAATTTTGCATGTTCTTCGTCGATTTCATTGAAGCGCCATTCGAAAACGGTATGGTTTATCAAAATTCTGTGAATAGCTTTTTGTCGTGAGTGCCTCTAGATGATGCAGGACAAAATCGGACAAACGGCCTAGGACGAGTTCGAAAAAGTAGGTTTTTCAGAAAATTGATGGAAAATGACGCCATAGGGTTCAATTGAGTCTTCTTGAGCCAAGGAATCAGAGGAATTTTGTTTCTAGGACTCACGGTTCAAAAGTTATTAACATAAACGTGAGTGCAAATTTAAGCAGTAGGTGGCGCCAGAGGGTTTGAGGTAGAGACGCCAAATTTGCTGTTGTAAAATATCAGACTGTCCTCTACCTGTGTGGCAAATTTAATAACTTTCCCGCAAGTGGTTCTATGGGCAGCCATAGACTCGAGCGGAAGAAGAAGAAGAAGAAGAAAACTAACGAAAACAATAGGGGTCTTTCGCCCCTTCGGGGCTTGACCCCTAATAATAAGAAAACTAACGAAAACAATAGGGGTCTTTCGCCCCTTCGGGGCTGGTACTTTCAGTGCTTGGGCCCTAATAATGATAGATTTTAAAAAGAAATGTCAGCATTGTGACATATAGTGTAAAGATTTTCTGGAGGGTAACTTTGATATTCAGCCTCCACCTCACGGTCAAAAAGCCTCCTCAGAAGTTTTTTCTGGTGATGTTTCTGGAGGTGAGTAGTTCTCCATAAACCACTGCAAGCTCACATTCAGGTCTGATTCCACTGTGTTATGGAACACCCACTTTTCACCATCCAATCACTTCCCAAAGGATAAAATCAGGTCTGACATATTCGTTGAATATATTGTTTTGCCCAGTAAAAAAAAGTTATGTTACGGAAGTAAAATGGGTTACCAGGTTGCAGTTTTACATTGACTTTAAACATCACAATAGATCAGAACTGTCTGATCAGCAGCCACATCTGTCTAAACAAGAGTACTTCAGGACTTAAAGCTTACTATCAAAGTAATCTCTCATGATCAGATTCTTTAGACTGAAGCAGCAGCTTTGTTTTTCATGAGACTCTGTAATACACTCTGTCACTCTTTTCACATGCTCCTTTAGAACTTTCTTAAGAGGGTTTTGTGCCATCAGTCATGAAACACAGTAATTGTTACACACCTGGCCACAGACAGACACTCTAAAGCTGCACAGAGCTCATTATAAATGAGTTTAAAACAAGAGAGCATGAATGATACATTCAGCATTGTTGCCGTGTTGTGCTTGCATGTGTGTGGGCAACAGTGAAGGTCAACAAAACAAGCACGATTTCTGTGCTGATGAGAAAGAGAAAGAAAAGTGAGGAAAGGAAAAAAACGTTTCTGAATATTTATTGCACAGTTTCTAGAACTTTACATGAATAGAGTACAACATAGAACTTGAAACTGAAATTCAATTAAAGTCAATTTTTGTTCTTTTCCAAAAAAGTATCAGTGAAAAGAGATGCTTAACCCACAGACAATGTTGATCGTCACCTTGAGGAGGTCAAACTAAATATTAAAGGAGTGGTTTTAATTTCTATTTATTTTTATATGAGCAATTTTTGCAATGTTTTGCAATTTTGGCAATTTTGGACATGTCTAAATGGACCTTTTTCCCTTTTTTCGGATTTGGAATGCAAAAGTGAACTACTGTATAGTAGTGATAGACCGATATGGGTTTTTTAATGGCCGATGCCGATATCCAGAGAGCAGGGTGGCTGATACAATGCCGATATATCACACAATTTAATATAGTAAATAGCAAACATAAAATTGCTAAAAAATGAATAAACTCGTATTTAGCACTATTTACTCAATTTCACACTAACTTTGTAAAAAAGAATATAAACAAATAATATTGTATTTTAAATGGTAGATAGCCGTTTCTTCTGATTTCTGTAATTTATTTGCATATGAAGAAATTGTTAATATATTAGGAAGAAGGAAATAACAGTACACACAGTAGTCCAGCAACCATGAATGGTATGTCCACATTAGCAATCGCATTTTCTAAAAAAAAAAATACAGAATCAAACCAATTGTACCTTCAGTGCATAGTGAATAAGACATGAATAAGATATTTAATCTTAGCACACGTGAAGCGCATTTTCTTTGAAGTTGCTCTCACACGCTCGTGCGGATCCAGCACGAGGGGCAATCTCCTGACAGTTTAAACGGCCTGGATCGCCTCCTTGGATTGTCACGGACTGACAATCATGATTTGTGAATCAGAGGAACTTTTGATTCTGATCCTGAAGTTTTTGATTCTGGCTGATAGAATACATGCTTCAGAGGAAGATATTAGATGAGCGCTCAACGGGAAGAAAACTCTAGATTTTTGTGAGGTTTATGAATTACATCTGTTTAAACTAGATATCTGGATATTTGCAGATAGTATATAATACAAGTTTTATTGATATTTGCCTTTTATCATTAGAAAAGTTACAGGGAACTGTTGAGGAGAGACTGTTAGAATTCATGCTTCAGAGGAAGATTTATGAGCGTTCCACAGGTTGCTGGATCTGCTGAAGTTGTGTGAGGTTGGTTTATTACATCTGTTTAAACGAGATATGTGCATATTTGCAGATGGTATATGATATTAGTTTTATAGATATTGCCTTTTTATCATTAGACAAGACAGTTAAAAGTTACAGGGAACTGTTGAGGAGAGAGAGGGAGAAGGAAACAGGCGAGCACTTTAACATTATGAGCTCAAACACGTCTGCCGCGGCTCTGATATGCAGACTGTTTAAATGAGACTGTTGCACACCGGTCAATTATTGTAGTAACACGATGGCACGTAACAACAAAACGAACCGTGACTGGTCGTTTACATGTCTCAGTCGCTTCACATGCAAGCAGGTAATTCTCAGTGCCATCAAGAATCAAATCGGCCAAAGGGAAAATGTATTGGCCGATGCAGATAATAAAAGAATTCAGAATATCGGCGATTTATCGGCCACGGCGATATATCGGTCGACCATTACTGTAAAGTGGGATGAACTTTGGATGAATGAGAGGCCACAGCAAATATTATTTTTGCATTACCATTTGCTCCAACAGCACAAGTAAAAATCCACTATTATGTTTCCACGACTTTACAAAAGCCTCAGCAGATGATTTGAAACTCACTAGCAGCAGTGGTGACTAGATTTTTAGATGTTGATGTTGTTGTTTATTGTTTTTTTTTGCTGTTTTTAGTTTTTTATTGCAGAGTGTACTGATATACAACCCCAGTTCCAAAAAAGTTGGGACAGTATGAAAAATGCTAATAAAAACAAAAATTTGTGATTTGTAAATTATATTCACCCTTTGCTATATTGAAAGCTCTACAACTACACATTATATGATTGTGGCATGGGGGCGTGGTCATGTGTCAGTCTGCGGGAGAGCGGTAAGGCTCGTCACCTGGCTCATAATTATTTCTAACACCTGTCTCTCATTATAGTGATGGCGGAGGGAGACTTAAATGGCACGCCAAAGCATCAGAGAGAGAGTGTCCAGAAAGCACGACGGCACAGAGAGAGTGTGGACTATTTAGAGTGCTTTCATTTAGTTAAAACCATTTGCTTAATTATCGACGGTTACCGTCGATTGTGTATGTGTGAGAATAAAAGGACTGACCTTGAACCTGCTTCGTTGTCTCCTGACTCCTCCATTGCCCCGAACTAAGATCCTTTTACAATGATGTTTTACCATGTGAATTTCATTATTTTGTAAAAATGTACAGTAATTTCAAATCAGATGACTGCAACACACTCCAAAAAATTTGGGACAGTCGAGTGTTTACCACTGTGAAACATCACCATTTCTTCTAATAATACTTAAGCATTTGGGCACTGAAGACACAAGTCAAATCAAATCAAATCACTTTTATTGTCACAGCCATATACACAAGTGCAATGGTGTGTGAAATTCTTGGGTGCAGTTCCGATCAACATAGCAGTCGTGACAGTGATGAGACATATACCAATTTACAATAACATCAAATTAACACAACACAGTTTAAAGTCTAATATACACATAATTACACACAACACAATATACAAATAATAACATACACTGTACAGTATACAATACACACAATATAGATACACATTATTCAATAAAAAAAGTATATATAGAATGTACAGTAGGTTGTATTGTACTGTATTGACATTCAGGCTGTCGGTTGATAGTAAGTTGTTAAGAGAGAATATAATAATAGTATATTTTATGACAGTCCGGTGTGAGATATAAGAGTAAGAGTAATAAAGTGCAGTGCTGATGTATTTTGATCGTGGGAGATCAAGAGTTCAAAAGTCTGATTGCTTGGGGGAAGAGGCTATCATGGAGTCGGCTGGTGCGGGTCCTGATGCTGCGATACCGCCTGCCTGATGGTAGCAGTGAGAACAGCCCATGGCTCGGGTGGCTGGAGTCTCTGATGATCCTCCGAGCTTTTTTCACACACCGCCTGGTATATATATCCTGGAGGGAGGGAAGCTCACCTCCGATGATGTGTCTGGCAGTTCGCACCACCCTTTGCAGTGCTTTGCGGATGTGGGCTGTGCTATTGCCGTACCAGGCGGAGATGCAGCCAGTCAGGATGCTCTGTACACTGCAGGTGTAGAACCGTGTGAGGATGTGGTGGTTCATTCCAAACTTCCTCAGCTGTCTCAGGAAGAAGAGGCGCTGATGAGCCTTCTTCACAACGACTTCAGTGTGGATGGACCATGTGTGTTCCTCGGTGATGTGGACACCCAGGAACTTGAAGCTGCTGACTCTCTCCACTGGTGCTCCATTGATGGTGATGGGACTGTGTTCTCTGTCTTTTCTTCTGAAGTCCACCACAAGCTCCTTTGTCTTACTGACGTTGAGGGAGAGGTTGTGCTCCTGACACCAGTGTGTCAGAGTGTGCACCTCCTCTCTGTAGGCTGTTTCATCATTGTCAGTGATCAGACCTACAACCGTCGTGTCATCAGCAAACTTAATGATGGCATTGGAGCTATGTGTTGCCACACAGTCATGTGTGTACAAGGAATACAAGAGTGGGCTGAGAACACAGCCCTGTGGGGCTCCAGTGTTGAGGGTCAGTGATGAGGAGATGTTGCTGCCTATTCTAACCACCTGGCGTCTGCTTGACAGGAAGTCCAGGATCCAGCTGCACAACGAGCTGTTTAAGCCCAGAGCCCGGGGTTTCTCATCTAGCTTGGAGGGCACTATGGTGTTGAATGCTGAGCTGTAGTCTAGAAACAACATTCTCATATAAGTGTTTTTTTTTTCCAGGTGGGAGAGAGCAGTGTGTATTGTAGATGCAATGGCATCATCAGTGGAGCGGTTGTTGCGGTAAGCAAACTGCAATGGGTCTAGAGAGAGAGGCAGCACAGAGCAGATGTAACCTCTGATTAGTCTCTCAAAGCATTTGCTGATGATGGGGGTCAGAGCAACAGGACGCCAGTCATTTAAGCAAGTGATTTTTGATTGCTTTGGAACAGGCACAATGGTGGACATTTTAAAGCATGTGGGGACTACAGACAAGGTGAGGGAAAGGTTGAAAAAGTCCGTAAAAACACCAGCCAGCTGGTTCGCGCACGCTCTGATGACATGGCCCGGAATGCCGTCTGGACCCGCGGCTTTGCGGATATTCACCCGTCAGAAGGATCGGGTTACATTCGCTACAGAGATGGAGAGTGAACTAACCTCTGTAGCTTCGGCCGCGAGAGCTCTCTCCACGAGGGCGGTGTTATTTCCCTCAAAACGAGCATAAAAAGTATTTAGCTCATCCGGGAGAGAGGCAGCGGTGTTCATGGTGGAGTTTTTATTCCCTTTAAAGTCCGTGATGATGTTAATATCCTGCCACATGCTTCTAGAGTTGGTGGTGTTAAACTGTCCTTCAATCTTGTTCCTGTACTGGCCTTTTGCTGTTCTGATAGTTTTTCGGAGGGCATAACTGGCTTCTTTATGCTCCTCCGTGTTCCTGGAATTAAAAGTGGAGGTCTGCACATTAAGTGTCACGCAAATATCGCTATTAATCCATGGCTTCTGGTTCGGATAGATCCATGTTGTTCTGGTCGGAACGACGTCCTCTACGCACTTTCTGATGAAACACATTACGCTATCAGCGTAAAGCTCGATGTCGTCATCAGAGGCGGACCAGAACATCTCCCAGTCCTTGTGATCAAAACAGTCTTGTAGCGTAGAGTCTGATTGGTCCGACCAGCACTGGATTGTTCTGAGAGTGGTTGCTTCCTCTTTCAGTTTCTGCCTGTAAGCAGGCAGAAGCAGAATGGAAGAGTGGTCCGATTTGCCAAATGGTGGGCAGGGGAGGGATTTGTAGCCATCCCGGAAGGGAGAGTAGCAATGGTCCAAAACCCGGTCCCCTCGTGTGTTGAAACTAATTTGCTGGTGGTGTTTTGGTGCGACTGATTTTAACCTGGCTTTATTAAAGTCCCCGGTCACAATGAATGCAGCCTCAGGGTGCACGGTTTCCTGTTTGCTTATAATCCCATACAGTTCCTTCAGTGCCCGGTCTGTGTCGGCTTGTGGGGGGATGTACACAGCAGTGATAATGACTGCTGTGAATTCCCTCGGTAGCCAGAATGGTCGACACAGAAGCATGAGAAATTCCAGATCAGGAGAGCAGAAAGACTTGATAGAATATACGTTCCTCTGATTACACCAGGATTTGTTGATCATAAAACATACACCACCACCTCTGCTTTTACCTGAGAGGTCTTTCACTCTGTCCGCTCGGTGCACGGAGAACCCCGCGGGTTCAATGGCTGAGTCTGGAATCTCCGCAGACATCCAAGTTTCCGTTAGGCAGATAATGCAGCAGTCCCTCATCTCTCGTTGGAAAGAGATCCATGCTTTCAGCTCACAGAGCTTGTTATCCAGAGACTGAACATTTGCCAGTAGAATACTGGGTAGCGGGTGTCGATTTGCGCAGCGTCTTACTCTGATGAGAACGCCGGCTCTGTTTCCCCTTTTCCTCCTGCGTTTCCGCGGCCGTGCAGCCCAGACAAAGGGCTTCGCTGGTGCGTTTGTAAACAGCGGGTCGGCATTGAGGAATTTGAAGTCCGGTTTATGGTGTGTAATTGCTGAACCAATGTCCAAAAGTGTTTGTCTGTTGTAGACAATAAGGCAGACAACATCCAAGACAAAAAACATAAGAATTGTAAACAAAACAAACAAAACACTACCATGTTGTGTCAGAGCTCGCAACGCAGCAGCCATACTCGCCGCATCTTGAGTCCTAAGTTTGTTAAGTTTAGAAAGTGGAATTTTCCCCCATTCATCCATTATGTAGGTCTTTAGCTGCACAGTTGTACAGGGTCTTCACTGCCATCTAATGCGCTTCATAATGCACCACACATTCTCAACTGGAGGTCAGGACTGCGGGCAGGCCAACCTAGCACCCACACTCTCTGCTTACACAGTCATGCACTTAAAATCCAGGCAGTATGTGGTTTGAAGTTGTGCTGCTGGAAAATGCATGGACATCCCTGGAAAAGATGGTGCTGGATGGCAGTATATGTTGCTCCAAAATATTTACATATCTGTCTGCATTCATGGTGTTCTCACAGATGTGCGAGTTACCTATGCCATGAGCACTGACACACCCTGGCCCATACAGACACTGGCTTTTGGACCTGACTCTTCGGACCAAAAAACACAGTTCCACTGTTCTACTTTCTATCTAAGATGAGACCGAGCCCAGAGAAGTTGGCAGCGCTTCTGGAAATTGTTGATGTAGGGCTTCTGCTTTGCATAGTGTAGTGCTTTACTGGTTGTTTAGATCAGTGTTACTATCAGAAATAATTAATAATTATTTCTTTAGTTATTAATTAATATTTTAATTAATTAATTGAATCTAACTCATTAAAACCTCATATGGGGCTCCAGTAAATGTAGTGTGCTATGTTTAGGAGCGGGTTTGCTTATTAGTAATAATTAATAATTATCAAAGATAATTATTAATTATTAAAATCAATAGAACATTGATGATAATCAATGTTAGCTTTTTTAATCCTTTAAATCAACGATTAACAAAGATAATCTTTAATTGTTAACATCGATGAAACATTAATTAAAATTAACACTAGCTTATTGATCATTCAAATTCAACAATCATCAAAGATAATTATCAATTATCAAAAATCAATAGAATATTAATAAGGATTAACATTGATGGGGCACCACCCTGGAATCAGGGACTAATAACAGGTAGTATAACAGTCTCAATATTAGATTGTTTTCTTAGGAAAATCGACATCCGAAGAATATCGATTTTCGGGAAAAAAACAATGAATGAAGGCTTGAATCTGAGCACTGACATCCCGTCAGCATGACACAGGCGTATGCAAAACAAACCAAAACACTTCTCTTTGTAATATAAACAAAGTTTATTTATACAGTAATATCAATTAATAATTAATACAATGCAGTCAATAAACTTGTGACTTACAACTACAAACTAAACAGTGATATGATTAGATATGGAAATCAAAATAATCCTATAACACATGAGGGTGTGTGTGTGTGTGTGTGTGTGTGTGTGTGTGTGTGTGTGTGTGGGAGGGACGCACACAAAATGGCAGACGTGACTCTCGTGGAGAGTATGTCACGCGAGACTTCTGGCCAGGGAATATGGCCGCGAATGTGGGCGGAGAGAAACCAGTCAATGGTGTCTACCAGTTAGCATGTGTATCCGCTTGTACGATAGCTTAGGGACAAAGCTGAGCTTTAGCACGAAGCTATCTACGAGCCAAAAATGTGTGCCAGAATGTTTGTGAGGGGTCGCGTGTGTGTGTGTGGTTAGTACGAGAGAGAGAGAGAGAGAGAATTAAGTGACGGCCCCAAAGCCGATTTTGCGATCGTGGGAGAGAAAGCAGCTGTTAGTTTATCACTCAGAGACGCGGTGGATGGCTCGTAAACAGTCCCGCGTTCTTTGATTCTTTAATCTATAAACTCAGTTTGCTGGTCTCACCCGCGATGGCGAAAATGCACAACAGTCCAATTTGGTTAGACCACAATACAGCAAATCAAATTTGTGATAATTAATACCCTGAGTATTAATAATGAGCGGAAATGGCGGTCCGTAAACTGTACAAGCAAAAACCTTGAAACACAAGAATAACACACTATAATATTCTATCTCTGCCCAGACGTAAACCTCTTACTTGAATCGCATGAGGATGCAGAATGTGTGTTCATCCATCCTTTAACTCAGACTCGGTTCCTCGAGGCTCGGGTGATGACAGGAGGCCATTTCCTCGCTCTGTCGGCGGGCGTTCGGCTGCTGATTCTCGGCGGGCTGGCGGAGAAATCAGAAATGTCGACTTGATTGAAGATGGAGGAGAAATCTTTAATCTCTTCACTTCTCAGGCAAACGGATGAAGATGCGGATTGCTCGGCAGTCTCCTTTGGATCCGTTAGAGTGTTCGGTTGAACACAGAGTAATCTCATCTCGTCCAGCGAGATGGAGATTGTATGGCCACAGTTTCAAGTCGGACGTTAGTTTCTTGTGCCACGAGGTTGCACCTGAGAGCAGCGATGAGCTGCATCTACCCACTGCAAGCAAAGTTGCTGGAAGCAAATCCCGGAAGCATTTCAGAGGTATTTCTACTCCTGATGATGTCATGGTTGAGGGACATTCTGTTGTGTGCCTCATCCAATAGGAGTTGAGAGTTCGATCCTTTAGTGAGCAAGGCTTCATGGGATTTGTAGTCTGTTTTGGACTCCCTTTGTTTGATTTTGGTGCGGTTTTTACCAGTAAGATTTACGACTTGGTATGTGGGGGCCTGAGTTAGGTTTTATGACTGTGTTAGGCCTGCCTTTGTCTTCTATCTGAATACATGAGGCCCAACTATAGTAAACTCTTAACTTGCATCTGTGGATGCAGCGGCAAATGGTGTTGTCTAACAAAGGTTTACTAAAGTAATCCCAAGCACATGTTCATGATATCCATTACAGATGAATGATGTTTTTCAAGACAGTGATGTCTTAGGGATCAGAGATCACGTGCATTCAGAAGTGGTTTTCGTCTGGCCCTTTACGCACCAAAATTTTACCAGATTCCTTGAATCTTTTAACTATATTGTGCACTGTAGAGGGTGAAATGCCCAAAATCCTTCAAATTAGTCTTTGGGGAACATTGTTCTCAGAGTGCTGGATTATTTGCTGAGGCATCTGTTAGCAAATTGACAAGTCTTGAATGATCCATGCTCTTGAAGGACTAGGCAGTTTTTGGAGGCTCCTTATACAGTATACAGTACTATGACACAATTGCTTCACCTGTTTAACATCTCCCGTTTCACATTGCCTTGTTATTTCAACTCGTCAAATTGTTATTAGTCTTAAATTGCCCCAGTCTCAACTTTATTGGGGCGTGTTGCAATCATCTGATTTAAACTTACTGTACATTTTCAAAAAAACAATAAAATTCACAAGGTAAAACATCATATCATGTGTAGCTGTAGTGTTTTCAATATAGCAAAGGGTGAATATAATTTACAAATCACTTATTTTTGTTTTTATTAGCATTTTTCATACTGTCCCAACTTTTTCGGAATTGGGGTTGTAAAAATACATTAAATAATTGTAATATTATTTAATTATAATTGTTTTGTTTACCTAATATACCGTATGCAATTGCGTTCTCTATTTAGATTGTTAGATTTGTGCCTTTATTGCTTTAAAAAACAAATTGGATACCAATTTGTAGCCTATTTGTGGAAAGCTGCCTGCAGCTGTGTCACACAAAAACATCATGAGCATTTGCTAAAGTAATATTACTGTTAGGGATGTCATATACGGTATTGGTATCGAAATCGGGTCCAATACTGCGCTCATGTACATATACTTGTACTACTCGTAAAAATGCTCCGATACAAAAAACTGATACCATCTGACGTACGAATGTCATTATGTAAACATTCAGCGTACATATTAAAATCACGTCATGTCATAGTACGATTATTGTACAGAAAAAGCTGCGATTTAATGTGATAAATATATAGTCTGTATGTTCATCGCTTCAAATGTGAGTACTTGTGAATGAATGTTGTGTTGACAAAGACACAAAGTGCTCATACCTTTTAGAGCTCATCGGCTCATACATAACACCATCATGTACATTGTGTGCTCTGTTTGTAGCAGATGACAGCAGGCAGAGAGCTAATTCACTTTTTAGCACAAGTCATATTCAGACTACATGTTTATTTAATTAAATAGCAGCCTTTTGCGGTTTAATAATCCCTTTGAGTCACATAGTCACCAGCTTTTCCAGAATGAGAAGCTGCCGTCATTCCGTCAGAGCTCCTTGGTCAAAACAACACAGAAACACTTCAAAATAAAAGCTCTGCCAATATAAAAGTTCAATTTAAAGGCAACAAATTACTACAGAAATAGATCACTACTTTATATTTATGCAATATTCACTACTACTACTACTACTACTACTACTACTACTACTAATAATAATAATAATAAATCAATAGTAATCGTATTATATTCAAGCAATATCTCACATCTGTGCAGTGTTGTATTAAAGATTCTGCTGTGAGGTTCTGTATAAAAGCACTTCATTTGATAAAAATAATACAATATCATGTTGAAAATTACTTGTTACACTTTATTATACAGTTTTAATGAGTTTATTTATTTAAACACCATTATGATGATAAAATTTAAATAATCTGTTGATATGGAGTAACAGAAAAAATAAGACAAAAAAAACATTTATCGGACTCGGTATTGGCGAGTACCAAAAAAAAAAAAAAAAAAAAAACATTTATCGGTACTCGTACTTGTTCTCAAAAAATTTTTATCGGGACATCACTAATAACTGTATAATGCCAATGACACATCACATCTTATCTCCATAATAACCTTATATGCATATAGTTCTTATATTCATAAAGCTCATTTTACATCCACAACAGGTTTGTAATCTTTTCAAAGTGTTGCATATTATATAAGAGTATATAAGATTCATATAGAATCTGAGTTTGTAGACGTGTTGAGTGTTCAGTCTGTTATCATCATAGTCCACTGATGAGTGTTGTGTGTGTTTCTGTGTGCAGTTGAACCTGTGGTATGTGATCCTTAATGGTGCTGCGGTGATCACTTATGGAGATGGCTGAGCAGAGATCCTGTGCATGGGCAATAGTTTTGGCATCTCACCGTCTTTAGACAGACAGTTCATGAATGGGGTGGTGCGCACCAGAGGAGATGATTGCCAGATGAGACCAGTACTAGTCGTTCACAATATTATTACGTCATGCTGCAAATACCTCTACAGTACAGATCAGACTTGCAGGAATTACATTTAAAGTGCAGTACTTTGCTGTATTTGTTGTCATTAAACTGATTGTTCACCCAAAAGTTTAAAATTCATAATTTACTCGCCCTCATGTCATTCCAAACCCACTTGATTTTCATCAATCCATGGAACACAAAAGAAGTTCAGCAGAATCTTTAAACTACGTCATAGCTCTCATATCTCATTTGCGCTTACACATATTCAAAATTAGCATGCCAGGATGTGCAACACCAGGTTTGACATTTATGAGACCAAACGACATTGGTTCTCATTTTTTTAATGACAGATTGTGATGTGACAAATTTAAATAAGCAGAAGCAAAAATGAGATTTGAAAGATGTGGTGGTGAGCATGATTTTCATAGAATAATTAATTAAATATGGGTATTTTCTTCACGAAACTCTTGTTAAGCACAATGTTAGGGACTGACGGCCTGCTTTACCAATCACATTCATCGTTTGTTGTCACTGATGAAAGAAAGTCAAATTGGCTAGAAGGACATGAGGGTGATTAAATGATTTATTACGTTAAAGAAATAGTTCACCCAAAAATGAAAATTCTCTCATCATTTACTCACCCTCATGCCGTCCCAGGTGTGTATGACTTTCTTTCTTCAGCAGAACACATTTGAATAAAAATAGAAAAAATATCTAGGCTCAGTAGGTCCTTAAATGCTAGTGGATCGATCGCTTTTGGTGCGAAAAATATCAATATTGAAGTATTTTTTTAAACTATAAATCATCACTTCCAGTCAACAGCAGTATATGCATTCACGAGAGGGCAGAGTTCACACGGTCTGTCATTGTGACATATTCCCGTTGGCTTGTTTGGAAGTAATCTCACGTTTTTCTATCGGTTGAGACATCCAGGATAAGCACAGAAATACACCATTGTGAGTTAACAAACTGATAAAAATACAGATCTAAACCAAAACCAACGAAGCTTCTGTACAGCATTCCTCCTACTCAGTTGTAAACAGCGCTGATCTTCCGGGCGTGTTGCACATGTGTCTGTTCTTGCATGAACGTGCCAATGCGATTATGTCACACGCACGTACTGCTGCTGACCAGAAGCGATGATTTATAGTAAAAAGTCCTTAAATATTGATCTTTTTCACACCAAAAGCAATCGTTTTGCTTTAGAAGACATTAATTTAACCAGCGGATTCGTATAGATGACATTTATGCTGACTATCTGTTCTTTGTTGGATCACCATCAACTTTTTTGGACCTACTGAGCAAAGATATTTTTTCTATTTTTCTTCAAATGTGTTCTGCAGAAGAAAGTAAGTCATACACACCTGGGATGTCATGAGGGTGAGTAAATGATGAAAGAATTTTTATTATTGTGTGAACTAAACTTTAAGCCCAACTTTTACATGCTCACTTGCTCACAGCTTGCTCATATGACAGAGTGAACATTGTTATCATTAAAGGAACAAAAATGTCTGAACACACTGTGGTCTCCATCATCAGGGCCTAAAATGTAAATACCTGCTAATATAGCTGCACCAGAATAGCAGTTTTCACAGTGTCACTTCTAATTCCTTAAAACGCTAACTGCACCTCAACTTCCTCTTACACCATGACTCCAGTCCTCACACACATCTCACACGCATGAGCAAGCTCACTCTGTACTCTCACTCATGAGTGTGCACTATGACTGCACCCCACTGCTATTGGAATACCCGTGTCTGGTGCAGAGTAACGTCAGTTCATTGCTCTTCCTCGTGTTGTTGTGGATCAGTTTGTGTGCATCGCTCAACAGGACTACTGCTGCATCCTCAACCATGTGGAGCAGAACATACACAAGGTGGAGGAGGAGGGTGAGATTGTCATGGTGAAGGAGCATAGAGAGCTGGACTGCACTGGAACCAGGAAGGGCCACATTGTCATTAAGGTGAGGGCGTTCTTGGTCTTATTGTGCACGATTCATCAGTGCACGTTATTCCGAAGAAAAATTACTTTGTCTTCATAATCTTTTATCAAAATGTAATAACTTGGTCTGCCTCTGAAACGACTTTCCTTTTCGGATGACATCACAAAGGCTGTATGGGTGCAACAGTGCCCTCCCACTTTTTCATCATTCTTGGTTACAGAAGTATTTTTCCCATTCAGTTTTTGTACATGGTGATTTCATAAAATCCATTATAAGAGTATTAAGCCATGAACCAAGCCAACCAGCTCCGAGGTGAATCACTACATTACGAACTTTCATTTAAAGGCACAAGACAAAGGACCAAGACTGTGTACTTAATGTCTTTGATGAGGGAATGAACTATAATTCCATGAAGCATTGCGAATAATGTAATTAAATTAAAAGCAATGGCAAAACATAAAACTCTTGATTTCAAGTTGTTGATTATAAGTATAAAAACAATATATTTTAATATTTAATATATTTAAAAAATATTCTTTATGGAAGTGAGCGGTCACTGCAGGACTCTTTTCCTGAGGTTTGGTTGGTTTTGCAGCCTTTCTAGATGTTGCTAATAGTAAACTCAGTCATTTAATGTTAACATGTTGTTTTTATTCTTTCTTTTTAATGGAATGGCATGCAGAAAATTTCACCCGACAGCATGGTTGTTGAAGTGGATCATCAAGTCTTAAAGCCGTATTCAGCTCCATAAGCAGTTGTCAATTGTTTGTCATGTGAGAACACTAGTTAGCTAACATTGCTTTTGACAACTGAGATGATGTGCCACTGCTCTCCTGCACCATCTCTGATGACAACGGTATCTTTTGGAAAGAGGGGCCATATCTAATTCTCTGGCTACAGTTTGGCTGAAGTTCCAGAATGGCTGGCATCGCTAACTACACCTTTAATGTAATTCAATTTACACCAGTAAAAGCAAATGACAAATAGATTTGAACAAGTAAAATTTCCATTGGGGTATATCAGATGCTCTCGAATGTTAACTTGAACTTCAAATACTTTGGAAATCAAAAATACTCCAGGAAAATGGGATGTCAATGCCATTTTATGTTGACTTTAACCCTAGTTTAATCCTGCTAAAAAATCCAGCATTGCTGGTCACCATCTCATGTTGTGTTTTGTGTGCTAGTCTCACAGCATGGTGTGCTGGTGACCATACCAGGCTTCTTAACTAGCTAAAGAAGCTTCACCTGAAAGACCAAGCTGGTCAACCAACTTCACCAGCTGGGTATTTCTGGTGAAAAGCATGGCTATGCTGGTCCACCAGCTAGACCAGCACCAAGCCAGCACTAACCAGCATTAGCCAGCTTAGACCAGCATGGGAAATTGCATGCTGGTTAAAATAGATTTTTTAGCAGAGAAGGCCACTATTAATCTTGGGGTAAGCAGCATTTCACACTAGTAATTTTGGAAAAATAATGAAAACCTCAGTTTATGAATGCCTACTCCAGAACAGAATTGCATTGCCAAATATATGAATTATAATGTGTATAACCCAGGTGTAACAGGTTCATTGTGTTTGAGAAGGAGGAACCGGGGCACCGGATCAACAATCCACATGAGCTTTATTTTAAACACACAGATGTCGCTTTTCAGCATAAATGGAAATGAAAACTCTGCTTTTCAGCCTCAAACAAATATGTACAGGGTTCAATACATTTGTCAGACTCTCTCTTCCATCTCCGGCGTCTGGCTCGCTCATAAATCCCTCTCACGCCCTCACTGCAATAAGAAACAAGTGTTAAATATAATCATTGACAGCTGATAGTTCTCACCATTGTCATCTCCCGATCTCGCTCTCCATTCACAAATGACCACGCACCCACATACCCCCATCGCCTGACTCAGGCTGGGGAGCAGTCTGGCCTTCCCAGTACCCCGCCCCGAACCTAAATGGCTGAAGGAGCAGATACCAACAGGTGATTCGCTTGTTGGTATCTTTCATACGATGGAGCCACTGGAGCTGGGTGTGGTCCGAACAGAGGGTGAAAGCCCATCCCAGGAGGTAGTACCGAAGGGTGAGGACCGCCCACTTGATGGCCAAACACTCCTTCTCAGTGGTGATGTACCTCGCCTCTCTCGCTGAGAGTACAGCACGGGTGCTCCTCCCCTCGACCACCTGGGACAACACAGCTCCCAACCCCCCTTCCGACGTGTAGGTCTGTAAAACAAAAGGGAGAGAAAAATCAGGAGAATGTAACAATGGCCCACCACAAAGTGCAGCTTTCACCCACGTACAAGCCTGTTGGCACGGCTCCGTCAACTGGACTGGGTCTGGTGCTCCCTTTTTAGTGATATTAATCAGCAAGCTGGTGACGTCCAAATAATTAGGCACAAACCTTCTAAAGTAGCCAGCCAGCCAGCCCCAGGAACTGTCTCACCTCCTTTTTGGTCTTGGGTCTCGGGCAGGCCGCAATTGCTGCGGTCTTATCAATTTGCGGCCTCACCTGTCCATGACCCAAGTGGAAGCCCAGAGACTGTAATTCCACTCGCCCAATTTCACACTTCTTAGGGTTTGCTGTGAGTCCCGCCCATCTCAACGACTTCAGGACCGCCCTCAGATGCTGCAGGTGCCGCTAAAGTGGCGTAAGTGGGTGTGGTCTGAGGATTCTGTCCATGAGCCACTGAAACGTGACCAGGGCCCCGAACAAACTGAAATGAAGGGTGACAAATTGGTGTAAGCCAGATGGTGTGAAAAATGCATTTTTTTCACGGGACATGAAAGTTAAGTGGATCTGCCAATATCCCTTCGTTAAATCCAGTGCCAAATAAAAGCGAGCTGCCGATTGAGCAGTTCATCAATTCAAAGTATCGGGTATGCATAAAATTTAGACACTGCACTGACTTTTCTATAATCCACACAGAACCGGACCGAGCCGTCACTCTTCAGAACCAACACCACCAGGCTGGCCCAGTCACTGTAAGATTCTTCTATTACCCCCATATCCAGCATGGCCTTTAATTCTTCCCAAACCACTTTTTTTTTGTGTTTGGGTAATAGGTAGGGATGACTGCATGCCACTACCCCTGGGGTCATTTCGATATGGTGCTCTATGAGATTCGTACGACCGTCAAGAGGTGAGAACACATCGGAGAATTCTCCTTGCAACTTGGCAACCTCCGTGACTTGTCACGGTGAGAGGTGGTCTCGATCGATGGCTTTTACGTTCACCTCCGGTCCGAGCTATAGTCATGGGGACCGCCTCTCTCCACAGTTTTAGGAGATTGAGGTAAATTTGACGTGTTCTGCCTCTATCCATTCATTTAACCTTATAATCTATTTCCCTGACTCGCAAATTCTCCTGTGTTAATTTCCCCAGTGTGTGGAGTTTTGTTCTCAGGTCAAGAACGTATTGAATTTCGTTTTTGCTGTTTGAAGGTCCTTCCTCCCAATTTTCCCGTAGGATGTCGAGTACGCCACATGGTCGACACCCGTACAATAATTGAAATGGGGAGAACCATGTGGAGGCTTGCGGGACCTCTCGAAGGGCAAATAATAGGGGCTCGAGCCACTTGTCCCAATTTTGAGCATCTTTGTGCACAAACGAATCATATTTTTTAGTGTCTGATTAAATCGTTCGACCAAGCCATCCATTTTGGGGAGATAAACGCTGGTCTGAATCGATTTAATCCACAATAATTCGTACAGTTCGCGTAGTGTGTGTGACATAAATGTAGTGCCTTGATCAGTGAGGATTTCTTTTGGAATCCCCACTCAGGAGATTATTCTGAAGAGTGCCTCCACAACACTATGTGCTGAGATGTTGCGCAAAGGCACTGCTTCTAGATATCACGTTGCGTAGTCCACCAGAACCAACACAAAGCGATGCCCGTGTGCCATCCGCTCTAATGGCCTGACGAGGTCCATACCAGTTTGTTCAAATGGGACCTCAATCAACAGAAGGGGGCACAATGGCACTCTTGGGGTGGCCGGCACATTCACCAGCTGACATTTACGGCATGCTGCACATCATCTGTGAACATCCCTGTGAATTCCCGTCCAATAGAAATGGGCCATTAGACGGTTCAATGTTTTTTCCTGTCCTAAGTAACCCGCCATCGGATTAAAATGAGCCATCTGGAATAACATTTCCAGATGGCTCTTCGGTACTAACAATTGGATTGTATCTTCCTTTGTCTGAGCGTCCTATGTCACTCGATACAACCAATCCTTGAGAATTGAACAATACGGATAAGCGAGTTCAATGTCTGGCTGGAGGCGTTGACCATCAATCACTTTCACTTCGTCAAAGTCGCACCAAGGGTCTCGTCTCGCATCTGCTCCAGGGGGAAATCTCTTGCAGGGAATCCTCTAAGGGCTGGGGAAGCCGAGACTTCCCCCTCCCTTACGTCTTCCTGACACGGAGTTGACATTGATGGCCCCGGCTCTGCCTCCCCAGCCAGTGAATCACAAACCACACACCGAGACACTTTGTTACAGGACACATCCACACAAATTTCCCTCAATAAAGACATGAATTTGTACCCAAGATTAATGGATGGGTGAGGCGGAGACTAACCGCAGCCTCGACACTATGCTTTTGTCCCCAAAATTGAATAATGACTGTCACTAACGGGTAATCATGAATATCCATGTGCACACACCTTATCTCCACCCATCGACTTATATCCAAAGATTGAACCAAGCCTTGGTGAATGGAGGTTTGTTTACGACCTGAATCCACCAAGGCTTGATATGTACCACCCTTTATACTCACAGGTATCCAGTATGCTCCTGCTCGATCGGGGGCAGCCTGTGGCACATCGGGGACCCGGACCAATGTTCCCACCTACATCACCAGGCACCCGTCCTTGAAATGCCCAGGCTCCCCGCAGCTCCAGCAGACCGGCCCAGACTTTATGCTCGCAGCCGTGGCAGCAGACTCCTCAACCTAAGGGCGAGAGCGGAGAGGGACAGGGGAAACCGGCGGGTTGAGAAAACCCCGAAGCCAGGGAACCGGTTTGGGAGGGGGAGCTCCCCATTTCCGGGGAGTGAGAACAGGACGGGAGGAAGGAGAGGGAAGGGAAGGAGGGGAGGATGGAGTGAGAGAGAGAAGAGAGAGATAGTGATGATGACAAGGGCTCACTGGCCCCCCGATAGGCCGCCATGTTATCCTCTGCCAGCTGGACGGCATCATCCAGCGACGCCAGGTGATGGCACTGGACCACTCAATGTTTCCCCATGGCAGATGAGTGGTGAACTGCTCCAGCACCATAAGATCAATCACCGCCTCAGCGTCACAATTCTTCCAGGCCAGTACCCACTTCCGGCAGGCATCACGGAGCAGCTGGGCATAGACAAATGGGTGGCCGACCTTGTGGAGCATGATGGAGCAAAAACGCTGGCAGTGGTGTTCTGGAGTGCGGCTGACCCGTTGTAAGATAGCCTTCTTCAAGAACCCGTACTCCAGACAGATGTCAGCGGGGAGTTGCTGAGCTGGGCTTCCCCGGACAGCAGCGGTAGCAGCCGAATCATCCACTGGGCTTTTGGCCATTTGGAGGCTGTAGCGGTTTGCTCAAAGAGCCCCATGAATGCCTCCAGGTCACCCTGGGGCCCCATTTTGGCCAACATGAGTTGGGATACGGCCATGCCTCCTTGGTTGTAGCTGAGGACCTTTCCTGGGTTACCAGGCTCCACAATACCCGCCAGTCCTCCATTTGGGCTTGGAGGAGCTCCTGGAAGTGGCCTGGTGGTGTGTCTCTTGCATGTCAGCGAGGGCTCGGAAAACTTTGCCCAGTTGTGAGGACTCCATGGTGGCACTTCTTCCTCCAAAATCCTGGGTTTCAGCACCAGTGTAACAGGTTCGTTGAATTAGTTGACTTCAGTCTCCCACTATATGTTTTTGAAATTGTAGTTTACTGTCTTCCATCTGATAATGTGTTCTGTGCAGATTTTTAATGGCACGGCACTCAAAATCAACTTTCACATTTTGTTGATGGGTTTAAATCTGGTTTAGACCAGAAATTGTGTTTTCATACCCTTTCAGTTCACGCTGGTCAGTTTCAGGCTGGCTAGTGTTGGTTTCTGATCCTCTAGAAAATGGTTGCTGTTTGTGATGTTCGCATGAGATTCGTGATTCCTTCTGTGCTGAAGTAGATCCTGATCTTTTGGTTATAATGGCCCTACATGCATGTTTATTATGTGATTACTGTCTGTCTATATCAGGGCACCCCTGAGCATCTGATCATGCATCTAGTGGAGGAGCCATCAGTGGTGGACCCAACTTACATTGAGGACTTCCTGCTCACATACAGAACCTTTCTGTCCAGCCCAATGGAATTGGGCAAGAAACTGCTGGAATGGTTCAGAGTGGACAGTCTGAGAGACACGGTCAGTGTGTGTGTGTGTGTGTGTGTGTGGGTGTGTGGGTGTGTGTGTGTGTGTGTGTGTGTGTGTGTGTGTGTGTGTGTGTGGGTGTATGGGTTCAGGTGCTTGAATCTCTGAAACATTGTCATTTCTTCAAATCATCAAACATTAGTGTGCACTTCGAATCACATGACCTCTGGGTTCTCCTGCAGGTGTCGAGGATCATGTTGTTGTGGGTGAACAATCATTTTAATGATTTTGAAGATCACATCATGACTCAGTTTCTGGAGGACTTTGAGAAGTTACTGGATTCCTCTGTGAGTCACATGATAGACAAAATGAAATGGACAAATGTGGCAAGATTAATTCAAAGCTGAAATATGTAATTTTTTCAACTATGAGTAAGCCATTTGTCAACTATGAGTAAGCCATTTGTAGGATGATTTCACCTAAAAGTTTAACACTTTGGTTCTGTGGTGTTATAAAAATGTATCTGTTTTGAGCGTCCCATCCAGCCTAACTCAGCAACACTGTCTCAACCTATGATGTATTTTTCATAGCGCCACAGAGACAATTTTACAGAGTTTACACAGTGTTTACAGTTTCGAGAAAAATAACCTACAAGTGGCTTAATTATAGCTGTATCTGCATATTAACCCTGTAAAGCCTGATATATGAAAGAACTGTCAGAAAATTATATTTTCTTTTTACATTAAACTGTTTATAGTACCATTAGACCATTAGATTTAAAGGTCATTATCCTTCTGAGGCCCAGCAGTAAATCTTGGGGTATTATCAGAGGATTCCCTGGGCTTTTCACAGATACCAAATGTTTGAGAGTTTGGCTATGACAACTTCCTCTCCCTGGTCTATACAGATGGATTGAAATGTATCACAGTTCAATTCATCACATCAAATATAATATAACAATTTTTATCATATATATTTTATGCACCAAACACTATATTGACATTTAAAAAAAGGGAAATTGTAAAACTTTTTTTGCTGGGTCTCAGGAACTTATGGTAAGATGACATCATAATAGCTTGTAATGTAAAATAATGAGATCTTTATAATGACAGAGCAGGCTACATATATGAAAATTAACAGAAATATTAGTTTATCACTTTAAATGTATTTAAAAGTCAGAATTGTCAAATGTCTGTGATTTAGAGGTATACCTCAAAAGCCTGTTGTATAATATTTGATACATGGATTTCAACGGAATTTCAACAGAATACATGGAATTCAATTTCAATAAAATAATATACAAAATTTTAACCAAACACAAGTTGCTTATATTCAGCAAATACTCATTTTAAAATATCAGTAACAATATAATCATTAATGTCACTTTTACTTTATTAAAATCAGCAAAGCTTTCACCTAAAAAAATAAAAAAATAAAAACGAATGCATGCAATTACAAAAGCAGACATTTTTGGGAAAAATTTACAAATATTTTTCCATCAAGAAATGCCCAGAAACGTCCAACAGGTGGCAGCAGTCATCTAGTACATTGCAGACAACAGGATTTTCATAAAAATTTTGATTATGTTAATGATGCACAGGCTTTAGAAAACAACATATCAAATTTGATACAGGCAGAGTTATAGGGTTAAGGTAGTATAGGAAAAAGTACTTTAACACAGAAAAAGTTACACACTTCAGCTTTAAGCTATATCAGTACTAGAAGTCATGCTGTTGTATTGAATATCAGCACTGTGGCCGCAGATAATCAGTACCGTGCTGATATTCTGTGTGATAGCATGGTTGTGAGTTTTATATTGCTTTTATACAACAATTTTATAAACAAGTACTTATTATTTAGTCATTTACATTTTAGACCCAATAACTGGCCTTTCACTGTGTCTACTTTGGCTGCTTAAACGAAAATATTTCTAAATGAAGCCAAAGCAGGATTAACTGTTACATGTCACCAAGCAACACATAGATGATCATGAAAAACTAAAATATGAATATTCACTAATATTATTAAGTGGAAATGTGTAATATGACACCCTTATATGTAATATTCATTGGACTGATGATAGTGTGATTTATTTAAAGTTCATTAACTGTTTAATGACTCTGTCTCAGAAAATGAAGGGTCACCTGCAACTGCTGAACACTGCATCTGCTGCTAAAGCCAAGTGTCGTCAGATCACCCTGCAGAAGCCTTCCAGAGAGTCTCCACTGTACTTTGCAGTGCAGGGCGGCAGTGAGTGGGGCTTTGGTATCTTCATAGAGAGTGTACAGCGGGCCAGTAAAGCTGCAGAGGCCGGACTGAAACGAGCCGAACTGAAATCAGGTGCTGATCTCCACAAAAAAAAAAAAAAAAAATGTGTCATATTAATATATATATATATATATATATATATATATATATATATATATATATATATATATATATATACACTATATTGCCAAAAGTATTCGCTCATCTGCCTTTAGACGCATATGAACTTAAGTGACATCCCATTCTTAATCCATAGGGTTTAATATGACGTCGGCCCACCCTTTGCAGCTATAACAGCTTCAACTCTTCTGGGAAGGCTTTCCACAAGGTTTAGGAGTGTGTTTATGGGAATTTTTGACCATTCTTCCAGAAGCGCATTTGTGAGGTCAGACACTGATGTTGGACGAGAAGGCCTGGCTCGCAGTCTTCGCTCTAATTCATCCCAAAGGTCCTCTATCGGGTTGAGTTCAGGACTCTGTGCAGGCCAGTCAAGTTCTTCCACACCAAACTCGCTCATCCATGTCTTTATGGACCTTGCTTTGTGCACTGGTGCGCAGTCATGTTGGAACAGGAAGGGGCCATCCCCAAACTGTTCCCACAAAGTTGGGAGCATGGAATTGTCCAAAATCTCTTGGTATGCTGAAGCATTCAGAGTTCCTTTCACTGGAACTAAGGGGCCAAGCCCAGCTCCTGAAAAACAACCCCACACCATAATCCCCCTCCACCAAACTTCACAGTTGGCACAATGCAGTCAGACAAGTACCGTTCTCCTGGCAACTGCCAAACCCAGACTCGTCCATCAGATTGCCAGATGGAGAAGCGTGATTCGTCACTCCAGAGAACGCGTCTCCACTGCTCTAGAGTCCAGTGGCGGCGTGCTTTACACCACTGCATCCGACGCTTTGCATTGCACTTGGTGATGTATGGCTTGGATGCAGCTGCTCAGCCATGGAAACCCATTCCATGAAGCTCTCTATGCACTGTTCTTGAGCTAATCTGAAGGCCACATGAACTTTGGAGGTCTGTAGCGATTGACTCTGCAGAAAGTTGGCGACCTCTGTGCACTATGCGCCTCAGCATCCGCTGACCCCGCTCTGTCATTTTACTTCGTGGCTGAGTTGCTGTCATTCCCAATCGCTTCCACTTTGTTATAATACCACTGACAGTTGACTGTGGAATATTTAGTAGCGAGGAAATTTCACGACTGGACTTGTTGCACAGGTGGCATCCTATCACAGTACCACGCTGGAATTCACTGAGCTCCTGAGAGCGGCCCATTCTTTCACAAATGTTTGTAGAAGCAGTCTGCATGCCTAGGTGCTTCATTTTATACACCTGTGGCCATGGAAGTGATTGGAACACCTGAATTCAATTATTTGGATGGGTGAGCGAATACTTTTGGCAATATAGTGTATATATATTATCCTGTTTCTCCTGATGTCTCTTGTTCAGATAATAGAGATCAATGGGCAGAACTTTTCAGAATTCTTTCTTCAGAAAAATCTCATACTCCAAAGCGATGGACATCCTGAAGAACAATACGCACCTTGCTCTGATTGTAAAGACTAACATCTTTGGTACGTCACAGAATGTGTAGAAATGCATTGAAAAAAATAAAATAAATAAATAAATAAAAGCAAACTCATTTTAATACTATCGCTCAATTTCCATTTATGTGGCTGTTGCGCTGGGTAGCTCCACTCAAAGTCAAATCTCATTGGTCTAAAATCTCAATGCGATTGGTAAGAACATGGTGTAAAACATGAATACAGTACATCAGGTTTTACATTCACAGGCTCAAGAATGAAAGGTTTCCTTAGAATTTTAAAACGTGCATTTTTTCATGCACTTTCATGTAATCCTTCATCGAAATTGCGCAGTGTCGTGCAGGCTGGCTTCTTAAGGCTTGTTTATACTTCTGTGTCAAACCTATGGCATGGCCTCCGTGTGGTGGCCTAAACAGTTGTTTGCATTTATAGTTCTGCGATGGTGTGTCTACGTCGTTCTTTGAATACACAGCTAAAATGCTAGTGTATTGAGAAAAATGCCTTTATTTCAAAAATATTTATTCATTTTATAAATAAAAAAAAGCTATTTGAATCATGGATTCAGAGTATTTATTAAATTATTGTAGCATTAAAAACGAATCTATTAATGTATGTGAACTTATGAGATTTAGATACATATTAGGCTATTTATTATACATGGTCTTGAGTCACTTGAATAATGTAAATCAATATTTTGACATACTTTGAGTCACCTTTGGCTTGCTTACTGAGGGCCTAAAGACAAATAATTTATATATTTATATAAGTATAATATTTAATAATGTTTTTCGTTTAAAGTGCTCATTGAGGACTTTAAGACATTACAAACATTACAGCATCAATTTCTGTTACAGCATAATTTTCTTTAAAGCTGCTTTGAAACGATGTGTGTTGTGAAATTGTTATACAAATAAAAATTACTTGACTTTGAATTTACTTTCCAGCTCCATGCAGGAATAATAATAATAATAAAAAAAACATCTAGAATTAATAACTATTAATTGGCCAACCCAAAATGGGTGTCATTCTAGGAAATATTTTTTAATTAGAAGAGCTCAGTTTTTGTAACTTTATGAAATATGATTTTTTACTGTACACTATATTGTCAAACACATGGTCAAAACATACAGATCGTAAAGGTATCTAGTAGAATACAACAAATATTGTTTCACTCGCATACCAAAAAATAAAATTAAATACATTTATACATATGTGGGCTGGGAAATTTAATGTGTAAATTTCTGCAATTAATTGTTGACTGTTTAGTGTGCAAAAAATACATACAAAAATAACGCAATTATTTCAGTGTCTGTTTCACTTCCTGAAACTTCACTGACTTCACAAACTTCAATGTTTTTTCCCCACTTCCTTTGGCTAAAATTGCCATATATAAATGTGTACACAAGGTACACAGGAGGAACACGCTCAACTCGACTGCACATCCTAGCTCAGAGACTGATTTTGTTGAGCAGTGCATACTTATTCATTACACACAACGCATGTCCGAGGCATAATATACACAGGAGCGGACTTACAGTATGGAAAATGGAGACTTTACCTGCAAGCGGTGAACCAGGTGTGGGAGAGATATGAGCAAGCTAACGTATCTCTTCGCATCGCCCAAAAATGCTTACTCACTGTCTGAACCAGTGTCAACAGTGAAACTGTGTGAGAGAGACCCACCATGTGCACGATAGAGACAGAACAGCAGCCATAAAAAATAGTTTTGAGATTTTAAACCTCAGCATTCAATTTGTATAGCACTTTTCACAACACACATCATTTCAAAGCAGCTTAACAGAAAATCATGTATTAACAGAAAATTAAAACTGTAAAATCTATAAAGTCTTAGAGTCATCATTGTGTAGTTTGATTAAATATGACTGTAAATTGTGTATAAAAATAAATAATTAAATCATAATCGTATTTAGAACCCCAGTGAGCAAGCCGAAGGCGACTGTGGCAAGAAACACAAAACTCAAAAAAATGTTGGTTAATGGAGAAAAATAACCTTGGGAGAAACCAAGCTCACTGTGGGGCCAGTTCCTCTCTGGCTAACCAGCATGAATATAATGCCACTATTAGTTATTTATGTGCAGTGCAGGTCATGGTTTAAAATTAGTAAACTAAGTAAGTGTTAAGGGCCAGTGTTTATACAAAGATTTTGTATGAACTATAAGATTAATGTCTAATGTCTTTGAAGTTCAGCCTGGATTAACTGCAGAAGTTCACATGTATGCATTGTCCTTTGTTAGTTGGTCGATGAAGGCTTTTGTTGGCAAATAATTGAAAGCCTATGTATTCAATTTTCATTTATAATTTATGTCATAATTTAGCAATTAAAGGTGGAAGAATGCTGTTCTACAAACACTGGAAATTTGATTTTCAAAGGAAATATTGGTATAAAATATAACACCTAAGTTCTTCGCTGTAGAAGACAATGTAACACTACATACATCAAGAGTCAAATTATATTTTAGCAGCTTATTTTTTAGAGGCTATTGGTCCAATAATCAGTACCTCTGTTTTGTTGGAATTGAGTAGAAGGAAATTTCTTGCCATTCAGTTTTTGATTTCATTGATACACTCTGCTAATTTAGAGAATTGTGAAATTTCGTCAGGTTTCGAAGAAGTATAAAGTTGGGTATCATCGGCATAATAGTGGAAACTTATTCCATGATTCCTGATAATATCTCCCAGGGGAAGCATATATAAGGAGAAAAGCAGAGGCCCTAAAAAAAGAATACTTTAACCTCCTGAGACCCCGTGTCCACCTGTGTGGACATTACTTTTTGGCTTTGACCAATATGGCTACGATAGACGTCTAGAAATGGAGTGCAATGAATTACATAAACTATAGCATTATTGTGCTAACAGTGTGTGAACATGTGCTGAAAGTTCCCAAGAGCAGAAGAACAGTTCAAAGGATTTATTAACAATAAATGATAACTTCAACTGTGCTGGCAAAGACTGGAGATCCCAGCACTGGCTGCAGTTGAGGGATGGAGTTTTGGGTATGAGTGCATGCAGATTCGTAGGAATCCTCCATAGAAGCGTAGTGAGGTGCAGAGAACATGTCCAGCAGATTGGAAGGCAATAACTTAGTTATTTATATATATATGTAAGGGGGTTCGAGGGAAAGGAGGAGGCGAGAACCGGCTTGACAACTTAAATAATAATTTAATAAACAATTTAACCAAAAACACACCACCATAAACACACACAGTACAGCTGCCTGTAATTCTCTCTCTCTCGAACTGTCGTCCCCGGCCGCCTTTATCCCTCGCGTGCCCCATCAGGCTGATTGGGGACCGGGCGTGCGTCATTCCAGCCCGGCCCCGCCCTCCTCGGCTCTACAGTATATATACTGTATATATTGAGAAAAAGCCCCAAGAAAAAAGCACAGAGTTTAAAGTTGTGAAAAGATGACTTTACATAAACAGAATATAAAAACATCAGATGCTTCTGATTAAAACCGTATATGATGCATACAATATTATGTTGTCTGGCATGCAGAGAGAAAATAAATGAGGCATATACTGTATGCTTTCTCTTGAGTCGCTTAAATATTAATAAATACATATTTTGGCATACATTTGCCACACTGTGCTGAAGAAAAAAAAATATAATTAATAACGAAGTTTTAATGCTTTGAAGCTGGACTTTGCAATGCATATAGGCAATATAACCATCTCTGAAAAGCTGATTTTTAATTTTCTGTCAAATTAAAAGTGTTCTGTTTTCGTGACTTATTAAATAGGATATTTTACTGTACACCATACTGTCAAACATACGGTCAAAAAAATGTTACATATTGGAAAGTTCTCGAGTAGAATACAACCAATATTGTGTCACTCACATAACGAATATATATTGAGTAAAATCCCAGAGAAATAAAGCACAGTTCATAAGTTATAAACAGATGTTTTTTGTTGTGTTTTCATTTGTAACTTCATGAAACATAAACAGTATAGAAAAACAGCAGATGTTCCCAATTAAAACAACACTCCCGAGTCCAAATACAATGTGATATAGTGCACAGATCATAAAATAATCTTGGAGTAAATACGCAAAGCCTACTATGGCGTAGATTCGACGCAGAAGTATAAATTGGACTTTAGAATTAAAATGAATTTGCTGCACTTCTAACAATATCCACCAGGTTCATTGCGACAAAAGAGGAAGATCTCACGCCCCTCCATTGTATACAGTTACAAGTAGCCTACTGCGTCTTTTGTGGATGCGTCATACAGTTTCTTATGTGCATTTTGTTATAACCTGGCATTAGAATATTTTTAAATGTAGGCTACAATTCGCATTGATGAGAAACACTGGACTGCATAGGGGATTGAAAGCGAGACTGATTTTATAACGAGTGTTTTCAAAGTGTGTGATATATGCATGTATTGCAGTGTGGCCATAAGTTCCTTGAAAAAATGTATTGGGCTATTTTAAAAGATATACATCTTTCATTATGTAGGGCAAATTCATTTTTGTTTTTAAATCATGTTTTATATGGATATGAATAGTTAATTTCACTGCAAAGAGCATTTTGCAAATAGTTGTCTCGTTTCATAAATAAAAACGTGTAATGTTAAAAAGTATTATTGAGAGTTGATTAAAAAACACTGACTATTCCCTGATTTCCTAGAGGGCCGGTGGATTCTTAAATTTTAGCTTATCATTCGCAATTCTTTATGTGATGAGCATAGTTCATTCCCTCATTAAAGATGCTAAGCACACAGTTTTGGGTATTATTATAGAAATTAAATTTTTTATCATTTTTTCATTGCCAAATCGAAGCATTTATTAATTTCTACACCCCTGACTGTACATCACATCTCTGTTGTAGTTTTCAAAGAGCTTCAGAGCCGTGTGAACGGTAGTCCTCATATCCCCAAGATTCAAGAGAAGAAGAGCAACCACTTCTCCATCCCCGGTCTGCCTGGAGACATGGAGTTTCCTAGCGAGCACAAGAGCCACAAGAAGATGAAGGCCAATACAGTGTCTGGAGGATGTAACAAGATCCGTAAGATGCTCGAGAAGACCAGATTCAGCATTCTGCCAACGAAACCTTTCAGGTAACACTTAAGACAAATAAAGCCCTGTGTGGAGCTTGTGCAAGAGTTGCTTGGTGTTCATGAGGAAATTGAACATTCACTCTATACTCTGAAAAGCCTCAATTATACTCTATAATGAACACAAATATACTCTATATAACTGTGCTTTACTGGTTGTTTAGATCAGTGTTACTATCAGAAATAATTGGTAATTATTTCTTTAGTTATTAATTAATATTTAAATTAATTAATTGAATCTAACTCATTAAAACCTCATATGGGGCTCCAGTAAATGTAGTGCGCTATGTTTAGGAGCAAGTTTGGTTATTAGCAATAATTAATAATTATCAAAGATAATTATTAATTATTAAAATCAATAGAACATTGATGAGAATCAATGTTAGCTTTTCTAATCCTTTAAATCAACAATTATCAAAGATAATCGTTAATTGTTAACATCGATGAAACATTAATTAAAATTAACACTAGCTTATTGATCATTCAAATTCAACAATCATCAAATATAATTATCAATTATCAAAAATCAATAGAATCAACAGTCTCAATATTAGATTGTTTTCTTAGGAAAATCGACATCCGAAGAATATCGATTTTCAGGAAAAAAAAACAATGAATGAAGGCTTGAATCCTAGCACTGACATCCCGTCAGCATGACACAGGTGTATGCAAAACAAACCAAAACTCTTCTCTTTGTAATATAACAGTTTATTTATGCAGTAATATCAATTAATAATTAATACAATGCAGTCAATAAACTTCCGACTTACAACTACAAACTATACAGTGATATGATTAGATATGGAAACTAAAATAATCCTATAACACATAGGGTGTGTGTGTGAGAGTGTGTGTGTGTGTGTGTAAGGAGGGACGCGCACAAAATGGCGGACGTGACTCTCGTGGAGAGTATGTCACGCGAGACTTCCGGCCAGGGAATATGGCCGCGAATGTGGGCGGAGAGAAACCAGTCAATAGTAGCTTAGGGACGAAGCTGAGCTTTATCACGAAGCTATCTACTAGCCAAAAATGTGTGCCAGAATGTTTGTGAGGGGTCGCACGCGCGTGTGTGTGTGTGTGTGGTTAGTACGAGAGAGAGAATTAAGTGACGGCCCCAAAGCCGATTTCGCGATCATGGGAGAGAAAGCAGCTGTTAGTTTATCACTCAGAGACGCGGTGGATGGCTCGTAAACCGTACCGTGTTCTTTGATTCTTTAATGGATAAACTCAGTTTGCCGGTCTCACCCACGATGGCGGAAATGCACAACAGCCCAATGTGGTTGGACCACAATACAGCAAATCAGATTTGTGATAATTAATACCCTGAGTATTAATAATGAGCGGACATGGCGGTCCGTAAACTGTACAAGCAAAAACCTTGAAACACAAGAATAACACACTATATTCTGTCTCTGCCCAGACGTAAACCTCTTACTTGAATCGCATGAGGATGTAGAATGTGTGTTCATCCGTCCTTTAACTTAGACTCGGTTCCTTGAGGCTCGGGTGATGACGGGAGGCCGTTTCCTCGCTCTGTCGGCGGGCGGTACTGCTGCTGATTCTCGGCAGGGTGGCGGAGAAATCAGTGACGTCGACTCGATTTAGAGTGTTCGGTGGAACACAGAGTAATCTCAACTCGTCCAGCGAGATGGAGATTGTATGGCCACAGTTTCAAGTCGGACGTTACTTCCTTGTGCCACGAGGCTGCACCTGAGAGCAGCGATGAGCTGCGTCTACACACGGCGAGCAAAGTTGCTGGAAGCAAATCCCGGAAGCATTTCAGAGGTATTTCTATTCCTGATGATGTCATGGTTGAGGGACGTTCTGTTGTGTGCCTCATCCAATAGGAGTTGAGAGTTCGATCCTTTGGAGAGCAAGGCTTCATGGGATTTGTAGTCTGTTTTGGACTGCCTTTGTTTGATTTTGGCGCGGTTTTTATCAGTAAGATTTACGACTTGTTATGTGGGGGCCTGAGTTAGGTTTTACGACTGTGTTAGGCCTGCCTTTGTCTTCTATCTGACTACATGAGGCCCAACATAATATAGTTTGTGAATGCAGACACTTATAGCTATGCAAACTCCCCATTCACTGTTTATCTCTCTCTGATCTTTAAGTTATTCTCCTGAACAACAAGTTTCAGAAAGGACATGTTTTCTTCACCGGTTTAACTCAGACATCATGAAAAGCTCTTGATTGGCATCTCTCAAAGCTCATCAGTGCTGTATTCTGAGCAGATGGCACAAGCAGACCACCACACTGATAACTTGAGCTGCTGTCATTTATTTTTGTATCTACCGGCAAATTAAGTCAGAGTTTCTCAGAGTTTAAAGTGAACGTTAAATCAAAACTGGCTGTTTACTTCCTTTTTACATGTTCCTGACTTTATTGTAGATGATTCGTTGGTGCATATTACAGTATGTAAAGGAATAAAAAAAAGTCTTAGTTAAGGGCTTTTAACTATAAACAAGACCAAAATACACTTCAGACTTATTTTGAAATGTCTGTGCTCCCAGCGGCTCAAACAAAAAGACAAGGGAAGCAAAATATGTGCTTGCTGTACAATCAAGAAAGTGAAAGTTATTTAAACATTGTTTTTGTTTGTTTGTTTGTTTTTTTCAGGCAAATAGCTATTTAGGCATTATTTTAGGCTAATGTATGCCCGTTTTCACCATCCAATCTATTCCTGATGGAATTCCTGATGCAATCAAGTCCTGCCCTTTAATATTCCCCTACAGAAGCTCACTTATATATCTTAATATTGAAATAAATATTTTATTTTCAGCTCAAAAACAGTGAACAGCAGTTTCATATGTACAAGACTTTAACCTTCAGTCCACAGAAATGTAAGCGCAGTGTAGTTCTAGCGGGAAGACTAGCAGCTGTACATCATCGCACCATTAGCTAGGTAACTCCTAGCCAATCCTATGTAACCGAACCCTAACCCATTGCCTTATAAGTTTGCTCACAATCTATTTTTCAATATAGCTTCCTACGCTCCCTCATCTGCTCTCTTTGAAATTTATCCCATCGTTATGGCCAGCGTTATATGGGGTTCCCTTTGGACACGCAAACATGTCATAGTTTTGCGACAGTTCCGCAGTCGTCACTATAATCAATAAAGGCCGGTCCTCCTCTAGCCATCATGTCCTTTATGAGACATCTGACTTGGCAGAGCATTTCCTGCAACTTCATTATCTCAGCCAGACACATTCCTGGGTTTTTCAATGTAATCGCTGACTCCCTCCCTCTCTCGTTTCGCTTCCAGGAGTTCCACAGACCATGCCCCCCCGCCAGCAAAAAAAATAAATATTCCCTTCCACCACTCTCAGACCTCCTGCTGGATTAAGCCTCTCCTTATTACCCCATTTAAATTCTGCTCCAACTGTCATGCAGAAAGGACTTGCCCGGTCCACACTTCCTACAACTCCGCCTGGGCCCACTATTCCTCCTCCTGCCAATCACACAGTACTCCTCTATTTTCCATCCTGATCTCCCAGTGTGCGTGTTCATTTCCTTTTGCTTTCATACTAGACATCTCAAATTTCCACCCCTTTCATCACTCCATCCCCCATGTCACACTACTGGATCAGAAACCACCTCACCGCACCCTAAAACATTGTGGTCTCTCCCCTCATGAGAGACCACAATGAATGATAAAATGATATATCGGACGACCTCTAGACCACAGTGAACAAAATATGTTTTTTTTTTTCTTGCAATATTTTGGTCATGTGGGTTGTATTTTAACTATGTTGGAGTGATGTCAGAATGATTATATGATGTATATATGAACTTATGGCATGTGAAGTGTAGTTCCTGTAGCTGTGTAAGTGATGCTGTCCAGCTCTCACTATGGATCACGTGTCTCTCTCCACTCTGAAAGGAAGACAGCAGCATCCTAATTAGCCTGTGTGTGTAAAGGTTCTGATTGACACAAAGTTTACTCAAGATACTGTGCTGTTTCCTGCCAAACACTCACCCAAATTCTGATGTGTGTCTGTGTCCTCAATCTGTTACTCTGTCATTCATGGAGTATGTGTGTGTGTGTGTGTGTGTGTGGGTGTGGGTGTGTGGGTGGGTTTGGGTGGTTTACGAGGACATTTTTTAGGTTACAAACTGGTAATTACAAGGGTATTATGCTGTAAATGTGGTTTATGAGGGCATTTCTAGTGTCCCCATAATTCAAATCGCTTAAAAAACATAATAAATTATGCTTTTTTGAGAATGTAAAAATGCAGAAAGTTTTTGTGAGGGTTAGGTGTAGGGGTAGGGTTAGGAGATAGAATCTATAGTTCATACAGTATAAAAATCATTATGTCTGTGGAGAGTCCTCATAAGGATAGCCACACCAACGTGTGTGTGTGTGTGTGTGTGTGTGTGTGTGTGTGTGTGTGTGTGTATGTGTGTGTTTTAGTGATGTCCATCAGTGTGAATAACAACATTACATGTTTAGTTCACCCAAAAATGACATTTCTGTCATTTACTCACCCTCATGGCATTCCAATCCTGTATGACTTTTTCTTCCAAGGAACACAAAGGTCAGTTTTTGCAGTATATTTTGGCTGCTGTTTTCCATATAATAAAAGTGAATGGGGACTGAGTCTGTCAAGCTCCAAAAAGCCCTATAAAATTAATCAATATGACTTGTGCACTATATTCCAAGTCTTCTGAAGACATATGATAACTTTGCGTAAAAGACAGACCAACATTTTTGTCATTTTTTTCCTAATCGTACCCTTAGACCAGGGGTTCTCAACGGGGGCGTTCAAAGGATGCCAGGGGGCGCTGAGAGCAAATTAGTAGATGGGGGCATTAGGTTACAAATGGGGGGTGTTTATCAGTCATAATAATCAAATCTATCGTCAAGTTCCTCTTTGCTTTAAAACGTTTACCTAGACTTGGAGTATATCAGTTGGTTCTTAATTATACAGGTTGGTACGCATTTGTAACGCAGTTCATCTGATTTTGAAGTCTAGAGATGCATCTGAAGTATCTGGTTTAGCAGCGTCAAATACACAGGGGTAAGGGAATGAAGTAGGGGGGCGTTCATTAAAAATAGGTTGAGAACCACTGCCTTAGACCGTGTCTGTTGGTGCCCTATGGTTAAATGCAAATGTTTCAGTGAATAATGATTTACATTTCGATCTGTTGCTCATATAAAGCTATTGTATGGCTTCAGAAAACTTGCAATATAGAGCACAAGTAGTATGGACTAATTTTTATGGGTGAACTGTTCCTTCATACTAGTGCTGGTGCTGGTCTGTCAGTTTGAAAAGCTTCTCCATCAGCTGAATTCATTGTAACCCAATGTGTGTTACATTAATTGCATATTTGGAATAGTACTATGTTGTAGTAGAATGTGTTAAATGAAATCTCTCTGTGTGTCTACAGTGATGGTATGGCTCAGTCTCAGGATGACAGTATCGTGGGCACTAAACAGTGCCACCACAGCGTGGCGATTGTGTCCATCCCAGGCAGCCTGTCCTCCAGCAGTCCTGACCTGCTGCAGCCTTTGACCAGCACACTGGACTTCACCAACGCTTCAGGTAACATATCACAGAATTTACGTCTCATTTAAATTTGAGCTTGACTGATATCTAGAGAACAGGGTGGCCAATGGCCGATAGAATGATAATATATACTGTACAGTACGTACCTATGACCAGTAAGGGATAGTGTACAGTTTGCTTCACATCAGGGTTCTGATCATCCTGTCTTGGGTTATTTTGCTAAATTTACTGAATGTACATCAGATGGCTAGCACATACACTCCTAGTTTGGAGACCCTAAAACTAGAATAAATAATACACCATAAGAAAAGTTCTGGCTCATTTCTGAAGAAAGCATTTTCTTAATAATAGTTCTGGTAAGGAAACTAATACTAATAAAATAAATGTAAATGTAAATAAGGTGAATCTAAGTCAGCATGTATCTGTTGCATCACTTCACTGCTTGCTCGCTTCAGTTAGAATAGGATATGCATTCTTTATGCATGCAACACATGCAAACAGCAGAAAATGCTGGATAAAGTTTTTTTGTTTTTTTTCAGAACCACTTCAGTTCTGGAATCAGAGCAATGTGGGAAGCGATAGAATCTTACAGTTTTGACTTGAAACTGTATTATGCAATGTTCAGTGTAAAGAAATCTTTGGTAACACTTTCTATGAAGCCCATATTTATAATGCATTGTAAAGTCATTATAATGCATTCATAATGTCTCATAATACATCTTATAATATGTTATAACTTCTCATAAATAATTGTAACTACAGTTATAATACATTATAATACTTAGCCTAGCCATAGTTACACCTAAAAGAGTATAATGCATTATAACACAATAAACATCCAGTTTTATCCTCAAAAGTTGTAATGCAGTTTACATTATATATTAGATATTGTAAAAGTGCTGTCTACAAAAGCAGCATAGTGTAAACAGTCATAAGGATTGACGTGATCATATGCCATTATTATTGGTCTTGACCTGCTTTAAGTAAAGTTACAAAAGCAATGTCTTCTTATCTGCAGTCATAAAATTAATTTGTAATATACAATACATTACAAGTCAAGCTTATATAATGTAATTTATAGAAAAATGCAAAGAATAAAAAAGTAACAAAGACAGAAAGAAAAACACTTGTAAAGCTACAAGGTACTTAAAACATATGTCATCTTATGGATGTCAATAAAGACATTGCTTTAGTCACTTTACTTAAAGCATACTTAATATATATAATAAAAATACATATAATGCAGTGGCGGCCCGTGCATTAAAAGGAGGTCTATAATACCTGGAAAAATCTATCTAATAATATTTGCGATTTAAATGTTGCTTGCAATAAATTTCGTTTCGTCAGGGTACACGATTATGCTGTGTTCCATTCAAGTTGTATGTGGGATATTCCTACTTGATATCTCCGACCATAAATTCATTCTTTATATGTGCACAAGTAATGGAGTCACAGATCAACTTTGATGAACCGATTTATTGTCTTGTCTCTCTGGCCCCTTTTTACCAATGCCCGTTTGTTGCTTTCTTCTATCAAAAACCCCCGCTTTTCTTGTCTCCGCCTCCCATATCCATTTCCTAACATCCGGCCTCACACATTTATGTATATGTGCTACACACACATATTCTACATCTTTCCCCTTTTAAAGAGAACATATATAACATAGCATGAAATTAAGAGAAATGCAGCATAGCAGTGAACAGTAACATGTAACATTATACACCCTCCTATTGTAAACAAAAGATTATGTGTAAGATATCAGTTTGTGATAAAGTCTTTGAACTTTGCATTAGGTTTGCACACTCTTTCAGATCGAGTAACAACTAGTGGGGCTTGTGAGTCTGAAACCTCTTGCCTGCAACTGTCAGTGTTTTGTGGTAGTGGTGTGTTACATCCATTTTCGGAAGTGTCATTTGGCACCACATTCCCTGGCCATGCTTGGGGTTCTGATGAGATCATCGTAGGACAGTATGACTCAGCTACCTTTAGGAGGTGACGGCAGTTCCTTACATTGGTCTTACCATCGGACTGGACGACAGCTGTTGGGTTGGTGGGCCTTCCCATAAATCGTAGCCAGTTTGTCAAACCCATGGGTTGTCTCCATCCTTACCGCCTGCCCAGGCTCCAGAGGTGAAAGCTGTCTGGCAGATTTGTCATGGCTTCTCTTTCCTTTTTGTCTGAGCATAAATAAAGCAGCCTGAACATCAGTCTCAACTCTTGGCATGAGCTGGGATTCTACCATGGGGATCAGAGTCCTGGTGTGTCGTGACAGTAAACGCTGCGCTAGAGAAGGCATGCCATTCCTGGGTGTGTTGCGTAGGTTGAGCAAAGCCACATAAATGTCAGAACCATCACGTGCACATTTCTCTAGGAGATGCTTGGCTGACCCGACACCACGCTCCGCCAGACCATTGGATCTAGTGTAATTGGGACTGCTCGTTACATGCTGGAAATCCCACTGGTGAGCAAAGTTCTTAAATTCTCTACTTGAAAATGATGTTGCATTGTCAGTAATCAGTTGGTGGGGAATCCCATGTACAGAGAATTGCCCCTTTAACTTGCTAACTTGCAGATAACAGTGTTACTGGAGAGGTTTGGGAGAGCATCAAACTCCCACCAGCCAGAGTATGAGTCCACCAAGACCAGGTAATTCTTGCCTGCCCACTCAAATATGTCAGCTGCTGTGATGGACCATGGTCCGTGAGGTATCTGGTGAAGTTGTAAGGGTTCTCTCATCTGGTGCTGTCTTAGAGCATTGCACGGGGCACATCTGGAAACTTCTCTTTCAGTGTCACTGTACATAGAAGGCCAGAACATGGTTTCATGTGCCCTTCACTTAGTGGACTGAATACCAGGGTGACCTTGATGGAGCTGTGTCAGGTAGTATTTCTGGAGAGAGTGTGGGATTACATACCTCTGACCATGCAGAATTAATCCATCATGCACTGTCAATTCATCCCTCATAGCGTAAAACGGTCGGATGTCATGTGGACTTCCTTAGATGAATCAGGCCATCCATTGAGAATGGTGTCCGCAAGGTGTTTCCAGATGGGATCTGCCTGTGTGCTTTGTTTAAGTTACTCAATCCTTCTGGACGACAACACCCCTTCCGGAGCTAAGACGTCATAGTCCTCAATAGCTCCAGGATTGTCTGTGGTGTGGAGGTGTGTACGTGAAAGAGCATCCACAACATACAGTTCACGGCCTCGTTTATAGATCACATTCAGGTAGTAGCGCTGAAGCTTGAGCATCATTCGCCGGATGTGCACTGACGCTGTGTGCAGAGGCTTTCTTAGTATGGTTGTGAGTGGCTGATGATCCGTTTCCACTGTCACTGGGCGGCCATAAATATAATCGTGGAATTTTGCACAAGCAGAGACTAGTCCCAGGAGCTCTTTCTCAATTTGTGCATAGCATGCTTCAGTCTCAGTGAGGGCTCTTGATGTGAATGCCACAGGCCTGCCATCTTGAAGACAAACTGCACCAAGACAGTGCTGCGAAGCGTCAGCAGTCAATATCACCGGCTTGTGCACATAAAAATACTGTAGGACTGGTGGGCTTGTCAGATGTGCTTTGAGTGTGTCCACAGCAACAGCATGTTGTTCAGTCCAACACAATTCAGCATCTTGGCGCAGGAGCTGACGGAGGGGAGACGTTATCTCACTGTAGTGATGCATGAACTTTGAGAGGTAGTTGGTCATGCCGAGAAACCTTTGCAATCCATGTTTGTCTTCTGGGGCAGGCATTTGATGGATGGCCTTAGTTTTCTCTGGGTCTGGCTTGACACCCTTATCTGTGAGAAGGTGGCCCACATACAGCACCTCAGAGACCCTGAATCGACATTTTGTTGGGTTGAGCTGCAGGTTGATGGCTCTGACATGGTCTAGTATGCATTTAAGTCATTTGTCCTGTTCCTCAACAGACGAACCCCAGATCAAGATATCATCCACGACTATTTCACATGGCTGTCCAGCAAAGAGCTGTTCCATGCATCTTTGAAATACTTCACTTCCAGTTGAAATCCCATATGGCATCCGTAAAAACTTGTACCTTCCGAACGGGGTCATAAACATTGTGAGTTATGATGATTCTTCATCCAGAGGAATTTGCCAGAATCCACACTTTGCATCTAAAATGCTGAAGATTTTTGCCCATGGCATATCAGTGATCACTTGCTCTACAGTCTTTAATGGGTGATGAGGCCTCAAGAGAGCCTTATTAAGATTAATTAATTTAATTAATTAATTAATTAATTAATTAATTTTCTTTATTTATCACACATTATACATTTGCACATATACGGTGAAATTCTTCTTTTTCACATATCCCAGCTAGGCTGGGGTCAGAGTGCAGGGTCAGCCATGATACGGCGCCCCTGGAGCAGATAGGGTTAAGGGCCTTGCTCAAGGGCCCAACAGTGGCATCTTGGCGGTGCTGGGGCTTGAACCCCCGACCTTCTGATCAGTAACCCAGAGCCTTAACCGCTGAGCTACCACTGCCCCCTAAGGTCAATGCATATGCATACCGTGCCATCCTTCTTAAATGCAGCTGCCATGGCTGACACCCAAGGAGTATCCTCCTCCACTGGCAAGATGATGCCCAGTCTGGTCATTCTTTCTAGTTCTTGGGCAACATTGTCTTTCATAGCCAGCGGGATCCTTCTGGGGGCACACACAGTGTGATGCACCGATTCATCCAAGCGCATGTGATACGTGATTGGAAACTTACCAACAGTTTCAGTACGAAACAGGTCCTCATAATCAGTCATCTCAGCAGCCTGTTGTTGTACAGCATGTACCTCTGGGCTGAGTTGTATGATATTTAACCTCATGCTGTCTGGTAAGCCTAACAGACTTTTAACATTTCTATCCACTATGTGGAATAACAACTTGCCCCCTGAGCGAGCCAGGGTAGCTGTACCCAGTGTCTGAACTGATCTCTTCATTTATTCTATGCATGTTTTTCTACTAGTTCCACTAGATGGCACCATCCACCCACCTGTGTTTTGAGGCTTGGATCTACAGCACTTTGCAAAGTGATTCCATGTGTTGCACGAGTTACAACATTTGTTAAAAACTGGGCATTTGTTGCGCTCAGTAGAGTGTTCACCACCACAGTTGCTGCATCGACTTTTGCTGTGCTGCACCACAAACACTTTAACATTTTTTTAAGTTCCTTAGTGCCCCTTTCAGACCTCTCAAACAACATACATATTCAGATGGCTGATTCCAGTGTCAAGTCTTTTTCCCTTAATAACTGAGCACGAACTGCATCATTGTGGATGCCACAGACAATTCTGTCATGTATTAGTTCATCTGTTAGCGCACCAAAATCACATTTTTTAGCCAGCAGTCTCAATGTGGCCACGTAGAATTGAATTCCTTCGTCAGGTTTTTGAGCCATCATGTTGAATGCACGTCTGTCCATTATAATGTTCTGTTCTGGTAAGCATATTTCATCAAACGCATAAAATTTCTTGATTAACACATTAGGATCTTCTTTGTCCTCACCCTCTTGAAAGTGAAATGACTTATATTTATCTAGTGCATCCGAACCAGCCAAATTGAACAGAGTGCAAGCTTGCACCTTTTTTGAATTGTCCGAAAGTCCCACTTTGCTGTACACTTCCCATTCCCTCTTGAATTTCAGCCAGTTGTTAGCGATGTCATCATCAAAGACGAGCGGTTCTATGCACCATGTGCACAAGTAATGAAGGATTCACAGATCAACTTTGATGAACCGATTTATTGTCTTGTCTCTCGGGCCCCTTTTTACCACTGCCCTAACTTAGCTTGTTGCTTTCTTCTATCAAAAACCCCCGCCTTTCTTGTCTACGCCCCCCATGTCCATTTACTAACATCCAGCCTCACACATTTATGTATATGTGCTATACACACATATTCTACACATTCCATTCCCTGATATTTGGAAGATGACATTTAAGGAAACAAACCTGCAATGCTCCCGTTAACTTAGCAGGGGTTTAACTCTCATTAGAGATAAACAATGCTGCAGCGCTAGCATTTGTGCTTCAGGTGTACAATTATCAAAAGAGATTATAATGTTTTATACACCTGTTTCTGCAGGTGTTTGTGAAACAAGCTTTAATATCATGTAATGTGGAAACAAACTCATTTATCGATATTACTTAATAAAGTGAACGTTTATCACTTACTTTTTATATCTCTCAGAGTTTCAACATGTTTGTGTGACATTAAGCCCCTGCATCTCTGCGAAATCGGAGTTGAGAATTTCTGCACGAGCCTACAAATTGTAATTCTGACTTCAAGATGCATTCCATTGCACTTTTCCTAGTAGGAAGTTGTAAAATCCGACTTTCCGAGTTGAATGGAACGCAGCAGTACTTTTCAAAACTGATACTGAATGCTCAAGCAGCCTAATTTACACTTAGAAAACTCCTGATGTTGCTATAACAATGCAAAAAGCACTTACCAATTTGCTTGAAGTGAAAATCAGTCCTTCTTTCCTGATTAATAAATTAAGCAATCATATGGTCATGCAGAACATCTCGTGTTTTTAAATCCATAAGGATCTCTTTCCCAATGGTGATAGCGGTAGTAATGACAGTTGACTCGTTAGCAAGATCTCTTCGCTTTCAAATTACATCACTTAAAGCGTGATTGCGTCACTCAAGGCCAGCTAGAAGGCCTCAACCGGGACATATCCTAAAGATCACACCCACCGAGAACAAATAAATTAATCGGATTGGCTGATTAATCTGACAATCTGACTTTAGTTGCCCATTCATTTGCACTGTTGAGGGATTCTGTGGAAATTCTGAAGGCCTGATGGGGTGGAGCTCAAACTCACACGCTGCTTTGGGCATGTGATAAGTGAAACAGTTGTCATGCTTCACTTGTAAGCATCAAGGAATAAATTCTGACTGGATAAACTTTTCATTTTTCTCTATTTGTTTGTAGATTAATTAAGAATGGAAAGCAATTAAAAATACATAGGCAAAAAGGTGATTGAGAATGAAAGGATGAAAAATATTTATTTATTTTGCATGTTAGGCCAGCAGAGAAGACTTTGCTGGCCCTGAGAATTCTCCACTAATATAATGCATAATAACTTCTAAAGATATAATTTGATGTTGGTCATGGTATAATGCATTAGATTCTATGGTATAACTACGAATAGGTAAGTATTATAATTGTGGTTACAATTATTTATGAGAAGTTACAACATTATTATATGAGACATTATGAATGCATTATAATGACTTTACAATGCATCATAAATATGGGCTTCATAGAAAGTGTAACCAAATGTTTCAGTGAAACTTTGATTCATTGTGATTATTTGTTCTGATGAAGGGGTAGAGAGGTTAGGTGTTAAAAGAATAATTTACCAATTCTGTCATTATTTATTCACACTAATGTAGCTCCGAACCGATATGGCTGACTTCCGTGAAACACAAAAGTTGAAATTTGAAGAATCGTTCAAAGTTGAAATAAACAGAATTGTTTATTGTCCTTTTTTGTAGCTTGACAGAGTCACCATTTACTTTCATTTTTGTGGCAAAAAGCCAAGCAAAACTTCTTAAAATATTATCTTTTGTGTTTCTTGGAAAAAATAAAGTCATACGGGTTTGGAACGACACATGGATAAGTCAGTTCTGACAGAATAGATTTTTCTGGGTGAACTATTCTTTTAAGTCATAGAGATGATTCACTGGACTACAGTAGCAGATGAGATTTAGTCCAGATGTTGTAATTCTGGAATCAGATCGACTGTCATTATCTTTCTCTGTCTTTACTCGCCGTGTGTTTGGCTCATCCAGTGGCTGACTTCTACTGAAAGTAAACCTTCTGTACACTTGACCAACAAAACTTTTGACTTTTCAAAATTTTTTGCTGTAGTTTTCTTGACCAAATTAATGAATAGATCTTCTGTTTCTCCAAACTCACACTTATTAGTCATCCATGACTTAAATTCTTTAATCTTCCCATTCCGTCGGATAATGGTTATTTGAAGTTCAACCTCTGAAAGCATCAAAAAAAAAAAAAAAATGCAACACTCCTGCACAAGACACTGTACAAACATTGAGACATGGGGCAACATCCATCTAGTGCAAGTTTACATAGGAAAACAATTTTTAAAAAAACGCGAACAGACACAATACGTGTTCAGTGTGAACAGCCGCTAAGAGAACTGACAACCTCATGCGGGCCACTACATTTTTAAACAGGACATCAGCTGAATAGGCCTGACGTAGTGAATGGAAACATGCAATTATTTGCATTTTTTTTAGTCACATTTTTAGAAATGCGCTTCAAAAAATGCAAAACATTTGGATGAAAACCCAGCTAGTGATATAAAAGTGAAGCATCCCAGTACTGTTATACTTCTTGACCAATCAGATTAGAAGACTGAAACTATCTACTGTATTACGATAATAATTCTCATGTGGTTATTGGTTTGTGGCATGGTAATTTTTACACTACATTGCCAAAAGTAAGAAGAGAACAAAGTAAGAAGATGTATACATATTGCAAATTAACACCAAATACCACCAATAAAACATCACATAATATTTGTAAATGGCACATAGGGAATTCTGGGAATTCTAGTAGATGATGACTATAGAAATAGAGTAGAATAAGACCGAATCAACTGATTCGTTAAAACGAATCAGGGCAATACTACATGGTTGGTATCGTGTGTTTTATTTATTTTTTTACCTCGGCTACAAAAAAGTATACTTGAAGGTCCAAGTACTGATAGTGTGATGGCCCTATTGTTCTTCTAAGGATTATTATTTTTATTATTATTATTAGGGCCCAAGCACTGAAAGTGCGAGGCCCTATTGTTCTTCTAAGGATTATTAGGGCCCGAGCACCGATGGTGCGAGCACCCTATTGTTCTTCTAGGTGTTCATTATTTTTTTCCCAGATGAATCACATTTTTGAGGGCCTAAACATACTTTGCACACGCATCAGAAGTGGTGAAAATTTACATCTGATATGGGTTTCAGAATTAGGTGTGGCAAAATGGCTCGATAGCGCCAACTACAAACTTTCAATGATGTGCGCTTTACGCTACGTTTCACCTACATGTACGAAAATCGGTACACATGTGTAACATGCCAATACCTATACTCGACAGGAAGTCAGCCATTTTTATTTTTCTCTTCAATTTTTGCTCAGTTTTTGCCATTTTCATGCCTCGTACTTTAACGAACTCCTCCTAGAGATTTCATCAGATCTACTTCATATTTGGGTATTCTAATCTAAAGGCCTTGGCAATGATAAATTGTGAAGCTTTTGAGTTTTCGCACGGTGTGGCCATCACGGTCTGACAAAGTTATATGTTTCACCATGAAACAGGAAGTTGTTATAACTCATACATACAATGTCTAATCTGCCCCAAACTTCACATGTTTATAATTAATTATAATTATATTTATTTATCACACATTATACATTTGCACATATACAGTGAAATTCTTTTTTTCACATATCCCAGCTAAGCTGGGGTCAGAGTGCAGGGTCAGCCATGATACGGCGCCCCTGTTTGATAATGTTTGATATTAGTCCCGGCCTGAATACATCTACATGTCAATATTCAGTTATAGTCATAGCGCCACCTACTGACAACAGCCAATTCCAGGTCTTGTACTTTAACAAACACCTCCCAGAGATTTAAGCAGATCAACATTATATTTAGTCAGTCTTAATCTAAAGGCCTTGGTAATGTTAAATTGTGAAGCTTTTGAGTTTTCGTTGAAGGGCGTGTCCGTGGTGGCCTGACAAATTTCGATATGAAACGAGACACATTTTTGAGGCCTAAACATGCTCGAAAACTCATGAAACTTTGCACACATCTCAAAGTGGGGAAAATGTACATCTGATACTGGATTTAGAATTAATTGTGGCAAAATGGCTCGATAGCGCCACCTACAAAATTTCAATGAAGCAGCCCTCACACCACGTTTCACCTACACATAAGAAAATCAGCAGGCATATGTAACATATCAACACGTACAAAAAAGTCTCTTAGAACCATATCCTAAACCCAACAGGAAGTCAGCCATTGTGAGTTTTCTCTTCAATTTTTCTCAGTTTTTGCCATTTCCATGCCTCGTACTTTAACGAACTCCTCCTAGAGATTAAATCAGATCAACATCATATTCTGTCAGTCTAATCTAAAGGCCTTGGTGATGCTAAATTGAGAAGATTTTGAGTTTTCTTTGACCGGCGTGTCCGTGGTGGCCTGGCATATTTCGATGTTTCGCCATGAAACAGGAAGTTGTTGTAACTCAAACATACAATGTCCAATCTGCCCCACACTTCACATGTTTGATAACAGTCCCGGCCTGAATACACCTACATGCCAATATTAAGTTATAGTCATAGCGCCACCTACTGGCAACAGGAAGTGACATGTTTTGATGTATAGTTATAAAATGATTGATATTTCATTTGATGTCATTTATTTTCTCTAGCTTCAGTAATACATTGAGAAATCACTGATTAGGTGCAAGTGTTTTAAATGTATGCCATAAAAATCATGGTCACCACAGGAAGTTGGCACAGCAGCCCCAACGTGCACCAGGGTGTGAGGGCCCGTTCATCGCTGCTTGTAGCTTTAATTATTATTATTATTATTCTTTTCTCGGTACTTTTGAAAGTTTGCATACACATCAGAGTCGCTGGCCATTAGGGTGTGGCAAAGTTACAGGTGGGTGGGGGGGCTCTGCGGCAACACCTAGAACATGGGCATGTTCAGGGGGCTATGTAGCACATCCCTTTTGATCTACAGTCACCAAACTTTGTACACATATAGATCTCATGAAGCTGGACAACTTTCGCGCTGACAGTCATAAGCTCTGCCCAAAAGGAAGTTGGCCATATTGGATTGTTTGAAAAATGCATGCTCAGGAATTTGATATACTCCTCCCAGGGATTTTATGTTACAGGTACCAAATGTGGCCAACATCATGCCAAGACATTGACGATGCTAAATTGCAAATGGATTTCTGATATATCGATTGGTGTTGCCATGGCGAAGCAATAAAATAACATCAAAACAATTTAATAAGGAAATGTCTCATATCGTCAGTGTGCATGGTGTGATTTTACATAAAAATTGAGCCAAATGTTTGTCCTTGCAGGCTGATCACATTGATGTGGCTATTGTGGGTCACGGCCATAGCGCCACCAATGAAAGGAACTGTGTCACTTTTAACAGACTTTGAAATATCCCTGTTATGTTAACCTGAATTGCTTCAAAAAAAAAAAAAAAAACTTTTTTGAATAATGTCAAGACAGTGCAGATTTAAAATTCTGAAGGGATTCTTGATATCTTAAATACTGTTGCAATAGCAATGCATTAAATTATCATTCCTTTTTGTGTATATTCACATGTTTTGAGGTATTTTGCATGTTTGTTAATATTAATAAACATATTTTTTTGTTATTGTTTGTTTGTTGTTTGTTATTGTTAATAAACATATTTATTAAATTTTATATATGTCCAAGACTAAGTCTAACCCAGTGTGCTGTAATTGCCACTCCAGTAGAGGGCAAACAAGCTCCATTGTTGAATGATTCCCAACATAACACTTCAGTGGAGAATGGGCTGCTCCTTGCTGCAAATTCATGAGTTTGAACCCTTGTCCAGTCGAATCCCATAAAAAAATGCAAAGCAAACAAATGTGTCCCCACTCAAGATATACATCCACTGAGGTGCGGATGCAATCTTTTTTAATTAAAATATATAGTTTTATATAGACGAATTAGAACGTTTAATGTCTTATGCAATGAGCGGATTGATTACCACTAGACCACACAGTCAGACACCTTTAAACTGGCGCTGATTGATGTACTTTTCCACTAACTTACAATATCTCATGAATGACAGTAGCACACATAGAGATGAAGTTGTCAATTTTATTGTTAAATATTTATTTTAGAGCTTGAATTGATCATCAAGAATGACTTTTTATCAAAGCAGCCATTTAAAATAATCTTTTACTAGTGCTACAAATGCATGAATGTAAATGTAAATGTAAATGTAACCATGCTTGTCTCGATATTGCGGTGCACAGACCTCAAAACTGATGAGATCGATTTCAATTCTAGTGAGACTTTTTTAGTTTAAAGCATTACGTATAAACTCAAGTCAAACCTCTCAAACAGTAGGAAGCCCTGACATGCCAAACAGCACTGAGTAAAAGAGCAACACTGTGCTATGCGTTAAAAAAAAAAAAAATCATATATTTTTTTCACCTTTACAAAATTGTTTTATGATTTTACATGAGTAAAAGTAGCTGATATATTTTTACAAAATATTATAGTTTCATATGAAATAATTCTATAGGTAGAATCTATTACACATAATTTTTATATCAACAGTGGCAGTTGTAGTTAAACTTTCAATGTGTTTAGGCTAGTATTTTTTTCATATATACTATAGTTTATTATTATTATATATTATTATAGACTAGCAACATTTACCTAACCATGGTAATGAGGAGCCTTTCCTCCTGTGTAGGCTAATATGTATGTTCTGTTTGAATGATTTTTGAAATTAGGAAACAAATGGCATAATAATGGGCTCATTTAAATAAATATGCTCTTTATTTTTTAAAAGGGGGGAAAGAAAACTTCCTGTAGCTTTTGTCAACAACAAAAATAATTTCATTAATGCATGCCCTTATACTTGAAAACCATGAACAATACTATGCAAGATAAAAGGAAATGCGACCCAGGATACATTCAATGTGTAATGTGTAAACTGTGTTGTGTAAATCAGATGTTTATTGTAATTGTCATACTGCTATGTTGCTTGGAACTGCACTCAAGACTTTCACCCACTGTTGCACTTGTGTATATGGTTGCGTGACAATAAAGGGATTTGATTTGAAATACAGGTTACGTTTTTACTATGGTGGGTCGCCACTTGATTTCTAAAGTAAAATCTGGGTCCCGAAGCAAAACCAGTTGAGAACCACTGCTATAACTTTATATGTTGTTCTTTTGATAAACACAGTTAACTGAATAACACAGATACAGATACTTAGACTATATAAAACAGACTGCGCTTATGCGAGAAGTTGACGAAAGAGGGATCCTTCTAGACATGACCGATTTTGCGATCTTGCCAGTTCAACCAAGCTCCGCATTATTACGGTAGCTTGCCATTTTTATAATTCCCACAAATTTTCCACCAAAAAAACCCCCGCAAATCTGAGGGATTCCCATCGCTTTCCTTCATGTTTGACAGCAGCCAAACAAATCATTGAGAAGCCCGAAGCAGTCGCAACATTTCCAAATATACAGCAGCTGTTTGTATAATCTACATATTAACGGTGTATCCTTCTAAATATTTGCGTCACCGCAGACAACACAAACATCACAGCTCACGTTTAATCTTCACCCTGTGTGCTGAGAATGAGACACAAAAACCCGCATTTATACAAAGAATCCTTTACATTCACTTTAAATCCCCATTAGTTGTGTAATAAAATGTGATTAGAATTTGAAGTGTTATTAATACAGTAGGAGAGCGGGGCACAAACTAACACTTTTTGGTAAATAACTTCTGTGCTCATATTAAAGAATTACATTTGTTAATTTAATTTAAAGCTGGTTTATGGATAAATAAAAATGGTAAATAACTTCAATACAATATAATATTTAGATCTCTGAATGGTGATATTTAGACAACATTATGCCAAGACATCAAAGGTGCTAAATTGCAAACAGATTTTTAAATATCGAACGGTGTTGCCATGGCGATTCACTAAATTAATGTCAAAAATAGGGAAACAGGAAGTGTCTCATATCTTTTGCGTGCATTGTGTGATTTAGATTAAAATTTAGTTGTATGTTTTTTCTTGGGGGCTAATCACATGGATGTGGCTATTGTGGGTCACGGTCATAGTGCCACCAACTGGCAGCAGGAAGTGTGGCACTTACAACAGACTTTGAAAAAGTTCTCTTACATTTACCCAAATTGCTTAAATTGTTTAAGCACTGTTGATGGAAAATTTTGTGAAGTTGTAGTCAAACTGGAATGATGGCATATATCTATTTCTCATTGTATGATTAGGGTCCAAGTTTACATTAATGTTGAGTTGTTGCTGTGTCCATCATGCTTTGTTTTCCGAAAGCCACCGAGTGGAAATGGACCCATGGTGCTTGGACCCATCATCGCTGCTTGCAGCTATATTTATTATTATAATTTTTAATTTGATTTTCAACACATTCACCCGTTTATAAGGCATTCATCATGCTTGAAAACTCAAGAAACTTGGCACACACATCAGACCTGCGTAAGATCTAAAAGTCATGTAGTGTTTAGGCTTGGGTGTGGTCGAGGAGCTCTACAGCACCTCCAAACGCAGGCAATGGTTGGGATGAAGTTGCTCAGATGTGCACAAGACTTTGTATGGTTACTGCTCTCATCATGTTAGACAAAGTTCACTTGGTTGTATTTGACTCCGCCCAACAGGAAGTCAGCCATGTTGGATGGAATGTGGGATTTTCACATTTTCCCACGGTGTTTTTAGGGGTTTATGATGGCTGAAAACTTATGAAAGTTTACACATACATTTGTCTTAGGACATATTTTGATTTGATATTGCAATTCAGCATAGATGTGCCTCATCGGTTCCACAGCACCCCCTAGTTCGTAAATGCTTTTCATTTTTTTTTTCAAAACGCTTGAAACTTGGCACACCCTTCAAAGTTTTTCAAGATTTTATAATTGTTTTGTGATTTGTCTTGGGTGTGGCTAGTGGACTCCATAGCGCCCCCTAACATTTTGAGTGAGTTTATCGCTGTGGTTGCCACAGAGTTTGTCTGATATTCACAAGTTTTGGCTTGTATTAGCTTCCAACAGGAAGTCAGCCATTTTGGTTTGTTTGAAAAATGCATGCTCTGGAATTCGAAACACTTCTCCTAGGGATTTCATGTTACAGGTACCAAATGTGCGCGACATCATGCCAAGACATTGACGATGCTAAATTGCGAAATAATTTTTGATATATCGAATGGTGTTGCCATGGCGATGCGATAAAATAACGTCAAAAAATTGGAATAAGGAAATGTCTCATATCTTCTGCGTGCAAAAAATTAAACACATCAAAATTGAGCCAAATGTTTGTTCTTGCAGGCTGATCACATTGATGCAGTTACTGTGGGTCATGGGCGTAGCGCCACCAACTTGTGGAAGGAAGTATGTCACTTTTAACAGACTTTGTAATATCCCTCTTATTTTTTTTACCTGAATTGCTTCAAAAAAAAAAAAAATTGAATAATGTCAAATTCTGAAGGGATTATTGATATCTTAAATACTGTTGCCATGGCAATGCATTAAACGTCATCATTCCTTTTTGTGCATATTCGCATGTTTTGAGGTATTTGCCATGTTTTAATTTTCAAGTTTATTGTTAATAAACATTTATTATTTTTTATATAAATAAAATATGATACAAATATCAACTGAAATGTAAAAATACTAGAAAATACTGCCATTTGTCTCTGCTCAGCTTTGAGTGGGAATTACAAGAAATGTCCAATAGAGGTCAGCCAAGCTCCATTGTTGAATGATTCCCAAACACTCAGTGACTCACTCTCCTTTCAGGCCTGGTTCTATGGGGGTGCTTGAGGGTGCTAAATAAAGCTTTACTTACTCACAGCAGCCTCAATTGCAGACCAGGGCAAACTACTGCTCGCGGGTCGAATTATCATGAATGTTTTTTTTTTATTAGATCTTTCATTTATCTGGCTTTTGGACCTATCGCGCATCCACAAGCTTGCAATATGCTCAGGGCTGCCAGATAATAGTGCAAAACACCCCAAGCAGAGATTTATACTTGCACAAATAGGAAATATTTCGCCTTTTGTAATACATAATTTATGCAATTTGGCAACCTTGCATGCGAGTGCGTGCTCTCTCTCCTCTTTGAAAAATAAATCAATAAAATACTTAGCCCTCAATAGTGCAATATTATGCTCAAAGAAATGTGTGATGCAGCTACTCCGTGTCCATTCGTGTGGCTGCATGTGCTGTTTAGTGCCAAGTCTGGGAGCAAACCTTTTCAATGACGAACTTTAGTAAAATCCCAATAGATCTTTGCATCATTCGCACACGGAGGGGACACGCAAGTAAAACCAAGTGAGAGGAATACGTTTGTTCTTTGTGTTATTTGTGAAATGCTGAAGTCCCTCACACCTGTATGCGAATGTTACTCTGGTAGTAATAATTTATCAGTGTCATGCAGCCTGTTTTTTTCAGTTGTGTAATAGGCTATTCAGCTCTGAATACATTTATTAGTTTTAATTCTGCTAGAAGCTCGCATTTAATCTTCACCCTGCGTGCTGAGAATGAGACACAAAAACCCACATTTATACAAAGAATCCCTAACATACACTTAAAATCTTAATTAGTTGTGTAATAAAATGTGATTAGAATTTGAAGTGCTATTAATACAGTAAGCTACGAATCTGAAAATGGCAATATATTCTGAACACTTGTATGCTGAAAGCATTCATAAATGCTTTTACTGCTATAAAAATTTCAATTATATACAGTTGATAGATGCAATATACAGAATATGACAATATGACAAAAATGACAATTTTCATATATGTAGCATGTTTTTTAAACACTTGTGGAATTTAAATGTGTACATAAATATATTAACTCTAATTGTATTTGTTCGTATATGGCCAGTGGCGATTTCTCTGGGCCAGCAAAGCCTTCTCTGCTGGCGTAACATGCCTAATAAATAAATGTATGATTTGTGCTGTTAAATGAAACATCATAACGCATTAATTTCTTTGTATTTAACAAGATAGCTTTTAGGGTCTGTGTACTTTTGCATCCATTCCTTTTTCTTTTTTTAACCCAAAAATTAAAAACTAAAAATGTGTTTTTTTCTTTATTGGTTTTAACACTGATTAATAAAATAAGCAGATACAAACTCATTTCCTGTTGACCATTTCATTTTCTATATAAAAAGGAATAAAGAGATTGGGGGAAAGGCTTAAAAAAATGTCCTTCAGTGTTTAAAAATTTGTTTACGCCTTGAATATTTGATATGCACATGTGACACTGAAACACCCCTTTCATCTGATTGGTCAACTTGCCCCATCGTCTGTAACCTACTGCCTTAATCCCATCAGCTAGAATTAGAGTTGGCAAATTTGTCTCAATTTTCAGTAAATATTGTCCCAAGCAACCACTAACTGTAAACTATGCATGCCATATGTATTAGAATATTGCTGCTTGGCACATCATGGTGTTGTTGCGAGATGCCTCTAATGGACGACGCGTGAGAGATCGCAAGCCACATCACTTGGCATGCTGACTGCGTATTGGTCTATTATATATTATTTTTATTTTTAATAACATTGTATGATTTTGTAGTGACTGTCCCATTAGTAGTGACTGTCCCATTGATAAATATAATTTAAAAAAAGTTGCGTCACTTTGTATAAAAGCCCCATGAGTTAATATGAGTTAACACAAGTTTATTTTTGACATTTAATAATATATTTACTGCATGTTCATCCAGGCTGAGGCAATTACGTTGGCAGCACACTCTATCAGCAGTTTACGGCTTGCAGAATTTAACATTGCACTTATGGAGATAGGGTGACTAGACATCCCAATAACAGGGACAGTCCTGATTTTACACGCCGTGTCCCACGTCTCGATGGACTTACAGTCGGGATGCCTTGTGTCCGAATCTTAGCTTTTCGAACTTTATGTCCACTCCAATCCATGTTCATGATGCCTAAACATTAATTTATCATTCGCTTTTATCCAAAGCAACAGAACTCTTTTTTACATTACATTTATCAATGGGACACGAATACACAGGTACTACAAAATCATACAATGTTATTAAAAATAAAAATAATATATAATAGACCAACTCCCAATCAGCATGCCAACTGATGTGGATTGCAATCTCTCACGCGTCGTCCATTAGAGGCACCTCGCAACAACTCCATGATGTGCCAAGCAGCAAGATTCTAATACATATGGCATGCATAGTTTACAGTTAGTGATGGTTCGGGACAATATTTAATGAAAATTGTGACAAATTTGCAGATCGATCCCAACTCTAATTCTATCTGATGGGATTAAGGCAGTAGGTTACAGACAACAGGGCAAGTTGACCAATCAGATGAAAGGCACGTTTCAGTGAATTGAGTTTAATAGAGGGTTGTCTGTGTAGGGTTTTACTGGTTGTTTAGATCAGTGTTACTATCAGAAATAATTAATAATTATTTCTGTAGTAATTAATTAATATTTAAATTAATCAATTGAATCTAACTCATTAAAACCTCATATGGGGCTCCAGTAAATGTAGTGTGCTACGTTTAGGAGCAAGTTTGGTTATTAGCAATAATTAATAATTATCAAATATAATTATCAATTATTAAAATCAATAGAACATTGATGAGAATCAATGTTAGCTTTTTTAATCCTTTAAAATCAACAATTATCAAAGATAATCATTAATTGTTAACATCGATGAAACATTAATTAAAATTAACACTAGCTTATTGATCATTCAAATTCAACAACCATCAAAGATAATTATCAATTATCAAAAATCAATAGAATATTAATAAGGATTAACATTGACAGGGCACCACCCTGGAATCAGGGACTAATAACCAAATAGTAAAACAGTCTCAATATTAGATTGTTTCCTTAGGAAAATCGACATCCGAAGAATATCGATTTTCGGGAAAAAAACAATGAATGAAGGTTTGAATCCGAGCACTGACATCCCGTCAGCATGACACAGGCGTATGCAAAACAAACCAAAACACTTATCTTTGTTTATTTATGCAGTAATATCAATTAATAATTAACACAATGCAGTCAATAAATTTCCGACTTACAACTACAAACTAAACAGTGATATGATTAGATATGGAAATAAAATAATCCTATAACACATAAGGTGTGTGTGACAGTGTGTGTGTGTGGTTAGTACGAGAGAGAGAGAGATGACGGCCCTAAAGCCGATTTCGCGATAGTGGGAGAGAAAACAGCTGTCAATTTATCACTCAGAGACACGGTGGACGGCTCGTAAAAGTCCCACGTTATTTGACTCTTTAATGGATGAACTCAGTTGCTGCCTTACCCGTGATGGTGAAATTGCACAACAATCCAATTTGGTTGGACCACAATACAGCAAATCAAATTTGTGATAATTAATACCCTGAGTATTAATAATGAGCGGACATGACGGTCCGTAAACTGTACAAGCAAAAACCTTGAAACACAAGAATAACACACTATAATATTCTATCTCTGCCCAGACGTAAACCTCTTACTTGAATCGCATGAGGACACAGGTAGAATGTGTTTTCCTCCATCCTTTAACACTGACCCGGTTCCTTGAGGCTCGGGTGATGACGGGAGGCCATTTCCTCGCTCTGTCGGCGGGCAGTACGGCTGTTGATTCTCGACGGGCTGGCAGAGAACTCAGAAATGTCAACTTGACTGAAGCTGGAAGAGAAATCTTTAATCTCTTCACTTCTGTAGGCAAACGGATGAAGATGCGAATTGCTCGGCAGTCTCCTTCGGATCCGTTAGAGTGTTCGGTTGAACACAGAGTAATCTCAGCTCGTCCAGCGAGATGGAGATTGTATGGCCACAGTTTCAAGTCGGACGTTACTTCCTTGTGCCACGAGGTTGCACATGAGAGCAGCGTTGAACTGCGTCCACACGCTGCAAACAAAGTCGCGGGAAGCAAATCACGAAAGCATTTCAGAGGTATTTCAACCCTGATGATGTCATGGTTTGAGGTGACGTTCTGTTGTGTGCCTCATCCAATAGGAGTTGAGAGTTCGATCCTTTAGTGAGCAAGGCTTCATGGATTTGTAGTCTGTTTTGGACTCCCTTTGATTTTGGCGTGATTTTTATCAGTAAGATTTACGATTTGGAATGTGGGAGTTAGGCTTTTATGACTGTGTTAGGCCTGCCTTTGTCTTCTATCTGAATACATGAGGCCCAACATCTGTACTGTAAGCAAAACAATGTGGAGCACTGTGAAAGTGGTAGCCTTCAATGCAAGTGGATTCACTTGATATGTTTGCAGGCAGCCATGTCTCTGTTACAGCTATACAGCTATAATTATAGGATTGGATTGAAGCCGTTAAATCTAGCAAATGGCAGTGTAAACCCTGAACATTCATTAGGAAAATTGAAAAAAATTTGTTGGTGTTATGTGGTGAAATATTATAAAGCTCAAATGGTGGCATTGTGTTGATACATTCTTGGATGTTGTTGGCCAGTGACAGTTAAATGGGCATGTAAGATGGCCTCTGTAGCACCCCCATTTTTACCTACAGTCACCAAAATTAGTACATATATAGTTCTCATCAAGCTGGACAACTTTCAGAATTATAATCATTAGCTCCGCCCAATAGGAAGTCATCCATTATGGATTTTTTGAATATTGCATTCTCTGAACATTTAAATACTCCTCCTATGGGATTAATGAGACTGTCACCACATTTAGACAACATTATGCCAAGATATTGAAGATGCTAAATTGCGAACAGATTTTGAAATATTGAACGGTGTTGCCATAGTGAGGCATTAATTAATGGCATAAAATGGGAAACAGCAGTGTCTCACATCTTCTGTGTTCAATGTGTGATTTAGATCAAAATTGAGATGTATGTTGGGGGCTAATCACATGGATTTGACTATTTTGGGTTACAGACATAGCGCCACCACTGGGCAGCAGGAAGCGTGGCTCTTAACCCTCTGGGGTCGACGGATGCGCCGGCGCGTCCTGCTGGATTTTTTCTGCATAACAGCGGAAACAACTTAAAATACTCCATCATTTTGGGCATACAGATAAGTGTAAGACATCATTAGAAACTATAAAGGGTCTACTTTTATTTGTGTACACTCACAATAACAACAAAACCTTGTGCTTTTGTAAAATAAAGAAAATAAACAGGGTGCGCTTTCAGCTGTCTCTTTCTGAAACACGTCACAAAAATGAAGTGAAACTCCTTGAATACTTATCACACAAACATGAAACATATGTCTAAAGAAAGCTTAAAATATCTACTTTTAAATAAAACAATTAAAATTTAAAACAAATATTCTCCTGCAATGTAATCTGTATGAAACAAAGCGATGTACAGTTTCTCCTGGCTCAGCTCATTATCCCTAATGAGATCACACCCACCAGCAGAGCATGCTATTCATACGGTAATATGCTGAGGCGATCAATGCAAATGGTAAACGCCCCCAACAGTGCCTTAAAAAACATCAAGTTCTTCATCAGATTCATTTACTTTCCTGCGTGTTTGGAAGATGGCATGCTACACAGGTGAGGAAGCTCTACAGATGGTACTGAATAGTGACGAAGAGTTCACATTTTCCTCAGAAGAAGAGTGGGAATCCGACAATGAATGTTTACATTTTGAAGAGTGATTTGATCCAGCTGAGGATACAATTCCAGATGAGTAAGTCATTTAGTTTTACTTACATTAGTTGACTTGCTATTTTATATAAACATGTACATATTTTACTAGCTGGACTATTTCCAGACTTGCCAGCCAGTATTCAGAGTATTGATATTTGAAATATGTCCCAATAGGCAAGTTTTAGTTACTTTTAAATGTTGTTTCGGCTAAAGCAGGTATTTAAATTGTATGCTGTATGATATAAATATGATATGTAATATGATATAAAAATAATATGAATGTTTAGATTATATTTTAACTAGTGTTTATGCTGCCTCATTATCATCAACGAACCTTGTGCTTGCAAATATCAGTTCGGGTGTAAATGTGTAAAATGTGCTGTAAATATGCCCATATTAGAAAATCAGCATATTAGAATGATTTCTGAAGGATCATGTGACACTGAAGACTGCAGTAATGATGCTGAAAATTCAGCTTTGATCACAGGAATAAATTGCATTTTTTGCAATCTATATTCAAATAGAAAAGTTATTTTAAATTGTAAAAAATATTTCACAATATCACTGTTTTTACTGTATTTTGGATCAAATAAATGCAGCCTTGGTGAGCAGAAGAGACTTCTTTTAAAAACATAACAAATCTTACAGATCTATAATCTTTTAAATGGTAGTGTAGGTCTAAATTTTTTAAGTAAAGTCTTTAGGTAAAGAAAATGTATAGTCAGATAATACATTCAATCATTAAGTCTCCTCACATTCATTCTCTGTCAGGGGAGGGGTATTTGTCTCCTTAGGTGTGAATCACATCAATATTCATGATCATCCACGCCTCCTCGTTTATGGCCTTTCTAACACTAAAAGTGTCTTACAAATGTTAAATGACTATATTGTTTTGTATGAATGAGTGATCAGGATGGTTTCGCATCATTTTTGTAGCAAAAACTGTAGGCTACAAGATCCAGTTCTCAAATGTCTCATGAACAAATGTTTAGTATGTGATATATGGGCTTATTTCAGTGATTATTTTCTCAAAAATACAAACATGTACATACATGTTGTTCACATATTATTGTAGCCCAGTTTGTGCTGAGTACAGTGTTATCAGACTTTAGCCATAAATATGTTTTTAAGAAACTGAAAAAAGCACAAATGTCAAGGCATGTCAAAACTTCTCCAGGGCCCAAAACACCCTGAGACCCCAGAGGGTTAAAAGAGACTTTAAAATAGTTCTCTTATATTTACCCAAGTTGCTTCATAATTGACTAGAATAATGTCAAATGCCTAATGCATGTGTCCACCTTGCATTGTTTTCCGAAAGCCAACGAGTGGAAATGGACCCATGGTGCTTGGGCCCGTCATTGCTGCTCACAGCTATATTTATTATTATTATTTTTATTTTTAACACATTCACCTGTTTATAAGGCATTCATCGTGCTTGATAACTCAAGAAACTTGGCACACACATCAGACCTGTGTAAAATCAAAAAGTTATGTAGTGTTTAGGCTTGGGTGTGGTCGAGGAGCTCTGTGGACTCCATAGCGCCCCCTAACATTTTGAGTGAGTTTATCACTGTGGTTGCCACAGAGTTTGTCTGATATTCACAAGTTTTGGTGAGGACATTGTTCTCACCATGTCAGACATATTTCCTATTGGCTTGTATTAGCTCCACCCAACAGGAAGTTGGCCATTTTGGTTTGTTTGAAAAATGCATGCTCTGGAATTCGAAATACTCCTCCTAGGTATTTAATGTTACAGGTACCAAATGTGCGTGACATCATGCCAAGACATTGACGATGCTAAATTTTGAAAGGATTTTTTATATATCGAACGTGTTGCCATGGCGACGTGATAAAATAACGTAAAAAAATTGGAATAAGGAAATGTCTCTTGACTTCTGCATGCAGAAATTAAAAACATACAAATTTAGCTAAATGTTTGTTGTTGTAGGCTGATCACATTGATGTGGCTTTTGTGGGTCATGGTCGTAGCAAGTGTGTCACTTTTAACAGACTTTGAAATATCCCTCTTATTTTTTACCTGAATTGCTTTAGAAAAATTTAGAATAATGTCAAGACAGAGCAGATTTAAAATTCTGAAGGGATTCTTGATATCTTAAATACTGTTGCCATTGCAACGCATTAAATGTCGTCATTCGTTTTTGTGTATATTTACATGTTTTGAGGTATTTGGCATGCTTCAATTTTCTAGTTTATTGTTAATAAACATATATCTTATGTTTTATATAAATAAAATATAATAAAAATATTAACTGAAATGTGAAAATACTAGAAATTCATGCCATATTGTCTAACCCAGTTCTGAGTAGCAATTACAAGAAATGTCCAATAGAGGTCAGCCAAGCTCCATGAATGATTCCCAAAAATGTTTTTGTTTGTGTGTATGTAGAGCGTGTGTTTTGTCTTTATCTCTCTCTCTCTCTCTCTCTCTCTTAATAGCTCTCAGGTGTGGGGTAACGTAGAGATTAAATGACCATATAATGTGAAATATCTATTTGAGTGATTGAACAGGTCATTAAGAATGACTGTTTATCAAAACAGGTTATTTAAAATAATCTCTTATTGTGCATAAAATAATTAAAATTCATGAGTTTTGCAGCACTGCAAAGTGGGTGGGATGATGTTGTCTCTGAAGACTGTTTTCCGCGAAGGGCTTAACCTGAAACTCAGGACGGAACTGACCTGCAAGAGTGAAGGTATGAATCTTTCTGAATACATAACTATGGCCATCAAGATTGATAACCTTCTTCAGAATGCTTCATGGCCTCAGTTTCGCTTCACCTCGAATTCTACAGTCTCAGTACAGGCCCAAGCATCCACTGTATCACCCGAACCCATGCAAGTTGCTTACACTCGCGTTTCTATGGAGGAACGCCGATGTTGACGCAATGAAAACCTTTGCTTTTATTGTGGCTCACCAGGTCATCTCAATGCTGCATGCCCATACAAGAAATCAAGTTGTCCTGAGTCAAGGCAAAATGTGAGTACAATGAACACTGTATCACACGTTTCACATAATTTTCTGTTACCTGTAGAGGTCTCCATTGGTGATCATGTAAAAAGTTTTACAGCTTTAGTGGATTCTGGTGCTGCTGTTAATCTCATTAATCAGGAGATTGTACAAGAACTCAACATACCCACCATTCAATGCTCCCCAAAGATTAACATCACCACTGTTGACAACACTCCTATTGGTACTGGCATAACCCAACAGACTGTTCCGATAACCATCAAGGTTGGACTTTTTCATGTAGAACAAATCTCACTATATGTCATCAACTCACCCAAGCATGCTCTTATCCTGGGTCATCCCTGGCTGGCCATCCATGACCCATCAATATCTTGGAACCAAGGTGAGCTCACGCAATGGTCAAGTATTTGTCACAAACATTGTCTCCATGTTTCTGTTTCCATGCATTGTCTTATCACCAGTATTGAGAGCCCCAGATCACAGAAGGAGCCCATGATCCCCAAGGAGTATGCAGAGTTCAGTGAGGTGTTTAGCAAAATCAAAGCTACACAGCTTCCTCCTCATCGTTCATGGGACTGCGCCATTGAACTTCTGTCCAATACAGCCCCACCGAGAAGCAAGGCATATGCATTGTCACGCACCGAGACCCTCGCCATGGAGAATTAGATTGAGGAAGCCCTTGTCTCTGGTTACATCCGTCCCTCTACCTCCCCAGCTGCTGCAGGGTTCTTTTTCGTAGAGAAGAAGAATGGAGGTCTACGTCCCTGTATCAACTATCGAGGCCTCAACTCTGTCACCATAAAGTACCGTCACCCATTACCACTTATCCCCTCAGCCCTTGAACAACTCCGTGAGGCAAAGATCTATACCAAACTTGATCTGAGAAGTGCTTATAACCTTGTCAGAATCCGAGAAGGAGATGAGTGGAAAACTGCTTTCATCACCACCAGGGGGCACTATGAATATTTGGTCATGCCGTATGGACTTGCTAACGATCCCTCGGTTTTCCAGTCTTTTATCAATGAGATATTCAGAGACTTACTGAATCATTGTGTGGTGGCTTACATTGACGACATCCTCATCTACTCACAAGACATGGAACAACATATCCAGCAGGTCAAGACAGTTCTATTACGTCTCCAGGAACACCAACTATTTGTCAAGGCAGAAAAATGTGAGTCCCATACCTCCCATACCACTTTCCTAGGCTACAATACCAGCCATCAAGGTGTAGAAATGGATGTCTCTAAGATAACAGCAGTCACCGAATGGCCTCCCTTCAAAAATCAAGGAACTACAGTGGTTTCTGGGCTTTGCCAACTTCTATCGCCGTTTCATCAGGAATTAGAGCATTATTGCAGCCTCACTCACGTTGTTGCTCAAGGGAAAGCCCAACAAATTGCCTTGGAACGATGCCGCATACCAGGCCTTCATCTCCCTCAAGTCAAGCTTCACATCCGCTCCGATAATGAAACATCCTGACCCCAATCTTCCCTTCGTTGTTGAGGTAGACGCTTCATATTGCGGGATTGGAGCGGTCCTGTCACAACGTCACGGAACCCCAGGCAAGCTTTACCCTTGTGCCTTTTTCTCCAGAAAATTTAACTCTGCAGAATGTAACAATGATGTGGGAAATAAGGAATTATTTTCCATGAAAGCAGCCCTCGAAGAATGGCATCACTGGTTAGAGGGGGCAGTCCATCCTTTCCCGGTTATCACCGATCACAAAAATCTTGACCATATCAAGGCAGCCAAGAGATTGAACCCACATCAAGCCCAATGGTCATTGTTTTTCACCAGATTTTACAGTCACTTACCACCCTGGCAGCAAGAACAGCAAGGCAGATGCACTTTCATGCAGACATGATCCACCCTACCTCCAAACTCACCCTGGGTCCATTCTGCCACCATCTGTCATCATAGCATCGATTAGTTGGGACATCATGGAGGAGATACAACGAGCACAACAGCATGAGCCATCACCTCCTAACTGCCCCCCGACCAAGCACTACGTACCCCAAGCTCTGCGTCAGAGGACTATCCAATGGGTCCACACTTCCTTGAGCACTGGACATCCTGGCATCCAAAGAACTGTTACCCTGGTGCGTAATTCCTTCTGGTGGCCAACTTTGATTCATGATGTAACTAACTATGTAAAGTCTTGTCAGGTGTGTGCCCAATCCAAGACCCCCAGAGAACTGCCCACAGGGTTGCTTCAACCACTGCCAATACCACAAAAACCACGGTCCCACTTGTCCATCAACTTCGTCACAGACCTGCCAAACTCCCATGGTAACCATTCTGGTAATAATAGATCAATTTTCTAAATCATGTAGACTTGTCCCGCTCAAGGGTTTACCCACTGCCATGGAAACCACTAATGCTTTGTTCCACCAAGTCTTTAGGGTCTATGGAATACCAGAGGACATCATGTCTGACAGAGGTCCACAGTTCACATCCTGAGTTTGGCAGGCTTTCTGCAAACAACTGGATATCAATGTGAGTCTCACCTCTGGTTACCACCCTCAGGCCAACAGACAGGTGGAACATCTAAACCAAGAGATAGGCAGATATCTTATTATGTTATTATGTTATTGTAGCCATGAACTGGAGAAGTAGAGCGATTTCCTGCCCTGGGCCAAATATGCACAGAATTCCCTCATTCATACCTCTATGGGTCTAACCCCCTTCCAGTGCGTACTGGGCTACCAACCCCCAATGATTCCTTGGTCAGGAGAACCTTCTATGGTCCCAGTGGTGGACGATTGAATCCCTGATCCAAGAATTTCATAATGCCCATCCTAATGGTCCAGCACCATGACCAAGGGGACGTCCCAGTAGAAGAACACCAGGAGTTGTTCGTGGGGGGGGCGTGGGGTTCTGTAACATCCAAGGTTGTTACCCCTCCTACCAACCACCTGAGGGAGCCCTCTCCCGAATACTAACTCTGTACCATTTCTTCTTTGGTGACTTCCTGTTTAAACTATATAAATACCATGCTGTTCCATTTTGACTTTGCGAAGTATTGCCAGTTTACCCTGCCTTACCAAGCATTTTTCCATTGCCTTTGCTGATTGTTTTCATGTTATGACCATTGCCTGTTTTCCTGGATTTACTGCCTTTTGGATACCCTTTGTTTTGTTTGCCTTGTTGGACTGTCTTTTTGGTTTATTGGATTATACCACTTGCTTAACGACTACCTCTATTTGCCTGCCGATTTGGATTATTTGCTTGTGTTCATAATAAACTTCCAGCACATGGATCCTAAGTCAGTGTTTAAACAAAGATTTTGTAAGAACTGTAAGATTAATGACTAATATCTTTGAAGTTCATCCTTGATTAACTGCAGAAGTTCACATAGATGCAATTGTCCTTGTTAGTTGGCTGTTGAAGGGTTTTGTTGGCAGTTAATTGATTTTGCCACAAAAGAGCAACACGTATGTGTCTCAACTCGAGATGTTTAACAGTTTAAGTTCTTTTTAACTTGACATGGTGTCTAAAAACACAAACAAACCATCAAAGACGTCTATCTAGAGCACGTATACATTGAAATCAATTATAAAACAGCACAGATGGACACAAAAATGCACTCAATGTGAACGGCCCCTCAGTGTAAGACTAGAACTCTGTAGAAAAGTTTAATCACACTTGCCTATTCTTTATTATTTGTTACTGCACATCTTCACCCTGCATGCTGAGAATGAGACACAAAAACTGCATTTATACAAAGAATCCCTAACATTCACATAAAATCCCCATTAGTTGTGTAATAAAATGTGATTAGAATTTGAAGTGCTATTAATACAGTAGGCTACGAATCTGAAAATGACAATATATGCTGAACACTTGTATGCTGAAAGTGTTCATAAATGTTTTTACTGCTATAAAAATTTCAATTATATACAGTAGATATATGCAATATACACAATATGACAAAAATGACAATTTTCATATATGTAAAATATTTTTTAAACACTTGTGGAATTTAAATGTGTACATAAATACTCAAATATATGAACTCTAATTGTATTTGTTCGTATATGGCCAGTGGCGATTTCTCAGTGCCAGCAAAACCTTCTCTGCTGGCATAACATGCCTAATAAATAAATATTTTTTTATCCTTTCATTCTCATTCACCTTTTTGCATATGTATTTGCAATCGCTTTCCACTCCTAATTCATCTACAAATGAATAGCAAAAAAAAACAACAAAATGTATCCATTTCCTCGATGCTTACAAGCAAAGTGTGACAACTGTTTCACAAATCACATGCCCGAAGCCATGCTTGTTAGCCGAAGCAGCGTGTGAGTTTGAGCTCCACCCCGTCAGGCCTTCAGAATTTCCACAGAATCCCTCAATACTGCAGTGAATAGGCATCTAAAGTCAGATTGTCAGATTCATCAGCCAATCAGATTGATTTATTTGTACTTGTCGGTGTGGTCTTTAGGATATGTCCCAGTCCAGGCCTACTAGCTGGCGTTGAGTGATGCAATCACGCTTTAAGTGAAATTATAATACAAAAATAATTAAGGGTCTTTCAATACCCACAGCTTTCACCTAAATGTATGCTATTTTTGTGTGCATTTCTTGTTTTTTTTTTTTGGTTGGTAACTGCATATTCAGTTATTATGCACTAAAATATTTACATGTAATTGCATTTAAAATGTAATTAACACAATTACAGATGTATATAATGATGATTTGTGAGTTTTCACTGCAAAACAACCCCAAAAAATGCAGCAAATTGCATTGCCTAAATGATTTCTGTGCTCATATTAAAATCTACTTAGACTATCTTAACGCTTAATGCCATGAACTTCATTACAATATAATCTTTAGATCTACATATTTTTCAGTAAATAATTATATTAAATTATAGCAAAAATGTCAAATTAATTAGTTAGCAATTTTTTTCAAATTAAAATAAAAAATTGATAGATAAATTGATAGATTGATTGATTGATTCTCTGAATGGTGATTCATGAGACTGTCACCACATTTAGACAAAATTATGCCAAGACATCGAAGATGCTAAATTGCGAACAGATTTTTAAATATTGAACGGTGTTGCCGTGGTGATTCACTAAATTAATGGCAAAAATAGGGAAACAGGAAGTGTCTCATATCTTTTGCATGCATTGTGTGATTTAGATAAAAATTTAGTTGTATGTTTTTTCTTGGGGGCTAATCACATGGATGTGGCTATTGTGGGTCACGGTCATAGTGCCACCAACTGGCAGCAGGAAGTGTGGCACTTACAACAGACTTACATTCTTACATTATCTTATCTTACATTTACCCAAATTGCTTAAATTGTTTAGACACTGCTGATGGAAAATTTTGTGAAGTTGTAGTCAAACTGGAATGGTGGCATATATCTACTACTGATTGTATGATTAGGGTCCAAGTTTACATTAATGTTGAGTTGTTGCTGTGTCCATCATGCATTGTTTTCCGAAAGCCACTAAGTGCTTGGCCCATCATTGCTGCTTGCAGCTATATTTTTCTTTATTTTTCTTTTTTTTTCTTTTAAGCATAAATCTTTTGTTTGCCAGTGGGTTAATAAAAATAAGGCCGATGCTATTCACACCATGGTGCAAATAATGGTATATGCTATTTACATCCCAGTGCATATAGTGGCAGATCTTATCTGCACCCCAACCCTGGTACAAATAATGGTAGATACTAATTGCACCCTGGTGCAAACAGTGTCCGATCGACAGACCCTGCCTCTGGATCAAATTCTTCTCTGAACTCCCTGATATTCACTGTGACCAATTCTAATCTATTATTTTAAGTGGTATTAAAGGAAATATTAAGATTGGAAACAGGAAATTGGATGGGAAACAGAGTGGGACAAAACAGATTTGACCGTGGTCGCTAGGACAACACTACTCATTCACACACCGCCTTTACACCCCACACCACTCCACATCACCTATTGATTAGTTTGTTGTATATTTCTTTAGTTCCACCAGATTATTGGGGTGCAAATAACTGCACTGTATGGTAGATGCTATTTACACCAGGGTACAAATAGACACTCCTTAACAATAAACTCCTTAGTCCTACTATCTAACTCAGTTTCGCTTGACAAGTAAATATATCTTGTTTTAAGGATGTGTAGATATTTGTTTTCTGGAAAACATACAGTTTTATTTATTTTTTTTTGTTGTTGTTGTTTTTGCAGTATATGTGCAATTTAGTGTAATATTTTACTCCACTATTTTTTGAGAAAATAAGAAAGCTGAAAGCTGCAATACAGTTACACTACAGAAGAATGTAGTTAAAGAAGGGTGACTACTAACTCTGCTATATTGCCTGCATTTCATTTTTACTCTTAGTATCAATGGAAAATTCAGTCAGTTACAGTAAATAAGTTATGACAAATTCTTGATGTGTTTTCTAACCAAAACTCAGTCTCTCTGCATCACGTGGGTCAAGATGTAGTGTTTGCAGCTTCCCAATCCTTAACTGAAAGCAATTCACCCTCTGAATGTACTGCTTAGCCCTCAGATGACTGTTGTGAAGGTCAAGAGAAAGGGTTGTGTCTGTGAGCACACAGCCTCTGCAGTGAAATGGCTCCTTTGGGCAGTGCATTAGTGCATGTTCATTCATTATATTGTGTCCCTGCTGCATTAGTGCATTGGCTGTGGTGCTTTCAGCTGTGTAAGAGCCCATTCACACTCACTCGAGTGCTTTTACACTCTCTGTGTTCTATCTGTATGCATGCCTGAGTGTTAATATTTTATTTTATGAGTTTATAATCAGTGCAATGAATATTTGTACATTAATGTGTATAGAGTGGTTTCCAAAAGTCTAAGACCACATTAAAAAACTAGGATAGTTTATTGAAATATGGAAATAAACAGTCAGTGCAATAAACAGTGCTTCACTGAAGCACACAAGATGCTCTTTAGAACATTATCAAATCATGCTGAATAACATGATCCTCAAGTTTTGTTCATGCCAGCTTCAGTGCATGCTGTCACTGAAGCAAAAGAGGGACATACCAGATACTAGGACACTCTGAAATTCATGTAAATTGTCCACACAAATTGTTCTGCTGTTATTATTTGTAATGAAACGTTTTGTATTAAATTAGAAAAACACATTTTCGTTGATCTCAGACTTTTGAACCCCAGTGCATATCTTCTCCCATTTTACAAAGTGTGTAATGTTGTATTGTATATTGTGGCTATATTGTATTTAGGGCAGGGCTTTATGGTGATATATATCGTGTCAACTGGTAGAAATTTTTCTGTTCCATCTAAATCTCTCTATGTACGCAACGCTCCACCTGGCTGCACATTAGCCCGATAGTGAGAGAGACGAAAAACATAGAAAAAGGTGAACACACAGAAAGCCGGACGATTCCAAAAGTCAAACGCAGGAGGAGGACTTTATTTTTGCATTAAAAGGTGTTGTTTCGTAAGTGGCATCTGTACTTCAGCAAACATGGTAGAGAGAAGCAATCAAACCTTTGTCAGCTGTGCATTTATATTTATTTCCCAAAAAGGTTTCCAGTATCCAATAAAAGGCTTACAAAACAAATATGGGATTGAGGGGTTTGCTTCAGAATCAAAGTTCAGCTAGAGAGAAGCCTATTTTTTATGTTGAAAAATGATGCATAGTAGATAAAACAGATAAAATATTATGTTTAATAATTATTTATTTATTTATAGTTTTGTCATTGCAATGGACATGTCTACCATTAGGCTATTTTGGAATTTTTTTTCAAATCAAAAAGGAACATTCATTATTGTCAAGTGTAATTAATTACTTTTATCAAAATGTGTAGGCTACATATATTTATATTAGGGCTGTCAATCAATTAAAAATAGTAATCGAATTAATTACATGGTATGCCGACTAATTAATCGAATCAATCGCAATTAGTCAAATAAATATTTGAGAAAGCCCCTCAAGTAACAATAATTCAATATATGATTAAATAATTATAAATAGTTCTAAAAAAATAAATGAATAAAATAAAAGTACATAAAATATATTATAAAAAAATAATAACAGATAATTAAAACGCATTAATTATTTTGGCACCTAAGTATTAAAAAAGACCATTCAAAAAGTGGCTTTAGAATGCAATATGTTGTTTATTTCCATATTATTTAACATAAGCCTATCAATGGTCTACAGTCCATAGCAATCCATTTTGCAACTGAATTCGTAAATCAGTCCGAGATTTATTATAAGGGCTTGTTTAAGGACACGTCAATGTACATCAGACGAATGCTTTTGGAGTGTCTCGGTTGCGTCGCGTGATTAACATACAGTTTTAAGGTCGCTGTGTCAAGTTAAACGAAGTTTTAAACTTAGAGAAACACATCTTGATATCCCTGTGTTCGGATTTGTGCCCCATCAAGCTGTTTAAACGCAGGAACGTGTTCTTTCTTATCTGGTGTCGTCTGCCCTCTGTAAGTGTGGTTTGTTCTCTGTCTGTGTAAGCTGTGTGTTGCCAGCTGGAGTTTCGCTTACTTCCCCCTGGAGAAAACAGGTGGTACTACAAGCTTGAATTGCTCGGTCAGGGGGCATGATTAATTACGTAAAACTTTTTAACGTGTTATTTTTTGTATAATTATTTGCACCGAATTAATGTGTTAAATCAACAGCTCTACTTTTTATAATTTATTGACAAAAAATTTCAAGAATATCACTTTATAATTTTTTACTTATCGCCCACTCCATCACACGGTTTGTAATATTTAAATCATTTTTTTATTATTTTCAAGAAGAAGAAAATAATAAAATATTGTCATATATACTGTTACCGTGATATAAAATTACTCTATCATGATACAGAATTTTTTCATATAGCCCACTCCTAATTGTAATTTTGATGATGGGAACAATGCACTACAACAAATTCCTTGTAAGTGCAGTCACATCTATCTAACATCTATCTTCTGATAACAGACATTCCAGATCAGGTGATCCGTGTGTTCAAGGCCAACCAGCAGAGCTGTTACATCATAATCAGTAAAGACACCACAGCTAAAGATGTCGTCTCACATGTAGTTAGCGAGTTCAATCTCATTGCTGCTCCTGAAACCTACTCTCTCTGTGAGGTGTCTGTCAGTACTAAGGGGGTAATCAAACAGCGCCGACTGCCTGACCAGCTCTCCAAACTAGCTGACTGCATCCAGCTTAATGGCAGGTGAGAGTAGACCCTGACAAGAATAAACAACTTACTAACATAGCAGTTACGCAACCAAACACCTGGCTAAAAACATTACAGTTTTATGTGCATCAATCTAGATCTTTGGGGTGAATACCCGAGTAGCTTTATGTACTGTAGTCTACGGCAAAAATGAAAATTCTGTCATCATTTACACATCCTTATGTCGTCCTAAATGTGTGATTTTCTTTCTTTTGTGGCACACAAAAAAGAGATGTTTAGCAATATGCCTAAGCTGCTCTTAGGCATATTGCATAGCATTTTGCAATGAAGTGGATGGTGATTTTTATTGCTAAACTCCAAAAAGGATAAAAAAAAATTTAATAAATAAATAAAATAAAAAAACACAATAAAAGTATCAAAAATAGTCCATATGACTTGTGTGCTATATTCTTCTGAAGTCATATGTGAAGAACAGACCGAAATGTAACCATTCTGTTTTGAAAAAACAACAACATTTTGTTCGGGTCAAAAAAGACTGTAGAGTACTGTAGCTATACAACACCTCCTTTTTTATTATAAACATGAACATTGCCATTGGCTTGTTTTTTTCACACCAAACACAGGTTTGTTAAAATAGCATTTTATCTGGAAAGAGCGCCAACTGAACTATATCAATGTTGGTACTATTCTTTAACAGCAGATATACAGTAAGCCATTCATTTTGAGTAAAAAAAAAGATGATAATTAGAATATCTACAAATTTTATCTGTTTGAAAAAAATACAAAATCATGTTTTTTATTAAAAAACATTTTTATTTCACAATATAAACGTGTCAGGCAGATGAAAAATGAGCAAAAAATCTCATAGACTTCAACTGAAAAGGTACCTAGGGGTCAGGCTTCTGTCTTTTGACAGAAAGCAGCCATCTTGCAACTATTTAGTAAAGCCCTAGCAACCACCTTTCAAGGACCTAGTAATCACCCAAAGCAATTTTTACTTATTCATTTGTTTATTGTTGTGGAGAATGCCAAGGCAAGTTGGCCAAATACAAGATTAAATATTAGTTCCTATATTAGTTACTATAAATCTATCTGTCCACTCTATTTGTCTAGTTGTCTTGCTATATTGCATGAGTAGCGTGTCGAGACTCAAAAGCCAATAACATTTGTTCATGGTTGTCTTGTTGTTACATGGTGTCAAATGGCTGCACTCCAGCTTACCATGGAAATCAAAGATTATCTGTGAATATTCACTTAAATGTATGATGTCAGAAGACTTGAAATAAAGTTCTCGAGTCGTATGAACTACTTTTTGGAGCTCAAAAGCCCAATAACCTTTAACTTTCATGATATTGAAAAGAGCAGTGTGAATATTGTTCAGAATTTCTCCTTTTGTGTTCCATGAAATAAAGAAAATCAAAATGGTTTGGGACTGAATCTGCATGTTCTTTGGACTTTGCAGTAATGTTCTTCCAAAAAAAAAAAAAAAAAAAGACAATTCACATCAATACCATTATTGATTTGTTTACTAAGGTACTACTTGAAGAACAACATGGAGACAGAGACTCTGTGCTCTGATGAAGAAGCTCAGGAGCTCTTGAGGGAAAGTCAGATCAGTCTTCTGCAGCTCAGCACGGTGGAGGTCGCAGCTCAGCTCTCCGTGCGTGACTTTAGCCTGTTCCGCAACATCGAGTCCACCGAGTACGTGGATGACCTGTTCAAGCTGGACTCAGGTGGAGGCAGCAGCAGTCATCTGAAGAAGTTTGAGGACATCATCAACCAGGAGACCTTCTGGGTGGCCACTGAGATTCTCCGCGAGTCCAACTCACTTAAATGCATGAAGACCATCAAACACTTCATAAAGATCTCTCTGCACTGCCACGAGTGCAAGAACTTCAACTCCATGTTCGCCATTATCAGGTCAGTCAGTCTTAAGGTAAAGTTTTTCAGGGCAGCTCATATTTCGGAATTCCACAATATTTCCACAAACTGCTGGGACTAGAATTTCTAGCATGTCCTAGCTTCAGTTTGAGATTTATATATGACACTAGATTGATAAATCATCAATTATTCCAAAGCTTCTTGTTCATTGTAGACAACACTGTATGGTGGCCATGAAGTGCAAAACAAATGAACAAATCTGAAAACACAATGGCAAATCCAAAAACAAAATAATAATTCAGAGACACAACAAACAATCATAAAACTCAACGGCAAATCCGAAAACAAAAGAACAAGTCAGAAAACACAACAGCTAGTCAGAAAGCACAATGACAAATCAGTCGAAATGGAAAGGGTAGGTACCATAGTTTCTCACCTGTTTCTCACTGTGTGTGGATGATATCAAGCCCTTTCTTTATGATTGGTTTACTGTCCACTTGTGCGATTATTTCAAAAAGCCAAAAAGTTTCAAGACTGAAACACTGAATTAATTGGAGTGGTTTCTCACATAGAGCACAGAAGTCAAAAAGTGCGAGTTGGATATAGTTAGTTGTAGGTACGATATATACTTACATTAAAGAGGCTTAAAGTCCACAAACTTTTCTAAAACATTAGTGCATTCAATCCAAGCGTTCATTCAATTGACTTTAGTGTTTCACCCAGTGAGCTTTTGGCATGGATTTTGAAATAATCACGCAAGTGGACAGTGAGCCAATCATGAAAAAAATGGCTAGGTATCGGATGAAACACTGAAGTAAATTGAATGAGCGTTTGGACTGAATACACCAACGTTTTAGAAAAGTTTGTGGATACACACACAATCATCTGAGAAGCTATAATACCTACCCTTTCCGCTTTTACTGACTTGTGTTTTGTTTTGCACTCCCACTGCCATACAAGCACAAAACGCAGTTACTACACATTTTGACAAAATTGAGTCATGACCAAAATCTGATCTCTTAGACTGTGATTTGTTCTGTGTCAGATGAGATTGGCACAACAATGCTCAGACTCAGTGACTGGAAAACACAGTGAAATTGCAATAATTACAAAATCCACACTAAAACCAAATACCATTTTTCTCAGTTTCAGTGTTGGCATAGTTACTGCATTTTGCCTTTGCAGTATGTGGATGTTTCTGCAACGTCATGGTTACGTGTGTAACCTCCGTTCCCTGATGGAGGGAATGAGACGTTGGTGTCGATGTAGTGACACTAGGGGTCACTCTTGGGAGCCCGAGACACCTCTGGTCTTTGATAAAAGGCCAATGAAAATTGGCGAGTGGTATTTGCATGCCACTCCCCCGAACATACGGGTATAAAAGGAGCTGGTATGCAACCACTCATTCAGGTTTTATGCTGAGGAGCCGATATAAGGTCCGGCCATTTCAGCGGGTAGTTCAGCGTTGTGGCAGGAGGGACCAACATCTCGTTCCCTCCATCAGGGAACGGAGGTTACACCAGTAACCATGACGTTCCCTATCTGTCACTCACTCGACGTTGGTGTCGATGTAGTAACACTAGGGTTCCCTATACAAAATGCCACAAGGCTGAACTGTGTTACGTGAACTGGCGGTGTGTGGTGGGCAGACTTGCTGTGTGCCTCATAGCCAGCACACCAGGTCGACACGTAACCTCCCCCAACACAGTTATGAGTGTTGAACGGCCCTTTTTGGGGACAAGTTGACTACCCAGAGATAGAGACAGGCCTAACCCAGTCGTGGCCTCTTTCCCCTTCTCTTTTTCCACTCTCTAAAAAAGAAGGGGGATTATCTGACTGGGCCGCCAGGTCTAGTCGGGGGGTGTCCCTCCCAAGGGGAGGACACAGCGGAGACCACACCTCGCCCCAAGAGAGGGGGGGATATTTAAGTGGAAGAATACATCACATGGTCTTTCCAACCATGTGGAGAGCCTTCAAGGTAGATCCTGCCCAATGGGGGAGGAGTTACTACAACATGGAGACTGAGGGGCTCTGCCCAAGGAAGACGCAGTTTGCCAGTAGGGAAACGAACTAGCGGAAGATATAGATCGCATGGGGTTAGCCTTACAGGGAACCGCCACATGCGGAGCACCTACCCCAGAACCAGGCTCTTAGTTAGCGCGTGTACTGGGCCGGCAGCGAGTCTCTCCGAAAACTTGACTGCCACAGGGCTCGGAGGAAGTCAACCAGGGAACAACTTTTGTGAACACTACTGGAAATTAACAGCGCACGTCTTCAGCTCAAAAGGAGGTGGAAGGCGCTATGTGCAAGCGATACACCCGGCCGGCTATCCCGGGCTTATCCGCTTGTGTTGCGTGCCACTACCTGGGATGAAACCGGTTCCACCCGGAGGTTGTAGAACCTTGCAAAGGTGTTGGGTGTTGCCCAGCCCGCTGCTCTGCAAATGTCTGTTAGAGAGGCACCTCTGGCCAGGGCCCAAGAAGCCGCTACACCACGGGTAGAATGGGCTCGTAGCCCTACCGGGGGCGGCATGTTTTGGGCGAGACATGCCATAGTTATGGCGTCAATGAGCCAGTGGGCGATCCTCTGCTTGGAGACAGCGCTTCCTTTCCGCTGTGCACCAAAGCAGACAAAGAGCTGCTCAGAGATTCTAAAGCTCTGCGTGCGATCCAAATAGATGCGTAAAGCGCGCACCGGACACAGCAACGACAGGGCTGGGTCTGCCTCCTCCTGGGGCAGCGCTTGCAGGTTCACCACCTGGTCCCTAAAAGGAGTGGTGGGAACCTTGGGCACATAGCCCGGTCGGGGGTCTCAGGATCACGTGAGAATAGCCCGGACCGAACTCCAGGCACGTTTCGCTGACAGAGAACGCTTGCAGGTCACCTACCCTCTTGATGGAAGTGAGCGCAGTCAGGAGGGCAGTCTTCAAGGAGAGTGCCTTAAGCCCGGCTGACTGCAAAACTCAAAGGGGGTTCTCTGTAGACCCTGAAAAACTACAGAGGTCCGATGAGGGAACAAGGCGCGGCCTGGAGGGATTCAGCCTCCTGGCGCCTCTTAGGAATCTGATGATCAGATCATGCTTCCCTAAGGACTTACCGTCGACTGCGTCATGGTGTGCTGCTATGGCAGCAACGTACACCTTCAAGGTGGAAGGGGACAGCCTCCCTTCCAACCTCTCTTGCAGGAAGGAAAGCACTGATCTGACTGCGCACCTCTGGGGGTCTTCCTGACGGGAAGAACACCACTTAGCGAACAGACGCCACTTAAAGGCATACAGGCGCCTCGTAGAGGGAGCCCTAGCCTGAGTGAACATGTCTACCACCGCAGGTGGGAGACAGCTTAGGTCTTCCGCGTCCCGTCCAGGGGCCAGACATGGAGATTCCAGAGGTCTGGGCGCGGGTGCCGGATGGTGCCCCTTCCCTGAGAAAGAAGGGCCTTCCTCAGGGGAATTTGCCTGGGGGGAGCTGTCACGAGGAGTGTGAGGTCCGAGCACCACGTCTGGGCGGGCCAGTAGGGTGCTTACCAGGACGACCTTCTCCTCGTCCTCCCTGACCTTGCACAGGGTCTGTGCGAGCAGGCTCACTGGGGGAAAACGCATATTTGCGAATGCCAGGGGACCAGCTGTGTGCCAGCGTGTCTATGCTGAGGAAGGCCTCGGTGAGGGCGTACCAGAGCGGGCAGTGGGAGGATTCTTGGGAGGCAAACAGGTGCACCTATGCCTGACCGAATCGACTCCAAATCAGCTGGACCACCTGAAGGTGGAGTCTCCACTCTCCCTTGAGGGTAACCTGTTGTTACGGCACGTCCGCCGAAGTGTTGAGGTTGCCCGGGATGTGAGTGGCTTGCAGCGACTTGGTGCTGCTAACTCTGTTGGAGGAGACGGCGGTCGAGTTATGACACACAGCGGGAGCGCAGACCGCCTTGGCGGTTGACATATGCTACCGCTGCCGTGCTGTCTGTCCGAAGTAGCACGTGCTTGCCTTGGATCAACGGCCGGAACCTCCACAGGGCGAGCAGAATTGCCAGTAACTCGAGGCAGTTGATGTGCCAACGCAGCCGCGGACCCGTCTAGAGGCCGGCGGCTGCGTGCCCGATGCCAACAGTGCCCCAGCCCATTTTGGAGGCGTCTGTCGTGACCACGACGCGCCTGGAGACCAGTTCTAGTGGAACACCTGCTTGTGGAAACGAGAGGTCGGTCCAAGGGCTGAAAAGACGGTGACAGACCGACGTAATGGCCCGCGGTGTGTCCCGTGGCGCCATACCCGTCTCGGGACTCGAGTCTGGAGCCAGTGCTGAAGCGGCCTCATATGCATCAACCCGAGCGGGGTGGCCACCGCCGAGGATGCCATATGCCCCAGGAGCCTCTGAAAAAGTTTCAGTGGAACGGCTGTTTTCTGTTTGAACGCCTTCAAACAGGCCAGCACCGACTGGGCGCGCTCGTTCGTAAGGTGCGCCGTCAAGGAGACTGAGTCCAACTCCAAACCGAGAAAAGAGATGCTCTGAACTGGGAGGAGCTTGCTCTTTTCCCAGCTGACCCGAAGCCCTTGTCGGCTGAGGTGTGAGAGCACCAGGTCCCTGTGTGCGCATAACCCGTCTCGAGAGTGACCTAAGATTAGCCAGTCGTCGAGATAGTTGAGAATGCAAATACCCACCTCCCTTAACGGGGCAAGAGCAGCCTCTGCGATCTTCGTAAAGACGCAAGGAGACAGGGACAGGCCGAAAGGGAGGACTTTGTACTGATACGCCTGACCCTCGAACGCGAACCGCAGGAAGGGTCTGTGTCGAGGAAGGATCGAGACGTGAAAGTACGCATCCTTCGGGTCTACCGCCGCGAACCATTCTTAATGCCGGACGCTCGCTAGTATGCGTCTTTGCCTCAGCATCTTGAACGGGAGTCTGTGTAAGGCCCGGTTCAGTACTCGCAGGTCCAAGATTGGCCGCAACCCACCGCCTCTTTTCGGTACAATGAAGTAGGGGCTGTAAAACCCCTTCTTCATCTCGGCTGGAGGGACAGGTTCTATCGCGTCCTTCCGTAGGAGGGTAGCGATCTCCACGCAAGGTAGCAGCGTTTCCGACTTTCACCAAGGTGAAGTGGACACCGCTGGACCTGGGCGGATGCCCGGCGAAGTGAATCGCGCAGCCAAGTCGGACGGTCCGGACCAGCCCTCGTGACGGACTGGAAAGCGCAAGCCATGCATCCAAGTTCCACGCAAGGGGGACCAAAGGGACAACATCATCGGATGTACCGGCGGGTGGGGCCTCGCAGCGGGGTGGAGCTCGAGGTGCCACACCACATCGTGGCCGTGCTGAGTCCGAGGACATCGAAGCACTTACCTGGCTCCTTGTGACCACCCCCGGAACAGCCTGGGACGGGGGAGGAAGAGGCCTGTCCTCATGACCCGTGGAGACTGTCACATCGGGGGCGGATTTGTGCCACAGCTGGGCGCTCAGGGGCGGGCTGCAGCGGAGCCAGTGCAGTCACCGCAGGGGGACGCCCTCGGCGATGAGTAGATGGGGTGCGGGATCTTGAGCCACGCCGGGGCAGGATAAGCCGGCTAGCATCCATCTACTGCTCTACCATCGAGAACTGCTGGGCAAAGTCCTCAACGGTGTCGCCGAATAGGCCCGCCTGGGAAATGGGGGCAGCAAGGAATCGTGTCCTGTCGGCCTCACCCATCTCGACCAGGTTGAGCCAAAGGTGGGGCTCCTGGACCACTAGTGTGGCCATCGTCCACCCGAGAGACTGCGCCGTGACCTCCGTCGCTCGGAGAGCGAGGTCGGTCGCCGAGCGCAGTTCCTGCATCAATCCCGGGGCGGAACTACCCTCGTGCAGTTCCTTTAGTGCCTTGGCGGACTTGCAGGAGAGCCATGGCGTGCAGGGCGGAGGCGGCTTGTCCAGCAGCGCCGTAGGCTTTGACCGTCAGAGACGACGTAAACCTACAGGCCTTGGATGGGGGCTTTGGGCACCCACGCCAGGTGGCGGCGCTCTGCGAGCATAGGTGCACCGCGAGCGCCTTTATCCACCAGGGGATTGCCGAATAACCCTTGGCCGCCCCACCATCGAGGGTAGTGAGAGCGGGGAAGCTGAAAATTTCGGGACCGGGCAGTAAAAGGTGCCTCCCGCGACCTTGTCAGCTCTTCATGCACTTCCGGGAAGAAAGGAACGGGGCGGGGCGGGGCGTGGCTTTGAGCGGCGCCGCGAGCCCAGGAACCAATCACAGAGCCGCGAGGGTTCAGGGAAGAGCGGTGAAATCCACTTTAACCGACACTCGCGGCTGTCCGGGAAAGCATGTCGTCATCTCCGCGTCAGCCTGTGACTGGGCGATCGACCCCGAAGGGAGGAGCCCAGCTGAGGCTTCCGACTGGATGAGCCCGCTCTCCGATGCTGCGCTCGAGAGCTCATCACTTTCGCGGGCTCTGAATAAGAGGTCGAACTCTCTGTAAGACGAGCCGGCAGACTCACCCGGAAGCCCGATCGTGGCAGACGAGCGTGCTGGGGAATGGGAGGTCCGCGGGGGGATACCCGGCGGAGGCGGTCCCATTGGGGTCCCCAAATCGCCCCCAGTGCTAGCTGCGCTGGCCTCAAACCCGTGGGTAAAAGGACCGAGGCGGGAGCCTCTGGGGTGGCTCGCTTTCTTACGAAGGCGAGCCGCGACCGCAGCGTTGCCATGGACATATTCTCGCAATGAGAACGTGACCATCCACGAACGCTGTCTCCGCGTGAGCAGTGCCCAGACACGAAAGACAGTGATCGTGACCGTTAGAAGGCGAGAGATAACGAGCACAACCAGGAATAACACACAATCGGAAAAGCATCTTTAAAAAGACGCGTCTTTAAAAAGACGTTCCGTGTGTGCGCTCTTTTAGAGAAATATATACTCTTTTAGAGGGGAAAAATGCTCTTTCAGAAAATATACTCTCTAGTTTTTCTGCCGAAGCGCCCAGGGGCGTTCTCTGCAGTGCACCAGTGCAGAGGAGGGAGAAGCCGCTAAAATGCGCCGTCAGATCCAGCAGGTGAATGAACGGTAGTATTCAGCTCAGCGAGCATGACCGTTCGGCTCCGAAGAGAAAATCTGAATGAGTGGTTGCATACCAGCTCCTTTTATACCCGTATGTTCGGGGGAGTGGCATGCAAATACCACTCGCCAATTTTTATTGGCCTATTATCAAAGACCAGAGGTGTCTCGGGCTCCCAAGAGTGACCCCTAGTGTCACTACATCGACACCAACGTCGAGTGAGTGACAGATAGGGAACTTCTGACACTTTCATGTCCCAGGGGTTGGTTTTTATTCAAATAAAATGATTTAAACTATATATATATATATATATATATATATATATATATATATATATATATATATATATATATATATATATATGAAAATCTCATTAAAACTGAATTGGAAACTTTTTACCAGGCCATCATCATTTATTTTTGGTACTTTTTTGTAATGCCTTGTATAGATTTTACTGTTTTAGCCTTCCCAAACCCAGACTTCCAATATTATGAACTATGAAAATACAAATAAAAAATAAAAATACAAATTAGTTTATTTTAAAACTATGATAATCTAAACAAAGAGTAAAGTAAAATAAACACAAACCATTTTGATATTTATTGTGTGAAAATCATTTCTATAAATATATATAAAAAAATTAGGACTGTCCCACAGTTGTGGCATTTCCACCACACAATTGTTTTTTGCCCCTATTCATTTTTTTATTTTTTCACAAGTTAGTGTACTTGTCAACAAAAGTGTCAGTAAAGAGCATGCTTGAGATGAAATGTGAAACAAGTGATGTTTGAAGAAAACAAATAAAATTAAAGGTAAATATCACTTGAGTCTTCAAAGACAAAGAAAATTTAGTCAGCCATTTTATTTCAAAAGCATGGTGGATATTTTCTTGACTTTTAGGAAAAATGAAAATAAATTGCTTAAATCTGTGATGCATGTACATACACTGTTGGACATTGTTAGTAGACAAATAAAAACAAAATAAAACAAAGAAATTCTTGAGAGATTAAAAAATGTTTTACAAGTCCACAGTGAATTAACATGGATGCCAGAAAGCGGCTTATTACAAGAAAGAGGGTTATTGCAAGAAAGTTGTGTTCCCGTTTACAAGTACTGTATAAGCAGTGTACTTTTTACCCCCGTATACGTGCAACTCGGTCAGAAAGCAGTTTTCTCCACAACAGCGTAATTTCCCTGCGACGCTTGTGTAAATAAAAAACATGGCATCTGATAAAGACTTTGCAATTTTTGTCCATTGCTTCACTTTATTTCCAGATATTCCAGAGTTGTTGCTGTTTTTTTTTTTCCTTCTTAACTTTGCATCATGACCTGCTGTGGAATTGTGCTGTAATAGTGGGGCTCTTTCATAAAACTCTGGTTTCCCCCAATGTACGAGCGCATATACGTGGATGATAGGGACAGTCGATATTTTACATTGGTGTGTATAAATGGGTATAGTTTATAGTGTATGTGATTTCCCCACTGTACTCCTAGAAATGTTGAATTCTTTCCATTGTGTTGACATGTTGTTGGGCTCCATCCTGTTATCCGTTCTATTCACACACATGTGCACTCTTCAAACACCCGTCAGAACGCTGCTTATGTGTTTACATGACCACATAAACTGCATTCACTGGGAGAAACCTGGATGTGTTAAATCGCTTTCTTTTAATCCCTTAATCTTCTCTCGTTTACATGACGCTTCAGAATGCTGCTTTCTTCAAAAACCCTGGAATAAACTGTTTTCTTACATGTATGTAAGTGTGTTCAGTGCAAATAGTGCCTAAAGCTGAAGAAACTTCTATGGACTCACTTTAAATTAATGTGGTAATGTGATGTAAGGGGGAAGTCACCCACTGGCCCAAGGACGGTATCCAGTGGCGTGGCTGAAGGTCTCTTGCGTGTTCTGTCTTATCGTGCGTGACATTAAATAATACTTTGATTATTTGATTTGAGTTCCATGTTTTTTATTAATCTTATCATTAATTCTTTTCTTTATTTCATCTGACTCCAATTATGAAAAACCTTGTTGATGTATCTATGCTCTGAATTTTAGTAATTCTCTCTTCTAGACTGCATTTGTTACTTCAATGTTATTTGGGTCCTGTGCTGGTCAGACACAGGTCCTTTAACTACAAATTCATCAGTTTCAGATATTAGTAAGTTTTAGACTAAGTCCATATAGGTTCTCGGCTTTATCCGTTTAGTCTTATTTGGCTAAGTTCTATAATAGATTCTTGGTTTACCGTTTAGCCCCAGTCAATTAAGTCCTGTTTTACAGGTTCTCGGTCCTACATTTAGTATTCCCATTTAATTCTACTTGGCTAAGTTCTATAATAGAATCTCGGTTTACCGTTTAACCCCAGTCAATTAAGTCCTGTTTTACAGGTTCTTGGTCCTACATTTAGTACTACCATTTAATTCTACTTGGCTAAGTTCTATTATAGATTCTCGGTTTACCGTTTAACCCCAGTCAATTAAGTCCTGTTTTACAGGTTCTTGGTCCTACATTTAGTATTCCCATTTAATTCTACTTGGCTAAGTTCTATAATAGATTCTCGGTTTACCGTTTAACCCCAGTCAATTAAGTCATGTTTTACAGGTTCTTGGTCCTACATTTAGTATTCCCATTTAATTCTACTTGGCTAAGTTCTGTTATAGATTCTCAGTTTACCGTTTAACCCTAGTCAATTAAGTCCTGTTTTACAGATTCTCGGTCCTACATTGAGTTTTCCCATTTAATTCTACTTGGCTAAGATCTATTATAGATTCTCGGTTTACCGTTTAGCCTCTTACATACTTAACTAATGGGTTACTTCTGAAGTAGCTTAATTAAGCCAACTCTGACCATAGATTTGTAGTTAACAAGAAATATACTAGAAAACAGTCCTTCAGAATGAATCATAATAACAATTTATTTACCAGGTAATAGTAATACATTCAAACAATCCAATTAAAATAATAAATCAAACTCAAAGCTATCAGTGAACCAAACATAATAATATATTTAAAGTTGTATTCCATTCAAACATTTACCAAACATAAGAAATACAAATTGCAATTACCTGGTAGTGAAAAAACTACATGCAGATGACGAAGCATGGGAGATCTGATTTGCAGATTCCTTCAAACATTTATCAATATTAAGAAATACCTGGTAGAGAAAAAACTACATGCAAACGACGAAGCATGGGAGATCTGATTTGCAGATTCTGAAGTACCAAACGATTCCATTGTTATTTCAGATGTGTGTGTTTGATGTTATTTAGGATTTGGTTAACAATTTAGGGAGTTGTAGTCAACCTTTGATTGAGTAGGTTGTTTGATGTTTACAAAGAATACACCTAATCTGCATACAGCATCTGGTCTCTGTGTGAGACTTGGGAGGGGCATGCCCCGGATAGAATACTGTATTTTATTAAGTTCTTAAATCTTACTTGTGATTTGACTTTGCTGAAAGGGAATGAGACTGTTTTACCAGTTGCACTGAGACCTCTTGAATGATACCAAACATATATGATCAGAAAACCTTTTACATTACAGAACAGGACAAGTCATAACTTAGTTTTTAGTGTCCTTAAAGTGACCTAAGGTGAGAGAGAGAGAGAGAGAGAGAGAGCAGATGTGAGGGTGATTTGCATTTTATGGTCCCCAATCAGTGGGGTGTGTTTTCTCAGGTGGAGATGCTCCTCTGTGTGAGAGTTTTATGACGTTGGTTCTCGCAGAGTTCTTTGACTTTCCCAGAAGTGATGCAGATAATTTTTGTGACAGTCTTACAGTGATCATGAATGTGGTGATGGCAGATTTTTAGAGGGACTGATGTTTTGTTTTTGTGGTCTTCAGTGGTCTTAATCTGGCTCCAGTGGCTCAATTAAGGAGCACATGGGAGAAACTTCCCAGTAAATATGAGAAACTGTTCCAGGATCTTCAGGACATCTTTGACCCATCATGCAATATGGCCAAATACCATAACATAATGAGCAGCTAAAGCGTCCAGCCACCAATCATTCCACTGTTTCCTGTGGTGAAGAAAGACCTCACCTTCCTGCACTAAGGTCAGAACATCAATCACTGCATTTAGAGCGTGTGTATATGTACACTAGGTATGTCTACAGTATAATCAAAGTTAGCTTGTTAATGATGAATTATATTAGCCTATATTTTTTCTAATGCTGTTAACACATTCAATTAGACATTTGAACTTTTATTGAAGTTGCATTTCAAGTTTTTTATTTTATTTCAATTTTAATCGATTGACAGTCCTAATATTAAATGCAACATGTAATGTAAATAATAAAATGTGCTCCTGTCAACCATTTTTCACCTCTGAAGTCTCAGTACTGTTAAATTATGTTAGTTGACACATTTGCTCTATGTTCTGTCGATCCTGCTCAGGTAACGACTCGAGTGTGGATGGCCTGGTGAATTTTGAAAAGTTATGAATGATCACCTAGGAGATTCGGCATGTTGTGCGGATGACGTCAGCAAACATGAACCCAGCGCTCATGTTCAGACAGAGGTAAAGACTTCAAACTGTTTTACATTTACATTTAGTCATTTAGCAGACGCTTTTATCCAAAGCGATTTACAAATGAGACACATAGCAAGCAATTTGTCATACAAAGTTTAACAACATCTGCAGTATAAAACTGCCAAGTTCTCACAGTGGCTGGAGTAGTAAAGTTTTTTGTTTTTTTTCTCTGCACACAGACACAGAACGAAGGGAAGATCTGAAATATTCAATGAAAAAAACACCTTACAATCAACAAGAAATCATAATGTACTTTTAAATACACATTCCTGGTCTGCCCATTTTTCACAATTCGAAAAAATTTAATTCTGTCCTATTTTTGTTATGGAATATCATTCTTTTCATTCTGAAATACATCACATTACAGAAGTAAAATGGGTGGAATGCCATTTCATGTTGACTAAATGAAAAGGACAACCTTCTCACTCTGTTTTTATTTGAAACATCAAATTCCCTTTTATCCTGCCTTTAATCACTTGCACCCTTTAAATATTCACAGTGGACACATAAACACTCATATCTCCGCAACACTCTGTGATTGAATCATGTGCAGTCTTTCTGTGTCTGTCTGAGTGTTTGTCTCTCTCTTCTGTTAACCTGATTTCCTCCTCTCATGGGCTTTGCTTGCAGAAAGAAAAGGTGGAAGAGTTTAGGGTGAGTGTTTCTCGAGTGCTGAGCTGCATCCTGCATGTCCTCAATTTGTCATGATCATTAACCCAAACATTCCCCTTGGCACAGACGCTCCAGCACCTTATATGGTTCTTATGCTCCTGTCGTTGGATGCATTTCCAGTTTATTTCCCTCATTTTCAAAACATTGATCTTCATTTAAAGGTGCACTCAGAAATAGTTTCCTCATTAAAAAAATTTTTATACCTGAAGGAATAAATAGTAATAAAAAAATACTGTATGTTTCAAATGGTGCCACATGAGCTGAAGACTCCAGTCACACCAGTAGCCTAATAAAAGCTGTTTTATTTTACATGGAGCAAGTCACCTCATGGGGGCTGACATGTTGAGATCACATGACGAGCCGAATGCTACTCAATTTATCTCGTTATATGACACTTTCGGTATCAGAATAAATAAATCATGGTTGATTGAATAGATCATAACAGTCATTCTAGTTGAAGCCATCAGTCCATGCTATTTCAGCTTAATTTTTTAAAATACCTTGTTTAATAGCAGAATTCCTGCTCAAGAACTAAACTGCCCATGATCCTGAAGGGAAAGATCTAGAACCAGAGTGTCTTGTGCCTTTGTCTTTTTGTCTGATTTTCAAATACTTTTTTGCTTCAAATCAGAGTTTGTAATGTTGTGTTTTACCTCAGATCTGGTTGGTATGGTTCATCCCTTAAAACTCTTTAATGAAGGATTTTATGAAATTCATATGTGAAAAAATGAATGGGAAAAACACTTTCGGAACCAAGAGGGCTAAAAAGTGGGTGCTCTATAGCACATTTCTACAATGGCAGCATAAACTGAAAACTTTAGCTTTTGTTTTTTGTTTTTTGCGTGATGCTGCGTCTACAACCCTAGATGTCCAAGACATATCATCCAGCACAACATAAACCAAAAATGACAGTGCATCTTTAACAATTCATGATCATCTGTTTTGACATTAATGGAGCTTAACACGTGTTGCATTGCTGTGTTACACTGCTGTGTTCTAGATATCAACAGCAGCTGTCTTTTTAAGGCTGCTCAAACATGACATGTTTGTCTTTTGTACAGTAAATGCATGACCTAACATGTGTAACATATGTTGGAAAACCCTTCAGGTTTGTCAGACTGCAATGGCCTACAAAGCCAAAACACAGTTACTACACTGTAGTTACTGAAACTGCGAGAGATGGCTTCAGCTTTTGATTGTGCATACAAATGTGGACTTGTCTCACTCTTTGAATCTGAGCTTACTTGGGTCAAATCTACCTGTCACAGGAGAGATATAAGACACGATTCTAGTAGTAAGTCAGTTTTTACATAATGTGTAGCTATTGCGTTTTATCTTTGTAGGACAGTACAGTGTCGGTCTTTTGATCATCTGTTAGGTTGTGATGCAGCAGAGGTCCAGCTTAGGCCACAAGGGGATGTCAGTTCTTCCTTTCACTTCCTCTTCCTCTCCTTCTCAGGTCTTTGAGTCAGAGCAGTACCCACTCAAACCTGCTGGACGTTCAGGGCAATCATAAGAAGCGCGTGAGGCGCAGCTCTTTGCTCAGTGCCAAAGAACTGTACGAGGACGCTCAAATGGCACGAAAGGTGAAACAGTACCTGGCACACCTGGAGGTGGAGACAGACGAGGAGAAGTTCCAGATCATGTCACTGCAGTGTGAACCAGCCTACAGCACGTGTGCGTATACTGATCAACAAGCTGCAGACCTAGTGGGGTTATTATTGAAATGTCAACTGTCTTTACTCAAGGCTCCAGACTAAACAAATGACTATGGAGCCATTGGCTGTTTTTATATGCCAAATTACAGAATAGCTCAATTTAAATGGTTGTTCAGAAGCAAGATAGAAAGTCAAAGAAAGATGGCTGAAAACAGATTAACTGGCAAGTAGTTTTAAAAATCATTTATGTGTTAAAAATCGTAATCTTTCCTTACTTTGACGCAGTCCAAATGTAAAAAAAAAAATTCCAGATGTAGTTTATTGTACTACAAAAATATTAATCATAAACAGAAAATAAAAAACACTATTTGGTACATAACATGGAAATTTGTTATATAAACAAGCCCAAAATACACCGAGCCGGGAACTCTTATTTTGAAATGTCTGCACTCCCAGGTACTCTCACAAACAGAAAAGGGAAACAAAATATGCACTCTTACAACCATTTACAGTGTATTTCAATTCGGCTGATTCACTGTATGATTCGCTGAAAAAGTGACTCTTGATTTAAACAGCTAACCTGAGTTCATCTCACCAGAAAAGGTGAAAAGCAGCCTGGTTTTGGAATTAGCTCGTTTTCTGCATTAATTGGTCATAAAATGTGATCTCATCTTCACCAAAGTCACAAGTATAGACAAACAACAATGAGCTTAAACTAACAACACACAAACAATTCTAATCTTTCATGTCTTTATTGAACGCATCCCATTAAACATTCACACTGCAGTGGAAAAAATAAGTGAACCCTAGGATTTAATAACTGGCTGATCCTCCTTTGGCAGTAATAACCTCAACCAAGCATTACTGGTAGCTGCGGATTAGACCTGCACAGCGTTCAGAAGGAATTTTGGATCATTCTTCCTTACAGAACTGCTTCAGCTCAGCCATATTCTTAGGATGTCTGGTGTAAATCTCTGTTGTGTCAAGGTCTGGGCTCTGACTGAGCCACTCCAAAAGGTGAATTTTATTTCTTTCAAACCATTCTGTAGTGGATTTACTTCGATGTTTAGGGTCATCCTGCTGCATCACTCAACATCTGCTTCAGCAGCCACACAGCAACCCGACATTATCCTGAAGGATATCTTGATAAACTTGGGAATTCATTTTTCCTTCGATGATGGCAAGCGTTCCAGGCCCCGAAGCAGCAATTATGATGCTCCCTCCACCGTACTGTTGGGATGTTTTTATGTTGGTATGTGGTGCCCTTTTTAAGCCATACGTAGTGCTGCATGTTCTTCCCAAACAATTCAACCTTAGTTTCAGTATTCCACCAAAAAAAAATAATAATAAAAAAAATAAAATAAATCCCAGTAGGGTTGTGGAACGTCAAAGTGGTCTTTGGCAAACTTAAGGCGTGCAGCAATGTTCTCATTGGAAACCAGTGGCATGGCTGTTTAATGTTTTCCGTATAGTAGACTCATGAATAGAGATGTTAACCAGCTCTGATGATTACTTCAAGTCTTTAGCTGTTATTTTAGGGTTCTTTTTTACCTTACTGAACTTTCTGCTTTGTGCCCATTGAGTCATCTTGGCTGGATGGCCACTTCTAGGGAGAGTAGCCACAGTACTAAATCGTCTCTATTTATAGAAAATTGATCTAACTGTGGACAGAATATCTAAGCTCTTCAAGATAATTTTGTAACCCTTTTCATCTTCATGCAAAGCAACAATTCTTGATCGTAGGTCTTTAGAAATCTCTTTTTTTGTGAGGTATGGTCCACGTCAGCAGATGCTTCTTGTGAATACCAAACTCAAAATGTTTGAGTGCTTTTTATAAGTCAAAGTAGATGTAACCCACACCTCCAATCTCGTTTCATTAATTGGATGCCAGGTTTGCCAATTCCTGACTCTAATTAGCTTTTTTTGTCATCTTTAGCCTTGGGATTCATTTACTTAGCACTGTGAATGTTTCTTTGGAATATGTTCAATAAAGACATGAAAGATTAGAATTGTTTGTGTGTTATAAGCTTAAGCACATTGTGCTTTGTATATATTTGTGAATTTGATGAAAATGAGATCACATTTTATAACCAATTAATGCAGAAAACCAGCTAATTCCAAAGGGTTCACATACTTTTTCTTGCCACTGTATATGATGAAACTGCATATGAATGCACACAAAGTTTTCCTGACTGTCAACAATGACACCTAGATTTATTTATTTTTATCGCATTTGCAACCATTTTAGTCTCAGTCTGGAGCCTTGTTACTGCTGGGATAGTTCACCCAGAAAATTTTGTTCTAATTTACTCACCCTCACGTTTCTTTCTTCTATGGAACACAAAAGATTTTAGGCAGAATGTTAAGGGCTGACACCCTCAGTCACAATTTACTTTCATTGCACATTATTTTTCTATACAATGAAAGTGAATGATGACAACATATCCTTTAGTGTTCCACGGAGGAGATAAAGTCATATGGTTTGAAATATAAGGGTGTGTAAGTGGTGACAGAATTTTCATTTTTGGGTGAACTATCTTTAAAAACAATTATTTATTTATTTATTTATTTAGAAGTTACTTAAATATCAGTTCACAAACATTCTGGTGACCAGCACAAAAAAACACAAGTCCAGATTTCTCTAGTGTTCCCAATCCCACATAAACATAATCTGACCCTCTGACCTCAAATGGGTGTGTTAAATAAGGGAGGAATCCAAAAAGTGCAGTGATGGGATCATCTAGGACCAGGATTGAGCAACACTGGCCTAATAAACAGCACATGTATTTTGTGGTTTTTCGCTTCCATCTAGTGGACAGTCTTATCATAGAACACAGGGTGGTCAGAAAGGTTTTAAGGTATTATTTTAGGCTATTGTTGTAGGTAATGCAGTAAAGTAGTTAATGTTGTAATTTAACAGTGTTTTATTTAATAACAGTTATGTAATAACGACAAAAAAAAAAAAAAATACTTGAAAAAGAAGCGTTACTATTTGGATACAAGGAGATGCTCTGCAGTAGACACGTGCCAGTAATCGGTAATATAGCATACTGCAATTATTAACCTGCATGGTTACGTTATCGTAGACACTTCAGAAAACCATGAAAAAAATCTAGATAACCTATTAGGCAAATTGTTTCAGTTTTCGCACCATAGATTCCATCCACGACTCCAACTCCACGACTGTTTTATAGTATAAGCCAATACTGGGATAATAGATTTTAAGCTTCAGCATTTATCACAATATGAAAATTTTATACCAGCACGTCTACACTAGAGGATGAATTTGAACATTGAATATACTGTTTTTCTCGTCATAATTCAGCATGTCATTACAGTAAAAATGGTGTGTGAATGCTGTTTCATGTTGACTTTGTTATAATTATTATTAAATTATTGGTGTTTGATTTTTCAGTTTGCATCATTTTATGTTGATTTTTGCATATAATGCTGTCATTGCGAGATCAAGATGATACCTCAATTAATTATTTTAATTAAATGAATGGTAACACTTTATTTTACAGTGTCCTTGTTACACATATTACATGTATCGACTATAGTCAATTATATATATTCAATATATATCTATAGTCAAATAATTACAAGCAACTAACCCTAAACCAAACCCTTACCCTAACACTAAATCTATAGTAAGTACATGTTGTTAATTAGTAATAATCAGTAATTACTTGTGTAATTACACTATAACAAGGACACTGTAAGATAAAATTTAACCAAATGAATTTTCACTTATTTTCACAGTGTCCAGCCCTGAAACTCTCAGTTGATCATGTTGTGTGTATTTGTCCTGCAGTATCTAAGAACCTGAGCGAGCGGCGGTTCTTGGGCGCCCAAGGCTCATCAATGCGCAAGGTTAATGAGGGCTATCCTGTCTGGTCTGAACTGACAGAAGGTCTACTGTGGCACAAGACACAGAAAATTTTAATGATGGTTATGGGAGGAATATGTCACAACACACAGTGCATCGCACCCTGCTGTGTATGGGGCTGCGTAGCCCCAGACCGGTCAGAGTGCCCATGATTACCCCTGTCCAAAAGCGCCTACAATGGGCATGTGAGCATTGGAACTGGACCTTGGAGCAGTGGAAGAAGGTTACCTGGTCCGTTGAGTCCCGTTGGATGTGGACAGACATGTACGTGTGCGCCGTTTACCTGGGGAAGTGATGGTACCAGGATCACTGTGGGAAGACTACAAGCAGGTGGATGGAGTTTGATGCTCTGGGCAATGTTCTGCTGGGAAACCCTGGGTCCGTCCATTCATGTGGACGTCAATTTGACACGTACCACCTACATAAACATTGTTGCAGATCAGGTACACCCCCTCATGGCAATGGTATTCCCTGATGACCTCTTTCAGCAAGATAATGCGCTCTGCCACACTGCACACATTTTTCGGGAATGGTTTGAGGAACATGATGAAGAGTTCAAGGTGTTGACCTGGCCTCCAAATTCCCCAGATTTCAGTCCGATTGGGCATCTGTGGGATGTGCTAGACCAACAAGTCCGATCCATGGCGGCTTCACCACACAACTTACAGGACTTGAAGGATCTGCTGCTAATGTCTTGGTGCCAGATACCACAGGACACCTTCAGGGGTCTTGTAGAGTCCATGCCTCAGCAGGTCAGTGCTGTTTTGGCTGCACACAGAGGACCAACAGCATATTAGGCAGGTGGTCATAATGATTTGGCTCATCAGTGTAAATAGCACTTCCAGTACCTAATTGTTTTTTATATTAAACTCCTTAGCATATATAACTGATTTTGATTTCTTATCATTTATTATTTATCAACATCAATTGCATATATAAATTTTTGCTGAGAAAAGCTCCCAAAGAAGATGTTTCTTAATCCATACATTAACATGCTATGATTGTCTTAAAATTGAGTGGCAGTGGGCGGAGCTCCGAAGCAGAAATGCGGTCAGCTGAACCTGTCGGGCTCATCCTCGTCTCATACCAGTGATGTTAGCAGCAAAGCGTGAGGCAGCGGTGCCTCTGGCCGTACATACAGCATAGGTAGGGCCTGCCTCCATAAACAGATGCTGAAGATGACCTGTCAGAGCAGCAGACAGGAAGAGAGTAGACAGAGCCAGGAAGTGACCTCAGCAGAGCCTCCACGCGAATGCTTGAGGTCCCCCTACAAGAGCCTTAGAGACAGAAGCAGATCCAGGGACAAAACCTGTAGAAGCAATGCTGGTCAGACAGACAGAGGAGTGAGACTGTACGAGCTGCAGACAGACAGTCTGAACCCCACTGCAAAGCTTCAGACAGACAGACACAAAAGAAGGAAAACTGTCTGATATAGAGACAGAACTGATTTGTACAGTTTTGCTCATCAGGCCTCAATAAAGTGTCTGTGATGATGTCATGTGTTCCTGTTTACAGTAAGGAATAAGATTGACCAAGTTCCACATCAGTTACTGTAATGTTCAAGTATCACTGCACTAATGAAACTATTATTGTTCAGTAATAAGATGCATGTGTATGTTATGATTGGTTCTGCCAGGTGCCAGTGTTGCTTTATAGATTTATCTGAACAGACATGTACATTTCAGTGTCTTTAAAATTTTAGCTTATTCTGCTTTAAATCAGATTTATTCTTCATTGTTCAGCTTGTTTATTTGCTTTGCAATTTATACAGTTTCATCAATTGTAAGGTTGTCTAATAAAGTTCAGATGTTGATGTTGTGATGTTCAGTCTGTGTACACACTCCTCAGTAATGTTCTTTTAGTGTTATAACACACTGTCTGTGTTTAATACTGTCTGTCAGGTTACGCTCTCATGCCGGTGGGCCGGTCCGATCTGTCTGGCTCTAGTGAGATATCGTCTCACTCCAGTATCGTCAGTAACTGCTCTGTGGACTCGATGCCCACAGCACCCTCTGTTAAATGCCCACCGGAGACCATCACAAGCATACAATCCAACTGCAGTCAGCCTGGCACAAGGTAACACACAATCCCACATCACCTCACCAAACTGCTGTTACAGTGTGTCTTTATTTCATATTTGTAATTAATTGTAAAAAACAAAACAAAAAAAAAAACAGAAATCATCCAAAACTGACAATTCTGTCATCATTTACAGCCTCATGTTCCAAACCCGCTTAACATGCTTAACATCTTTTGTTTTCCATGAATGTGAGTAAATGATGACAGAATGAATAATTTTGAGTGAATTAGTCTTTTAAACTCAAACCAAATTAAAACCAACAAAGATAAAATGTTAATATATATACATATATATTAGGGGTGTAAAATGTGAACCATCTCACAACAGCAATGGAGCTGACCACGCAAGATTGAAGGGAAAAAAAGTGCACTTTGACATTCGGCTTTCTGTGTGATTCTGTATTCAAAGCACTAATTCGTTCACTATTTCGCACTGCTTGGCCAAAAAAAAAAAAAAAAAGTTGCAGTTTGGATTTAAATGAGCAGATACTTAAGAGCCTATGATTGGATCATTATTGCCATGATTAATAAGTTTAAGCAGTCAACAATTACTGATGCAGTGTGTAGCTTCTCATTTCTTAAACAACCATGTCGGAAGACGTATTCCATAGTTGTGGAAAAGATGTTATTATGTTTCAGAAGGGGCAAATTACTGGCCTGCATCAAGCAAAGAAAACATCTAAGGAGATTGCTGAAATAACTGGAATTGGGTTAAGAACTGTCCAACGCATTATTAAAATGCATTATTAAAACCTGGAAGGATAGTGGTGAACCGTCAGCTTTGTGGAAGAAATGTGTTCGAAAAAAAAATCATGAATGATCGTGATCGGAGAACACTAAAATGCTTGGTGAAGTCACATCGTAAAAAATGGACAGTAGAACTCACGGCTATGTTTAATTGTGGAAGTAAGAGCATTTCCACACGCACAATGTGAAGAGAACTTACAGAATTGGGACTAAGCAGCTGTGTGGCCACAAGAAATCCACTTGTTAGTCGAAAAAAAAGGCTAATCGAAAATAACGACTTCAGTTTGCTAGGGAGCATAAAGATTGGATTGTGGAGCAATGGAAAAAAGTCAGATTTACTCTATTCCAAAGCGAGTCAGGGTAAGAAGGGAAGCGCATGAAGCAATGCACCCGTCATGCATAGTGCCCACTGTACAAGCCTCTGGAGGCAGTGTTATGATCTGGGGTTGCTTCAGTTAGTCAGGTCTAGGCTCAGCAAAGTTATGCGGCAATAAAATGAAGTCAGCTGACTACCTGAATGTACTGAATAACCAGGTTATCTCATCATCGGCATGGGCAAATTCCAGGACGACAATGACAAGATTCATCAGGCTCAAAGTGTGAAAGAGTGGTTCAGGGAGCATGAGGAATCATTTTCACACATGAATTGGCCACCACAGAGTCCTGACCTTAACCCCATTGAAAGTCTCTGGGATGAGCTGGAGAAGACTTTGGTACCTCTCTCCCAAAATGAATAGGGAACTCACAGTTACCACGTCCATTGTATAACTGCCTTTACATGCTACTAATAGACAGTATTTCATTCTATGACCCTGCTCGATTTAAACATGGATCTTTTCTGCCCGCACATGACATTTCATCTTTAATTATTGGTGCAATAAATATAAATGTTTACCGTCTGTTTGTGTGTGTGCATCATGTCATTATGTTGCATCAGATATTGTTATCCTTTATTCATATCGAATATCTATTATGCATGTAACATATCTATATGTACCACATTATGTCTATATGCAACATATTCATTTCTATGATGCATATCATGTAATGCATTGTTTCTTATTAGTATATGCAGCCACACATAGGCTATTAGCCAATCCTCCTTGGTCCTAAATGCATCTGTGACTCTAGTGCTCAAGCCTGGTGGATTTCTGTGCTGTTTAAATTATGAATGTTCTAAATATTTTTTCTGCTTATTTGTGAAAATAATTACGAATCGTTCTAAAATAATCGTATCTGACTGAATCTAATTGAATTGTGACCAAATTTCAGATTTCACGATGCATAGTAATCATTAGGGTAAAGAACCATAATCGAATCGTTTTCAGAGCGAATCGTTACACCCCTAATATATACTACGCCACAGGATCTGCCTTTGCTAGTTTGAAAGATGCGCCCAAGCCTCTGTTCAAAAACCACACTTTAGAACTAGTAACGGCAGCTTGGGCTGTTTCTAACAAGTTATTGTAAAAACAAGGACATGTGGGTGTGTGTGTGAGAGAGAGAGAGACAGAGAAAGAGAGAGAGAGAGAGACTAAGCATGTGATTACCTTGCGGTGATGAACAGTAATGCTGCCTCTGTAAGTATAACTCTTATTCTTAAACTGTAGTGTGATTGTAATCTGCTCTGATCGTGGAGTGATTGTGCCATATGTGCTATCTGAATATCCATGCTAGCTATTAGTTTAACTGTATTTCTCACCTATAGTGTAGTAGTAATCCGAGCGATCATGGAGTGAGAGACAATTCCGGATGACTTCAAAGAAACTTGTGCACTGACTGACACAGTTTGTCAACGTCAACTCAACTCGCTCAGTGGCGGTTCTGGCTTTACTTGGTGCCCTAGGTGAGATCCAACATGGCACCCCTCTAAACCCCCCAAATGGCACAAAAAATTATGGATTTTGTGATGTTAACTACTTTTTATTATAGAACTATGCAATAACATAAAATATATAAAAGTGTTAGTTCACCCAAAAATTTAAATTCTATCATCATTTAATCACCCTCATGACATCAGATGTTTATGACATTTGCCTTTGTTGAACACAAATGAAAACATTTTTAGAAGAATATCTCAGCTTTGTAGGTCCATACAATGCAAATAAATGTTGGTTTGAAGCTACAAAAAGCACATAAAGCCAGCATAAAAGTAGTCCATAAGACTCCAGTGGTTAAATCCATATCTTCAGAAGTGACACAGTAGGTGTGGGTGAGAAACAGATAAATATTTATGTAATTTCTTTACTCTATATCTCCACTTTCACATCTTAAAGTCACATGTGATGCCTGTTTATATTCACTTTCAGATCTGAAAGTGTAAGTGGAGATTTAGAATAAAAAGTGATTATCGATCTATTTCTCACACACACCTATCATATCACTTCTAAAAACATAGATTTAACCACTGGAGTCTTATGGGTTACTTTTATGCTGCATTTATGTGCTTTTTGGAGCTTCTGGCCAACATTCACTTGCACTGTATGGACCTACAGAGCTGAAATATTCTTCAAAAAATCTTAATTTGCATTCTGTAAAAGAAAGAAAGCCATGTTTCTGGAATGGCATGAGGGTGAGTAAATGATGAGAGAATTTTCATTTTTAAGTATAACTAGACAATGAATATAGAAATGAAGTAACTATATATAATATATATATATATATATATATATATATATATATATATATATTTGTCAAATTATATTAACATGTACATTATATATACAGAACTTAAATTGCACAATTAAATTATATAGCCAATAAATAAAGAAAATGGCAGAATACTTACAGATTGCTGCTTGTGCTATTACACATAATTCATCATTTCAAATTTAACCCTCCTTTCCTAGTTTTCGTTGATGCAAAATCATCAATGACTTTGTCAAATCTGCCCAGCAATCACATGGTTGATTCTTATTTTCTCAAGACAACTGAGTCGATCCTGTGTCACGGTGTACCCATACTGTTGATTATGGTTATCTTATGTTTGTTCAGAATGTAAGAATGCATTATGAACATCTATAATTCTAACCATTTAGAGCCTTTTAGGCTGAGTAGCCTGTCAGGAACAACTCAGGGCACCTTTACCCCTTCACGATCTTGCAAGCTCTGTGTCGGAGTGGGGTGGCATAATTTGGGGCACCTCTCTCCCATCGTGAGCCAGGAGATGGCACAATTCAAGGTTCAATATTTTGTGCATTCTGAGATGCTATTCTGATCACTACAATTGTACAGAGTGGTTATCTGATTTACCGTAGCCTTTCTGTCAGCCCGAACCAGTCTGGCCATTCTCCGTTGACCTCTCTCATCAACAAAGCATTTCTGTACGCAGAACTGCTGCTCACTGGATGTTTTTTGTTTTTGGCACCATTCTGAGTAAACTCTAGAGACTGTTGTGTGTGAAAATCCCATGAGATTAGCAGTTACAGAAATACTCAAACCAGCCTGTCTGGCACCAACAATCATGCCACGGTCGAAATCACTGAGATCACATTATTTCCCTATTCTGATGGTTGATGTGAACATTAACTGAAGCTCCTGACCTGTATCTGCCTGATTTTATGCATTGCACTGCTGCCACACGATTGGCTGATTAGATCATTGCATGAATATATAGGTGTAAATGTGTTCACAATAAAGTGCTCAGTGAGTGTATCTGTACATATAATTCATAATTTTTGTCTTCATACATTCCAGCATATAACCTATCCATAAGTTGTAAATGGCTATAATAAGTGTGTGGGTATAAAAAAGGATCTCATTTCTTATAAGGGTAAATTTCTTTCTGGTACAGGCTTAAGTACAAAGATTGCATGAAATTGAGTATGAATAGAACAGGATAGGTTTTTTGCTGGATTAAAGGAATAGTTCTCCCAAAAATTTAAATTCTCTCATCATTTACTCACCCTCATGGCATCTCAGATGTGTGACTTTGTCTTCTGCAGAACACAAACGAAGATTTTTGGAAGAATATTTCAGCTCTGTAGGTCAACGCAATGCAAGTGAATGGTGACCAAAACTTTGAAGTTCCAAAAAAAACAAAAGGCAACCTAAAAGTTATCTATAAGACTCCAGTGGTTTAATCCATGTCTTTTTAAGTAATCTAATTGATTTTGGGTGAGAACAAGCCAAAATATAACTCCTTTTTCACTGTACATCTTGCCATTGCAGTCTTTAGGCACGATTATGATTTCAAGCTTGATTACACTTCCTAGCACCTGACGCATGCACAGAGCGCTAGATGGCGTTAGGAAGTGTAATTGAAATCGCTTGAAGTCACGATCGCCAAAGAGACTGCTGATGTCAAAATTTTAAATATAGTGAAAAACGAGTTATATTTTGGTCTGTTCTCACCCAGAACCGATTGGATTTCTTCAGAAGACATGAATTAAACCCCTGATGTCTTATGGATTACTTTTATGCTGACGTTATGTGCTTTTTTTGGAGCTTCAAAGTTTTGGTCACCATTCACTTGCATTGCGTGGACCTATAGAGCTGAGATATTCTTCTAAAAATCTTTGTTTGTGTTCTGCAGAAAAAAGAAAATGGCATGATTTTCATTTTTGGGGGAACTATTACTTTAATGATGTTTCTGCTTAATTAGTGCAGGGTTTGTTAAGGCAAGCATCAGTATTACTATTACTAATTCTTAGTGATTTGATTGAACCCCTAACCCTTAGTACTAAACTTTGGTGCATAACTCATCCCACACCGTTTATGCTACGGACATGAATGATGCCTCAAATCCTGTAGCTTGATGAGGAGGGTTGTGCCATTACTTTTCCAAGCAATCGGATGTACTGTACAATTTTCACCTGGCAGACAATAAACAGGAAAAAAATCACATAGACTTACATTGAAGGGAGGGACCTGATCTATAGACCAGAATATCAGGGACAATTGGAGCCAGTAAGCCACATAACAACCACCCAGAACACCCTAGAAACAACATAGCAATGCTTTAACAACCACCCACATCAACCTAGCACAGTGGTGGCGAGATTTGCAGAGGCAAGCACCATTCTCATTTTGTTCAGATAATGTAAGAATCTAGTATGAGTTTGAAATTATGCCTTGGAGGTCAGAGATTGTCATTTATCAGTAATGTTGCTTTCATTTTGTTTAAGTATGTGTTCAATGTATTTATTTAATGTGTAGTTTCATTGAGGTAGAGTCCAGGTTAAGTCTCAAGTCTTTCAAGGTCAAGTCTAAGTCAAGTCTCAAGTCTTTGGTCACAAGTCCAAGTCAAGTCTTAGTTCTTTATTTATTTATTTATTTATTTATTTTGCAATAGTTCTTTATCTGCAGCTGGTTAGTTTAATAAACCCTGTATAAGGCTAATTCAATTTTGTTAAAACTGACTACTTTCAGGGATTGCATTGTTTATTTATTTAACCTTGTCTAATAAAGTATATAAGGTTTTACTTTAATCGTGTGTTTATTTTTGTACAGTAAACAATCAATAAACTATACATTTTTGCATTAAAAGAGAACAGATTTTTTCACAGAATGAAAACTAGCTTTGTCCATAATTCTGTAGGGCTTTAAAGCCCTTTATTCTATTTTACATTTGCCCTTATGAAAATGTACCATAGTTTTTATAGTTTAAAAAGTGGTATTTATTTGTAACAAGACCATGGTAACCTCAGGTAAAACCAAGCATGAATCTTCACTACCATGGTAAAAATGTAACATAATTTCTATAAAACAAACTTTGACATTTTTGTAAAGAAAAACAGTATCCTAACGTCCTGGTTACTTGCGTAACCTCCGTTGCCTGATGGAGGGAACGAGACGTTGTGTCGATGTAGTGACACTAGGGGTCACTCTTGGGAGCCCGAAACACCTCTGGTCTTTGATAAAAGGCCAATGAAAATTGGCGAGTGGTATTTGCATACCACTCTCCCGAACATACGGGTATAAAAGGAGCTGGTATGCAACCACTCGTTCAGGTTTTGTGCTGAGGATCCGAGACAAGGTCCTGGCCATTTCAGCGGGTAGTCCAGCGTTGTGGCAGGAGGGACACAACGTCTCGTTCCCTCCATCAGGGAACGGAGGTTATGCAAGTAACCAGATCAAGAGAAACCCTATTTTTTATGATCTTGACATAGATTCTTATCACAAAATTCATCATAAAATACAATAACAGAGGGTAACAGGTGCATAGTATGGCCACATGTAGCATTAGCATCGTGAATCTTTGCCATTGATGCAGATTGTAAACATTACAAATTACACATAATCTACTGCATACAGTATACTTTCAATCACCCATATCTCCCTACCCCCTGTCTTATTTTATTTTTCCTCGTTCTATGCAAATCAGTGCGATAAGTGGGTGTAAACCCTTTTTTCATGTTTTTTTGTTGACATTTTATCATGAAGGCACTCTCTCATTGCTATGTGTGTGAGTTTGTGAATTAATTTTATGATCATAGCTTTAGTTGGGGAATTCAGATGATGAATGGCATGTGGTTGACACACCCAACCAGTCGTGTAGTGTGCGCTTGGCTTAAAGCAGCTTTTTCTCTAGAACTGATATGACTAGTCTTCATCTCATGACATAATTTTAAACATTTTTTTTTCTATAATAATTTTTATTTTATTTTTTAATAAAAAATAATTTTTTTAACAAGTGAGTTAAGTTTTAAATTAAAGGAGGGACCCAATTTAGAGACCAGAATATAATTGAGACTTGGGGGTGGGATCTTTTTACTTGAGCCAGTAAGCAACCACCCAGAACCCCCCAGTATAGCACTAAAACCAACTACATAGCAGTCTCTTAAAAAACACCCAGAACACCTTGGCAACCACAGAAAAACACCCTGACAACCACCCATGACACCCTTGCATCGTAGCGGTGAGTTTTGTATGGGCAAGCACAACTTACACTTTCTTTGGGAGATGTAAACATGTGAAAAGTTATGTCATGATGTGAGTGTTATTTCATAGATCCACCTGGACATGCACATTTCAATGTCTCTAATATTTTAGCTCATATTGTTTTCAATCAGACTAGTTCTTCACTGTTAATCTAGTAATTGCTCATTGCTATATGTTTATTCACTATGAGCTATTTTGATCTCCCAGTTCATCTTTGGCTCGACACATGATCAGAGGCTCCACGTTCACCTCCTCCCCCAGCACTGAAGAGCTGACAGCCCCCGACCACACCTCCACCTCTGAGACAGCAGACAGCAGGCACAGGAGCTGGACTTCCTGCTCCTGTAACTCACACGACAGCCTGCAGACGCTCCCGGGCCAGCAAGCTCTGGACCTGCTAAACCATCGCCACATGCCCATGGGAGGCCCCATCGCTGAGGTGGAAATCGGGCCGGGTCTACCTGAGGACAGTCAATCCAGAGACGGTTCTGTACTCAGCCAGTCCAGACAGAGCTGGACCTACTCCAGCTCACTGTCCGACACATGCGAGGGCAGTTACGGGACAGTCGAACACAAGACCACAGATCCCTCTGCCTCTGATGGGCAGAACAGCACAGATCCTGCGTATAAAATGATCAACTCCAGCACAGAGAAAGGACTCATAGGTGAGGCTCTGCCCACCACAGAAACCTCCACACGTGTCGTTGTGTCACTTTTCGAAGTATTTTTGAAAATGACACCAACAGATTTCACTGTCCTTTCTTCAGAGATTGGATGATAAATGTGCAGCTCTTTTGGCTTGTGCTGCTCAAGGATTGTGTTTTTACATTTCTAGGGTACATTTTTCTTGACATCAATAGAAAGTTTCCCCCCACTGGCTCCTCTAACTGCCCTGTTGCTCATTTAGAAGGCACTTTCCATGAATAGATACAAATTAGTGTCCCATTACTTTTCACATAGTCTTTAGAGACAGAACTATTACATACATTAGATCACTGTTTCTCAACCCTTGAGTTCTCAACAGCACTTGTCAACTAAACTATTCAACCCTGTACCACTGCTACTGTTGGGAATTTACAAACCAACATTTGGTCCCAAACTAATAAGCTCCAAATGAGTGGTTCTGTTTTTATTTAATTTGATTATGTTGATTGCTGGAAAATAACGGTTAACCAGGGTTTTAATCTGGGTTTAAAAGTGTAAAGTTTAGTCATATTTAGTCCAATATTTTATATAGTTATATTAAGTCCTATATTTTGGTAACACAGTTGCAAATATTGCAAAGCACATGTCAAATACATAGAAAATATCACATTTCACTTACCATTTGAACATTTGTGACAAGTGATTTCATTTTTAAGATTTTGTACTCTACTCATGGAAAGTGCCAGAAAGCAGATCTTGTCATCATTATACATTATTAAATAAAACTCACATAAAGAATTGGAAAACTAAAGATAAGCACTTTATAAATGCAAATCTACTTGTGTCATGACTCTTGCATGCTGCTTTATTTGAAGCTGTCAGTTTCTAAATCAGCGTCTTTTTGATTTACAAACTATTGATTATAAGTATATAAGGTAATATAAACCTATAAGTTATCCCATTTCTTTAATTGATGTTTGGCTTATTTGTGTTTTGTTTTTTCTTTCTGTGCTCCCTCCCCTTTCATCACGGTCACTTCCTGTCCCTCTCCACCTGCTTCCTGCCAGTGTATTGTGTCACATCGCCCTGCAAAGACAATAGGTTCAAAGCAGCACCCCCCACTCCGCCGGGCTACCAGGATGTGCATTTGCAGGAGGGAGGAGTCTTACGCCTGCCACACTTAAAGCCGCCCGTGTATAGCGTGGCATTGCAGAGGTGCAAGCTGCGACAGAGCCTGGCAGAGCCGAGACTTTCCAGACCGCACAGTGTTATTCTGCTGCCTCATGCAGATAGTGAGAAGGGTATGTGGCCAAATGCTGCAAAGCCCAAAAACACACTGACAGAGTGTCGTTTGTCATGCCAAAATAAGAAGAAAGAAATAAGAAACAATATTTTCAGAAAGAAAATTAAACCTATTTTGAAGACACTTAGATTTTTTTTTTTTTTTTTTTTTTTTGGCATTGTTATATTTTTATGAAAATAAATCACATCCCTCCTCCCATTTGTCATTACTGTAATAGCAAAAAAGTATAAAATACATATAGGAAAATACTTAGGGGCCAGTTTAAAATGTGCTTAATAGTCATTAAAATAATGTTACAACAAAAAAATCTTAATGGTCCTAAAAATATACTTTTTTCTTTATACAAAAATATGATTGCTAGTTTTTACTGTTTTTGTAATATACACCTGCCTTCTCATCATTGGGTATAAAAACATTTTACTGACAGATTTAGGAATCCAAAAACACTGTTGTTGTTGTTGTTGTTTTTCTGAGTGTGTTCTTATGCTGTGATTGTGTCTGTTGCTGTGTATCGAAGTGTTTGTTGTGTTTTTAAGAGAGGGTGTTCAATGCAGTGCCCTCCAGGCAATGATTATTTTAGTAACTAACAGAGTGAATTAACTCTTGAATTTGTTTAAATGACCCTTGTTTGGCATATTGTCCTGTTAGTATATTTAATATTAGTGTATAGTATCATGCTTCTTGTATTAATAGTCAGTCTTTGTTTGTGTTTCAGATGAGCAGGTGTCTGCAGTGTGACTCCAGATGTGTGTGATGGACTGAACATCTGCCCTTCACGCTCAACATGATCATCTCAACATAAACAGTGCAGAACAAACATGAAGACAACCATTTACTCAAGTTAAACAAGTTCATGCCATAGAAGATACTGATCATGTTTACAGCAGTGAAGATGTCACTTAATCTGTCATGATGGGAGCTGTTTTCTTTCTGTTCTAAATCCTCAACAAACTCATCCTGCAAAAGAAAGAGTTTTCAGTGACTGCTAAAATTTCTGGAATATTGTGTATTGCCATCGCATTCTTCTGATACCTCATCAAATACAGAGCTTTAAAATACTCAATGGACAGTGTCATTTCAATCATTACATGAATATGACATGTCAGAACATCTTATGAATGAAGCCTGTCATTTAACTTGAGATACACTGGCTGTGTTCAGAATGGAACACTAGATTACCGTACACTGTATACTGTCTACTATTTTTTAAAACTAGTAAGTGAAACATTATGCATTATGGCTGTCGAAAGGACTGGGAAACTAAATTTAAATGTTTCACTTAAATATGACCAAATATCGAATTATATAAAAATGTTACAGACTTTATTTCAGGTAGGGGAAAAAGCTACAAGACATCGGTGATCACCAGATTTTTTAAATTTGTGTTGTCTCCTACGTCCACAGGAGGACACAACCAATTCACATAAAACAAGCAGGACCATTTTATATTGTTTATTGCAAAAAACATAGGCTACCTAGCAAAAATGCATTCCATTTTAAACTAAAGTCCATAAAATTATAAAATCTAAAGAATTTTAGCCAGTTCATATTCTGAACAAAAAAGTGAAACAAGACAAGAAACGCTACTACAGGTACCATGATATTCAAAATAGTGATGGAGCCACTATGTTTTTTTTTAAATGAATTACAGTTATATGAATGGTAGTAATATTCCCAAAAATGAGTGGTATTCGGTTTAACATTTCGGTTTAACTCAGACTCTGTCTTACCAACGTAATGGCATGCATCTGAGCCCAGTGCTGCAATACAGGCTGTTTAAACAAGATGCTAGACAGAGGGCAACAGAAACTTTTCAACTTGACACATCATTTAAAATGCACTTCTTAGGGGGTGTTCAAACAGGCCACGTTTTTGTGCTAAAAAAATCTAGACACAGCACAGTGCATATAACAGAGCGCAGGTATCTCGAGATGCACTTTTAAATGTTGACGTTCTTTTTACGCGTTGCAGAATGTCTAAATAAGTGGCGCTCCTGCATAAGTCGCTATAAAATCAGCTGGACGGTCAACAGTCAAAGACTGATGCATCCAAATGGATGGATGCATCTAGCATGTTAGATGCATCCATGCACGGTCAAAGATGGATGCATCACACTAGATGGATGCCTCTAGCGCATGTTTACCTAGAAAAACAATGGTAAAGGGTGCAGATGGACACAAAAACAGTTCTGTGCCAGCTGCCCCTTATGCTGCAAGACGCTGATAAGGGAGCAAGACACAACGAAAAAAGACCTCCATCCAAGTCATCTTCAGTGCTTGGCACACATCTAAAATTAAAATGCAAATTTTTTGCATTCGAATGTGCATTTTTATTTTAAATTCGATGAATATTAAAAAATGTATTTGACAGCCTTAGTATGCATTATTCCATGTTAAACATTTCAAACAGTGTTATCAAATTATCTCATCTAGTTGCATGTGAGTGCCATCCAGTTAAGGATTTGGAAATTCAATCTTGGAGAATTTGTTGGAAAATCTATCAGTCTGAGTAAATAATGAGTCGGTAAAAATAAAAGTAAAAATTATGACTGATATTACTTCTGATTCATTCATCACACTGGAAACGGAAGGCCAAGTCTCTGGAAGGCATGCTCTGTACAATACACATTTTGGCAAATGTAGTAATTCATCTGGGTGTTCTGTGCATACAGAAAATTGACATACTTTGCACAGTATAAATAATATATACTGCAGAAGAAGTAAGAGAAGTATACTAGTATGCTATTCCGAACATAGCCAATGTGATCTCAGATGTTTCTATGCTGAAGTTTACAAACTTAACAGCTTTTACAAATAATATGAACAGACAGCCTGGAATTGGTTACATTTTGCTCTTATAATAGACAAAGCATGTTATGTTGCTACAGATCTAACAGAAATGTTATGTACATTTTGATTACATTTGGGCAAATTAAGATTCCCATGTGGAAAAAAGCAATCCTGCTACATGACTTCCCCTCATATCGCTTCTAATATCTAACACGAGTATAGATCTGTTTAAATGTTCACAAGACACAAATGTTTATGGTAATGTTATAATGCATTGCTTTATGTTTTGTATAATAAGGCAGGTTTTATTTTTTTACGAGTTGATGAAAACAAAGATCATCTGTTTTTACTGCAGCTGCACATCTGCATTGACTGTTGGACTGTAATGCTTTATGATTTTGCAGCACTGAGTGTGTTTACACAGATTCTTACCATTTGTTTACAGTGTTTCTTAGAGCTAATGGTTGTCGATTTTAAAACTGAATTACACAATTGTGCTGTGTGTGGTAAGAAGTAACATGTTTTTTATGCAATAAGGATTGTGTGGACGCAGCATTGGGGACTTGACCTCACCCTACATTGGATTTGTACAGTGTCAGTTATTGGATTAGCTACTCCTGTTGTTGTATATAGTGACCAAGAAATCATACAGCTTGACAAAGGAAAATATATTTATATGCTAGATGTGCATTTTCATTCCAAGTTAGTTAATGCTCTTTGGAAAGTACATTTTGTATAAAATGCAAATGGTTTAATAGTTGTTGCTCTGTAAGCAAATTAATACATTTGTACATGGACTTAGCTGTATAGGGTTAAAACAAGACAAAAATATATTATATTAAGGGATATAACTGGAGTATTACATATTATGATGAACCTGTCTGGATTTTTATTATTATTATTATTATTATTTTGCAACAATGTTTTTGCTTAATAAGCATATCTTTTTTTAACGTATATTTTTGTTGTAAATTAATGTCACTGATCATGTACAGCTGAGAAGAGAGTGCTCTATAAAGACTATTTTGAATATTTTGTTAAATAAATCTGGGCTTGTGACTGCTCCTGTAACTGGACAGGAATTCTGTTATGATTTATTTTCTGTCATCTACATCCTTTGTTCTTGCCTTTAAAATATCAATTTTGCTGCATGTTTGTTTTATTAAAACTGCAATTGCAACAATTAGTTAATTATTATTTATGAATGTTATTGCATATCTTCGTGGTTTAATACAAGTTAAGCTCCGTGGAGAGCATCTGTTGCATGCTACCAATTACCACAGAAAATAATTTTAAATAATTTAGTTTATAAAAACAAACAGAAACCCATATACTGAATTGCACTACAATAAAAGTTAATGGTGTAACCATTTAACACTTGCTAATTGTCAACACTTTTTAAGTCATTAATAATTTTTTTATTACAAATTGTCATCCGAGTCAATCCCGGAACTTTAATTTAATCAGTGTGTAGAGCATAGTGTTTTTTTTAAAACAAATTTGTCTTTAAGGGGCCTTACTGCCACCATCTTAATTGGACTCGTGCCTCATTTGTAGAAGTGAATAATTAGAATGTTAATTATAAAAATAAATGAACAAAATATACAAAAATGTGAACTAGTAAATAAAATGAAAATTAATTTATACAAAACATTTTTTATATAAAATTTAAAAAGTGATTATATTATACAGTGGCAAAAAAAAAACAAAAAACCCTTTGAACCCTTTGGAATTACCTGCATTTACATATGTATAAATTGATTTAAAAATCTGGTTTGATAATGAACAAACACAGTCTATTTTAACTAATAACACAAATTATTGTATTGTTCTTGTACATATTGAATACATCATTAGAACATTCAAAGTGTAGGTTAGTAAAAGTATCTGAACACCTAGGCTAATGATGTCAACAAAAGCTAATTAGAGTCAGGAATTGGCAAACCTGACATCTAATTAATGAAACGAGAATGGAGGTGTAGGTTAGAGCTACTTTGACTTATAAAAAGCACTCAAACATTTTGAGTTTGCTATTCACAAGAAGCATCTGTTAACGTGAACCATGCCTTGCAAAAAAGAGATCTCAGAAGACCTATGATCAAGAATTGTTTCTTTGCTTTAAACTGGAAAGGGTTACAAAGTTATCTAGAAGACCTTATAGATATTCATCTGTCCACAGTTAGACAAACTGTCTATACATGGAGACGATTTAGTACTGTGGCTACTCTCCCTAGAAGTGACCGTTCAGCCAAGATGACTCAAAGGGCACACTGCAGAATGCTCAATGAGCTAAAAAAGCTAAAGACTTGAAGGAATCATCGGAACTGGTTAACATCTTTGTTCATGAGTCTACTATATGGAAAACATTAAACAGGCTGGTGTCCATGGCAAGACACCATGAAGGAAGCAACAACTTTCCAACAAAACATTGCTGCAGGCCTGAATTTTGCCAAAGACCACACTGAGACTTCACAACACTACTGGGAAAATTTTTTGTGGACTGATAAAACTAAGGTTGAATTGTTTTGGGAAGAATACGCAGCACTACGCGTGACGTAAAAAGGGCATTGCATAGGGCATAGCATACCATCATGAAAACATCATCCCAACGGTTAAGTATGGTTCATGATTTGGGGCTGCTCTGCTGCTTTGGGGCCTGGACCACTTGCCATCATCAAGGGAAAAATGAATTCCCAAGTTTATCAAGATATCCTACAGGATAATGTCAGGATGGCTGTGGGCCAGCTGAAGCTCAGTAGAAGATGAGTGATTCAATGACCCTAAACATCAAAGTAAATCCACTACAGAATGGCTTCAAAAAAAGAAAATCCAGCTTTTGGAGTGGCCCAGTCAGAGCCCAGACCTTAACCCAATAGAGATACTGTGGAATGACCTCAAGAGAGCAGTTCACACCAGAAATCTTAAAGGCCCAGGTATACTTTGTTTTTGCATTTTCGGATCGGCTTGCGCCTGGTCGACTGCGTTGCCTTTGTAAGTCTTCTGACCGCAAGTGAATACCAATGCGTTTGACACATGCCCACTCCAACTTCTTTGTGATACTCTTTTAGTACAGTCAATAGCAGGCACATGCGTCAGCGACACGCAGAGGACCGCGTGTGGGGGTCAAGAAAATGTAGGTGGCATGCGGTCAAGCCGCACGGCTGTGCTGATGACGCAGTTTGCGTCACACATACTGTGCGCGGAATATTCCTCAATGCGGAATGATCCGCAACGCGGATACCCGAAGTATACTTTGGCCTTAAGAATATGGCTGAGCTGAAGCAGTTTTGTGAGGAAAAATGATCCAAAATTCCTTCTGAACATTGTGCAGATCTAATTCGCATCTACTGGAAACGCTTGGTTGAGGTTATTGCTGCCAATGGAGGATCGACCAGTTATTAAATCCAAAAGTTCACTTACTTTTTCCACAGCACTGTGAATGTGTTTAATAAAGTCATGAAAGATTATAATTGTTTGTGTGTTGTTAGCTTAAGCACATTGTTGTTTGTCTATAATTGTGACATTGATGAAGATGAGATTTTATGACCAATTAATGAACAAAACCAGCTAATTCCAAGGGGTTCACATACATTTTCTTGCCACTATATGCATATGGGATGCAGATAATTCACCACTGTTGCTCAGAAAAGCAATGGGACATAGTAGATATTTGTTTGAATATAGTACTAATTTCTCTTGTAATAAAGAAAGCAATAGATATCCTGTGATAGCAAACTTATATAGATATGAAATAATATAATTTATGGAAGTGAATATATATATATATATATATATATATATATATATATATATATATATATATATATATATGAGACACTTTTATTTACCTAGGGTCTCTAATGATCCAATACACTTTTGGTACCTAAACCATTTTACATTTTTGCAAATTGTTGCAATTTTGGCATTTTTCTTGTGTTACACTATTTGTGTTACTGTAAAAGATAGATTGAGGAATACTAAAGAGGTGTGGGCACAACTCAGTGGGTGAAATGAGGTCCCGGGTCTCTAAAGACCCTAAGTATGCATTTAAGGGTTAAATGTGAAAAAAGGAAAAAGAAACACTGCGTGTTTCCTCTCTCCGTACCACATGTCATTATTACAAGTGACCCAGCAACAACGTTTAAAAAAAATTTTTTAGGTTCACTTCTATAAAATTCCACATAAAACTACTCAAATACACATTACTCCCATAGATCTTGTTGGAAAAAGCAAACACTTGTCAGAGAAATGGTGTACAGCAACAACCACTGAGATAGGTAGCCATATGGAGCTCAAGTTCCACCGAAGCTAATCAGAGCTGATGCTGCCTTCAAGTGGACCTGGGAAGCTCGTACCGCCAAGTTGGGCATTCGTTACAACAACATGTCACGCATTCAAGTGGGAAACAAAATACGGAAGAAAAGAAATACACAATGAATGATGGGAAAAGCTCTTTTTCTGTTGTACCAGTGAATAAACTTAAATAAATACACTTGCATCACTTATTCACAACATATTTGAATTATAAATGCATGGTATCTAACAGATTATTTATTAATAAGCCTAAAACAAACCACGAAAGGTGAGTCAATAGTTGGCTGTCATATATAACAAATGAATATTAAAATAATGTACAGAAGTTGAAACCTGTCGACACGCCCCTTTCGACATTCCATCTCAGCAACTTGTGTATCATCTTGAATTCCAAGTTTCCCACTTGTAAGTACGACTTCGCTTGATTGTTCATGTGCTCGGAACTCGTAATTATGATATTTCTGACTCCACTTGAAGGGCACAAGAGTCTGGGCAGTATCTGGGCCTGTGTGGGTCATAACGCCCTAGTACAGTGATGGGGACACTAAACTAGTTGTGGGGAATTTGATTCATCCCAGTAACTCGTTCTTTTTTATTTTTTATTTTTTTATCCATTCACCAGAAAGATTTGTTCAGATTCGTTCATTGACAATTTCTTCAAATTACGCCTTTGCAACAGTAGCTGGTGGCAAATTACCCTCTTTTATGTTTTGAATGAGTAATTGCATTTAACCAAAAGCACACACGACCAGAATAAATAGAATTATCCTTTATTAAAATTTGCGTGGCTAAAATTCTGCTAAGAGATTTCAGCACTGCAGAGCATCATAAGCGTGTCCCCACAAATGAAAACAAATCATATTTATCATATTGTGAACTGCTAAGCACATCTTTGATCAAGTTTGACAAAAAAATACAACAATACTAGCCTAAAAAGTAATTATGAGTTTCAATAACATCCACATGTCCTTGTAATTTGTGGTCTCACTCATGTTTTCTTAATTTACCGGCCTCTCTTTAGTTGCGTCCGAAAACTGTAAAATTCTGCCTTCGGCTGCTGTATACAGAGGTAAGATGAAAATAAGTTGCTTTAAAATTGTGACCAGCTTTCTTAACTTAAGAGTTCCATTTATTCAAAAACGCTGTAGATTAAGCCATTAAATGGCAGCAAGTCAACTGTGTTTTCAGATGCAGCCTTCTTGTTGAACAAGATTGCTGAATTGAACAAACGACTTGCCTCCACCTCATGTTCAGTCAGTCAGCAGATCCTTGTTCATGAACGAGATGACTGATTCATTCATTTCATTTGTGAATGGGGATTTCTGCATATCATGCCTTTGTGCCATTAGATAGCAGTTACAAGATTACTTGTACACTTACCAGTACATTAATTTAGTTCATGAACAAAATGTCTTGTCTCATTCAGACTCAAATGACCGACTATTAGTTCAGTGAAAGGGTGTATTCATTCAATTGTCAAACCATTGATATGATCCTTCACAGCCTACACTCTAATGCTATTTACTCACACTGTAGTCAGTCTTTACATGCATGAAAAGCCACCAAAGTAGTCTCACACTCTCATAAAGGGAAAAACTTCAGTGAACAAGAAATATGAGTCAGTGTATGGAGGTGAACGAGAATGATATGTTCAATTAAAAGATTTGTTCAAAAAGACTGATTAATTCACAAATGAAACATCACTAAACTATACTGTAAAAAGGCACCGTCCTTCAGATGAGACATTACACCAAGGTCCTGAATCTCGTGGTCGTTAAAAATTCCAGGTGTTCCGGTGTCCTGGCCAAATTCCCCCACTGGCCCTTATCAGTCATAGCCTCCTAATAATATCCATCTATGAATTAGCTCTATCACTCTACTCTCTCCTCTCCACCAAAAGCTGGTGTGTGGTGAACACTATGGCTGCTGTCGCATCATCCAGGTGGATGTTGCACACTGGTGGTGGTTGAGGAGAGTCCCCTGTTTCCTATGTAAAATGCTTTGAGTGTAGTGTCAGAAAAGCGCTATATACGTAAGTGTAACATTCATTCATTCATTCATAGGATTGGTCAGAAATGCTTTTAAGGCAGGGCTTAGTGAAGGGTCAATTATTTAAAAGATTGTTAAACATTATTTCTTCATGAAAGAAATACTGTATGTTTGCTATCATGATTTGCACCTTCATTGTTGATTGTTGCACAGTCAACCCAACCAAACACCACAGACATTTGGTTTTTCTTTCTAAATGTGTTTTAACTGTTGGATCATTAAATTGCTTTACAAAAAAAGTGTGAATTGGTTCGACCAAATAATTTTTCTGGTGAGGATCATTACTGTGGTTCTTTGAAGAAAAATGCATGTAGTTCCTCATGTATATCAAATCAAATCAAATCCCTTTATTGTCACTCAACCACATACACAAGTGCAACAGTGGATGAAAGTCTTGGGTGCAGTTCCAAGCAACATAGCAGTATGACAATTACAATAAACATCTGATTTACACATAACACAGTTTACACATCTTGTTACACAACACAATATACAATATACACCTAATAATATACAATATACAGTATACACAAAACAAGAAGACTGTATACAATAACAATTATATACAATATACAGTATACACAAAATAAGAAGACTGTATACAGTCATGTAATCAGTGGAAATAAATATGAAGTGTTGTGTTGACATTCAGCTGTCGGTTGATAGTCAGTTGCCAGAGTGTTATTAAGAGAAGTATAAAATGTGAGTCCAGTCTGAGGCTAATAAAGTGCGGTGCTGATATATGTATCATGAGCGATCAAGAGTTCTAAAGTCTGATTGCTTGGGGGAAGAAGCTGACATGAAGTCGGCTGGTGCAGGTCCTGATGCTGAGATACCGCCGGCCTGATACACAAGGTGTCAGTGTCCATTCATTCCTGAAGCTTCTGTCCTAGCCTTCTGTTAGTGAATCTCAAATATGAAAACTGGAAAATGCTATTATATGAGTATATTATCTGAGCATGATTACACATTTCATTAAGACTCAGGCTGGCAGATTGGTTTGTGCTAAAACAACTCAATTATGCAATTGTTGAAGCCATGATCATATTTGTCACAATTGTGTTTGTCCTCATTGTCTCTTTTCCTCCTCCATAGATCTCCTTTATACATTGCCGGTAATAATGTGCTTCCTGTACTTTCTAGGGTGTGAGGACTTGTTGAAATCATGTAGTGCTTGACAAAACATAACAGAACATACTGTAGATCAGGGGCATAACTACAGGGTGGGCAGCTGCCCTCGGGCCCGGGGTGAGAGGGGGCCTGTGAAGGTCGACCAAAAATAATTAAAAACAACTGCGGGCCCAATGGGCAATGAAAAATTACCGAGGCTGAATCAACAGGTTCTTTGCACTGGGTGCACTGGGGCCCGTAAGTCAAGTCTCGTCAAGTCATTTTTATTTGTATAGCGCCTTTCACAACACACATCGTTTCAAAGCAGCTTTACAGAAAATCATGCATTAACAGAAAATTAAACCGTAATATCTATAAAGTCTTAGAGTCATCATTGTGTAGTTTGATTAAATATGATTATGAAGTGTGTATAAAAATAAGTAATTAAATAATAATTGTATTTAGAAACCCAGTGAGCAAGCCAAAGGCGACTGTGGCAAGGAACACAAAACTCCATAAGATGTTGGTTAATGGAGAAAAATAAACTTGGGAGAAACCAGGCTCACTGTGGGGGCCAGTTCCCCTCTGGCTAACAGCATGAATATAATGCCAATATTAGTTATTTATGTGCAGTGCAAGTCATGGTTTAAAATTAGTAAACTAAGTAAGTGTTAAGGGCCAGTGTTTAAACAAAGATTTTTTTAAGAACTGTAAGATTAATGACGAATATCTCAGCAAAAAAGAAACGTCCCTTTTTCAGGACACTGTATTATAAAGTTAATTTTGTAAAATTCCAAATAACTTTATAGATCTTTATTGTAAAGGGTTTAAACAATGTTTTCCATGCTTGTTCAATGAATCATAAATAATTAATTAACATGCACCTGTGGAACGGTCATTAAGACACTAACAGCTTACAGATGGTAGGCAAATAAGGTCACAGTTATAAAAACTTAGGACACTAAAGAGACCTTTCTACTGACTCTGAAAAACACCAAAAGAAAGATGCCCAGGGTCCCTGCTCATCTGCGTGAACGTGCCTTAGGCATGCTGCATGGAGGCATGAGGACTACAGATGTGGCCAGGGCAATAAATTGCAATATCCGTACTGTGAGACGCCTAAGACAGCACTACAGGGAGCCAGGAAGGACAGTTGATTGTCCTCGCAGAGGCAGACCACGTGTAACAACACCTGCACAGGATTGGTACATCCGAATATCACACCTGCGGGACAGGTACAGGATGGCAACAACAACTGCCCAAGTTAAACCAGGAATGCACAATCCCTCCATCAGTGCTCAGACTGTCCGCAATAGGCTGAGAGAGGCTGGACTGAGGGCTTGTAGGCCTGTTGTAAGGCAGGTCCTTACCAGACATCACTGGCAACAATGTCACCTATGGGCACAAACCCACCTTCACTGGACCAGACAGGACTGGTAAAAAGTGCTCTTCACTGACGAGTCGCAGTTTTGTCTCACCAGGGGTGATGGTCAGACTCACGTTTATCGTCGAAGGAATGAGCGTTACACTGAGGCCTGTACTCTGGAGCGAGATTGATTTGGAGGTGGAGGGTCTGTCATGGTCTGGGGCGGTGTGTCACAGCATCATCAGACTGAGCTTGTTGTCATTGCAGGCAATCTCAACACTGTGCATTACAGGGAAGACATCCTCCTCCCTCATGTGGTACTCTTACTGCAGGCTCATCCTGACATGACCCTCCAGCATGACAATTCCTCCAATCATACTGCTCGTTCTGTGCATGATTTCCTTCAAGACAGGAATGTCAGTGTTCTGCCATGGCCAGCGAAGAGTCCAGATCTCAATCCCATTGAGCACGCCTGGGACCTGTTGGATCAGAGGGTGAGGGCTAGGGCCATTCCCCTCAGAAATGGGAGTGGTGTGGTGGTGGGCTAAAGCACAGAACTGGTTGCTGGTTCAATCCCCACAGCCACCACCATTGTGTCCTTGGGCAAGGCACTTTACTCCAGGTTGCTCCAGGGGGATTGTCCCTGTAATAAGTGCACTGTAAGTTGCTTTGGATAAAAGCATCTGCCAAATGCATAAATGTAAATGTCCGGGAACTTGCAAGTGCCTTGGTGGAAGAGTGGGGTAACATCTCCATGAGTCCATGAGGAGGAGATTCACTGCAGTACTTAATGCAGCTGGTGGCCACACCACATACTGACTGTTACTTTTGATTTTGACTCCGCCTTTGTTCAGGAACACATTATTCCATTTCTGTTAGTCACACGTCTGTGAAACTTGTTCAGTTTATGTCTTAGTTGTTGAATCTTTTTATGTTCATACAAATATTTACACATGTTCAGTTTGCTGAAAATAAAAGCAGTTGAAAGTGAGAGGATGTTTATTTTTTTGCTGAGTTTAGATGCATTGTCCTTTGGCTGATGAAGGCTTTTGTTGGCAATGTATTGATAGTCTATGTATTCCATTTTAAGAGTGTATTCCATCATTAAACCAAGGTGATGCTGGCCGAGATCAGTAAGGTGCTTCGAGTTCAAGATCCAAGTTACACCACTGCTGTAGATCTTTTTGCTGGAAGCTCATTAATAATAAGGTCCTGCTCTTGTGAAAGCTGACTCCTATTAAAACAAAGCCATTATTTGTATGTTAAAGATGATGTAAAAGGACTTTTTAAGAAGGATTGACAAAAATGCTGCTTATTCTTAATGTTTATATCTGGGTCAATCCTACAGTTCCATGTCATTTAAGTCCCTAGAACAAGTTGTGGTATTTATTATGCTTAATTTCCCCCAAATACAATTTTATTTCAAACATTGGACTCAAGATGGACCGAGTATGGCTGCTGTGTTGCGAGCTCCGAAACAACATTGTAGTTTTTTGTTTGTTTTGTTTACAATTCTTATGTTTTTTGTCTTGGATGTTGTCTGCCTTATTGTCTATGATAGACAAACACTTTTGGACATTGGTTCTGCAATTACACACCGTAAACAGGACTTCAAATTCCTCAATGCCGACCCGCTGTTTACAAACACGCCAGCGGAGCCCTTTGTCTGGGCAGCCCAGCAGCAAAAACGCAGAAGGAAAAGGGGAAACAGAGCCGGCGTTCTCATCAGAGTAAGACGCTGCGCAAATCGACACCCGCTACCCAGTATTCTACTGGCAAATGTTCAGTCTCTGGACAACAAGCTCTGTGAGCTGAGAGCGCAGATCTCTTTCCAACGAGAGATGAGGGACTGCTGCATTATCTGCCTAACAGAAACTTGGATGTCTGTGGAGATTCCAGACTCAGCCATCGAACCCGCGGGGTTCTCCGTGCACCGAGCGGACAGAGCGAAAGACCTCTCAGGTAAAAGGCGGTGGTGTATGTTTTATGATCAACAAATCCTGGTGTGATCCGATCAGAGGAACGTACATTCTATCAAGTCTTTCTGCTCTCCTGATCTGGAATTTCTCATGCTTCTGTCTCGACCATTCTGGCTACCGAGGGAATTCACAGCAGTCATTATCACAGCTGTGTACATCCCCCCCACAAGCCGACACAGACACTCAAGGAACTGTACGGGATTATAAGCAAGCAGGAAACCGCGCACCCTGAGGCCGCATTCATTGTGACCGGGGACTTTAACAAAGCCAATTTTAAATCAATTGCACCAAAATACCACCAACACATCAGTTTTAACACATGAGGGGACCGGGTTTTGGACTATTGCTACTCTCCCTTCTGGGATGACAACAAATCCCTCCCCCGCCCACCATTTGGCAAATCGGACCACTCTTCCATTCTGCTTCTGCCCGCTTACAGGCAGAAACTGAAACAGGAAGCACCCACCCTCAGAACGATCCAGTGTTGGTCGGACCAATCAGACTCTATGCAACAAGACTGCTTTGATCACGCAGACTGGGAGATGTTCCGGTCCACCTCTGATGACGTCATCGAGGTTTACGCTGATAGCATAATGTGTTTCATCAGAAAGTGCGTAGAGGATGTTGTTCCGTCCAAAACAATACGGATCTACCCGAACCAGAAACCTTGGATTAATAGCGATGTTCGCGTGGCACTTAATGCGTGGACCTCCGCTTTTAATTCCGGGAATGCGGAGGAGCATAAACAAGCCAGTTATGCCCTCTGAAAAACCATCAGAGCAGCAAAATGCCAGTACAGGAACAAGATTGAAGGACAGTTTAATACCACCAACTCTAGAAGCATGTGGCAGGGAATTAATATCATCACGGACTTTAAAGGGAATAAAAACTCTGCCGTGAACACCGCTGCTTCTCTCCCGGATGAGCTAAATACTTTTTATGCACGGTTCAAGGGAAATAACACAGCCCTCACAGAGAGAGCTCTCGCGGCCGAACCTACAGAGGTTAGTTCACTCTCCGTCTCTGTAGCGGATGTAACACGATCCTTCTGATGGGTGAATATCTGTAAATCCACGGGTCCAGACGGCATTCCGGGCCGCATCATCAGAGCGTGGTGGAGCATGCCAACCTGTGTGTGTCACCCTGTGTGTCTGTAACAAGGCCAAACATTCAGGGGTATGTAAACTTTTGATCAGGGCCATTTGGGTGATTTCTGTTATCATCATGATTTAAAAAGGAGCCAAACAACTATGTGATAATGAATGGCTTCATATGATCACTATCCTTAAATAAAAGACAGTTTATTTGCATGATCAGTCATATATTCAAAACCAGTGCCAAAATTTCACAATTGCTGCCAGGGTATGCAAACTTTTGAGCACAACTATTGTGAAAAATGAACGTTTCCCGAACAGACATTCAAAAATCATAATTTATCATATGAACCTACCAAGGAGGTCTGTAATACCTGGAAAAATCTATCTAATAATATTTGCAATTTAAATGCTGCTTGCAATAAATTTCGTTTCGTCAGGGTACACGGTTATGCTGCGTTCCATTCAAGTTAGATGCGGGATATTCCTACTTGATATCTCTGACCATAAATGCATTCCATTCCCCGATATTTGGAACTGCAATGCTTCCGTTAGCTTAGCTTAGGGGTTTGACTCTCATTAGAGATGTCTCCTAGCAACCCAACTGATAAACAATGCTGCAGTGCTAGCATTTGTGCTTCAGGTGTACGATTCTCAAAAGAGATTATAATGTTTTATACACCTGTTTCTGCAAGCATTTGTTAAACAAGCTTTAATATCATGTAATGTGGAAACAAACTCTATATTACTTAAAGTGAATATTTATCACTTTGTATATCTCCCTGAGTGTCGACATGTTTGTGTGACATCATGCCCCTTCATCTCGGCAAAATCGGGGTTGAGAATTTCTGCACAAGCCTACAACTTGTAATTCTGACTTAAAGATGCATTCCATTGCACTTTTCTTAGTAGGAAGTTGTAAAATCCGACTTTCCAAGTTGAATGGAATGCAGCACTACTTTTCAAAACTTGATCCGACACTGAATGCTCAAGCAGCCTAATTTACACTTAGAAAACTCCTGATGTTGCTATAACAATGCAAAAAGCACTTACCAATTTACTTCAGGTGAAAATCAGTCCTCTCCTGTTTAATAAATTAAGCAATCACACAGAACATCTTGTGTTTTTAAATCCATAAGGATCTCTTTCTCAGTGGTGATGACAGTCAGACAGCTTGATCTTTCGCTCTTGAATTACGTACATCACTTTTAGCGTGATTGCATCACTCAAGGCCAGCTAGAAGGCCTCGACTGGGACATCACACCCAACAAGAACAAATAAATCAATCTGATTGGCTGATGAATCTGACAATCTGACTTTAGATGCCTATTCACTTGCACTGCTGAGGGATTCTAAAGAAATTCTGAAGGCCTGAGGGGGTGGAGCTCAGACTCACGTGCTGCTTTGGCTAACGAGCTCGGCTTTGGGCATGTGATTTGTGAAACAGTTGTCACACTTTGCTTGTAAGCATCAAGGAATAAATTCTGACTGAATAAACTTCGTTTTCCTCTATTTGTTTGTAGATTAATTAAGAGTGAAAAGCGATAAAAATACATAGGCAGAAAGGTGAATGAGAATGAAAGGATGAAAAATATAATTTTTTTTGGCATGTTAGGCCAGCAGAAAAGGCTTTGCTGGCCCTGAGAAATCGGTTCATGTTGGTTCATGTTCTCACTGTGCCAACATGAATGTTCATGTTGGTTCATGTTCTCCCTGTGCTCTCGAGCACAGCATTGGAGAGCGGGCTTGTCCAGTCGGACGCAGAAGCCTCAGCTGGGCTCCCCCCTTCGAGGACGATTGCCCAGTCACAGGCTGATGCAGAGATGACGGACATGCTTTCCCGGGCGGCTACGAGCGTCAGGCTAGAATGAAATTCTCCGCTCTCCCCTGAACCCTTGCGGCTCGATGATTGGTTCCTGGGCTCGCAGCGCCGCTCAAAGCAGCCGCGCCCCACTCCAGTGCATTTCTTCCCGGAAGTGCACGAGGAGCTGACAAAATCGTGGGAGGCATCTTTTACTGCACGGTCCTGATTTCTCAGTTCCCCCGCCCTCACTACCCTCGATGGCGGGGCGGCCAGGGGCTATATGGCGATTCCCCCGGTGGATAAAGCACTCGTGGTGCACCTATGCCTGCAGAGCGCTGCCACCTGGCGCGGACGCCCAAAGCTCCCGTCAAAGCTCTGTAGGTTCATGTCGTCCCTGATGGCCAAAGCCTACAGCGCTGCTGGACAAGCCGCCTCTGCCATGCATGCCATGGCTCTCCTGCAGGTCCTAAAAGAAATGCACAAGGGTAGTTCTGCCCCAGATCTGATGCAGGAACTGTGCTCGGTGACTGACCTCGCTCTCCGAGCAACGAAGGTCATGGCGCGGTCTCTCGGGCGGACGATCTCCACATTAACGGTCCAGGAGCTCCACCTTTGGCTCAACCTGGTCGAGATGGGTGAGGCCGACAAGACACGGTTCCTTGCTGCCCCCATCTCCCAGGCTGGCCTATTCGGCGACACCAATGAGGACTTTGCCCAGAAGCTCTCTATGGTGAAGCAGCAGACGGAGGCTATCCGGCATATCCTGCCCTGGTGCGGCTCAAGATCCCACACCCCATCTGCTCGTCACCAAGGGCATCCCCCTGCGGTGACTGCACTGGCTCCGCAGCAGCCTGCCCCTTCGGCCCGGCCCTGGTGTGGAGCCCACCGCAGGAAGCAGATGCACCCATTTCACGGCCGGCCACCAAGAACCCACGAAGGGCTTCAAAGCACCCCAGAGACGGGCGACCCAGGGTCGACGAAACCCACTGCATTGGAGCTGGTAGTAAGACCACTCCATCCCCCGGTGGAGGGCCGGGTGGACAATCTTTTGTTGCCTTTTCATTTGATTTCAAGTGGCTGCGGTACCCAACAGTTCAGCAAAAGAGTGGTTTCCACACATCCACCCCCAATGTGACAGTCTCCACGGGTTGCGAGGACAGGCCTCTTCCTCCCCCATCCCAGGCTGTTCCGGTGGTGGTCACAAGGAGCCAGGAAAGTGCTTCGATATACCTAGACTCAGCACGGCCACGACATGGTGTGGCACCTCGAGCTCCACCCCGCCGCGAAGCCCCACCTGCCGGTACGTCAACGACGTTGTCCCTTTGGTCCCCCTCGCACGGAACTTGGATGCGTGGCTTGCACTATCCAATCTGTTGTGATGGCTGGTCCGGACCGTCCGAGGGTTCAGCGGTATCCACTTCACCTTGGTGAAGGACGAAAACGCTGCTACCTTGCGCGGAGATCGCCACCCTCCTAGGGAAGGGTGCGATAGAACCTGTCCCTCCGGCCGAGATGAAGAAGGGGTTTTACAGCCCCTACTTCATCGTACCAGAAAAAGGCGGTGGGTTGCGGCCAATCTTGGACCTGCGAGTACTGAACCGGGCTTTACACAGACTCCCGTTCAAGATGCTGATGCAAAAACGCATTCTGGTGAGTGTCCGGCATCAAGATTGGTTCGCGGCGGTAGACCTGAAGGATGTGTACTTTCACGTCTCGATTCTACCTTGACACAGACCCTTCCTGCGGTTTGCATTCGAGGGTCAGGCGTAGGCGAGGGTCCTCCCTTTTGGCTTGTCCTTGTCCCCTTGCGTCTCCAACCGTGTGTGTGTGTATATATATATATATATATATACACACACACACATATATATGTATATGTATATATATGTATATGTATGTATATGTATGTATGTATATATGTCAAATCAAATCACTTTATTGTCACACAGCCATATACACAAGTGCAATGGTGTGTGAAATTCTTGGGTGCAGTTCCGATCAACATAGCAGTTGTGACAGTGATGAGACATATGTGAGACATATACCAATTTACAATAACATCAAATTAACACAACACAATTTAAACGTCTGATATACACATAATTACACACAACAATATACAAATAATAACATACACTGTACAGTATACAATACGCACAATATAGATACACATTATTCAATAAAAATAAAAAATATATAAAAAAGTATATATATAGTAGTATATATAGTTGTTAAGAGAGAATATAATATAATAATAACATAGTTTATGACAGTCCGGTGTGAGATATAAGAGTAAGAGTAGTAATAATAATAAAGTGCAGTGCTGATGTATTTTGTCGTAGGAGATCAAGAGTTCAAAAGTCTGATTGCTTGGGGGAAGAAGCTGTCATGGAGACGGCTGGTGCGGGTCCTGATGCTGCGATACCGCCTGCCAGATGGTAGCAGTGAGAACAGCCCATGGCTCGGGTGGCTGGAGTCTCTGATGATCCTCGGAGCTGAGGATGCCATATGTCCCAGGAGCCTCTGAAAGAGTTTCAGTGCAACCGCTGTTTTCTGTTTGAACGCCTTCAAACAGGTCATCACCAACTGTGCATGCTCGTTCGTGAGGCGTGCTGTCAATGAGACTGCGGGGTTCAGCCTCCTGGAAGCACCAGGAGGCTGAACCCCTCCAGACCTCGCCTCATTCCCTCATGGGACCTCTCTGTAGCGGCTGCGTGCCCATTGCAAACAGCGCCCCAGCCCATTTTGGAGGCGTCTGTCATGACCACGACATGCCTGGAGACCTGTTCTAGGAGAACACCTGCCCCTAGAAAGGAGAGGTCATCCAAGGACTGAAGAGATGGTGACAGACCGGCGTGATGACCACACGATATGTCCCGTGGCGCCATGCCCATCTCGGGACTCAAGTCTGAAGCCAGTGCTGAAGCGGTCTCATATGCATCAACCCGAGCGGGGTGGCCACCGCTGAGGATGCCATATGCCCCAGAAGCCTCTGAAAGAGTTTCAGTGCAACCGCTGTTTTCTGTTTGAATGCCTTCAAACAGGTCATCACCGACTGTGCACGCTCGTTCATGAGGCGCGCTGTCAATGAGACTGAGTCCAACTCCAAACCGAGAAAAGAGATGCTCTGAACTGGGAGGAGCTTGCTCTTTTCCAAGTTGACCCGAAGTCCTAATCGGCTGAGGTGCGAGAGCACCAAGTCCCTGTGTGAACACAACATGTCCCGAGAGTGAGCTAGGATTAGCCAATCATCGAGATAGTTGAGAATGCGAATGCCCACTTCCCTTAACGGGGCAAGAGCTGCCTCTGCGACCTTTGTGAAGACGTGAGGGGACAAGGACAGACTGAAAGGGAGGACCTTGTACTGATACGCCTGACCCTCGAATGCAAACCGCAGGAAGGGTCTGTGTCAAGGTAGAATCGAGACATGAAAGTACGCATCCTTCAGGTCTACCGCCGTGAACCAATCTTGATGCCGGACACTCACCAGAATGCGTTTTTGCATCAGCATCTTGAACGGGAGTCTGTGTAAAGCCCGGTTCAGTACTCGTAGGTCCAAGATTGGCCGCAACCCATGACCTTTTTCCAGTACGATGAAGTAGGGGCTGTAAAACCCCTTCTTCATCTTGGCCGGAGGGACAGGTTCTATCGCACCCTTCCCTAGGAGGGTGGCAGACCTCTGGAATCTCCATGTCTGGCCCCTGGACGGGACGTGGAAGACCTAAGCAGTCTACCACCCGTGGTGGTAGACACGATCACTCAGGCTAGGCCCCCTCTACGAGGCGCCAGTATGCCTATAAGTGGCGTCTGTTCGCTAAGTGGTGTTCTTCCCTGGAAAACCCCCAGAGATGCGCAGTCGGATCTGTGCTTTCCTTCCTGCAGGAGAGGTTGGAAGGGTGGTAGTCCCCTTCCACATTGAAGGTGTACATTGCTGCTATAGCAGCACACCACGACACAGTGGACGGTAAGTCCTTAGGGAAGCACGACCTGATCATCTGAGAGGCGCCAGGAGGCTGGACCCCTCCAGACCTCGCCTCGTTCCCTCATGGGACCTCTCTATAGTTCTTCAGGGTCTACAGAGAGCCCCCTTTGAGCCTTTGCAGTCAGCTGAGCTTAAGGCACTCTCCTTGAAGACTGCCCTCCTGAATGCGCTCACTTCCATCAAGAAGGTAGGAGACCTGCAAGCGTTCTCTGTCAGCGAATCGTGCCTGGAGTTCGGTCCGGGCTACTCTCACGTGTTCTTGAGACCCCGACCGGCCTATGTGCCCAAGGTTCCCACGACCCCTTTTAGGGACCAGGTGGTGAATCTGCGAGCGCTGCCCAAGGAGAAGGCAGACCCAGCCCTGTTGTTGCTGTGTCCCGTGCACGCTTTACGCATCTATTTGGATCGCACACAGAGCTTTAGATCTCTGAGCAGCTCTTTGTCTGCTTTGGTGCACAGTGGAAAGGAAGCACTGTCTCCAAGCAGAGGATCGCCCAATGGCTCATTGACGCCATAGCTATAGTATATCACACACAGGATGTGCTGCCCCTGGTAGGGCTGTGAGCCCATTCTACCAGGGGTGTAGCAGCCTCCTGGGCCCTGGCCAGGGGTGCCTCTCTAACAGACATTTGCAGAGCAGCAGGCTGGGCAACACCCAACACTTTTGCAAGGTTCTACAACCTCCGGGTGGAACCGGTTTCATCCCAGGTAGTGGCACGCAATACAAGCGGATAAGCCCGGGATAGCTGGCCGGGTGTATCGCTTACACATAGCGCCTTTCACCTCCTCTGAGCTGAAGACGTGCGCCATTAATTCCCAGTAGTGTTCACAAACTATGTTCCCTGGTTGACTTCCTCCGAGCCCTGTGGCAGTCGAGTTTTCGGAGAGACTCGCTGCCGGCCCAGTATACGTGCTAACTAAGAGCCCTGTTCTGGGGTAGGTGCTCCGCATGTGGCGGTTCCCTGTAAGGTAACCCCATGCGATGTATATCTTCCACTAATTTGTTTCCCTGTTGGCAAACTGCATCTTCCTTGGGCAGAGCCCCCTCTGCCACAGTCTCCATGTTTGTAGCAACTCCTTCCCCATTGGGTAGGATCTAGCATGAGACTCTCCACATGGTCGGCAAGACCATGTGACATATTTTCCTCTTAAATATCCCCCCCTCTCTTTGGGCGAGGTGTAGTCTCCATGGTGTCCTCCCCTTGGGTGGGACACCCCCCGACTAGAACTGGAGGCCCAGTCGGATAATCCCCCTTGTTTTTTAGGGAGTGGAAAAAAAAGAAGGGGAAAAGAGGCCACAACTGGGTTAGCCTGTCTCTATCTTTTGGGTAGTCGACTTGTCCCCAAAGGGCCATTCGACACTCATAACTATGTTGGGGGAGGTTACGTGTCGGCCTGGTGCGCTGGCTACGAGGCACACAGTTGTCTGCCTGTCAACACCGCCAGTTCACGTAACACAGTTCAGCCAGTTGTGGCGTTTTGTATAGGGACCCCTAGTGTCACTACATCGACACAACGTTGAGTGAGTGACAGATAGGGAACATCCTGGTTACTTGCGTAACCTCCGTTCCCTGATGGAGGGAACGAGAAGTTGTGTCCCTCCTGCCACAACGCTGAACTACCCGCTGAAATGGTCGGACCTTGTCTCGGCTCCTCAGCATAAAACCTGAATGAGTGGTTGCATACCAGCTCCTTTTATACCCGTATGTCCGGGGGAGTGGCATGCAAATACCACTCGCCAATTTTCATTGGCCTTTTATCAAAGACCAGAGGTGTCGCGGGCTCCCAAGAGTGACCCCTAGTGTCACTACATCGACACAACGTCTTGTTCCCTCCATCAGGGAAGGGAGGTTACGCAAGTAACCAGGACGATTTATTGGATTTATGTTTCATCTGAAAGCGTTTCTAACTGTTTTCTTGTTAAGCTGTAGAAACGTGATGTAGCTCCTCTATTAAGCTTCCATGGGAAAATTACTCAGTGACGTCATATCCACCCTTTTCACTCACAACAATATTAACTTTTATGAATGTAACACATCTTAAGAAAGTGTTTCACTGCTGTTTGAAAGCTCCTCAGATTGCATCGTTTATATGGATAAATGTTTTCCAACTGAATAGTCTAAACATTAAATAAAACAAATGACAATAAAATGCAAAGTAATCTCTTCAGTAATCAAAATATTTTTGAATGTAACTATATTCTGATTACCAATGATTTAAACTGTAACTGTAGTGGAATACAGTTACTAATATTTTGTATTTTAAATACGTAATCCCGTTACATGTATTCCGTTACTCCCCAACCCTGTATATATACAGGTGCATCTCAATAAATTAGAATGTCGTGGAAAAGTTCATTTATTTCAGTAATTCAACTCAAATTGTGAAACTCGTGTATTAAATAAATTCAATGCACACAGACTGAAGTAGTTTAAGTCTTTGGTTCTTTTAATTGTGATGATTTTGGCTCACATTTAACAAAAACCCACCAATTCACTATCTCAAAAAATTAGAATATTTTGACATGCCAATCAGCTAATCAACTCAAAACACCTGCAAAGGTTTCCTGAGCCTTCAAAATGGTCTCTCAGTTTGGTTCACTAGGCTACACAATCATGGGGAAGACTGCTGATCTGACAGTTGTCCAGAAGACAATCACTGACACCCTTAACAAGGAGGGTAAGCCACAAACATTCATTGCCAAAGAAGCTGGCTGTTCACAGAGTGCTGTATCCAAGCATGTTAACAGAAAGTTGAGTGGAAGGAAAAAGTGTGGAAGAAAAAGATGCACAACCAACCGAGAGAACCGCAGCCTTATGATTGTCAAGCAAAATCGATTCAAGAATTTGGGTGAACTTCACAAGGAATGGACTGAGGCTGGGGTCAAGGCATCAAGAGCCACCACACACAGACGTGTCAAGGAATTTGGCTACAGTTGTCGTATTCCACTCCTGAACCACAGACAATGTCAGAGGCGTCTTACCTGGGCTAAGGAGAAGAAGAACTGGACTGTTGCCCAGTGTCCCAAAGTCCTCTTTTCGGATGAGAGCAAGTTTTCATTTGGAAACCAAGGTCCTAGAGTCTGGAGGAAGGGTGGAGAAGCTCATAGCCCAAGTTGCTTGAAGTCCAGTGTTAAGTTTCCACAGTCTGTGATGATTTGGGGTGCAGTGTCATCTGCTGGTGTTGGTCCATTGTGTTTTTTGAAAACCAAAGTCACTGCACCCGTTTACCAAGACATTTTGGAGCACTTCATGCTTCCTTCTGCTGACCAGCTTTTTAAAGATGCTGATTTCATTTTCCAGCAGGGTTTGGCACCTGCCCACACTGCCAAAAGCACCAAAAGTTGGTTAAATGACCATGGTGTTGGTGTGCTTGACTGGCCAGCAAACTCACCAGACCTGAACCCCATAGAGAATCTATGGGGTATTGTCCAGAGGAAAATGAGAAACAAGAGACCAAAAAATGCAGATGAGCTGAAGGCCACTGTCAAAGAAACCTGGGCTTCCACACCACCACAGCAGTGCCACAAACTGATCACCTCCATGCCATGCCGAATTGAGGCAGTAATTAAAACAAAAGGAGCCCCTACCAAGTATTGAGTACATATACAGTAAATTAACATACTTTCCAGAAAGCCAACAATTCACTAAAAATGTTTTTTTTATTGGTCTTATGATGTATTCTAATTTTTTGAGATAGTGAATTGGTGGGTTTAGCTTTGATTACGGCACACATTCGTCATTGCATTGTTTTGACAACCTTATGCAATGTCACAACATTTATTTCTGTCCAGAGTTGCATTCATTTTTGGCCGAGATCTTGTTTTGATGATGGGAGAATCTAACCACTCCGTAAAGTCTTCTCCAGAACATACCAAAGACTTTCAATAGGGTTAAGGTCAGGACTCTGTGGTGGCCAATTCATGTGTGAAAATCTGGACTCATCAGACCACATTACCTTTTTCCATTGCTCCACAGTCCAATCTTTATGCACCCTAGCAAATTGAAGTCGTTTTTTCCAAATAGCCTCACTAACAAGTGGCTTTCTTGTGTCCACACAGCTGTTTAGTCCCAATCCTGTAAGCTATCGTCGCATTGTGCATGTGGAAATGCTCTTACATTCACTATTAAACATAGCCATGAGTTCTACTGTCGATTTTTTACTATGTGACTTCACCAAGCGTTTTAGTGATCTCCAATATTTTTTTCCAACCACATTTCTTCCGCAAAGCTGACAGTTCACCACTATCCTTCCAGGTTTTAATAATGTGTTGGACAGTTCTTAACCCAATTCCAGTGATTTCAGCATCCTCTTTAGTTGTTTTCTTTGCTTGGTGCAGGCCAGTTATTTGCACCTTCTGCATCTTTTCCACAACCATGGGAAGGATATTCTTAAACAACCATGATCTTCCGACATGGTTGTTTAAGAAATGAGAAGCTACACATTGCATCAGTTAGGGTTAAAAGAATTGTTGCCAGCTGAAACATATTAATCACTGCAATAATGATCCAATCATAGACTCTTAAGTATCTGCTTATTTAAATCCAAATGGCAACTTTTTTTTTTTTTTTTGGCCAGGCAGCGTATATATAAAATATCAACATTTGTGTGAATAAATGTGTATATATGCAATAAAGGCTTGTCACATATCTGCTGGGTACATTTTACATTTTACTTCAAGTTAAGATGAGATAACACAGTTCTCTGATGACACAATCGAATACTCGAGGTGGGTGTAAAAGGTGGGCTATTATCTGCTATTGGTCTCACTGTGTTTTCTATCCCCTATGTGAACACAGACAAAGGTGATGTGGGGGGTTGTGACAACCCAAAAGACTGAAGGAGATTTGGCCATTTAGGTTTTCATTCGGATCTTTGGAAAAATATACAGTGGCAAGAAAAAGTATGTGATCCCTTTGGAATTACCGTATTTATTATAAATAAAATGTGGTCTGATCTTCACCCTAAGTCCTAATAATAGACAAATGCAATCTGCTTAAAGTAATGACAAACAAATAAATATAGTTTTCATGTCTTTATTGAACATGTTGTATAATTAGTCACAGTCTATGCTGGAAAAAGTATATGAAGCTCTGGGCTCCTGACTTCAAAAAAAGCTAAAACGGAGGCAGGTGTTCCAGTCAATTAATGGTGCCCTCACGATGTGTGAGTTACCCATGCCATGGGCACTGACACACCCCTGGCCCATACAGACACTGGCTTTTGTACCTGATGCTGATAACAGCTTGGATGATCCTTTTCCTCTTTGGCCCGGAGAACACGACGGCTGTGTTTTCAAGAACTATTTGAAATGTGGACTCATCGGACAAAAAAACCAAAAAAAAAAAAACATGATTACACTGTTCTACTTTCCATCTAAATTGAGACTGAGCCCAGAGAAGTCGGAAGCGCTTTTGGACAGTGTTGATGTAGGGCTTCTGCTTTGCATAGTAAAGTCTTAACTTGCATCTGTGGTTGCAGCGGTGAATGGTGTTGACTAACAAAGGTTTACTAAAGTAATCCCAAGCCCATGTTCATGTTTATAACCTCCTCTGCCTTCCAAGCGTGGCCTGGTCGGACATGGGCTTGAGCAGCTCTCACAGCCTGGTCTGTTGATTCCCTTAGCTCTAAGACCAGGCTGGTCTTCTCCTGATTGTAGCCCAGGGTGATGGACTTTAGTGGCAGTTGCAATGCCTTTCATCCAAAAAATGCTACATCTGAAAGACAACATGACAAGCCCAGCCACTTCATAAGGTGATGGCACAATGTAAATTGGTAAAACCAGACCTTGAATTTAACTGGGAGATAGTCTATCTTATCCAGGCCCTCTTTCAGCTGCTTCAGAACCAACCCTGCTATTTGTTTATCTGAAAGATCTGCTGTGTATTATCTCCCTAAACTTTGAATAAGCTGCTCTGCCAGCACTGGGATTCTTTCCCCATCCACCTATCTATTAATTCCTAACTCACATACAGATAGAAAGGCCACACAATTTTGTTGGCTTAATCTCAATTTTGGCCCAAGCCAATAGCTCCTCCAGCTTTTTTTTACAAGAGTATGTTTATACATGCAATAGTCTGGAGGATGCTTGTGATGTCGTTCATATAACTGCGCAGAGCTGACAACCTCATCCCAGACTGTGCTGGATTCCTATGGCCATCTGTATTGCACCAATTAGGATCATCTCAAATGCAGCTGTGAACAGGATGGGAGAGATTGAACATCTCATCGCTATTCCTTTTTAAAGTTCTGCCAATTATTTGTGTACTCCTGTGTTGTATGACATATTTTCAGGTCCCCATAGTAACTGTCTACCAAGCTCCTGCACTCCGATACATGGAAAAACTCCAATACATAGCTGACAAACTGGTGTGGAACAGATCCATAGGCATTTCCCCAGGTCCAGCCAGACTACATGGAGGTATTTCTTATCTCTCTTGGCAGACTGGATCTGCTCCCATAATATTGACTCATGCCCCACACACCTAGGAAAATCTGGTATGCCTGCCTTCTGGCAGCTTGTGTCTATTCTTCAGTAACTAGTCAGACATCCTCATTGCTACCACCAAAAAAAAAAATATTTTCCTCCATATTCAGTAGTGCAATATTCTTAAAATGACTAATGTTGGTGGACTATTATTCCTTGGGTATAAAGATGGCCACTGCTCTTCACCACTCAAAGGGTATGCACTGCTTCTTCCAGGCAATTCTCAGAAGTCTCCATAACATCTGAAGAACTGTGGGACACTTCTTATACAGCCTGTACGGTATCCTATTTGGACCTGGGGCTAAAGTTGCCTTCGCTCTTCCTACCACCTGCCTGATCTCACTCAGCTTGGGTGAAGCTACATCAAATTTCAGTATTGGCTCCACTGGCTTTGGGATATATCCGGGAGAGCCAAGCAGGCTGTGTTTGTGGGGATCACCAAGTTAATGTTTCATGTGGTTTTCTAGTTCTTCCTTTGCCATCACCAGCCTTCCACTTCTCTTCCAGCAGATTTCTAGCAAACTTAAAAGGGTCCTTGATGAACTTCACCCTCTCATGCTCCTTCATTCTTCTCTGCGCTCCTCAATACTGCTAGCCTAGCCCTTATGCCATCCCACAATACCTACAAGCCATCCTCACAGTCCTCTGCACTCCTCCATGCCTTACAACGCTGTCTCTGCTCTTTCACCAGCTGGAGTATTTCCTTCTCTCTCTTATCCATAGCCTTCAGACCACGCTTCCTCATTAACACTTCACCAAATCTGCCAATGCATTTGTGACACCACGTCAGGGTTCATGTGGGGAAATGAGGAGACGGGGAGCAGTTACAAGCTTCAGGTATGGCTTTTATTTTCTTTGCCTTCGTGTGCAGCGTATGCACTCTTTTTAATGTTTTTCACTCAGTTCAATAATTCACACTCTCAAAATAAACAAACTTCTTCACTAATACACAATAGATTCAACACTCAATGTAAACAGATGGCAATGCTGCACACTCATTCTCTCTCTGTCTTCTCTGGCATGTTCAGCTGTTTTAAGGGCTCTCTCCACTATCACTGTAATGAGAAACAGCTGTTAGAAATTATGTCAACTAGATTTACAAGCCACACCACTGCCTCTCTCCCGCAAACAGACACACGATCACGCTCCATCACCACATATTCTTCATAAACAATGTCACTAAACGTGTTAAGTTTGGCCTCCACCCCTTCCCCTAAGTGCATTCTCCAAGGTGGAGCACAGGTCCTGAATCTAGTCTGCTCCACGCTTCTTATCACTAGATCTTGTTCAATTGATTATCTTCCTTCTTCCTGGTACCTTCTCATGTCTTGGCTTTCCTGTTTTGTCTGTGGGTTAATGGTCTTCTCCTCCTGTGGCTCACCTCATTGGCTTGACTTGTCCTGCTAGCGGTACTGGTCTTCTTGGTACCCCTCCACAACAGTGGATTCAGTAGCACTGTGGTGCTCAACAGGGCTCTGTATTCTTCTTGTCTGACCACTGGACTGTTTTTATTCAATTGTGCTCGTAGTTGGTTAGGGTGTCCTCTTTATGATGACGAGTGGATAAGGTAACTAGCCTGCCCATGCCTGTGCAGACTTTCCTTCAGTCATCCAGTCTTTCCTGATTGTCCTCCAGTCTTCCCTGGACTGCAACTACCCTATTCACAGTAGTCACTGGTTTACCAGAATGCTAATCATGTGCACAGGTAGCTGTCTAAACCTGCTGGGCATTGCTGCCTGCCACACCTCCGTCAGTGCCTTCAGTCCAGCTATGGGGTCACCAGCCTGTAGCCAAGCATCATAGATGTTTCACCCCATTAATCCCAGAATATCTCCTGGTGGTGGGGCAATAGTCAGGCACTCAATCATTAAGACTTTCCTAACTGATGCTGACCATAATACTACATCTGGCCTTAAGGAGGTAATGGTGACCTCAGAAGGAAATTTCAGCTGCTGGCCAAGGTCAACTTTCATTGTTCAATCACTTCTTAGCACCAGGATTTATCTGGCATCCCTCTGTGCAGTGCCTTGTGTGGCACCTCCAAAAAATTGAATTTCTTGCCATAAAATAGACAGTCACTGAGAAATTCAATGATTATCTCTATGGAAATACTTTTACTGTTGTAACTGACAGTAACCCAGTGACTTACAGTATATCCTTACTTCAGCCAAACTTGATACCAAAATGTATAGATGGATTTCTGCACTTTCACATTTAACCTGCAATACAGAGCAGGGAAACAAAACCTTGAAGCAGATGGCCTATCCAGACAGCCACATGGAGAACTAACCGATGACCTTGTTTCCCAGAAAGAAAGAGAATGTATGAAGTAGTTTATTCTTCATCATTTGGTAGAATCAGATGGTCAAACTCCTGTAAGTGCAGATGTTGTCAAAGCATTGTGAGAGAAACACTTAGTTATGGCACAGTCTGGAAACACCGTTGTTGAATCTCTTGCATTCCAAGCACAATCAATACCAGAGAGTTTCACAGAAGAACTGGTAGGATGCTTAGGCATACCAAACCATACCTTTCTGATTCACATTTAAGAGGAAAGAAACATTCAACTCGAGACTGGAGAGTTTTCCTCCAACAGTTAGACTTGAAATGAGAAAGCTGCACCCCTGGTCAATATCACTGTTATATGAGCCCTGGAGCTGCTATGTACTGTATTTATTTCTTATCTTCACTTTGACCAGAGGAATATCAAAGACATTTTGTCATGACAGATCACTACACTAAGTATGCAATTGCCATGCCCACACCAAACCAAAAAGCAGTTACAGTTGCTAAATGTTTGTGGAATCCCTACATTGTTAACTAAGGTCCTGATTTTGAATCTCGCACCATCAAAGAACTCTGTACCCTAGCAGGAGTTCAGTAGGTCATCCAGGGGGAAAACATTGTGCAATGTTTTAACAGAAAATTACTGGGAATGCTTGGAACCCTGAAGGATAAAGAAAAGTTGCAATGAAGTGAGCACGTAAAACCCTTGGTGTACGCTAGGGATGTAACGGTATGAAATTTTCATGGTATGAAAACCATCATAAAAAATACCTCGGTATCACGGTATTATGGTGCTTATCTTATAAACCTTTAATTTTAGGTTTGGCACATATCTGATAAACACACAGAATTTTTTTTTAGTTACAAGTTCTTTAACTTTATTTTTTATTTCTTTAGAACACTTTCTTAATCACATGACATAAACATAAGATAATCATAAAAAAGTCAAATGGTTTTTAATATAATTGAAAAATGTAAAATATGTCAAATCAGATTCATACTCTTTATCAAGTCAGGGTAGGTTGCAAAAAAGTAAGCATATTTATTTAAGCGGGAGCGTTGTTTTAAGCATAAACCTTGTTGAATTTTGATAAATTGCCTTGAAAACACAACATTATATTATATTGTGTAAATATATTGTGTAAATGAAATCAAGTTAATATATCTTGAGAAAAATATTTTTTGCAGTGTAATGAATAAATGCAATTTTAAAAAGTTTATGAAATCAAATTGAGCCAAACAAGATACATTTGTGACCTGCTCCAACAAAATAAGACATAAGGATTTTCATTTTATTTTCATTTTTTTTTAAATCATGAAATTCGCAAAATAAATGTTATTTTGACAGTCTTTGCCATGACCACCAATCACTGTTTTTGCCTAAAGTTCGAGCAGCGTCACTGAGCAACACTCGCAGCCCACAGGTGTATCATTGTGATATTTAGCACAAAATGGAAAATATCAGAGATTTTAAAAGATACAGTATACATTACTAAAATGCCAAATCTGTGTTTCAACCGCAGGGAGATGGCTTGTCATCTACCTGATCTAATGCTCATAGTTCCCTATCTGTCACTCACTCGACGTTGGTGTTGATGTAGTGACACTAGGGGTCACTCTTGGGAGCCCGAGACACCTCTGGTCTTTGATAAAAGGCCAATGAAAATTGGCGAGTGGTATTTGCATGCCACTCCCCCGAACATACGGGTATAAAAGGAGCTGGTATGCAACCACTCATTCAGATTTTCTCTTCGGAGCCGAACGGTCATGCTCGCTGAGCTGAATACTACTGTTCATTCACCTGCTGGATCTGACGGCGCATTTCAGCGGCTTCTCCCCCCTCTGCACTGGTGCACTGCAGAGAACGCCCCTGGGCGCTTTGGCAGAAAAACTAGAGAGTATATTTTCTGAAAGAGCATTTTTCCCCTCTAAAAGAGTATATATTTCTCTAAAAGAGCACACACACGGAACGTCTTTTTAAAGACGCGTCTTTTTAAAGATGCTTTTCCGATTGTGTGTTATTCCTGGTTGTGCTCGTTATCTCTCGCCTTCTAACGGTCACGATCACTGTCTTTCGTGTCTGGGCACTGCTCACGCGGAGACAGCGTTCGTGGATGGTCACATTTTCATTGCGAGAATGTGTCCATGGCAACGTTGCAGTCGCGTTGGGGTCCCCAAATCGCACTGGGGGCGATTTGGGGACCCCAATGGGACCGCCTCCGTCGGGTATCCCCCCGCGGACCTCCCATTCCCCAGCACGCTCGTCTGCCCCGATCGGGCTTCCGGGTGAGTCCGCCGGCTCGTCTCACGGCGAGTTCGACCTCTTATTCGGAGCCCGCGAAAGTGATGAGCTCTCGAGCGCAGCTCGTCCAGTCGGAAGCCTCAGCTGGGCTCCTCCCTTCGGGGTCGATCGCCCAGTCACAGACTGACGCGGAGATGACGACATGCTTTCCCGGACAGCCGCGAGCGTCGGTTAGAGTGGATTTCACCGCTCTTCCCTGAACCCTCGCGGCTCTGTGATTGGTTCCTGGGCTCGCGGTGCCGCTCAAAGCCACGCCCCGCCCCGTTCCTTTCTTCCCGGAAGTGCATGAAGAGCTGACAAGGTCGCGGGAGGCACCTTTTACTGCCCGGTCCTGATCTTTTCAGCTTCCCCGCTCTCACTACCCTCGATGGTGGGGCGGCCAAGGGTTATTCGGCAATCCCCCGGTGGATAAAGGCGCTCGCGGTGCACCTATGCCCGCAGAGCGCCGCCACCTAGTGCGGGTGCCCAAAGCCCCCGTCCAAGGCCTGTAGGTTTACGTCGTCTCTGACGGTCAAAGCCTACGGTGCTGCTGGACAAGCCGCCTCCGCCCTGCACGCCATGGCTCTCCTGCAAGTCCGCCAAGGCGCTAAAGGAACTGCACGAGGGTAGTTCTGCCCCGGGATTGATGCAGGAACTGCGCTCAGCGACCGACCTCGCTCTCCGAGCGACGGAGGTCACGGCGCGGTCTCTCGGGCGGACGATGGCCACACTAGTGGTCCAGGAGCGCCACCTTTGGCTCAACCTGGTCGAGATGGGTGAGGCCGACAGGACACGATTCCTTGCTAACCCCATTTCCCAGGCGGGCCTATTCGGCGACACCATCGAGGACTTTGCCCAGCAGTTCTCGATGGTAGAGCAGTAGATGGATGCTAGCCGGCTTGTCCTGCCCCAGCGTGGCTCAAGATCCCGCACCCCATCTACTCATCGCCGAGGGCGTCCCCCTGCGGTGACTGCACCGGCTCCGCCGCAGCCCGCCCCTCCGGCCCAGCCCCGGCGTGGAGCCCACCGCAGGAAGCCGACGCCACCCGTCTCACAGCCGGCACCGAAGAACCCACGGAGGTCTTCGAAGCGCCCCTGAGACGGGCGACCCAGGGACAATGAAACCCGCTGCTCTGGAGCTGGTAAGCAGATCTTCTTTTTGTTACCTTTTGCATTTAATTGCGCTGCATGCCCAAGTGGCTGCAGTACTCAAGAGCTCCACAAGAGTGGTTTCCTTGTTCCCTGGGTCACATATTCGGTGTGTACGGCTGGCATCACGACCACCGTCCACCACTCCATTTGGCAGGTTGGCGCTCCAGCGGCGGTCTCCCACCCTGAGCGCCCAGCTGTGGCACAAATCCGCCCCCGATGTGACATTCTCCACGGGTCATGAGGACAGGCCTCTTCCTCCCCCATCCCAGGCTGTTCCGGGGGTGGTCACAAGGAGCCAGGTAAGTGCTTCGATGTCCTCGGACTCAGCACGGCCATGATGTGGTGTGGCACCTCAAGCTCCGCCCCGCCGCAAGGCCCCACCCGCTGGTACATCCGATGACGTTGTCCCTTTGGTCCCCCTTGCGCGGAACTCGGACGCATGGCTTGCACTTTCCAGTCCGTCGCGAGGGCTGGTCCGGACCGTCCGACTCGGCTGCACGATTCACTTCGCTGGGCATCCGCCCAGGTCCAGTGGTGTCCACTTCACCTTGGTGAAAGATGGAAACGCTGCTACCTTGCGCGGAGATCGCTACACTCCTACGGAAGGACGCGATAGAACCTGTCCCTCCAGCCGAGATGAAGAAGGGGTTTTACAGCCCCTACTTCATTGTACCAAAAAAAGGCGGTGGGTTGCGGCCAATCTTGGACCTGCGAGTACTGAACCGGGCCTTACACAGACTCCCGTTCAAGATGCTGACGCAAAGACGCATTCTAGCGAGCGTCCGGCATCAAGATTGGTTCGCGGCGGTTGACCCGAAGGATGCGTACTTTCACGTCTCGATCCTTCCTCGACACAGACCCTTCCTGTGGTTCGCGTTCGAGGGTCAGGCGTATCGGTACAAGTCCTCCCTTTCGGCCTGTCCCTGTCTCCTCGCATCTTTACGAAGATCGCAGAGGCTGCCCTTGCCCCGTTAAGGGAAGTGGGCATTCGCATTCTCAACTATCTCGACGACTGGCTAATCCTAGCTCACTCTCGAGACGGGTTATGCGCACACAGGGACCTGGTGCTCTCACACCTCAGCCGACTAGGGCTTCGGGTCAGCTGGGAAAAGAGCAAGCTCCTCCCGGTTCAGAGCATCTCTTTTCTCGGTTTGGAGTTGGACTCAGTCTCCTTGACGGCGCACCTTACGAACGAGCGTGCCCAGTCGGTGCTGGCCTGTTTGAAGGCGTTCAAACAGAAAACAGCGGTTCCACTGAAACATTTTCAGAGGCTCCTGGGGCATATGGCATCCTCGGCGGTGGCCACCCCGCTCGGGTTGATGCATATGAGGCCGCTTCAGCACTGGCTCCAGACTCGAGTCCCGAGACGGGCATGGCCACACCGCGTGGCCATTACGTCGGTCTGTCACCGTCTTTTCAGCCCTTGGACCGACCTCTCATTTCCACGAGCAGGTGTTCCGCTAGAACTGGTCTCCAGGCGCGTCGTGGTCACGACAGACGCCTCCAAAACGGGCTGGGGCGCTATTGGCAACGGGCACGCAGCCACCGGCCTCTAGACGGGTCCGCGGCTGCGTTGGCACATCAACTGCCTCGAGTTACTGGCAATTCTGCTCGCCCTGCGGAGGTTCCGGCCATTGATCCAGGGCAAGCACGTGCTAGTTCGGACAGACAGCACGGCAGCGGTAGCATATGTCAACCGCCAAGGCGGTCTGCGCTCCCGCTGTATGTCATAACTCGCCCGCCGTCTCCTCCAACGGAGTTAGCAGCACCAAGTCGCTGCAAGCCACTCACATCCCGGGCAACCTCGACACTCCGGCGGACGCGCCGTAACAACAGGTTACCCTCAAGGGAGAGTGGAGACTCCACCTTCAGGTGGTCCAGCTGATTTGGAGTCCATTCAGTCAGGCACAGGTGCACCTGTTCACCTCCCAAGAATCCTCCCACTGCCCGCTCTGGTACGCCCTCACCGAGGCCTTCCTCGGCATAGACGCGCTGGCACACAGCTGGTCCCCTGGCATTCGCAAATATGCGTTTTTCCCAGTGGGCCTGCTCGCACAGACCCTGTGCAAGGTCAGGGAGGACGAGGAGAAGGTCGTCCTGGTAAGCACCCTACTGGCCCGCCCAGACGTGGTGCTCGGACCTCACGCTCCTCGTGACAGCTCCCCCCGGGCAAATTCCCCTGAGGAAGGCCCTTCTTTCTCAGGGAAGGGGCACCATCTGGCACCCGCGCCCAGACCTCTGGAATCTCCATGTCTGGCCCCTGGACGGGACGCGGAAGACCTAAGCTGTCTCCCACCTGCGGTGGTAGACACGTTCACTCAGGCTAGGGCTCCCTCTACGAGGCGCCTGTATGCCTTTAAGTGGTGTCTGTTCGCTAAGTGGTGTTCTTCCCATCAGGAAGACCCCCAGAGGTGCGCAGTCAGATCAGTGCTTTCCTTCCTGCAAGAGAGGTTGGGAGGGAGGCTGTCCCCTTCCACCTTGAAGGTGTACGTTGCTGCCATAGCAGCACACCATGACGCAGTCGACGGTAAGTCCTTAGGGAAGCATGATCTGATCATCAGGTTCCTAAGAGGCGCCAGGAGGCTGAATCCCTCCAGGCCATGCCTTGTTCCCTCATCGGACCTCTGTAGTTTTTCAGGGTCTACAGAGAGCCCCCTTTGAGTTTTGCAGTCAGCCGGGCTTAAGGCACTCTCCTTGAAGACTGCCCTCCTGACTGCGCTCACTTCCATCAAGAGGGTAGGTGACCTGCAAGCGTTCTCTGTCAGCAAAACGTGCCTGGAGTTCGGTCCGGGCTATTCTCACGTGATCCTGAGACCCCCGACCGGGCTATGTGCCCAAGGTTCCCACCACTCCTTTTTAGGGACCAGGTGGCGAACCTGCAAGCGCTGCCCCAGGAGGAGGCAGACCCAGCCCTGTCGTTGCTGTGTCCGGTGCGCGCTTTACGCATCTATTTGGATCGCACGCAGAGCTTTAGAATCTCTGAGCAGCTCTTTGTTTGCTTTGGTGCACAGCAGAAAGGAAGCGCTGTCTCCAAGCAGAGGATCGCCCACTGGCTCATTGACGCCATAACTATGGCATGTCTCGCCCAAAACATGCCGCCCCCAGTAGGGCTACGAGCCCATTCTACCCGTGGTGTAGCGGCTTCTTGGGCCCTGGCCAGAGGTGCCTCTCTAACAGACATTGCAGAGCAGCAGGCTGGGCAACACCCAACACCTTTGCAAGGTTCTACAACCTCCGGGTGGAACCGGTTTTGTCCCAGGTAGTGGCACGCAACACAAGCGGATAAGCCCGGGATAGCCGGCCGGGTGTATCGCTTGCACATAGCGCCTTCCACCTCCTTTTGAGCTGAAGACGTGCGCTGTTAATTCCCAGTAGGGTTCACAAACGTTGTTCCCTGGTTGACTTCCTCCGAGCCCTGTGGCAGTCGAGTTTTCGGAGAGACTCGCTGCCGGCCCAGTACACGCGCTAAGAGCCCGGTTCTGGGGTAGGTGCTCCGCATGTGGCGGTTCCCTGTAAGGCTAACCCCATGCGATCTATATCTTCCGCTAGTTCGTTTCCCTACTGGCAAACTGCGTCTTCCTTGGGCAGAGCCCCTCAGTCTCCAGGTTGTAGTAACTCCTCCCCCATTGGGCAGGATCTACCTTGAAGGCTCTCCACATGGTTGGAAAGACCATGTGATGTATTCTTCCACTTAAATATCCCCCCCTCTCTTGGGGCGAGGTGTGGTCTCCGCGGTGTCCTCCCCTTGGGAGGGACACCCCCCGACTAGACCTGGCGGCCCAGTCAGATAATCCCCCTTCTTTTTTTAGGGAGTGGAAAAAGAGAAGGGGAAAGAGGCCACGACTGGGTTAAGCCTGTCTCTATCTCTGGGTAGTCGACTTGTCCCCAAAAAGGGCCGTTCGACACTCATAACTGTGTTGGGGGAGGTTACGTGTCGACCTGGTGCGCTGGCTATGAGGCACACAGCAAGTCTGCCCACCACACACCGCCAGTTCACGTAACACAGTTCAGCCTTGTGGCGTTTTGTATAGGGACCCCTAGTGTCACTACATCGACACCAACGTCGAGTGAGTGACAGATAGGGAACGTCATGGTTACTGGTGTAACCTCCATTCCCTGATGGAGGGAACGAGACGTTGGTCCCTCCTGCCACAACGCTGAACTACCCGCTGAAATGGCCGGACCTTATATCGGCTCCTCAGCGTAAAACCTGAATGAGTGGTTGCATACCAGCTCCTTTTATACCCGTATGTTCGGGGGAGTGGCATGCAAATACCACTCACCAATTTTCATTGGCCTTTTATCAAAGACCAGAGGTGTCTCGGGCTCCCAAGAGTGACCCCTAGTGTCACTACATTGACACCAACGTCTCGTTCCCTCCATCAGGGAACGGAGGTTACACCAGTAACCATGACGTTCATTATTTGACTAGAACAATAAATTTGAGAGGAGTATATTGCCAAAATGTTAAATATAATATTACATTTGTGCATTAATTTGTATATGTGAATTATATATTTTTTCTTAATCTGTTATTGATGGCTGAGACTTTTCTCATTCATTCAAAATGCGTTTTGGGGGCAAAATGACCCAAAATGATGGATCAGGTCACATTTGTTTTACCACAGTAAATTTTACTTTCTGTGGGTTTTATTATTTTGCAAATACATCATTGCCTTAGTCTTTCAAAATGTTACAGATGCGCTTAGAAAGCAGAAGCACTAACGCAATGTAAGCTTATAAACCAATTCCAAATAATGGGTAACTAGTCTTGTAAACGTGTATTGCATCTGCTTATGTATTCTATGAAAGGGGATCTATATATTTTAATTAATTACCAGACAGTTCACAGAGTTTTTTGCTTACATTCATGTCTTCTGTGGGATGGTGCTCTCGGAGATGGTGCTTCATGTTTGAAGTGTTTCCCGACTGAGCCGACACTTTTCTCTGACACATTTTGCAAACAGGGTGTCCGTCAACACTGATGTTGCCTCTTGTGTCTTTTAAATAACCAAAATACTCCCACACAGTGGACTTTAATCGCTTAGGTGGGGGGGAAAAGAGGCTCCTCCGAATCCGACATTTGGTTCTACAAAGCTCATGTGCTGCTGTCCGTTGGTCTGACAGAGTGACATGACGTGTTGAATGCGACTTTCTCATCTTTAATTTAAAAAATTTTTTTTAATTGATTTTTATTATTATTTTTTTATTATTAAATGAACCATTAGTAAATTGAAATATAATTAATTTACTTGGGATTTTTTACATTTATATATATTATTTTTTTTCACACAATACCATCATTAAGGAAAAGTCAACGGTATGGAAACCGTCTGTTATTAATACCACAGTATACCATCATACCGTCATACCGTTACATCCCTAGTGTATGCATACAATTGCATTTGGTAATTGTGAAGAATATGCAATGGGCAGGGTTGGGGAGTAACGGAATACATGTAACGGGAATACTTATTTAAAATACAAAATATAAGTAACTGTATTCCACTACAGCTACAATTTAAATAATTGGTAATTAGAATACAGTTACATTCAAAAAGTATTTTGATTACTGAAGAGATTACTTTGCATTTTATTGTCATTTGTTTCATTTAATATTTAGTTCTTTCAGATGGAAAACATTTACACATATAAATGATGTGATCCAAAGTGCATTTGAACAGCGGTGAAACACTTTTTTATGATGTGTTACATTCATACGAGCAGACAGAGAAGTATGTTTGAAGTAAGTTTGGAGCAGAAGAAATAGAAATAAACCTTGTGTAAATTCTCAGCTATGATATTTCTAGCCATTTTACATGCATATGTTACCAGGCACGATCATATTTTTTTATCAAGAAAATTCACGTTAGATCATAATTTCTTTTTTTCTAGTAAGACCTTTGATATTAGGGCAAAAGTCATATTCTTGATAATAATTTTTGTATTGTTTTCCTGTAAAAATATCTAAAAATCCTTAAAACAAGATCAGTTTGATTTACCTTGTTTTAGAAACAACATTGCATAAGATATTTAGGTTTTTCAGAGAATGTATTTTTAACGTGTATTTTGTCTTACTGTACTGGCAGAGTTTTTATAGTCAAAACAAGTAAAAAAAATATACCAGTGCTGAAGAAGTAATCCAAAGCATTTAGAATACGTTACTGACCTTGAGTAATCTAACGAAATACGTTACAAATTACATTTTACAGCATGTATTCTGTAATCTGTTGTGGTATACATTTCAAAAGTAATCCTCCCAATGGCATGTACATGCATAATTTTAACAGGGGAGGGTGTAACCCAGATAAAGTTTTTTTTTGGTAAAAGAACTGAAAGATTGTGTATTGCATTTATTCAATGAGTTTTGTTAAAGAACTGTATTTATTTAGTTCAATATGTGCTGCTCCTTTAATTTGCTGGCACCCTTTGAGCCAGTCAGGATGGATTGCTAATCTAAGACCCACCCTTTTGCAGCAGTAGATTAGGGGAGAGTAAAGAGATTAGTCTCAGAGGGAATATTAAGAGGAAAGTAAAAAAAGAGTTTATTTTAGTGATGTTTTGTTCGTGAATGAACCGGTCTTTTTGAAAGAATCTTTTAAGTGAACAATTCATTCACGTTCACCTCCATACACTGACTAATATTTCTCGTTCACTGACATTTCTGCCTTTTGGAGCCAATGAGCTCAGCATGAGACTGCTTTGGTGGCTTTTCTTGCCTGTAAAGACTGACTATAGCATGAGCCAAAAGCATTCGCGTGCAGGCTGAGAAGGAGCATATTATTGGTTTGACCCGCTGAATAAATATGCCCCTTCACTGAATCAGTCAAGTGGGTCGTTTGAGTCTGAACGAAATGAGATGTCTCACCGAAAAAGGGTGGTTCCGCCCCAGTATACATGTAATGTGAAATTATTCACACTAATCATGGTCATGGTTTGTGAACATTTAATCTGACTGAATTGTTCAGGTATTTTTCTTTCATTTTGTTTGGATGAGTGAAGTTCAGAGTTGTCAACCCAGCAGAGAAACCTTGAAAATTGCATGCTAAAGATTTCAATGTCCAGGACAATGAATTTGATTTTCCATAACCAACCAGAGTGGTGGGAACACAAATGATGATTGAGAGCAATATATTTTGAATAATCTCTATTAATTCTTCTAAACGAAATGGAAACGGAACAAATACTTTACCAATACGAGAAAAAAAGTACTATAAAAGACATTTCTTTAATTGTTTTATTTTACTGATTGGGTTATTCATGTGTATACTCTTTGCTCTTATTTTAAACACATTTCAAAGCAAGCAATATTTTTCTAATTTCTTTGGTCTCTGTTTCCACACACACACACACACACACACACACACACACACACAAAATTGCCTCCTTACAGAATCTCACTGATATACTGGTCCAGTGCAGTACAGTACAAAAGTTGCTCTAACAATCTGGGTGCTAACTACAGGTACTCCAATCAAATCACTTTATTGTCACTCAACCATATACACAAGTGCAACAGTGGGTGAAAGTCTTGGGTGCAGTTCCGAGCAACATAGCAGTCATGACAGTGATGAGACATATACCAATTTACAATAAACATCAGATTTACAACACAATTTACATATCTAATATACACATAATTACACCCAACACAATATACCAATAATAATATACAATATACAGTATACAGTACACACAATATAGAATACACATACACACAATATAGAATACACAGTATACAATAAAAATAGTATATATAAAATATACAGTAGGTTGTATTGTGCTGTATTGACATTCAGGCTGTCGGTTGATAGTCAGTTGCCAGTGTGTTGTTAAGAGAGAATATAATTGCATTAGAGATTACATCTGCTCTGTGCTGCCTCTCTCTCTAGACCCATTGCAGTTTGCTTACCGCAACAACCGCTCCACTGATGATGCCATTGCATCTACACTACACACTGCTCTCTCCCACCTGGAAAAAACAAAACACTTATGTGAGAATGTTGTTTGTAGACTACAGCTCAGCATTCAACACCATAGTGCCCTCCAAGCTAGATGAGAAACCCCGGGCTCTGGGCTTAAACAGCTCGCTGTGCAGCTGGATCCTGGACTTCCTGTCAAGCAGACGCCAGGTGGTTAGAATAGGCAGCAACATCTCCTCATCACTGACCCTTAACACTGAAGCCCCACAGGGCTGTGTTCTCAGCCCACTCTTGTATTCCTTGTACACACATGACTGTGTGGCAACACATAGCTCCAATGCCATCATTAAGTTTGCTGATGACACGATGGTGGTAGGTCTGATCACTGACAATGATGAAACAGCCTACAGAGAGGAGGTGCACACTCTGACACACTGGTGTCAGGATCACAACCTCTCCCTCAATGTCAGTAAGACAAAGGAGCTTGTGGTGGACTTCAGAAGAAAAGACAGAGAACACAGTCCCATCACCATCAGTGGAGCACCAGTGGAGAGAGTCAGCAGCTTCAAGTTCCTGGGTGTCAACATCACTGAGGAACTCACATGGTTCATCCACACTGAAGTCGTTTTGAAGAAGGCTCATCAGCGCCTCTTCTTCCTGAGATGGCTGAGGAAGTTTGGAATGAACCGCCACATCCTCACATGGTTCTACACCTGCACTGTAGAGAGCATTCTGACTGGCTGCATCTCCGCCTGGTACGGCAATAGCACAGCCTGCAGCACAGAGCAGAATGTAATCTCTGATTAGTCTCTCAAAGCATTTGCTGATGATGGGGGTCAGAGCAACAGGACACCAGTCATTTAAGCAAGTGATTTTGGATTGCTTTGGTACAGGCACAATGGTGGATGTTTTAAAGCATGTGGGGACCACAGACAAGGAGAGGGAAAGGTTGAAAATGTCCGTAAAAACACCAGCCAGTTGGTTAGCGCACACTTTGATGATGCAGCCCGGAATGCTGTCTGGACCCATGGCTTTACGGATATTCACCCGTCGGAAGGATCAGGTGACATCCGCTACAGAGACGGAGAGTGAACTAACCTCTGTAGCTTCGGCCTTGAGAGCTCTCTCCACGAGGGAGGTGTTATTTTCCCTGATTCGAGCATAAAATGTATTAAGTTCACAGCGGAGTTTTTATTCCCTTTGAAGTCTGTGATGATATTAATTCCATGCCACATGCTTCTAGAGTCGGTGATGTTGAACTGTCCTTCAATCTTGTCCCTGTACTGGTGTTTGGCTGCTCTGATAGTTTTGCGGAGGGCATAACTGGCTTGTTTATTCTCCTCTGCATTCCTGGAATTAAAAGCGGAGGTCCGCGCATTAAGAGCCGCACGAACATTGCTATTAATCCATGGTTTCTGGTTAGGGTAGATCTGGATTGTTTTGGTTGGCACTACATCATCTATGCACTTCCTGATGAAACACGTTATGGTATCAGTGTAGACCTCGATGTCGTCATCAGAGGCGGACCAGAACATTTCCAAGTCCGCGTGATCAAAACAGTCCAGTAGCATAGAATCCGATTGGTCAGACCAGCACTGGATTGTTCTGAGGGCAGGTGCTTCCTGTTTCAGTTTCTGCCTGTAAGCGGGCAGAAGCAGAATGGAAGAGTGGTCCGATTTGCCAAATGGTGGGCGGGGGAGGGATTTGTAGCCATCCCGGTAGGGAGAGTAGCAATGGTCCAAAACCCGGTCCCCTCGTGTGTTGAAACTGATGTGTTGGTAGTATTTCAGTGCTATTGACTTGAAGTTGGCTTTGTTAAAGTTCCTGGTCACAATGAACACAGCCTCAGGGTGCGTGGTTTCCTGCTCACTTATACTCCCATACAGTTCCTTGAGTGCCCAGTCTGTGTCAGCTTGTAGCAGGATGTATACAGCTCTGGTAATGACCGCTGTGAATTCCCTCGGTAGCCAGAATGGTCGACACAGAAGCATGAGAAACTCCAGATCAGGAGAGCAGAAAGACTTGATAGAATGTACATTCCTCTGATCACACCAGCATTTGTTGATCATAAAACATACACCACCACCTCTGCTTTTACCTGAGAGGTCTTTCACTCTGTCTGCTCGGTGCACGGAGAACCCCATGAGTCTGGAATCTCTGCAGACATCCAAGTTTCTGTAAGAATAAGAATAAGAAAGCCTTTATTATTGTCACATATTATACATTTTTATATATACAGTGAAATTTCCTTGTTTTGACATATCCCAGCTCAGCCATGATCCAGTGCCCCTGGAGCAGATAGGGTCAATGGCCTTGCTCAAGGGCCCAACAGTGGCATCTTGGTGGTGTTAGGGCTTGAACCCCCAACCTTCTGGTCAGTAACCTGGAGCCTTTAACCGCTGAGCTACCACTGCCCCCACTCTCAGCTCGCAGAGCTTGTTTTCTAGAACTGAACATTTGCCAGTAGAATGCTGGGTAGCGGGGGTTGATTTGCGTGACATCTTAGTCTGATGAGAACGCCGGCTCTCCTTCCCCTTTTCCGGCTACGTTTCCATGGCTGGGCTGCCCAGACAAAGGGCTCCGCTGTCATGTTTGAAAATAGTGGGTCGGCATTGAGGTATTTAAAGTACTTGCTACACAAGCAGGTTTACCAATTATTTGTAAATACATGAAATTATTAGAAAGGTATTGCACCTTACTTATTTAAAAGTAACTCAGTTATTATATAATAAATTTTTAAAAACAACACTTTTTATTTATTAGTTCCAAAAAGTAATTTGTAACGTTATGCTTGTTACTTGGTAAAGTTACCCCCAACACTGTTCGTACCTACTGTTATGTAAACCTCCTTACAATAAGCACAGATCATTATAAATGTAGTTTGCAATATTAGACCAGTAGAATACGAGTCAGATCAAACAATTTCTAATCACTAAAGTGTACGAGAAATACTGGAACAGTTAACAATCAATTTATTTGGTTTCCAGTATGTTGAGACTCACCTTTCATGTGTGATCCTGCCCTGAATTCCTCTGATCATTGATAACCTGTCTGTAACCTCTCTGACTATACATCACCCTGATGTGATTACTGCTGGTTTCACATTGTGTATGTGATGGATGACACTTGGGTGAGGTGGGCGAGCGGTGGGCTTAAGCTCAGCTGATTATCTTCATATGTTTTCACCCTCACGGACTGCCTGGAATGAAGATTGTACGCACCACTCTGAGTTCTATTTGATCACAGCAGGAGAGAAGAAAAAGACTGAACTGCAAATCCTGCATATGAGCTTGCAGTGAACTTTACACAACCCTGATGAAGTGCAGTGTGCATATTAGAATGATTTGCCTGAAGTAACTTTATATAGAGGCAAGACATCACTACTGTTAAACTTCCATGGAGATACTATTTGTTTCTGAAAAAGAATATATATATGGTGTGTTTAATTTCTGCACCACTAGAAGCACCAAACAGAATAAAAAAATAATAACTAGGTACATTTACAAAATATGCGTGGTCCTTGCACATACAAAAATTTGGAGTCAAGGTATTCCAATGCAGTTGCTATGATGTTCTGGGTGGTTACTAAGATGTTGCTAGGTGACTGTAAGAGGTGACAGAAGTGGGTTAGTTTGTCTATTGAGGCGGAACAGGTGGAATATTGTTATGGACCATGCGCAACATGGATGGGTTAATCCGATGCACACCATCTCCAGAACGCGAGCGGGGTCCAAGTTGGGGTGGCAAAGCTCATTTTTAGGATTTGCCACCCTTATGGCCCTGCCCCTACCTCGCTGTGTCGATTTTCTTTGGCTGCTCACTGTATTACTTCAGAGTCATGGAGCACCATACAGTATGAGATTTCCTCTATAATCAGCTCTTAAAATATCAAACATGTTTTACATCCTCCGACTAGATGGAATATTTTTACTGTCCCATTTCATGACATTGTTTGACTTCTGAGTAACTGAATCAACTTATGTCAGCGCGTCCTGACCTCGTACTGTACGTGCTCAAACCGTTAATCTTTGTTCAAACATAGCATCAAAACTGAACTTTACGGATAATATTACAACTTCTCACTCAGGGAAATTGGCAGAGCTGATTTACCAGTATTTTCTAAACAGGGCGTGTTCACACATGACCTCTAAACAGAAAAGTGCATTTTGAAGTTGATTTATGAAGACTCTATGTGTGAAAGTGACTAATGAATTGTACTGTAGTTTTCTCTGCACATTAAACAAGGATTGGAGAATTTTAACAACCAAAAAAATTACACACCTCACTTTTAAGCAAATGTCTCATTTAACATACTGTACATGTCAGAATAAGGTGAAAACTGTGCAAAGAGTTTTGAATGTAGTTTAAAATAACTCCCTGTTTCTTATGGATGCTTTAAGCTTATTTTAATGGGGCTCTTTATGGTTTTGACTGTGATCGTCTGCTGGTTGCTTTTTTAATGTAACTGCTAAAGTAAAGCATGCATTAACTGCTGAATTAAAGAGCCTATGAGGAGCTGTGATGTGTTTAAAAAGACATTTTGAGATAAGAGGAGGATGCAATCTGTTTGTTCTTCAAACACTGTCTGTGTTGTATCCAGCTTTAAGAGTGTGAAAGCATGAGATGACAGGAATGAAAGTGATAACACAATGTTTTCCTGCGCAGTGCTGACACTTTTTATTTTGATAAACCTGTCACTGCACTCTTATCCATGGGTATATGGCCATTCTTTTGATTTGCCTAATACTATGGAGCTTTTTTCCTGCCATTTTTAAATAAATTAATGCAGTGATAAAAAAGAAAATTAAAACATAAAAAATTTATTTTAACTAAAATTGTCTGCAAATTATGTGCCAAAATTAAATGATTCAATTTTCATTTTCAAATTGACAGTGAGACATTGTTGCTGTAAAAAAATAAAAATAAAAAAAAAATAAAAAAAAACTGAAATGCAATTGCTGATTTGACACTTTACTTCACCCTTGAGCCAACACTCAAAAATGTGAAAAAGGAACTGAATTTTTTTCCAAAGCATTTTCTTAATGTTAACACAATAAAAGTGACAGAATTAAAATTAAAATACAATTTTCAGTTTTAATATTATTTGTTATTTAATATATTATTTAATATTTTACTTTTCTATTTCAATTTTCATTTTCAAAGCCAACATGCAAATTCTATGGTAATTAGTGGGTGGTGCTCAAGAGAAGATCCTTTAATACAGTGGTTCTCATGGGGGCACAGAGGTTGCAAGGGAGATAGATGTGAATATTAGGGTTGTTACTGATTAACCAATCATCAACTATTTACCATTATTAATTTAAACAATCAATTTCAGTAATTAAACAAAAGAAATGTGGAAGATATAAAGAATTCTTGTATGTGTCCTTCATGCCGTGACAGTGGATTGTAAGAAAAGTCAAGAATCCACAATACAGTGCTTTTCTTAAAGAACTTTATGAGATTGGATCACAAGAGTTGTGATATCAAGATTTTAAAATACCAAGTATTACAAAAGAAATGCTAATTTTGTTTCACCAGCCAGCTAAATAAATTAAGATGAACATGCCATTCGAATCACATGTGCAAATAAATGCATCATGTTTGCAGCAGGCTTTAATTTGCAGATGTTACAGGCAAGGGTGTAGCTACGTGGTGGCCGTGGGTGGCCAGCACCAACCCTCTGGCCACCCCTGTTGCCCAAAGCACTCTGACTGCACTGACAGCTGACTTTTTTTCTCCGCTCAATGTCCTATGATGCTGACACAAAGACAGTCTGCGCCATCCATATGACTCCAGTGGTTAAATGAATGTCTTATTAAGCGATATGATTGTTTTTGTTGCGAAAAAGATCAACATTTAAGTACTTTTTTTGACTATAAATCATCATGTCCGGTAAGCAGCAGCATGTGTGTTCACGAGAGGGCTGGAGGGGGGGGGGGGGGGGTTCTGTGGGGGTCATAACATCTGTTGCTATTCTGTTCGCAAGAAGAATGTTTGGGAGTCTAAATTTATATTCCTATAGACACACTAAAGTATAAATACTTTGAAATAGTATACAACATTAAACACAGGCAACACACATTATCACATAACTAGACATTCCATATGCACAACACATAATAAAAAAGTACATAAATACAGGACACAAAACAACCACCCCCACAAGTGTTGCATAGACAATGAACATCACAAACAGAGTATTTACACTCACTGAGCACTTTATTAGGTACACCTGTACACCTACTTATTCATGTGATTATCTTATCAGCCAGACGGACTGGTTTGAGTATTTCTGTAACTGCTGATCTCCTGGGATTTTCACGCACAACAGTCTCTAGAGTTTACTCACAATGATGCCAAAAAAAAAAAAACAACATCCATTGATCAGCAGTTCTTCAGATGAAAACGCCATGTTGATGAGAGAGGTCAATGGAGAATAGCCAGACTGATTCGAGCTGACAGAAAGGCTATGGTAACTCCGATAACCACTCTGTATAACTGTAGTGAGGAGAATAGCATCTCAAAATGCACACACTTTGAACCTTGAGGCAGATGGGCTACAACAGCAGAAGACCACGTGTAGAACTTTATTAGGACCATAGTGTTCCTAATAAAGTGCTTAGTGTGTGTAAATGCATGACAACACACATGGTCAGGGGGCACATTTGAGCAGCAGGCAGTATGGGGAATGTGGTTTAAAGAATAGTAATCTGTAGGATTGGTCACATAAATACTGTGGAGCTAGACCATTCAAGGCTTTGTAAGTAGTTGGAAGTATTTTAAAATGAATACTAAATTGAACAGGTAGCCAATGTAGCGACGCTAAGATTTGGCTGATATGATCTTTCTTGGTTCTAGTCAGCACTCTAGCTGCTGCATTTTGAACTAACTTAAGTTTATTTATGGAATAAATTCATATTAAGCATTATCAGTTCAAAATAATTGAACTTATATCCTGACCTCTGAGTAACACCAGAAACATCACTGTAAATTATAGCAACACCCCCTCCTCGACCTTTCAGGTGAGGCTAATGTTTATAACAATAACCTTGGGGAGTAGACTCATTTAAAGTAATTTATTCATCCGGTTTAAGCCAGGTTTCAGTCAAACAGAGCGAATGTAAACTATGATCTGTAATAATTTCATTTACAATTAGTGCTTAGGATGAAAGCGATCTAATGTTAAGTAGCCCTACTTTTATATGATGTTTATCTTAATTTTTTTGTTATTTTCAAGTTTGATATCAATCAGTTTTTTTCTAAATGACTTGGTGAGAGTTTTGTGTTGGGTAGTTTGGGGAACAGACACAGTCTCTATATGATATCAGATACAGTCTCTGTGTTGTATTTTATGTGACTGGTGTGACGTCTTAAGGCAGCTAGCAGACGTTCGGATTAGCCAGTTTGTCTGCTTCCTGACCTGGGCCTCAGTTAGTCAAACACTATCACTATTAAGACTATGAGCCAAATTACTAGACAGGAGAGCGGCACCTTCCCTGGAGGGATGCAGTCCGTCTCTCTTTAGCAGGTCAGGTCTACCCCAAAAACTCATCCAGTTGTCTATAAATCCTATGCTGTTCTCAAACATCCAGCCATTCAGCAACACTAATCTACTATAAACCTCGACACCACAATGAGAAGGGAGGGGACCAGAGCATATTACAGTGTCTGACATAGTTTTTGCAAGTTCACACACCTTTTTAACATTATCTTTAGTGATCTCCAATTAGCAAATCTGGACATCGTTAGTGCTGACATGAATGACAATCTTAGAAAATCTACATCAACATTAGCCAGCACTTGTAAATTTGATTTGATGTCAGACACTCTGGCACCAATATGCATTGTACTATGGTGGCTGGAGTTTCTATTTCCACATTCCTTACAATAGAATCACCTATTACCAGGGCATCTACAATAGGCTTCTCAGTGGATGCATCACTGAGTGGGTTAAATCTATTGGAAATCCTAACAGGAATGTGACAGTGGTATCGATTTGCCCTATGAGTATGCTGCTGAGACGTCACCCAAACGCCCTGCTGCAGGGGCTCTACAGCCTTAACCGAAGTGTGTGTGTTGCTCGCTGTACTACACACATCCGAAACAATATGTACAGGCTTCTCTTTCTCACTGACCTCCACTAGCATTCAGATGCCTGTCTCTAACTTATTTATCTTCTCCATGAGTCTGACTAATTCCTTACATTTATCACATGTAAATCCCTCACTGCTGACAGATGAAGCTATCATAAACATGTGGCATGCAGTGCAAGTAGCAATAACGTGTGATGATGCCATGACTTACCGCAGGTGTTTGTTGTTGTGGTTCCTCTTGGGCAGCGTGGGTTTGAGATCAATGTGAGTCCCTCATGCAATTGTTTGTTGTTATGCTGGTTCTTGATAAGCGGTGCTTTGAGATCGATGCAATAATCTGTGTAACACAGAGGAGAAAACGGAGTTGCACGCAGTTGAATCGTGATAAGAGAATAACGCGGGAAAAAAATGATGCATGTTGAAAAATGGCAGAGATTAAAGATTAAATGCTGAAAACAGAAAGATAAGCAATGCTAAAAAGGCTAGCAGGCTACAAACACAGACTCAAGCTAGGCGCCAGCAACAGGAGCCTTACCGTTTCTGCCAATTATACTTGCATTTAAGCTTAAGTGCAAACATGATATTTAGAGCAGAATTCTCAGTTATTTTAGTGAAGAACCTGTTTTAACTGAGCTTGAGCTTCATATGTGCTTGCTTCTCATCCATTTCACTTTACGATGATATCAAGCACACTGAAGTTCTGTGAAGTCTTGTGTATGTATGCGCTTTTGTAAATTGTCAGATCGGACAGTTATTTCCTTTTAAATCCGCACATAACCAGCAAAGTTTAAAAATCTTGTTTTAGCACAGCGGTTGACAGGTATAACTTTCTTCCTACTCCTGTTTCACCACTCTGGTTCATGGGAAGTCAAAAATCTATCATATATCCACTCACTGCCATGTATATGTCATTATAATGGATGCTATGCCCCTGAATGTAGCCCTAATACTTATGAAATGAAAAAATATATGACAGAATAAAAATAGACCATGATGGAAAATTTACAACTCAGTCCATCAGAGTGGAGAATGAAGATTTATTTTTTTCTAGCGCATACTCTGGCTGTGTGAATGTGAATAAATTAATACAGAAGTACAGAACTACATATTTTTGTATAATAATATTATAATATTTTATACAGTAATAATAACAATAGTATGAAACTAAAGAATTAGCCTAATACAACAACAGAATACATAATTCATTCTGTTATTCAAACAGCATGATTAGACCTAATACTACTACTACTACTAATAATAATAAATATTTAAAATAAATGTCTTGCCTTTTTGAGCTGTACATTCAATATGAAAGATTTTGTAAATTGCCCCTACCTACTGTAAAACATTCATACTCCATACAAAACACTCCAGATTAATAAATGGTTTAGTACTGTTATTTAGGCCTATAAAATAGTAACTATTCATATTGATAAATATCAAAACTAGAGCATTATGCATATTTAGAGCATTTTATTTATTTATTTATTTTATTTTATTGGCATAACGTTAATCTAAATAAGTATGCTGTCTTTCCTAACACAGCAAAATAAGCTGAAACATTTGAACAGCTTGGACTTTGCACACGCCCTAATCAAAAGCGGTTTTGCTCCGACAATGTCATGCAGCAATGGCTTGAGAAGTTTAGGAAGTTAATATAAAATCCAGTGGAAAGAGTCTTCACAAGGTTAGTGAATGTGTCTGATGAATTTATTTTCACCAAAGTCAGTGATGTCTCGTTTCGATTGTGATGCTTATTGATTTAAATATGAATTTAAAAAAAGGAACGTTTCAATCTTGTATGAACTCAGAATCAGTATCAGAATGAGCTTTATTGCAAGGGATGCTTACACACACAAGGAATTTGTCTTGATGACAGAAGCTTTTAGTGCACAAGGAATATGACAAAGGAGACATAAATAATATAAATAGAGATAAAACATATGTAGAAATACATAATAGGGCACACACTAATGTACTGTATGTAGGTTAGCTACACACATACTGTATGTAGAAAAGTAATGTGTGAGAAGAGGTAAGTGTATGTACAAGTAGTTAAGATATTGCACATAAAATAATATTGCACATTGCAGAAACCTGGAAGGAATTTAACTAGTTTTCAATGCTACTATAATCTAATAAATATGTCTAAACCCAAGATTTACATTATTTAATATTTGTTTTAAAAAAGTAAAATTGTTTGTTTCGGAAATGAAGACTTTGTCCTCATGCATACATGCAGCGATTTGCTGCAGCCACTCATGTGATGTAACATGAATTCTGCTACAGCTGCTGATCTAGAGTCAAATTTTCCCTTCTTGCTTGTAATTAAAGTTTAAATTTGAGATGGGAAAACTGATCCTAGACCAGCAGTTACGAGCAGCGTTTTCCCCGGCGGCACTTGGAATTCCCTATCGATACCCTATTGATCTTGATTATTACACACATCATGCCCTGGGCATGTCCATGCCCAGCCTTACACATGCTCCGCTTCTAAGCATAAGTGTTATTGTGATGGGCCTACTACTGGGTATCGTGATACAGCCGGTATCGTGACAGCCATACATCAAACAATATGTCAAACTATGTCAAAACATCATAGAGATCAGAAAGGTCTCCAAATAGTGTATGTGAAAGCACACAAAGTTATTCATAAGTTCTAAACAGAGTCTTTATTGTCACCTAACTTCATGAAACATAAAAAGTTATGAAAGCTGATAGACTGTTGTGTTAGATTTGACAGAGTAAACGATTAAATGAAAGTTCAACACATAACCATCAAAAATACACAAATATTCTTAGCTATACAATTATTGTAATGATATGAGTTAATAACATACCTGTAATAATGTTCGCTTTATATGTTTGCTGCAGTGAGTTTCAATTATTTCCTCAGTCCAGTCAGCTCTGCTGATGGCTTGAAGCCACAGCCATCTACGAGAGCCTTCAAAATAATTTTTCAACATTGGAGTTCGACAAAAGTTTACTGTTTACAGACGGTTTCTGCCACCACTTCCATGTGTGATGTAAGCGGTGACGTTGCCAAAGGATTGGTCTATTAAAATAAGATCCTTAGCATGGTAAATGCCATAGATCTTTAAAAAAAAATTAAATGTAGTTACTATTATTGATCAATTAAATTAATATTGCCAAATAATTAATTATAAAATAATTAATTAGTAATTAAAAACAACCCTAAAAAACACATTTATCTCACTGTCAACCTCTCTGCTCCCCCTAGCATGAGAACCAATGTATTAAAGAATTCTGTCTTGAGTCCCACCCACTCATTAACATAAAATTTACATGTTGGCTTCAATGAAAATTGAAATTGAAAAATAAAAAATGTAAGTAAATCTGATATTTGCATTTTAATTTGAATTCTGTCACTTTATTGCATTCACATTAATTCAATGTTTTGAAAAATTAATTTGCTAATTATTTTTCACATTTGCCTTTTCATTTATAATTTTGGCTGTCTTGCCTCATGATTGCAGTGAAAATGGAATGTCAAATCAACAATTGCATTTTAGTTTTTAATCTGACAGGGATGATGCATTGTCTTTGTGAAAATAAAAATGTAGTCATTTAATTTTATTTTTAATTTTGGCACATATTTTTTTAGACATTTTGTGGAAATGAAATGGTTAATGAGGTTTTAATTTGTATCACTGCATGCACTTATTTAAAAATGGTAGGAAAAATTTTCAATATCATTCCTGCTATCAACAGATATCACCAAGACATGCACACAAATAAATAAGAACTATACAAACTCATTAAATGAGATCTTAAAAGAAGATCTGTACACATAGTCCCAATATCTTAACTTGCTTAAATTTTTAGTTTCTATGCACATTTCTAAGACTGAACTCGTTGGGTGGGTTTGAGAGAGAACTGCTCCCAATACTGCTAAGGTGAATAATAGTAGATGAAGAAATATAAACTATATCCATTGCTGTCCTATGGGCTGTGCAACCACGCCAGGCCCCGCCCCTTCAGTGGGCTCCGTGCCCAGGAGAATTTTTTTTAATAACATTATTTTTAAATAAAAATTTAATAATTCATTTTTAATGTTAATTTGTTGATTTTATGAAGTAAGACTTAATTCTAAAATTCCATCTTGGCTACCGAACCTACTTATCGCCTTTGAAAAAAACTCCCTGGGAGTAACATTCAAGCTGTTCAAGTGCATATCCTCCAATGAGAAAGCATTTAGTCAAGTCAAGTCATTTTTATTTGTATAGCGCTTTTCACAACACAATTTACAGTTGAAAGACATGCGCCTGGATGTGGCCCTCTAATTAGTAAAACATTTAAATATAGAGCAACAGGCTTCTTAAGTAAAAACAACCAAGTTTGCATCAGAATTAGAGATAGAGCCAAAATTCAGAGTTTAGCGAGTAAAACTGGCAATGTGGTCAACTGAAATGGATTTTAGAAAGTTAATAGATGAGTTTGCTGTTAGGATGCCAATTTTATTTAATTTTTTTACTGCAGATACACTAACTGGTAACTGGTATAGATTCATATGAAATCTATTAGGGCAAATCTATTAGACTTAATTTTTATTACAACTGTGAAAGTTGTAGTTAAAGGTTTCTAAAAACAAATTAGGCTATTCGTTGTTTTGTTTTTTTTCATAAATATTATAGTTTATTTTATAGAAAGACTATCTACATTAACCTAACCACAATAACGAGGAGCCATCCATGGTCTTACCTGTGGTTATGGCCTTATTATTATGAATAGCACTGTTAAACAGTGGAAGAACAATGTTAAAGTCTCATAAAGGCAAGTACAATTTAGAATGAAGGGGTTAAAATGTGAACTTCCATGAGTTATAAGCAAATTATGGACAACGTGTTTCTTCTGTTCTATCCTACTCTTCTAACTGGCCATGTTTTCCTTCAGATATTCTAAAGGTGACATAAATCATTAGGCTTGTGTACTGCTAAACTCATCTAATCATTCTTGTTCAAATAATACTGTATGTCCAAACAAATGCATTCAGTTACAGTATCCAGTTACCTTTATACCTTTTTGTGGTGTGGGGTAAATGCTGGGTGGCTAGTGACTTTGTAACATCACTAGCCACAGTGGCCGGTGAGCAAAAAAGTAAATGTCAAGCCCTGCTGACGCACACACCATAAACACAACAGCAATTCCATGTCAATAATCAGTCTGAGAAAGGACCTCTTAACTGTAATTTTTGGTACAAAACAAACCCAGATGGGACTTGTGATAATCCGCATTCACACGACCTGCTGGAGTGAAGCATCAGCATTTCCCCGGTGTCACGTTTCAGACAACTCGAAGTGTCATTACATGGACAGTGCCAGCGCTGAACAAGACTTTCTCCGCAAGCGCTCTTCATGTTGAGTTCAAAGTGGCAAATTAAATGTGGCTTCACGATTGCTATAGCAAAGTGGATAGCCATCAATAATATTGCGGTGGATGAAGGTTTAAGATTTGAGTTAATGCCCATTGCAATGAATACGCAACCTATGGGGACTATTGTAGTTTTTTCGATTAGTGTTTTCAATAATCTGCTAATTAGCCTTTGGGAAATGTTTAATGTTACTTGAATTGGTGCTATTTTAGTGCATTTCTATCTTTACACTGTGGAACACTTTGTTTGGAAAATGTTAATAGAACATTATTGTTACAAATTGTTTTCTTTTCTAAGAAGTAACTTTTTGACAGGAAAATAAGTAAATATAGTGAAATGTCACCACTTTCAAAATCTGCCATTTAATCACGATTAACTATGAACAAATATATGATTTATCATGCTTGAAATATTTTAATCGACTGACAGCACTATAAAATATGCTGTCCTCTTCACTGTATTACATCCTGTACAACTGAAAACAACTTGCTTCAGAACTAGCTTTTGGCGCCCCCCGTGGACATTTCACTCGGAATAAATGGCAGACATATGTCTGCATATATGCCCAGTAATAAAACCATAGCAAAGCCACATAAGGTACATGTTTTAATGTTAACATTATGTACATAAAATGATTTAAAATGTATTAGTGTTTTATATTGTTTTTACATGTTCCTGTGTCTATTTTAACTCCTGTTTTAAAGTGTATGAAATGTCTTTTAAAACTGTTTTAACTTCCTATCACGGGAGGTCATGTGACAGGAAGTAGGAAATGTTTATACCATCTCATTGTATATAAGGCAGCAGCATGTTCACTATAGTAGCCAGTGTTTGGTTGATGATCAACACACATATCTTAGATTGTAGCGTGTGCTACTAGTGGATTTGGATATCTGACTATTTACCTTTCTAAGATTTCACAGAACATTTGGATTACAACACTTGGAATTTGTATATACACTTGTGAACCCTTTGGACTTACACTTGGACTCTTAAAGGGTTAGTTCACCCAAAAATGAAAATCTACTCATGATTTACTTACACATCTGGGATGGCTTAAAGGTAAGTAAATCATTAGAAAATTTTCATTTTTGGGTGAACTAATCCTTTAAAGGTGTCATGTCAAAAGTTTTTTATTTGATTTTACAATGTTCACTGAGGTCCACTTATAATGTTAGTAAGATTTTTTTTTTTTTCATCAAAAATAGTCATAATTTTGAAATTATTGTCCATTTTCTATCCTGTTTTTGGCCCGCTGATTAAAAAGCTCAATTTTTGGGTCTATTGAAGAAGGAAAGTAATATACATCTGGGATGGCTTAAAGGTATTACTTTCCTTCTTCAGTAGACCCAAAAATTTAGCTTTTTAATCAGAGGGCCAAAAACAGGATAGAAAATGGACAATAAAAAAATCTTACTAACTAACATTATAAGTGGACCTCAGTGAACATTATCAAATCAAATCAAAAACTTTTGACATGACACCTTTTAAAGGGTTAGTTCACCCAAAAATGAAAATTCTCTAATGATTTACTTACCTTTAAGCCATCCTAGATGTGTATGAGTTTCCTTCTAAATCAGAAGCGAAGTGAAGATTTTTATAAGCATATTTCAGCTCTTTTTGTTCATACAGTGCAAGTATACAGGTGCCATCGGTCTGCTGGCTATTTGACGGTCCAAAAGGCATATTTAGGCAGCATTAAAGTAATCCACACGACTCCAGCTGATCAGTTAATGTCTTCTGAAGCAAATCAATTGGTTTGTGTAAAAAATAAATCGATAATTAAGACTATTAACTTCAAAAAATCGCTTCCTGCCAGCAGTCGATGCAACAGTGATGTAAGCGCAATGGCGCGTTCACGCAAGAAGTCGAAAGCGTGCGCTCTGTATACAATAGAGGAACGAACGTCTTGTGAGAGTTAGGTCATTTCAAACAGCAATACAGTGCTGGCAGGAAGCAACGATTTAAAGTTAAATACATTTTAATTATCGATTTGTTTCATATACCAACCTATCAGTTTGCTTCAGAAGACATTAATTGATCGACTGGAGTTGTGTGGATTACTTTTATGCTGCCTAAATATGCCTTTTGGACAGTCAAATAGCCAGCATTCTAATGGCACCTGTTTACTTGCATTGGACAAAAAGAGCTGAAATGTGCTTATATTTATTCCTTGTCTATTTGTGTAATAGGTATTACTTTTTATTCTCATTTAAAGAAAGACACGACATAACAGTGTTTATCTTGTTACATAGTTGGGACATTTTCCAATGGCGAAACATTTCCGTGTTTTACAAATGCTTTGTAACGCATGGCAGTGCCAACTAAAGTGTAAATACTTGGTGCTAGCACATTTATAACTGTCAAAGGATATACTTACGGTGCAGCATGTAAACGTATACAGGATAAAACTTAACGGTGTTTGTCGCACTGTCGGTCTTCATATATTCATCATTCATCATATATTCAGTATAGTGACAAACTCATATGTTGTTCATTACAATGAATCAATACTCTATAGGTGCATCTGTGGCACTCTGAAAGCAATATTCAAGTAAAACAATGAGAATGTGTTACGGGCTGTTATTATTGAAAGCTGGATGCGACGAGATACACGAAGCACGCATTAAAAATAATACACATATTCAACTGAAATCACTAGGATCAAATCAAAAGAAAACTAAACAACATAAATCCAGCAAATAGTTTCTCATGAATAGTTTTAATATCAAGCTTGGAAATTTTGGTGAAAACATTCAAATACTCAGTACATATCTAACAGTCTGTAACATATTAAGCAATACAATTAACATGGATACTCACACTTGTCTGTTGAGACATTACTGTCGGGTCCAATATAGTTGGCACTGCATCAACTTTTAATTTAAGTCTCTCTGCAAAGCCTGCATCGAACTGTGTCTTGTTTGAAAAAGAATCCACAGTAAAATGAAGCGAACAAACAAACACCGTCTTACTGACGTGATCCGGAACTTCATTAAAAATAAATGTCAGCCACTCTTTCCTAATGTAAGGATCATTAGGATCAAATGCAAAGAGTCTATTTTTCCACAACCTGGCACTGCACAATGTTTTGTAAAATTTGCAGGCATCTCAAACCTCTTGTTGTTCCAATAATCCCTGTGTTTATCCCTTCCGTGCCGACTCTCGTCTCATCACCACTCTAACTGCGAACCTGTGGGCGATGATGAAGTAGGCATTGACCTGTTTATGCAGAGGAAGATTTGTGCTGATGAATTCATCTCTATTACGTTATACAGAAAAGGAAGTAGAAAATGAGTCGTTTAGGAATATTGATTTCAATAAAGCCGTTTATTTTTTTTATTTTTTTGGACTAACAAATAAGTTTTGAGTTCTGAAACTTACAGTATGTTTTTATAGTACTATGACCGCTTATATATCAAAAGATCAAGGAAAATTTGATTTCTCAATTCATGACCCCTTTAAGAAATGTAGGGGTATCGTAAAGAGCCTATAATACTTTTACAGACTGTGAGAGACATTTGTAATTATTGTAAAGTCTTTTATGTTCACTGTACATATTATAAATACACCTCATTGAATTATATTTTGTTGTTTATTGTTTCCTTTATTTCACACACCCTCTTCCCACGCTTAACTTCAGACCCTCTTTCAGTTTGTATAACACGGTCAATGCGGCTGATTGTTACAAAACTATTCTCCACCATTTGATATACAGTATAACTGCTGCCATGATTACTAGAAAATGTACACATCTCTTTTTAATAAAATGTATAGCATGGAGTTAAGTGAATAAAGCTGATAAATTATAGATATTACAGTTTCAATACAAATAAAAATGACTTGAATAAAGACTATAATAAGTCTAATTTACACATAAAGGAGGTGTGTTTGCACTAAAAATAATAATAAAACTTTGCCCTGTTATGGAAATAAATGTAGGCCTACATTAAAACACCCTCAACATTATTCAGCATGTTATGAAAGATGTATTAATTTGAAAGATTTGATTGCATCAAATCAATAAAAATGTGTAAATGTAAACAGTGGGCCTCATTCATGAAACACGAGCAGAACAGATTTTTGAGTAAATCATTTGTAAAGCCAAATCAAAAGTAAATTCTGATGTAAAGTTAAGTAATGAAAACATTATTGAATGAAATCAACCTTAATAAATAACTTAAATTAGTAATAATTATATTATTATCATTATTATTATTATTAAGGAAGCAGTTTGTTGTTTTCTTTTTAAAACATATACTTAATTGAAAATGTTTATTTGATGCTTGCGTTTTTTTCTTAAAATGATGGTTTGTTCCCAACTCTGCTTCATAAAACTTATATTGTTTTTCCAGCAGAAGTGCTTGGCATGGTCCGAAAAGGTAATAGGAAGATGCAGTTTGTGCTTGATTTTCTCAATAAAATTAATACTCTATAATGTGACTGGTTTGACAAATTCTTTAACTGGTATGAGCACTATAATGTAGTCAAGTCAAGTCATTTATTTATAAAGCACATTTAAAAACAACAGGGGTTGAGCCAAAGCACTGTACGATGCTAGGCAAAAGCAATAGCACGCAATTCAAAATAAACAATAAAAAAAGAGGGGAAAACAGGGAATATTTTTTTCACCAATTAAACTTTAAACTAAATCAAAAGCTTAAGAAAATAAATACGTCTTCAAATTAGATTAAAAAGTAGTGATATACGGGGAGGATTTAATATGAAAGGGCAGGCTGTTCTAGAGCTTTGGAGCAGCAACTGAAAGAGCTCTGTTTCCCTTAGATTTAAAACGAGAATGGGGAACATGTAGTGAAAGTTCGAATGACCTGTTAGTCTAGCTGCCGCACTTTGGACCAACTGTAGGCGAGAAAGGGTAGATTGTGGCAATCCAAAATATAAAGAATTGCAATAGTTCAACTGAGACTAAATAAGTGCATGGATGACTATTTCAAAATCCTTCTGTGAAAGAAAAGCTTTTATCTTTGAAATTGATTGGAGTTGGAAAAAGCTCCTCTTGGGAGACAAAATTTTGTGAAAATTGCTCACAGGTCTCAGAAGTTGGATTGAGGAATTTACTAGCGGTGGGGTTCAAAATAGCACTGATTGTGCTTAAAAGAACCTTAGGCCTATGTGCATTACTTGGTATTAAATCTAAAAAATATTTAGATATTGAAGCCTTTACAACACTTTGTTCTAAGTTCTTAAACAATGAATGAGACATTAATATGAAACCTGCAATTTGTACTTTTTCCACTTATGCTCTGCTCGCCTGCACTCTTGCCTAAGAGCGCGAGAGTGGGGGTTTAGGTTTCACTAGTTTAGTATAGGCATCACTATATCACATTCAGTTGATAATGCATGGTCTATGTTAATGGCAATTAAGTTCAGTTAGGAAACTCTACATGGCGTGGGCTGATAGGTTGTACAGGTGCTCCTCGTCCTATGCACCCAATAAGAAATGCTTCCCTCGTGCCAAAATATATAAAGCTGCTACTCACCCACTCAATACACTGGGAAATGGCTACGGCAGCGCAGTTATGTGTAGTGGTCTCGTCCTGTGCAGTCTTGTACAGGATTCACATGCTGCCTATGTCCAGAATCCTGGAGGATTTGTTTGCCATGAAAATATCTCCGCCAACCGTACTCAAGCTCCGACTTTGCCTCAGACAACGAGTGCCCATAACCAAGCCAAGTAGTTGCAGCAAGCTTTCTTCAGCTGGCCAGGTTGCCGCCCGGGTTTCTCATCGGATCGCCGCAATTTCACAAGACTCACTCAGCGTCTATTCTGGCTTCAGCATCCTGGTTGTCAGCAGTTTATGCAGCAGCAATGCCTCGCAATCAGACAAAGCAGGTAACGTTATCAATTTACCCTTCGCTCGTGTGTTTTCCTGTTCTATTAATCCCCAGCATGAGTCTTTAATGCACGCCGTATTATTAATGTCACATTACAGTCACAGCAGATGCACTGTAGGACAGTTTTATAATATATAATCAAACATATCATGTGATGTTATGTTTATAAGGATTGATCACGATAGGTAAGCTGCGATCGCAAAGCGTGGTGGTCATGTGTGCCGCCATGTTTGTTTACATTACAATGCAGTATAAGATTCAGATTTTGTAAAGCAGAGGGTCTGCGTTCCACTTCAAAATTAAACCCCCTTTCCTCCGTTTTATGAACTCGGATGTACGTCATTGCTTACGTTGCGCGAGTGCCCACTACCGGCAGAACCCGTGCAATGGGTTTAACTTGAACACCCTAAACCCTGGATCGCTTTGAGCATGTTAAAGACTGATGACAGTTTGTGGAATTATTTAGTGATTTTTGCACCTGAGTAGACAACATTTTCGGAGATTGATGTAATAATAGATTCAGGAAAAATTTTATTGTAATTTCAGAGGCTATGTATAAATATTGTCTGTTAAGAAAAAACAATTATATATTGGAATCAATTGTTAGGAAGAATAATCAAGTTTTACAAAAATGAAATGGTAGCATTACAATGAACATGGCTGTGAAAAAACAGTCAGTTAAAGGTATCTACAAGTTTTATGCTGTTAAACCTCTGTATAACTTTTCTAAACTGCAAATTGACCTAACTTCAGTCATACAAAGAGTTGTTTGCGGGTGGGGTAGTTTTAGCAGTTTAAATACATAAATTAAGTATAGTGATGTTGAAAAGACTATAGAGCAGCAATTCATATGACAACTGTTTAATCCCCCTGGCTGGTAACTGCAGCACAAATGTGATGAACGTGATGCTGCATTTCATTTACTTAGAACCAAAGCAGTTTTACACTTTGATGCTTGCATTTTACACAGATTTGCGCAGAGCAGGCTATACTCAGTGTGTAAAGGCGCTTTAGACATTTTCTGTGATCGATTTCCTAATTCACTATATCATGCCATAAATTCATGCAAATCTGGGCTCGCCTTAAATGATTGGAATGGTTCAAAATAATATGACTAATTTCATTAGCCTAATTTCATTAGTCTACTACCTCCTCCAAATTTACAGATGCAGCTCTTTTTCTGCAGGTTGTATATTCAGACTTAAGCAGTCAACAGACTGGCGCAGAATCCCTTCTCTTGCCCCTGGGTCAAATCTGTCGCATTTTTTCTAAACTCTGCACCATCATAATTGTGTGTCTTTGTAGGGTGAGGTATGGCAAGGCAAACTGATCACCTTTCTATGTGACATCCAAGCACTAGTCAATATTATCATAAAGGTCATTATTGATTCCCTATATCAATAGTAGTGTCAAATCAGCTGGACTGCATAATTAAATTTAATTTTTATCAATCATTCAGGTTAATATTAAGATCACTGGCACCTCCTAAATCTTCTACTCATGAATACTGCTGCCAAAATATGAGGTCAGGGATGGATAAATCCATTCTCATCATGACCTGCCTGAGCTATTCCTATCCCTCTGTGCTGGTTTTGTCTGTTCCCGCTTCCAACAACTGTCATTATATTTACATCTTAGTACATTCATTTTAACTTCACAACCCAACTCTTCAGCCACCCTAGCAGGTATTAATTTCCATCTACGACTGAAAGATCCCAACATCATTTGTTCGTCCATCCGGCATTCCTGAATGGGCTAAAGGAAAAATCCCTCAAAGGCAAAGCTAAACATTTAGCTCTTTCACACCCTTAACTGTGTCTGGGGCCTAGTGTTTTGATGATCACACAACAGCTTCTGGAATTTGTTTCCACATAGCTTTATGGGTTTTAACATCTGGAGAATCCACATGTAAACTTTTTCACCCTTCTTTAGACCTCATACTTAAGATTTCCTGACTACTATTAACATGCCACAGATTTTGTCCTCTCTCGCCTTGTCCCGATACCTGCGATTCTGGTACTCCAACTTGCCTCAGAACCTCTCTACCTTCTGGCAATGGGAACCTATGATGAGTTTGTGGTTGTCCTCCAGCTAAAATAACCATATAAATACTTGATCCAGTAGCATACATCAGAACTCCTCCAGGATCAGAGCAACTACTACTGCAGCATCCAAGGTTCCCTCGGCCACTAAGAAATGGGACGCTGGTCGTCAGTAGCTTACGAACGTTACATTATGGATTTATTTTCTTTTGCTTGCATTGGCTTTACAGCAGCAGTATATGGACCATGTCAAGCAGCCGCATGCATAAGCAGATCAGTCATCAAGACCAAGCCTACTCCACTGTCATTGCATCAATTTAAATCTTTAAGCTAAATCGAGTTTTCCTAACTGAAATGACAATTAAGTTCTGTTAGGAAACTCTACAGGGTGCATGTTGCTCTTAGTTAACTTAGTAATTTAGTTACTCATACACATAGTTATTCGGGTCACTAGATAAACCCATCTGGAACACATTTAGGGATACATGGCAAGCTTAGTGCTCCCAGAACACATAGTGCTCCCAGAACTGTGTGATGTGCTGTCGCTCCCAGACATGAGACAAAGTTCTTTACAGTGTTTTGTCTCCGTGCTCTAAACAACAAGTATTTTATTAATAAGAGTCAGTGGCTACAGTTTCTCCGGAAGTGACAATTTTGTTCTTTTATACACATGGGATGGAAACGCTGCTTTATTCGCGCATTGTTTTTGCGATAATATGGTTTTTCACATAAATTAAATTCACAACTTAGATGGAAACATAGCTAGTGGACCTGTTTCCCCCAAGGTTATTTTTCTCCATTAACCAACATCTTACCACATTTCTGTGTTCCTTGCCCCATTTGCCTTTAGCTTGCTCACTGGGGGTCTAAATACAAATACTATTTATTTATTTAAGGTACAATTTACAATGATATTTTTTATCAAACCACATAATGATGACTCTTAAGACATTACAGATATTACAACTTAATTTCCTGTTAAAGCATAATTTTCTGTAAAGATGCTTTGAAACAATGTGTGTTATGAAAAAGGGGAACAACATAATCTTTATGGCTTGTTTTTAAATGTTAGTAATAAAAAAACAAGGCATTGATACTGAAGAACAGCAATGTAGCTATGGAAGTGCCTTTATGAAATATGAATCACAATTCCTGAAGAACACATACCATAAATTAATACTCTAAATTAGAGTTTGTGCAATAATTGGGTTTCACAATTGTTAATGTATATATTAATACTCATTATCTTTAGTATATTTTATATTTAGTTAGTATTCTTTAGTACTTTTGTGTGTTATGGCAGGCCAGTCTTAAATTCCTCTCATAATATACTATTTAATGTTCAGTGATGATTTACTTATGTTGGCTTGACAAAGCCAACATACTGATCTACTATTTAAGCTTATTATGTTGGCTTGAGAAAGCCAACATACTGATTCTATTTAAACGTATTATTATTCTTCCGATACTAAAATTCTGACTCTAACTCCTCCTAGAACTTTTAAGCTACATGCACCAAACTCGCCACAGACGTTTAGACTGGTCTGACTCGGATTGCTGTATCTTTTCTAACTGATCGTACTTCCGGTATTCCCGTATCAGACTTCCAAACAGGACTGATTTTAAATTGACTCCCATTCAAGGTGTGAAAACTTTTCCCTGTAATAACTCCTTTAGAGGATTCAATCTACCATCACTCCACCACTCATACTTTCTGTCTATCACGCCATCACTTTCTTTCCCTATCTGTCACTCACTCAACGTTGTGTCGATGTAGTGACACTAGGGGTCACACTTGGGAGCCCGAGACACCTCTTGTCTTTGATAAAAGGCCAATGAAAATTGGTGTTGGGCCTCATGTATTCAGATAGAAGACAAAGGCAGGCCTAACACAATTGTAAAAACCTAACTCAAGCCCCCACATTCCAAGTCGTAAATTATACTGATAAAAATCACGCCAAAATCAAACAAAGGGAGTCCAAAACAGACTACAAATCCCATGAAGCCTTGCTCACTAAAGGATCGAACTCAACTCCTACTGGATGAGGCACACAACAGAACGTCCCTCAAACATGACATCATCAGGAGTTGAAATACCTCTGAAATGCTTCCAGGATTTGCTTCCAGCAACTTTGGTCATCCTGTATAGATGCAGTTCATCGCTGCTCTCAGGTGTAACCTCGTGGCACAAGGAAGTAACGTCCGACTTGAAACTGTGGCCATACAATCTTTTACTCTGTGTTCAACCGAACACTCTAACGGATCCGAAGGAGACCGCCGAGCAATTCGCATCTTCATCCGTTTGCCTACAGAAGTGAAGAGATTAAAGATTTCTCTTTCAGCTTCAATCAAGTCGATATTTCTGAGTTCTCCGCCAGCCCGCCGAGAATCAACAGCCATACCGCCCGCCGACAGAGTGAGGAAACGGCCTCCCGTCATCACCCGAGCCTCAAGGAACCGGGTCAGAGTTAAAGAACGGAGGAAAACACATTCTACCTGTGTCCTCATGTGATTCAAGTAAGAGGGTTACGTCTGGGCAGAGATAGAATATTATAGTGTGTTATTCTTGTGTTTCAAGGTTTTTGCTTGTACAGTTTAAGGACCGCCATGTCCGCTCATTATTAATACTCAGGGTATTAATTATCACAAATTTGTTTTGCTGTATTGTGGTCCAACCAAATTGGACTGTGCAATTTCGCCATCGCGGGTGAGACAGGTAAACTGAGTTCATCCATTAAAGAGTCAAAGAATGCAGGACTGTTTACGAGCCGTCCACCGCGTCTCTGAGCGATGAACTAACAGCTGCTTTCTCTCCCACGATCGCGAAATCGGCTTTAGGGCTGTCACTTCTCTCTCTCTCTCTCTCTCTCGTACTAACCACACACACACACACACGCACGCACGCACGCAACCCCTCACAAACATTCTGGCACACATTTTTGGCTCGTAGATAGCTTAAATGCTAAAGCCCAGCTTTGTCCCTAAGCTATCGTACAAGCGGATACACGCGGTAACTGGTAGACGCCATTGACTGGTTTCTCTCTGCCCCCATTTGCGGTCATATTCCCTGGCCGAAGTCTCACGTGACATACTCTCCACGAGAGTCACGTCCGCCATTTTGTGCGCGTCCCTCCTTACACACACACACACACACACACACACACACACACTGTCACACACACACACCTTATGTGTTATAGGATTATTTTTATTTCCATATCTAATCATATCACTGTTTAGTTTGTAGTTGTAAGTCGGAAGTTTATTGACTGCTTTGTATTAAATATTAATTGATATTACTGCATAAATAAACTGTTTATATTACAAAGAAGTGTTTTGGTTTGTTTTGCATACGCCTGTGTCATGCTGACGGGATGTCAGTGCTCGGATTCAAACCTTCATTCATTGTTTTTTTCCCGAAAATCGATATTTTTTGGATGTTGATTTTCCTAAGAAAACAATCTAATATTGAGACTGTTTTACTATCTGGTTATTAGTCCCTGATTTCAGGGTGGTGCCCCATCAGTGTTAATCCTTATTAATATTCTATTGATTTGATAATTGATCATTATCTTTGATTGTTGAATTTGATCAATAAGCTAGTGTTAATTTTAATGTTTCATCGATGTTAACAATTAACGATTATCTTTGATAATTGTTGTTTTAAAGGATTAAAAAAAAGTTAACATTGATTTTCATCAATGTTCTATTGATTTTAATAATTAATAATTCTTTATTAATTATTGCTAATAACTAAACTTGCTCCTAAACGTAGCACACTACATTTACTGGAGCCCCATATGAGGTTTTAATGAGTTAGATTCAATTAATAACTAAAGAAATAATTATTTCTGATAGTAACACTGATCTAAACAACCAGTAAAGCCCTACTTTGGCGAGTGGTATTTGCATGCTACTCCCCCGGACATACGGGTATAAAAGGAGCTGGTATGCAACCATTCATTCAGATTTTCTCTTCGGAGCCGAACGGTCATGCTCACTGAGCTGAACACTACTGTTCATTCACCTCTGCTGGATCTGACAGCGCATTTCAGCGGCTTTTCCCCCCTCTGCACTGGTGCACTGCAGAGAATGCCCATGGGCGCTTCGGCAGAAATAAGAGTATATTTTCTAAAAGAGCGGCACACACGGAACGTCTTTTTAAAGATGCTTTTCCGATTGTGTTATTCCTGGTTGCGCTCGTTATCTCTCGCCCTATGGTCACGATCACTGTCTTTCGTGTCTGGGCACTGCTCACGCGGAGACGGCGTTCGTGGATGGTCATGTTCTCATTGCAAGAATATGTCCATTGCAACGTTGCGGTCGCGGCTCGCCTTCGTAAGAAAGCGAGCCACCCCAGAGGCTCCCGCCTCAGTCCTTTTACCCACGGGTATGAGGCCAGTGCGGCTAGCACTGGGGGTGATTTGGAGACCCCAATGGGACCGCCTCTGCCGGTTATCCCCCCGCGGACCTCCCATTCCACAGCACGCTCGTCTGCCCCGATTGGGCTTCCGGATGAGTCCGCCGGCTCGTCTCATGGCGAGTTCGACCTCTTATTCGGAGCCCGCGAAAGTGATGAGCTCTCAAGCGCAGCATCGGAGAGCGGGCTCGTCCAGTCAGAAGCCTCAGCTGGGCTCCTCGCGACAGCTCCCCCCTGGCGAATTCCCCTGAGGAAGGACCTTCTTTCTCAGGGACGGGGCACCATCTGGCACCCGTGCCCAGACCTCTGGAATCTCCATGTCTGGCCCCTGGACGGGACACGGAAGACCACCTGCGGTGGCAGACACAATCACTCAGGCTAGGGCCCCCTCTACGAGTTGTCTGTATGCCTTGAAGTGGCGTCTGTTCGCTAAGTGGTGTTCTTCCCGTCGGGAAGACCCCCATAGATGCGCAGTCAGATCAGTGCTTTCCTTCCTGCAGGAGAGGTTGGAAGGGAGGCTGTCCCCTTCCACCTTGAAGGTGTACATTGCCGCCATAGCAGCACACCACGACACAGTCGACGGAAAGTCCTAAGGGAAGCACGACCTGTTCATCAGGTTCCTAAGAGGCGCCAGGAGGCTGAATCCCTCCAGACCGCGCCTTGTTCCCTCATCGGACCTCTGTAGTTCTTCAGGGCCTACAGAGAGCCCCCTTTGAGCCTTTGCAGTCAGCCGAGCTTTAGACACTCTCCTTGAAGACTGCCCTCCTGACTGCGCTCACTCCCATCAAGAGGGTAGGTGACCTGCAAGCGTTCTCTGTCAGCGAAATGTGCCTGGAGTTCGGTCCAGGTTACTCTCACATGATCCTGAGACCCTGACCGGGCTATGTACCCAAGGTTCCCACCACCCCTTTAGGGACCAGGTGGTGAACCTGCAAGCGCTGCCCAAGGAGGAGGCAGACCCAGCCCTGTTGTCGCTGTGTCCAGTGCACGCTTTACGCATCTATTTGGATCGCACGCAGAGCTTTAGAATCTCTGAGCAGCTCTTTGTCTGCTTTGGTGCACAGCAGAAAGGAAGTGCTGTCTCCAAGCAGAGGATCACCCACTGGCTCATTGATGCCATAACTATGGCATATGTTGCCTAGGACATGCCGCCCCAGGTAGGGCTACCAGCCCATTCTACCAGGGGTGTAGCGGCTCCTTGGGCCCTGGCCAGGGGTGCCTCTCTAACAGACATTTGCAGAGCAGCAGGCTGGGCAACACAAACACCTGTGCAAGGTTCTACAACCTCCGGGTGGAACCGGTTTCATCCCAGGTAGTGGCACGCAACACAAGCAGATAAGCCCGGGATAGCTGGCCGGGTGTATCATTTGCACATAGCGCCTTCCACCTTGGAGCTAAAGACATGCGCCATTTAATTCCCAGTAGTGTTCACAAACTTTGTTCCCTGGTTGACTTCCTCCGAGCCCTGTGGCAGTTGAGTTTTCGGAAAGAGACTCACTGCCGGCCCAGTACACACGCTAACTAAGAGCCCTGTTCTGGGGTAGGTGCTCCGCATGTGGCGGTTCCCTGTAAGGCTAACCCCATGCGATTATATATCTTCCGCTAGTTCGTTTCTCTGCTGGCAAACTGCGTCTTCCTTGGGCAGAGCCCCTCTGCCCCAGTCTCCATGTTTGTAGTAACTCCTCCCCCATTGGGCAGGATCTACCTTGAAGGCTCTCCACATGGTTGGAAAGACCGTGTGACGTATTCTTCCACTTAAATATCCCCCCCCTCTCTTTGGGCAAGGTGTGGTCTCCGGTGTCTTCCCCTTGGGAGCGACACCCCCCGACTAGACCTGGCGGCCCAGTTGGATATTCCCCCTTCTTTTTTAGGGAGTGGAAAAAGAGAAGGGGAAAAGAGGCCACGACTGGGTTAAGCCTATCTCTATCTTTTGGGTAGTCAACTTGTCCCCAAAAAGGGCCGGTCGACACTCAAAACTATGTTGGGGGAGGTTACGTGTTGACCTGGTGTGCTGGCTATGAGGCACACAGCAGTCTGCCCACCACACAACGCCAGTTCACGTAACACAGTTCAGCCAGTTGTGGCGTTTCGTATAGGGACCCCTAGTGTCACTACATCGACACAGCGTCGAGTGAGTGACAGATAGGGAATGTCATGGTTACTGGTGTAACCTCCATTCCCTGATGGAGGGAACGAGACGTTGTGTCCCTCCTGCCACAACGCTGAACTACCCGCTGAAATGGCCGAACCTTATATCGGCTCCTCAGCATAAAACCTGAATGAGTGGTTGCATACCAGCTCCTTTTATACCTGTATGTCCGGGGGAGTGGCATGCAAATACCACTTGCCAATTTTCATTGGCCTTTTATCAAAGACCAGAGATGTCTCGGGCTCCCAAGAGTGACCCCTAGTGTCACTACATCGACACAACGTCTCGTTCCCTCCAACAGGGAATGGAGGTTACATCAGTAACCATGACGTTTTCTGTCTTTACATCACTCTTTTTATTCTTTCTTTCACTCTATCACTTTAACACCCTAGCAACTGCATACAACCTAGCAACCATTTAGTGCACCCTAGTAACCAAAACCAATTGACTGCCATTCAAAATGGCTTAGATGATATCTTCAGATCAGAATGTCCTACAGACATGAGAGTTGGCTTGTTTGAATTGGGTAAGCAATCAGTCTTCAAGTATCATTATGGAAACTACTTAGCCATGCCCGAGCAACCATTTAGAGCACCCTAGCAACCAAACACCATTGACTTCCATTCAAAATCACTAATATGGGTGTCTCAGGATCAGAATGTCGTAGAGACTTCTGTGTTGACTTATTTTACTAAGGATAGAAAGGAGGCTTGATGAGTATCACCCTGGTAACTGCATAGCAACCATATAGGGTTACCCTAGCAACCAAGTAACAAATCACATATCTCTGCACCAGAAAATCGTAGAGATTTCTGGTTTTTCATTTGACTCAGGGTAGCAAGGAGCCTTTTGAGTATCACCTTCAAATCAAATCAAATCACTTTTATTGTCACAACCATATACACAAGTGCAATAGTGTGTGAAATTCTTGGGTGCAGTTCCGAGCAACATATTAGTCGTGACAGTGATGGGACATATACCAATTTACAATAAACATCAGATTTACAACACAATTTAAAATCTAATATACACATAATTACACATAACACAATATACAAATAATAACATACAATGTACAGTATACAATACACACAATATAGAATACACATTATACAATAAAAAGTATATATAGTATATATAAAATGTACAGTAGGTTGTATTGTACTGTATTGACATTCAGGCTGTCGGTTGATAGTAAGTTGTTAAGAGAGAATATAATAATAATATATTTTATGACAGTCCAGTGTGAGATAATAAGAGTAATAAAGTGCAGTGCTGATGTATTTTGATCGTGGGAGATCAAGAGTTCAAAAGTCTGATTGCTTGGGGGAAGAAGCTATCATGAAGTCGGCTGGTGCAGGTCCTGATGCTGCGATACCGATGATGTGTCTGGCAGTTCGCACCACCTTTTGCAGTGCTTTGCGGTTGTGGGTGGTGCTATTGCCATACCAGGCGGAGATGCAGCCAGTCAGGATGCTCTCTAAAGTGCAGGTGTAGAACCATGTGAGGATGTAGCGGTTCATTCCAAACTTCCTCATCCTCATCAGCGCCTCTTCAGGAAGAAGAGGCGCTGATGAGCCTTCTTCACAACGACTTCAGTGTGGATGGACCATGTGAGTTCCTCAGTGATGTGGACACCCAGGAACTTGAAGCTGCTGGCTCCCTCCACTGGTGCAGCAGTCCCTCGTCTCTTATTGGAAAGAGATCCGCGCTCTCAGCTCGCAGAGCTTGTTGTCCAGAGACTGAACATTTGCCAGTAGAATACTGGGTAGCGGGGGTCGATTTGCACAACGTGCAAATGAGAACGTCGGCTCTGTTTCCCCTTTTGCGTTTTCTTGAGAACAGAATGTCGTAAACGCTTGGGGATTGGCTCTTATGAGTCAGGTTAGTAAGCAGCCAATAAGAATCTCTCTGTTCACTGGCTAGCCATGCCCTGACAACCATTTAGAGCACCCTAGCAAACAACACTATTGCTTTCACTTAGAGTGTGATATCTTTTGGATCAGAATGTCCTGAGATAAGAGAGTTGGCTTGTTATAATTGGGTGAGCAATCAGTCTACAACTATCATCATTGGAACTACTTAGCCACGTCCTAGCAACCATTTAGAGCACCCTAGCAACCAAACACCATTGACTTCCATTCAAAATCACTAAGATGGGTATCTCAGGATCAGAATGCCGTAGAGACTTCCGGGTTGACTTATTTCACTTTGGATAGCAAGGCGCCATGTTAAGTATCTCCTTGGTAACTGCCTAGTAACCACATTGGCTTACCCTAGCAACCAAGCATCAAAACACATATCTCTGCACCAGAATATCATAGACACTTCCGGGTTGACTTATTTCACTCAGGACAGCAAGGAGCCTTGATAAGTATCACCTTGGTAACTGCCTAGCAACCAGATGGAGTTACCCTAGCAACCAAGTAACAAATCACATATCTCTGCACCAGAAAATCGTAGAGACTTCTGGGTTGACTTATATCACTCAGGATGGCAAGGAGCCTTGATAAGTATCACCGTGGTGTAGGGCTTTACTGGTTGTTTAGATCAGTGTTACTTTCAGAAATAATTAATAATTATTTCTTTAGTTATTAATTCATATTTTAATTAATTAATTGAATCCAACTCATTAAAACCTCATATGGGGCTCCATTGACTTGTTTGGTTTTTAGCAATAATTAATAATTATCAAAGATAATGATTAAAATTAGTAGAACATTGATTTGAATCAATGTTAGCTTTTTTAATCCTTTAAATCAACAATTATCAAAGATAATCACTAATCATTTACATCAATGAAACATTAATTAAAATTAACACTAGCTTATTGATCCTTCAAATTCAACAGTCAAAGATAATGATCAATTATCAAAAATCAGAATATTAATAAGGATTAATATTGGCAGGGCACCACCCTGGAATCAGGGACTAATAACCAGATTGTTTTTTTTTTCCGAAAATCGATATTCTTCGGATGTCGATTTTCCTAAGAAAACAATGAATGAAGGCTTGAATCCGAGCACTGACATCCCGTCAGCATGACACAGGTGTATGCAAAACAAACCAAAACACTTCTCTTTGTAATATAACAAAGTTTATTTATGCAGTAATATCAATTAATAATTAATACAATGCAGTCAATAAAATTCCGACTTACAACTACAAACTAAACAGTGATACGATTAGATATGCAAATCAAAATAATCCTATAACACATGAGGGTGGGTGTGTGTGTGTGATTAGTAAGAGAGAGAGAGAGAGATGATTAAGTGACAGCCCTAAAGCCGATTTCGCGATCGTTGGAGAGAAAGCAGCTGTGTTCATCACTCAGAGACGCGGTGGACGGCTCGTAAAAGTCCCGCATTATTTGACTCTTTAATGGATGAACTCAGTTGCTGTCTCACCCGAGATGGCAAAATTTCACAACAGTCCAATTTGGTTGGACCACAATACAGCAAAACATATTCGTGATAATTAATACCCTGAGTACTAATAATGAGCGGACATGGCGGTCCGTAAACTGTACAAGCAAAAACCTTGAAACACAAGAATAACACACTATAATATTCTATCTCTGCCCAGACGTAAACCTCATACTTGAATCGCATGAGGACAGAAGGTAGAATTTGTTTTCCTCCGTCCTTTACTCTGACCCGGTTCCTTGAGGCTCGGGTGATGACGGGAGGCCGGTTTCCTCGCTCTGTCGGCGGGCGGTACAGCTGTTGGTTGTCGGCGGGCTGGCGGAGAACTCAGAAATGTCGACTTGATTGAAGATGGAAGAAATCTTTTAATCTCTTCACTTCTGTAGGCAAATGGATGAAGATGCGAATTGCTCGGCGGTCTCCTTCAGATCCGTTAGTGTTTGGTTGAACACAGAGTAATCTCAACTCGTCCAGCGAGATGGAGATTGTATGGCTACAGTTTCAAGTCGGACATTACTTCCTTGTGCCACAAGGTTGCACCTGAGAGCAGCAAAAAGCTACGTCTATATTTGGTGAACAGTCGCTGGAAGCAAATTCTGGAAGCATTTCAGAGGTATTTCAACTCCTGACGATGTCATGTTTGAGGGACGTTCTGTTGTGTGCCTCATCCAATAGGAGTTGAGAGTTCGATCCTTTAGTGAGCAAGGCTTCATGGATTTGTAGTCTGTTTTGGACTCCCCCTGTTTGATTTTGGCGCGATTTTCATCAGTATAATTTACGACTTGGAAGGTGGGGGCTTGAGTTAGGTTTTTACAACTGTGTTAGGCCTGCCTTTGTCTTCTGTCTGAATACATGAGGCCCAACACTCATAACATCATATCAATAATTTTTCTCTGAGGTGGTTATGCCAAACTTTTTAGTAATATTTCCATGTCTTCAAATGAAAGCAATAAAACTTTATAAAATTAGCAACACCGTCTTTTGGCTACAATAAAGGATAAGTGCACTCAAAAATGAAAATTCTGTCATTGTTTACTCACCCTCATGTACGACTTTCTTCCGTGGAACATGAGAATTTGTGAATATTGGCGCAGCTGTTTTCCCATACAATGAAAGTAAATGGTGACTGAGGCTGCCAGTCCTTAACATTCTGCCTAACATCTTTTGGGTTCCACGGAAGAGTGTCATATGGGTTTGAAACTACACGAGGGCGAGTAAATGACAATTCATGTTTTTGATTAACTAATCCCTTTAAAATCGTAAATATCTTATTCTGTTTTACCAAGCCATTCGAGGTTAGTTAGGTTTTTAAACAACACAAAAAATTACTCAAAAGCAAGTCTGTTTGCTGAAGTATTATTTATAAATGATTAAAAACATGTGAAACTCAGTATCTTGTAAAATATTATAAATTGTGTATGTTACTACAAAAGATGACAAATTTTAGTACACACACTGGTATAGAACATGACAGCTGGAGTTCTGGCATTTTGGTTGAGTTTGTTGTGTGTTGTCATGTCAGTTGTCTGGGACCGATGCCTTTTGTGCTCTAGTCAGCACAAAAGCATTCTGGTCAAATAATAAAAAAATATTACATAAAGTCCACTCCTTTATTGAAAGGAAAATGTTACACAAAGAAACAAGATTGTTGCCATGAAGCGTTGTAATGCCTCACCAGTAGCACAAAAGCCCCACAACAGTTTTCATCATCTTGTGATGAGGAGTATGGATCACAATTTCTCCAGTATAGGCTACTCTAAATTCTTGTACCTCACAGCCATATACTTCCTCAGTAACTAATTGGAATACACATTGTTTACAGTGTTAATATAACAAGTATTCCATATGAGTAACATTGGATTGGTCTGCCACAAAAATATTCAAAAGTGCTTAAAAAATAATGCTGTCAAATTATACTGCTGTTCTTCTGCATTATTGCCTTGTTTTTTATTAATAACTTTTAAAAACAAGACAAAGATTGTAATGTTATATTGCCCTTAAAATAACAGCTTCTTACACTGAATCATATGACAGACACCATGAAACAGTGTCTGGTGTTTTGATCAGGTAATATTAAGAACTGTAATCAAGGCTTTGATGGCACAAACACATACTTCCCTTTAGTAAATAAGAGTTTTAAAAACCTAGTTACGGTGAAAATAGAAGACTGTAACATCAAACGACACATCCCAGTGATATTAGCTAAAAAGCTACATGAAGCACAAAAGCATTGTAACCAGGACTTTCACCTTAAAAATGAGCTTTTTTCAGCTTGTAACATTAAGTGATATTATTATTATTATTATTGGTTAGAAATGAAAGAAAATAAAAAAACTTTAAATCGCAGTGACATTTTTCCGCTGACCGTGTCCGCTTGTTTTGAAGTTAGCAGCCCTGTGGTGCATGTAAACTAGTGTTGGGTCATTCATGAACGATTCGTTCATTTTGAAAAATTTTTATGTGACTCAGAAGAACGGGTAGTCTCAGAGAGTGATTCATTCATTTTGTGTTGGCCGCGCATGCGCATTGCGCAACCTCCATTCGTTTGTTATGTGAAAACCGCATAGACGCTGTACAGGAAACAGAAATGATTTGTTCGCCTCTCGAGTCTTCTTGTCCAAATCGCTCTTCTTTTATCACATGACAGCTGTATACGCTATGCATTGCTCACACAGGAAACATAAATGATTAGTTCACCTCTCGAGTCATCTGGTCCGAGTCGTTCATTCTTTTGTCACATGACAGCCGTATGCTATGCACTGCACTAGCGTATATGGCTGTCACGTGACAAAAGAATGAACGACTCGGACAAGAAGATTCCAGAGGTGAACTAATCTTTCTGTTTCTCATAATTTGTCCTTGGCTGCATTATAATGTTTTCCTTATTGGGAGTATAATCAATGTTTGCTTAAGTAGACGTGTTGGGGATTTGGCTATTGAAAATTTAACATTTTAATTTAATTCTGCTCAAATGAATGACATGAACGAAACGACGAATGAACGATTTTGTTCATTTACAACATACCTTGTTTTTTTGCAATTAAATACAGCTTTGTCTTTTGCAATACTTGATATTTTTTCAAGTATATAATTCATCATTTTGACTCCATAGGTTTATTCTAATAAGTGTTCTTTTCTAAGGCAAGCATCACTAGAAAACTAAATAAAACTAACCTTAAATATTACACTATAGCACATAACTCATCCCAGACCATTTGTGCTGTGGAAATGAATGAGTTACTGGAGGTCAGTAACATAATCTAAATACTTTGGATTACTTCAGCAATGGAAGGTTTTTCACTTGTTTTGATTATAAACAAGTTAATAACAAGTGAAAAACTATCTGCCAGTACAGTAAGACAAAATACAGTTATATTAAAAATACATTCTCTGATAAAGGCCTAAATATTTTATGCTGTGTAGCCAATTGATCTTGTTTTCAGGATTTTTATATATATATATTTTTACAGAAAAACAATAGAAAAAAAATCTCATCAAGAATAAGATTTTTGCTCTAAAATCAAGGGTTTTAGTAGACCCTTGTCAAAAAATCCTAAAGGATTCCAATAAGAACATTTTACAGGATTCCAATTGGAATTTATATCATATTTTGGAACCATTCCTATAAGATCTTTAAGGGATTTTTTCTTTTAGGATCACACATGAAAAATCTAATAGGAGTCTAATAGGAATTAATATCCTTTAGGACCAGTTGTAACAGTTCAATGGAAAGGAGGAGGCGATAACCGGCTTGATGATATAAATAATATTTTAATAATGAACTTAACCAAAAGGACAAACACACACAGGTGTCGGACAGCTGTCCGTAACTCTCTCTCTCTCTCTCTCTCTCTCTCTCTGTTGCACTGCCATCTCCGGTCGCCCTTATCCCTCTCGGGCTTCATCAGCCTAATTAGGGGCCGGGTGTGTGGAATCACCACCCAGCCCCTCCCTCCGCCCTGCCACACCAGTTCAATGGAATTTATTTTTTCTTTCATTCTAAAGGATTTTTTAAATGGAACTGAGTCTAATTGGATTTCTATACAGAAACTTTTATGGGAATTCAATAAGTCTTTTAAGATTCTTAATGGTGCCCTTTTCCACTGTGAAATAAATTTGTTACTAAAGAAATGTATCCTTAAACAGATGTTTAAAATTATGTACACTCACATGAGATGCAGACGCCAGTCATATCAATGTTCTAGAAAAAGCTGTTTTATTGTACAATGAACAGATATCCCACTCATGATGGCTGCCATTTTGAGATCACAAAACCTGCAGTGTCTTGCAGTTGGAGTAGGTGAAGTCAATGAACACAAACTTAAGACAAACTTAAAAATGGAGGCACATTACTAAGGGACTGATAATGGATTCTTGAAGTATAAATGAAAAATCAAAATATGTGTATTGTTCTTATTGTTTCTTTATTGTCATTACATTATCCTTTCAATTTTCATTACTTTTTAACTTTTATCACTTACTATAAGTTTTTCTACTTTATTCATTACAGACTTTCAACAAAAAGAGAACTATAAAGAGCATGCATAAAGAAATGCACTATATTGCATAACAGTGTAAAATACAATGAACACATTTTAAAAAGCTAAATTCTGACGCACATTAATTCTGGTGTCTCTTGGACAGCTTGCATTCATTCACATGGGAGATGGCTTTCTTGATTAGCATCACTTCAATGTTGAATTTAGTTTTGATGTAGCCTGTAAGTCAAAAGAATAAAGAGCAAATAACATTTATATTAATAAACAACCCATAAAGAATGATGAGGGACTGGTAGGCCATCCCCGTGTTCACATCAGAGCCCTATATATTGCAATGCTGTGCCTATAGAACTATCTATAAATAACTTGTAACTGCTTAGGTCTTAGGCCTGTTTCACACCACATACATAAGCACCATGTTAAGTGGCATTGCAGCATAACTGCAGCAGCAAGCTTGCATTCTGCTTTCACACTGACAGTGTTTTTGCAGCTCTATTCTCTACTTTCTTGAACAGCCAATGGTTAGGGCCATGACAGCTGCCTACTTTCGCTTGCCTGTTATCCCTTTCTGGTCTCACTGAAAACCATTTTATACACTACACACATCATGAACCAGATGTTTGAAATGTAAGATTCAACATGTGCTGTTGTTGGATTAGCACAAAAAATGTATTTTCTTCATGGAAATATTTGTATAGAAGACCCACAAATTAGAGAAGAAAGTCTGTGCACAGCGCCCAGCCATGCCTTATTTCATGCTGATGCATGAGTAAAGGATCAGCTTATTTAGATGCAAGAATTTTCATAAATTATTTCAACACAGGAAAGCAACAACAATACAATATCTTTTATTTATATTAACAAGAATTTTTGTAGCAGTGTTTAAGTATTTGACACTGCACCCCATCTACTTCAGGCTCGTCAGCTGATGTGACACGATGCACCATAACGACTTGAGGCTGTCTTTAATGGACAGCCTAAACCATTCTAAACCATTTATTTGTCTTGTTGGCAGGAGTAGCGGCAGCACATGCAGCACAAAATGGAACAGGACACCTGTTTACTGTTGGCGCGACTCAATGCACAGCAACAGACGCTTCCTGTTTAAACAGCATCATTGATTATAATAAAAATCAATTTGTTTTTGATGTGATGCGACGCAAGCGTCCAGTGTAGACAAGGTCTTAGAGGTTTGTGCAAAACAACAAACTGTAATTTACAGTATACTAGCTAAAATGTAAAACAAAGAGAATTCTGCAAACAACAACAGGCTTTCAGTATGAATCACAGGGAACTTCTGCATTCTGGAAAAAGGTTGTTACAGAAAGTAAAGTGATTTCTGGGTTACTACATTGAGTATTTCCTTTAATAATGATCAGAAATTCTAAAAATAATTCTTGGGAGTGAGTTATTGAGAACTTTTACAGACTTTATCGTTGAGAAATCTTATTCTACATGAGGAGGTGGAACCACTGTAACACTCAAATGGCAAGTAATATACACAAACAGAACCTAAACCCCAAAGTGTAGCTGTAAACTCCTTTTAAGAAATAGTTCATCAGAACATTTTTATCCTGTCATTTTTTTTTACTCACCCCAATGTTGTTCGTTCCAAACTTGTATGACTTTCTTCAGGGAACACAAAGGACAGGTAAGAAAAATCTTCACACAACTGTTCATCATATAATGAATGTGAACTGTGACTCCAAGCTGTGGGCGGAGTAAAAGATTTGGAATGACATGATAGAATTTCTATTTATTTTAATTAAATTAAAATAGAAACACAATGTTAAACATAATAAGCTAGGGAAAAATGTGTAATACTTCAAATAAAATACAGAATGTTAAAAAGCTATGCATTAATGAGTATGCTGAAGTTTCATAGTATTTTATAATATGCATGACATAGTTTTGTTGCAGGAAATGTGTAACTTTCTTTCATGCACAGTGTAAGCATTGAATGAACTTACTTTTCTTGCCTATTTGGAAGAAATTGACTCTTATCCTGCTGACCTCCTTTGCAGTGACTGGTTTACTGACACACTGTACATAAAAGAGAAAGAACAACAAATATAATCCATATCATCATTGCCACCACATACATCAACAACCTAACCTACCTCAATTTCCTCACTGCTTTCTGACCCTGAGAAAGTTCTGGGGTGTTTCTGGCACTGCCCCCTCCCTAATGCTCCATCCTTTCTTGGCCTTTTTCTGTTTGACTGGCTGTTCTCTACACTATAAAGCTGTTTCAGCATTGCAGATCTACCTCCTGGTATTATTAAAGAAATTGTTCACCCAAAAATTATAATTCTCTCATCATTTAATCACCCTTATGCTGTCTCAAGCTCGTATGACGTTCTTTCTTCCACGGAACATAACCGAAGATATTTTAATGGAGGTCTATCTGTTTGTCCATGCAATGCAAGTGAATGGTGACCCAACTCCTCAGCAATCATGATTTCAAGCTCGATTACACTTCCTAGTGCTTGACGCGTGCGCAGAGCGCTAGATATGAAATCATGATCACCAAAAAGACTGCTGATGTAAAGATTTATAGTGAAAAATTAGATACTTTTTTGTCTGTTCTCACCCAGAATCAACTGAATCGCTTCAAAAGGCATGGATTAAATCACTGGAGTCATATGAATTATCTTTATGCTGTATTTATGTGCTTTGTGGAGCTTGAAAGTGTTGGTCACCATTTACATGCATTGTATGGACAAACATCAGATCTCCATTAAAATATCTTCATTTGTGTTCCGCAGAAGAATCAAAATCAAAATCAAATCACTTTTATTGTCACACAGCCATATACACAAGTGCAATGGTGTGTGAAATTCTTGGGTGCAGTTCCGATCAACATAGCAGTCGTGACAGTGATGAGACAAATACCAATTTACAATAACATTAAATTAACACAGCACAATTTAAAGTCTAATATACACATAATTACACACAACAATATACAAATAATAACATACACTGTACAGTATACAATACGCACAATATAGATACACATTATTCAATAAAAATAAAAAAAGTATATATAGTAGTGTATATATAGAATGTACAGTAGGTTGTATTGTACTGTATTGACATTCAGGCTGTTGGTTGATAGTAAGTTGTTAAGAGAGAATATAATATGATAATATTATTTATGACAGTCCGGTGTGAGATATAAGAGTAAGAGTAATAAAGTGCAGTGCTGATGTATTTTGATCATGGGAGATCAAGAGTTCAAAAGTCAGATTGCTTGGGGGAAGAAGCGATCATGGAGTCGGCTGTTACGGGTGCTGATGCTGCGATACCGCCTGCCTGATGGTAGCAGTGAGAACAGCCCATGGCTTGGGTGGCTGGAGTCTCTGATCCTCCAAGCTTTTTTCACACACCGCCTGGTATATATTTCCTGGAGGGAGGGAAGCTCACCTCTGATGATGTGTCTGGCAGTTCGCACCACCCTTTGCAGGGCTTTGCGGTTGTGGGCTGTGCTATTGCCGTACCAGGTGGAGATGCAGCCAGTCAGGATGCTCCCTACAGTGCAGGTGTAGAACCGTGTGAGGATGTGGTGGTTCATTCCAAACTTCCTCAGCCATCTCAGGAAGAAGAGGCGCTGATGAGCCTTCTTCACAACGACTTCAGTGTGGATGGACCATGTGAGTTCCTCAGTGAAGTGGACACCCAGGAACTTGAAGCTGCTGACTCTCTCCACTGGTGCTCCATTGATGGTGATGGGACTGTGTTCACTGTCTTTTCTTCTGAAGTCCACCACAAGCTCCTTTGTCTTACTGACGTTGAGGGAGAGTTTGTGCTCCTGACACCAGTGTGTCAGAGTGTGCACCTCCTCTCTGTAGGCTGTTTCATCATTGTCAGTGATCAGACCTACCACCATTGTGTCATCAGCAAACTTAATGATGGCATTGGAGCTATGTGTTGCCACACAGTCATGTGTGTACAAGGAATACAAGAGTGGGCTGAGAACACAGCCCTGTGGGGCTCCAGTGTTGAGGGTCAGTGATGAAGAGATGTTGCTGCCTATTCTAACCACCTGGCGTCTGCATGACAGGAAGTCCAGGATCCAGCTGCACAGCGAGCTGTTTAAGCCCAGAGCCCGGAGTTTCTCATCTAGCTTGGAGGGCACTATGGTGTTGAATGCTGAGCTGTAGTCTACAAACAGCATTCTCATATAAGTGTTCTTTTTTCCAGGTGGGAGAGAGCAGTGTGTATTGTAGATGCAATGGCATCATCAGTGGAGCGGTTGTTGCGGTAAGCAAACTGCAATGCGTCAAGAGAGAGAGGCAGCACAGAGCAGATGTAATCTCTGATTAGTTTCTCAAAGCTTTCAAGCAAGTTATTTTTGATTGCTTTTGAACAGGCACAATGGTGGATGTTTTAAAGCATGTGGGGACTACAGACAAAGAGAGGGAAAGGTTGAAAATGTCTGTAAAAACACCAGCCAGCTGGTTCGCGCATGCTCTGATGACGCGGCCCGGAATGCCGTCTGGGTCCGCGGCTTTGCGGATATTCACCCGTCGGAAGGATCGGGTTACATCCGCTACAGAGACGGAGAATGAACTAACCTCTGTAGCTTTGGCCGCGAGAGCTCCCTCCACGAGGGCGGTGTTATTTCCCTCAAAACGAGCATAAAAAGTATTTAGCTCATCCGGGAGAGAGGCAGCGGTGTTCATGGCGGAGTGTTTATTCCCTTTAAAGTCCGTGATGATGTTAATTCCCAGCCACATGCTTCTAGAGTTAGTGGTGTTAAACTGTCCTTCAATCTTGCTCCTATACTGGCGTTTTGCTGTTCTGATAACTGGCTTGTTTATGCTCCTCCGTGTTCCCGGAATTGAAAGCGGAGGTCCGCACATTAAGTGCCGCGTGAACATCGCTATTTATCCATGGCTTCTGGTTCGGATAGATCCGTATTGTTCTGGTCGGAACGATGTCCTCCACGCACTTTTTGATGAAACACATTACGCTATCAGCGTAAAGCTCGATGTCGTCATCAGAGGCGGACCGGAACATCTCCCAGTCCGTGTGATCAAAACAGTCCTGTAGCGTAGAGTCTGATTGGTCCGACCAGCACTGGATCTTTCTGAGGGTGGGTGCTTCCTGTTTCAGTTTCTGCCTGTAAGCAGGCAGAAGCAGAATGGAAGAGTGGTCCGATTTGCCAAATGGTGGGCAGGGGAGGGATTTGTAGCCATTCCAGAAGGGAGAGTAGCAATGGTCCAAAACCCGGTCCCCTCGTGTGTTGAAACTAATGTGCTGGTGGTATTTTGGTGCGACTGATTTGAAACTGGCTTTATTAAAGTCCCCGGTCACAATGAACGTGGCCTCAGGGTGCGCGGTTTCCTGCTCACTTATACTCCCATACAGTTCATTGATTGCCCGGTCTGTGTCGGCTTGTGGGGGGATGTACACAGCTGTGATAATGACCGCTGTGAATTCCCTCGGTAGCCAGAATGGTCGACACAGAAGCATGAGAAATTCCAGATCAGGAGAGCAGAAAGACTTGATAGAATGAATGTTCCTCTGATCACACCAGGATTTGTTGATCATAAAACATACACCACCACCTCTGCTTTTACCTGAGAGGTCTTTCGCTCTGTCCGCTCGGTGCACGGAGAACCCTGCGGGTTCAATGGCTGAGTCTGGAATCTCCGCAGACATCCAAGTTTCCGTAAGGCAGATAATGCAGCAGTCCCTCGTCTCTTGTTGGAAAGAGATCCGTGCTTTCAGCTCGCAGAGCTTGTTATCCAGAGACTGAACATTTGCCAGTAGAATACTGGGTAGTGGGGGTCGATTTGCGTGGCGTCTTACTCTGATGAGAACGCCGGCTCTGTTTCCCCTTTTCCTTTTGCGTTTCCGTGTCCGAACGGCCCAGACACAGGGCTCCGCTTGCGTGTTTGTAAACAGCGGGTCAGCATTGAGGAATTTGAAGTCTGGTTTACGGTGTGAAATTGCCGAACCAATGTCCAAAAGTGTTTGTCTGTTGTAGACAATAAGGCAGACAACATCCAAAAAAAAAACATAAGAATTGTGAACAAAACAAACAAAACACTACCATGTTGTGTCGGAGCTTGCAACGCAGCAGCCATACCCGGCGCCATCTTGAGTCCAAGAAAGAACATCATACAAGTTTGAGATGGCATAAGGTGATTAAAAGATAAGAGAATTACCATTTTTGGGTTAATAATTCATTTAAACAATTCATAATGTACAGTATACAATTCATAATTAATTTTAACTCTGCATAATGCACACTACACTACATTGCACACTTACCAGTGTTTTCAGTATTTTGTTTCCTCTTTGTAAGACACATCACAAATACTCATTTCATAGTGGCCATTTAAAATGTTGTTTGTTCAGAGCACATCTCATGTTGAGGGATACTTAATCCATTGGATCAACATGAACTTTGTTTTCTAAGTAGGATTTATAAAATAAAAATAAAAATAAATACAAAAATTTTTGTAAACAGTAATTTACAATATTAGCCTAATTCTGGCCAATTAATGCATTATTCACTCACACAGAAAAGTGCCCGAGTAACTGAGATGTTCGTGAGATGCGTAAGTGAAGGTGTATAGATGAAGTTACTGTTTACAAACAAACGCTCCACCCCGCCCCTTCCGGGTTCTTTTGTTGCTCAGAAAAGAGCTGCTGTCTATGGGTGCTTCGCTCAAATTGTGCTGAAACTGCTCAAAAAGTGCTGTTTGTGGGGTAGGAACACCCCGTTTTCCACAGATTATTGGAGATAAGGGCTTCTTTAAATTTCCACCAGATCTTTGCATTAGGAAAAACACAGAATTTTACATAAATGATGATATTACAAGGGTCACCATCATTGTTATCGTGTCTTCTCTATTAGACACAATTAATCCGCAGCAGCTGTTGGTTGATATGAACTATTTTATCGAAGAAATTACACAAACTCCAATTGCAAATGGCTGTTTTTAATTCCAAAGTGCTGACACTGTGACAGATATGAGGTCAGATATGATCTAACAACTGGAAAGGTTTAAATAAAGTTAGATTGTACGTGAGATATCGCGAGCGTAGGAAAACGGAGAGAGCGAGAACAGGAAGAGAGTTGGAGGGAGAGGGGAGAATGCACAAGGTAATCGGATGGAACGAGGCGGAGTTAATATTAAGAAATGTCATAATAAACCCTGAGTTCTGAGCACAGAAGTCTTGGTCTGACTCCTCTATTCAGTGGCCATAACAGACAAGGAAAATAGCCAAGAACCCAGGCATAATACTCTGTAAGCACGGATTCATCCAGACCCACAAACCCGAGTATTACACTGGTGGCAGCGCTGGTTGGCTATTTATCTATTTGTTTTTTGCATGGACATTTCCTGCTTGACTCTGAATATCGTAAAATTGCCACATCAACCTGCAGGCACGTTTATATTGTGGCATAATATTTTTACATGCTATATTTTTGCAAGTTCGGATTACGTGCCATAAATATATATATATATATATATATATAATTTTTTTTTTCTCTCTCTCTCCTCCTCTCGCCGTCGCTCGCACACGAAATGGCTGATGATGAGAATGATCTCGTAGAGTTGCCGTAACCACATAACGCAATGGCCAGTACAAGTTCACATGTGCCCTTCAGAATTGATCTTCCAGCTCCTTTTTCGGGTGATAACACTGAACCATTCAGCTCATGGATCCAGAGATTTGAGGTTGCACATAATGTCTCCGGATAAAGCTAAATTTCTTCCTGCTAAGCTCACAGGACCAGCATTTGCATATTGGCAATCTCTCTCGCCTGCTGTTAAAGCAGACTATGCTCTGACTAAGGCCAGTTGGAGTGCTGTTTTTGGACGTGCAACATTTTTGGCCACATTCCAGACATATTTGAATGCTCGTCCCCACAAGCCTCTGGAGCCTCTTGAAGTTTATGCCACTGAGCTCACCAGCTTAGTGACGGAAGCTTTCCCTCAGTATGACATCACAGCTTGAAATTGTGAGATTTTTCGTAGATTTGTTACCGGTTTAGTTTCAACACTCCAATTGAAAATACATGAGCATGGAGCAGTGACTTTGGACAATGCTTTAAAAATAGCCACTCAGTGTGAACGTGCACAGTTAGCTATCAGCGTAGCCAATCCAACGGCTACCATGCCAGTGACTGTGCATCAGCAACCCTCATCTGCCATGGCGATGCCAACGCACATCACAGCAACCCATCCTGTGCTCATTGGATGGGATTTCATGGTTGAACACGCAGTTACGGTCGACATACTACATGCACAACTACAATTGTATGACACTGCAGTATTTCTCTCACTGCAACAGTCATTCATTCCAGTACAGAACGGCGCGATCACTGTTGCGCAGGTGACAGTGCCACCTATGTCAGAAATGGCAATCTCAGTTTCTATTAGAAACAGTGCTGTTGCGAACCCCTTCACAGACTCGTATGTGGGTATTTTAGAGCCTCAATCTCCCCATGCGGTGTCCCTAGGCATCACACGCATTCTGACACTGATACAAAATGGTAGAGGCATCGTTACATTTGTATATCCGACAAGCCAACCAGTGTCTTTAGAGGCGGGATACCCCGTGGGCCAGTTTTTCTCTATAACGGGAAAAACACAGGACGAATATGCGCTAGTGTCATCTGTAACTACCTCCACTGATGACACACACGCAGTTCCAGACATGCTTTTAGCAGACACCTGCTTAAACGCAGACCAGCAGTTGCTACTTAAGGATTTGCTGACAGAATTTGCTGACATTTTTAGCTCACATCTGCACGACTACGGAAAGACTGTCACACACACACCATTAACACAGGCGACGCTGCTCCAATTAAACTGCACCCATATCGTACATCACCAGCGACGCAGAACATTCTACAACAAGAGGTGTCTAAGCTTTTGGAGCGTGACATCATTGAGGAGTCGCAGAGCCCATGGACAGCCCCGGATGTGCTGACGTCGCACAAACACTTGCGTGAAGACTTCAGACGCTGTCGTTTGGCCGGACTTAAACTCAAGCCATCTAAATGCCATCTGGCATTCCCTTCGGTTATGTTCCTGGGCCATCGTGTCTCCAGCGCCAGAGTTGAGCCTGACCAATCAAACATCGAGAAAGTTAATACGTGGCCAATTCCAACGTCCGCTACGCAGGTCAGGGCTTTCTTAGGCTTATGTTCATATTACCGAAGGTTTATCAGAAACTTTGCTCATAACGGCAGAACCCTTACACCAGTTAACACATAAGGGTGTTATGTTCACTTGGTCAGTTCAGGCGGATGAATCGTTTCATATCCTAAAGGAAGCATTGACTTCACCGCCTATTGTGGCATTTCCAAACCTTTCGATCCCCTTTTTACTTTACACAGACGCATCCCTGTATTCGGTTGGCTCTGTCCTCTCGCAACAAGCAGACGGCAAGGAACATGTTATTGCACACGCCAGCCACGTGCTATCAGCGTCGGAAAGGAAATGGTCCACTTTCGATCGAGAATTATTCGCCATTGTGTGGTCGGTGCGCCATTTCCGCCACTACCTTGCGTTCCACCCATTTACTATCATCACCGACACCAAGCCTTTGGTCGGACTCAAAAAGCTCCCTTTGGACCACGATCCAACGGGCAGACGCGCACGTTGGGCGGTCGAATTAGATCTTTACGATTGGTGCGTGTGACACCGCAAGGGTGCCAAACACTTGAACGCAGACGTTCACAGGTTGAGGTCGTTCAACATGATAATTGCACCGAGAGGGAGTCCGCCATGTCTTCGATCGCAACGCAGACCCCATTGTTCGATCCGCAGTCAAACCCGGCATCTTCACCTGCGCTAACATCAAAGAAGCATGTTAATTCTCTAATTAACATACTTCTTTGATGTTAGCGCAGGTGAAGATGCCGGGTTTGACTGCGGATCAAAAAATGGCGTCTGCGTTGCAACCGAAGACAACGTTATTGTTCCGTTGTTCTGCTACTTTCCAGTCACTTTAAATTTGGATGAGGTTTGCTGTGACATAGTTTGGAACAGGTGTAGTCATGTGACGGCTAGGTGCGCTGGCTACGAGGCACACAGCGGTCTGCCCGTCTCGCACCACCAGTCCAAGTAACACAGTTCAGCTTATTGTGGCGTTTTGTATAGGGACCCCTAGTGTCATTACATCGACACAATGTAGAGTGAGTGACAGATAGGGAACATCCTGGTTACTTTCGTAACCTCTGTTCCCTAATGGAGGGAACGAGATGTTGTGTCCCTCTTGCCACAACACTAAACTACCCGCTGAAATGGCCGGGACCTTGTCTTGGCTCCTCAACACAAAACCTCAATGAGTGGTTGCGAGCCAGCTCCTTTTATACCCGTATGTCCGGGGGAGTGGCATGCAAATTCCACTTGCCAGTTCCCATTGGCCTTTTCTCAAAGATCAGAGGTGTTTGGGGCTCCCAAGGGCGACCCCTAGTGTCAATACATCGACACAACGTCTCGTTCCCTCCATCAGGGAATGGAGGTTACGAAAGTAACCAAGACGACCTACACTACCATTTAAAAGTTTTAGATCTGTAAGTTTTTTTTTAAATGTTTTTAAAAGAAGTCTCTTCTGCTCACCAATGCTGCATTTATTTGATCCAAAATACAGCAAAAACAGTGATGTTGTGAAATATTTTTACAATTTAAAATAACTGTTTTCTATTTGAATATATTGTAAAATGCGATTTATTCCTGTGATCAAAGCTGAATTTTCAGCATCATTACTGCAGTCTTCAGTGTCACATGATCCTTCAGAAATCATTCTAATATGCTGATTTTCTAATATGGGCATATTTACAGCACATTTTACACATTTACACCCGAACAGATATTTGCAAGCACAAGCTTCATTGATGATAATGAGGCAGCATAAACACTAGTTAAAATATAATCTAAACATTCATATTATTTTTATATCATATTACATATCATATTTATATCATACAGCATACAATTTAAATACCTGCTTTAGCCGAAACAACATTTAAATGTAACTAAAACTTGCCTATTAGGACATATTTCAAATTTCAGTACTCTGAATACTGACTGGTAAGTCTGGAAATAGTCCAACTAGTAAAATATGTACATGTTTATATAAAATAGCATGTCAACTAATGTACGTACTAAAAGACTTACTCATCCGAAATTGTATCCTCGGCTGGATCAAGTCGCTCTTCAAACATTCATCGTCAGAGTCCCGCTTCTTCTGAGGAAAATGTGAACTCTTCGTCACTATCCAGGAGCTTCCTCACCTGTGTAGCTTTTTAAGGCATTGTTGGGGGCGTTTACCATTTGCATTGATCGCCTCAGCACATTACCGTATGAATAGCACGCTCTGCTGGTTGGTGTGATCACATTAGAGATAATTAGCTGATCCCGGAGAAACTGTACATCGCTTTATTTCATACAGATTACATTGCAGAAGAATATTTGTTTTAAATTTGAATAGTTTTATTTAAAAGTAGACATGTTAAGCTTTCTTTAGACATATGTTTCATGTTTGTCTGATAAGTATTCGCGGAGTTTCAGTTCATTTTTGTGACATATTTCAGAAAGATGCTCGTGGAAACAGAGATGGCTGAAAGCGCACCCTGTTTATTTTCTTTATTTTACAAAAGCACAAGGTTTTGTTGTTATTGTGAGTGTACACACATAAAAGTAGACCCTTTATAGTTTCTAATGATGTCTTGCATTTATCTGTATGCCCAAAAATGTTGGCGTATTTTAAGTTGTTTCCACTGTTATGAGGAAAAATCCAGCAGGACGTGCCGACCCTGGCCCTGAGCCATATTGAGAGACTGACGTTCCTAGCGACAGTCCTCTGGCCTAAACAGAATTTTCTTCGTTTATTATTTTTTTCATGTTTTTCTAGGCACACTTTTAGGGTGCGAATTGGGGAGGGAATCAAATCTTGAACCTTCCCGAAGGACGTCAAAACAAGATGTTGGGGTGTCATAGAATGTACTCGTAATATAAAGCTTTATTTGTAAATATGTGCATTTCTATAGCTCTGCTTGATTTTAAGTTGTAATCAAGGCCACCCCTAAAACAGACTATACCATTGCCTGACATTGCCAATTCAAGTGAATGAACAGCAGGAAAAAAACCTTGTTCAATGACGTGCATTCATTCCATGAATGACAGAGCGCAGCCCCTTGGTGTCTAAAATGCTTGTGTACAGTTCAGTTAAATGATAGTTTCCCCTTTTTAACCTAATTCTGATGATTCAATTGTATGAAGTAAGCTGTCTGATGAAATTTCGGAAAATAGCCACAAATCTAACAACAAAGCTGAAATAAAAGTTTGCATTTTACCTGTCAGTCAGACATGCTACAATAAAACAATAATAGGCTGTGGGCACGTTTTCTCAGAATCATCATTGGCCGGTATAAAGAAAAAGAAAGAAACAAAACTGTAGCATTTTATTTGAAATAAAAATAAGATAAATGTTCTCACGTCAGACAGAATAACATTATTAAGAATAATTAATAAATAAAATCAACTAATATTTATTTTTTTAAATATCCTGATGGTAGTGTTGTAAGAAACAACCCTATTCACAAATGCACTGTTTGAACAAAGAAAAACTTAAAACTAATTTGGAATGTAAAACATGTTACATGTGCATTTGTTAACATATATAACCTTAACGTAAAGTGTACTCTCACAGAGTATATAGCCTTTCATCATCTCCTACACTTTCTATTACACTTCTGTTCCACATCATAGTCTCCACATATGTTACAGGCACTAGTGCACATTATGAAAGACTGGCCAATATCATGACACTCGGGTGAATTCATTATGAGTTTTGTGAGATTCATAAAGTAGATTAAGAACACGGAAGGGCAAAGTGTGCTTTAACATGGTCATTACATTAACTGCACTCATCAAACTTTTGGATTGCCTGAAACACAGAAGCTTTAATTAGAGGAGAATGGAATGTTGTTAGCTCAATGGCGTTTTAATCATTTCTAATGTAATTACAGCTTGAGTTCATGTAATATTCTTTTAAAAATCACTTTAGAAAGCTGGTCATCTGGTTACCTGTTAGAGTGCTCCGTTGACATCAGTTATGTGTTGATGGCTGTGAATTACTCATTTTCGAACTGTTGTTATAGCTGTCCACTTTGATAGGCTCCGTATCATGTAGGGCAGTGTATCACTTCAGTATTTGAAGGACAGGTAAACAAATTATGTCTAACTCTTTATCTTCATACAAATAAATTCTACACCACTAGTGCCACAGAATATACCTTATTCATGCTAGCAGCCGATTTTTAATGGGAATGACAACGAGGCTGTGAGGGATAGACTTACAGTCTCTTTAATGGCACGAATGGTATAAAGTGGTATAAAGCTCCTAGATTACATCTAATTCTCCACAGCTCATGTTGTCTGGAGTTCTTTGTATATAGAATGTTCTTGGACAGATATTTTACCAATGTTTTTCCACAGAATGATCCAAAAACACTTTAAACTGCAGTACAGCCTATTGAAGACCATCCCTCACAGCCTCGTTGTCATTCCCTTTAAAAATCAAAGATGTTGCTAGCGTGAATAAGGTCAAAACGGAACTGCAAAAATAAACATTGTTTTCAAACAACCTTCTGAATACACCCCCGAGATGATGATCAGATAGTCCCGCCCCCAACTCAAGCCGTTAGTTGTGTCAGTGTTGATGTGGTAGGCTGGGGTGTGTTTCCCAAAAGCATCATTAGCCAACTATGGTTGCAAGTTCCATCGTTACCAACATAGTTAAACAATTTGGTGTCTTTTGAAACCATAGTTCCAACGAACATTCGCAAACAGCATCACAAAGTTGTCGAGTTAGAAGCATATTTACTTGTTAATTTGGGGACAAGTCATGTCATTTTTATTTCTATAGAGCTTTTCATGATACACAGCATTTCAAAGAAGCTTTATGGAAAATTATGTTGTTATATCTGTAATGACTTAAATGTATTGCATTCCTCATTGAGCAGTTTCATTTAAAAATATAATTGAAAATCATGCTTTAAAATTATTTGCCTTAAGGCCCCCAGAGAGCAAGCCAATGGCGACTGTGGCAAGGAACACACAACTCCATAAGATGTTAGTTAATGGAGAAAATAAAAATCTTTGGAGAAACCAGTCTGGGGCCAGTTCCCCGCTGGGTATACAGTATGAATATAATGACAATATCAGTTAGCTGAATGTAATACAAGTAATGTATTAATTGAGAACACTGAGTAGATTTTTGGAGGGCAATGTTTAAAACTAAAGGATATTGATTGAACTGTAATATTAATGATTAAGTGTCTTTGAAGTCCATCCCAAACTGACTGCGGAAGTGCACCTAGATGCAGTGTCCTTAGTTATTTGGCTCATAAAGGCTTTAGTTGGCAGTAATTTATTGTGTAACGGGGTAAGGAATGGGCAAGGAGGAGGCTGGAACCGGCTAAACAGTCAACATAAAGTTTAATGATAAAACTCAACATTAAACGCAACATAAATCAAACATAAACGCAAACACACATGCAATGCGGCTGCGTGCGTCTCTCTCTCTCTCTTGAACTGGCACATCCGGCTCATCTTTATCCCCCTCCTGGCTTATTAGCCCGATTCCTTGTCACATATTTTCTATGTATTCCATTTTAAGAAAAGTGATGCAAGCAGTGGTCAGAGAAGTATGTGTAACTCGCTGTTTGATTGGATTGGAGTTGATAGCAGTTTATTTGCTGTGTAGTCCATCCTAAGACCAACATGATGCAGGCAGTGGTCAGTGAGGTGTGCCTTTCAGTTTGGCTGAAAGCATGTGGCAGTTCATTTTCTGCGCTGTCTATGTCATTTGACTTCATTGAGGCTTCGATATCTTTCATTCCATATACGATCACTGACCACTTTTATTAGATACACCTAATTAGGTACATCTACTTATTCATGCGATTATCTAATCAGCCAGTCTTGTGGCAGCAGTGCAGTGCATAAAATCATGTAGATATGGGTCAAGACCTTCAGTTAATGTTCACATCAACCATCCGAATGCGGGAAAATGTGATCTTAGTGATTTCGACCATGGCATGATTTTTGGTGCTAGATGGGCTGTATGGGAGATGGGAGTATTTCTGTAACTGCTGATCTCCTGGGATTGTTGTGCACATTTCCATATCTAATCATATCACTGTTTAGTTTGTAGTTGTAAGTCGGAAGTTTATTGACTGCATAGTATTAATTATTAATTGATATTACTGCATAAATAAACTGTTTATATTACAAAGAGAAGTGTTTTGGTTTGTTTTGCATACGCCTGTGTCATGCTGACGGGATGTCAGTGCTCGGATTCAAACCTTCATTCATTGATTTTTTTCCCCGGAAATCGATATTCTTCGGATGTCGATTTTCCTAAGAAAACAATCTAATATTGAGACTGTTTTACTATTTGGTTATTAGTCCCTGATTTCAGGGTGGTGCCCCGTCAATGTTAATCCTTATTAATATTCTGTTGATTTTTGATAATTGATAATTATCCTTGATGATTGTTGAATTTGAATGATCAATAAGCTAGTGTTAATTTTAATTAATGTTTCATTGATGTTAACAATTAACGATTAAAAAAAACCTAACATTGATTCTAATCAATGTTCTATTGATTTTAATAATTAATAATTGTCTTTGATAATTATTAATTATTGCTAATAACCAAACTTGCTCCTAAACGTAGCACACTGTAACGTTGTGCTGGCACTGGCAATGATGAAGACGATGATTAAGATGAGAACCCAAGTGCAGTTTATTTACAAAAGTGAATCTAAAACCCTAACTATAAACGTGATTTAACAAAAACATGAACTTGACATAAACTAGACTTGACTATGGCTTGGCTTGGCTTGGCTTGACTTGACTACAAAACAACATTCACATCCAATACTTGACAACCACACAATGGAAAACATGAGGTTTAAATACATGGACATGGGGGAACATAAACCAATGAACAAACAGAACTCCATAACAAGCTAATTAAACAAACCAATGAAAACATGACACATGAACATGGAGGGAAAACAGGAATCACATGACAAGGGAAACATGAACTAAACATTTCAAAATAAAAGACATGAATCAACAGAATACACATGACATATCCCCCCCACTAAGGGGTAGCTCCTGACACCCCAACACATAAACAAAACACGTAAAACATGACATAAATTCAAAGTTCTGTAGGGAGCGGGGGGGGGGGGGGTGTCTTGAGGCATGGGGCGTGGTGTGGTGAGAAAGGGCGAGGGGCATGGGACCAGGGCAAAGTCCGTGGGGGTGAAGCCATGAGAGGCTCGAGGGGCGGAGCCATGGAAGGTGGAGCCATGAGAGGCTCGAGGGGCGGAGCCATGGAACGTGGTGCCCAGAGAGTAGCCGAAGACTCGAAGGGCCAGGGTGGAGCCGATGGCAGGGAGGACCAAGGCGGTGCTGGAGGCTCGGAGGAGCGAGGCGGAGCTGAGGGATCGGAAGACTGAGGTGGAGCCGGTGGGACTGAGGACCAAGGTGGAGCCGTATGGAAGGAGATCCCCGGTGAAGCTGACAGATCGGAGGGACGAGGCGCAGCCAGAGGATTGGAGAGCCAAAGCGGAGCCAGTTGACCGACAGACCAAGGAGGAGCCGGAGGGACGAGGGACCCCGGCACAGCCGACAGGCTGAAGGACCGTAGTGGAGCCAAGGGAACGCCGAGCTGAGGCAATGTCGAGGGACCGACAGGCCAAGGCGAAGTCCAGGGCTCGGAGGGTCCAGGTGGGATCGGAGGGCCGAAAGTTCCCCTTGCCTGCTCAGGAGAACTAAGGGTGGGTATAAGGGTGGGAACCATCTCCAGGTCCCACTGCTCAGGTGTGGCTGTGACATAACATGGAGCAGGCTGAGGTGTTGCGGTGACGTGGCATGGAGCAGGCTGAGGTGTTGCAGTGACGTGGCATGGAGCAGGCTGAGGTGTTGCGGTGACATGGCATGGAGCAGGCTGAGGCGTTGCGGTGACGTGGCATGGAGCAGGCTGAGGCGTTGCTGTGACGTGGCAAGGAGCAGGCTGAGGCGTTGCCGTGACGTGGAACTCTGGCTCGGCGGCGGCCATGATGTGGAACTCTGGCTCGGCGGCGGCCATGATGTGGAACTCTGGCTCGGCGGCGGCCATGACGTGGAACTCTGGCTCGGCATCCGCCTCCCCCACAGTGAACGTGGAACCAATGATCCGTAGGGCGAGGTCGATATATTGAACCAGGCTGAGGGAACTGCGACCGCCAGGCATCAAAAAAGAAATGGACTCATTCAATCCAAATCTGAAACAGTCTTTGAGGGCAACCTCATTAAAGTCCACCTGGCAGGATAGAACGCAGAAGTCCTCGACATAGTCCTCCAGGGGACAATTGCCCTGACGAAGGCGCAGAAGTAAAACTGCTGGGTTCATGGGTGGTCAAGTATTCTGTAACGTTGTGCTGGCACTGGCAATGATGAAGACGAAGACGATGATGAAGATGAGAACCCAAGTGCAGTTTATTTACAAAAGTGAATCCAAAACCCTAACTATAAACGTGATTTAACAAAAACATGAACTTGACATAAACTAGGCTTGGCTTGGCTTGGCTTGGCTTGGCTTGACAACAAAACAACATTCACATCCAATACTTCACAACCACACAATGGAAAACATGAGGCTTAAATACATGGACATGGGGGAACATAAACCAATGAACAAACAGAACTCATAACAAGCTAATTAAACAATAAACCAATGAAAACATGACACATGAACATGGAGGGAAAACAGGAATCACATGACAAGGGAAACAGGAACTAAACATTTCAAAATAAAAGACATGAATCAACAGAATACACATGACACACACTACATTTACTGGAGCCCCATATGAGGTTTTAATGAGTTAGATTCAATTAATTAATTTAAATATTAATTAATAACTAAAGGAATAATTATTAATGATTTCTGATAGTAACACTGATCTAAACAACCAGTAAAGCCCTACAATCCCAATAACATTTTGTGGAAAATTGTTGGTGGGAAGGGCATAAATAGGCTTTGTTTGGAGTTACGGTTCCCCTAGTATAATTGCTGACTAATTATTATGTTCAGAGAGTTCAGAATGATTCAACATGTAGATAAAGACACAAAGCTTATTTATAAAATAAATATTTCTCACCACTGTCACTTTAAATGTTGTTATAACACTTTAATAAACTGCCCCTTTCACCAGCTTCATTTTCATTTATAAGCAATTGGCTGATATTCTGAAATAAACCCTATGATAATTCAAAGCCACTTCAGTCCTCCTGTTTTTAGGTAAATAATTTCTGCAGTTATACATTCCATTAAATGTACACAAGTTTATATAAGCAGAATTCAGAATGGAGGTGCAGTGAAGGGAAGCTATTTATTTTCTACTGCTGTCTGTGGTTTTGATGACTTTGAATTTAAACTAATATCTGTTTTTATCACTAGTTTGTTGGTTAAATGTTGACATGAATGACAGATGTTAACACTTTTGTATACCATACACGATTTTATCATGGCTGTGAGGTCAGGGGCAAATGTAACGCTAGTTATAGGACAAAAATGTTTGACTTTTGAATCCTTAAAATATTAAATGGACATTATTTCTTGTCAGCTGATATCTTCCATATACTGTATAAATTCCAGTTAAAAATTATCTAACCCATTTCAGATAATTATAATGTAGGTCCTACTTAGACATTTGCTTTAAACACTCTATTATTCCTGATGGATATAAAAAAATAAAATAATACCATATCAAGGAGGAAACTATTTAGTAATATTACTAAGTATTAAAGCAATTACATTATTACTTTGAAGTGTAGTAGGTTAATATAATTAAATTAGTCCCATCAGTCTATCAACTTTGACTTCATTATGTTTATGATATGTTTAGTAATTATCATCTTATGAAGGTTATCATGGTTGCCAATATCAGGTTATATACAGTTTTCATTTTCAGCAAATATCATCAAATTATTGGGTGTGTTATTTAGTAGCTGTTTAGTTGCTATAAAATACCCAACTATGCTTGTGGCGAAACATCCCATTTGTTGTTAAATTTTTCCAAGGACTACTGACCTTTAATTTCCAGTTTGACAAATGACAAATCTGGACTGAAAAACTTTGAACACAAACTTACACAAACTAAAATACAAAATAATGTACATGTTTTTATTTCTGAGATGATAACTGGATACCACTTGCTTAATTCGGAAGCATTTTTCCCATTCATTTCTTCCACATGGATTCCATAAAATCCTTCATAAAAGAGTTCTAAGCCATTACACAAACCAATCAGCTCCGATGTGAATCAAAACATTGTGTAATTTGAAGCAAAAAAGTATTTGTAAATCAGAGGTACAAGACTGTATAGTTAACGTCTTTAATGAGGGAATAAACTACAGTCCCATGAAGCATTGCAGTTGACGTAATCAAATAAAAATTATGGGAAAATTTAAAACTACTTATTTGAAAGTTATTGATTCAAATATTTGCAAAGATACAAGTAGAGAGTGGGGAGAAAGACTGAGTAACATAGTGTCATTTACAGAATGTCATACGAGTGGGCGGTCGCTGCAGCGCTGACTATGATTCTCTCGATTCTCAGTTGGTGGATAGTTTCCCTTCAGGATCATAAGTAGTGTAGTTCTTCACCAGAGATTATGCTATTAAACGCTTTTTTTTTTCTTTTTTAAATGAAGATGAATTCACACGGACAGGTGGCTTCGACAAAAGCTTACACAATCCATTCACAACCTCGGTGCTCACAGTTGGTCTGTCTTTTAAATTATTGTTAAAATTCAATAATGAAAAAATGAATGGGATTTTTACTTTCAAAACCAGACAGTTGTGCTCCATTAAACATGCAATCTAGTGAGGTCATGTGACAACAATGTAATGCAACATAATGCAAACTGTTTCACATGCCATTTAAAAAAAAAAATTATAAATAGTCAGTAGTGGTGGAAATATTTAAATTTTGATTTGGGTAGTCATGATCCGATTCTTCTTTTCTGTGGCTGTATGAGAATGATCAACTTTTGAGCAAGTTATACATCGTGTCCCATTGTATTGGTATCTATAGTACAAATACATTTATGCCGACAGAATCGTGCTGTTTTAAAATTTGATTATGATTTTTTGTCGATAACTCCAGAATCATTTGAGAAAGAATCATGATGCATCAGTGTAGTTTTCTACACTGCATCAGTCATATTTTCTTCCCCCACCCCACCCCTAGAAGGCTGTACACAGTAAGCAGTATGCTTGTATTCCATTCTGAACATAGCCTTAGTGATTTTTGAAAGTGTTATCAGATGGTTCTCTCATCTCACACTTATTGTATAAGACTGTATAAATCCATTGTATAAGACTGTATAAATTCATGCAGACTGACATAATCAAAATGATCGATGACTGCAGTGAACAGCAGTGACTTGTGGATGGTGCATTTCAGAAGCTCTTGCAATGCAGTATCATTTTCACCTTTAGACCTGGTAAAAGTCACAGCACTAATAAGTCTTAGGACAGAAGTCATCATGTCATGTGTGACCAGCTCTAATGGTCATGCAGATGAAATATAAATGAGCTCTTTATTGCAGATGTACTTTTAGGGTATGAGCCCATCTATGATTAGATTTTCCTTTCTTTGTAATTAACATTTTTTATTTATTCTTACAATAAATAAAGAAAAGCAAAAACATATATACATAGAATCAACATTTAAACCCCACAACCACCCCTCCCAATACCCAACCCCACCCTGACCCCCAGTAAACATCCCTGTGGTCAAACATGAGTATATACACAAAATAAAAGGAAACAAACAAACACACAAACAAATATATACACACTACCGGTCAAAAGTTTTGAAACACTTGACTGAAATGTTTCACATGATCTTAAAAATCTTTTGATCTGAAGGCGTATGCTTAAATGTTTGAAATTAGTTTTGTAGACAAAAATATAATTGTGCCACCATAGTAATTTATTTCATTATAAAACTAAAATTTAATAAAAAATAAAAAATAGTTTTTAAATTGATGACTTGGACCAAATAATAAAGAAAAGCAGCCAATAAGTGCCCAACGTAGATGGGAACTCCTTCTATACTGTTTAAAAAGCATCCCAGGGTGATACCTCATGAAGTTGGTTGAGAAAATGTCAAGAGTACATGTCTGCAAATTCTAGACAAAGGGTGACTACTTTGAAGATGCTAAAATATAACACAGTTTTGATTTATTTTGGATTTAGTTTAGTCACAACATAATTCCCATAGTTCAAAAAATGTAGGACCTTTCTACTGACTCTGAAAAACATGCCTTAGGCATGCTGCATGGAGGCATGAGGACTGCAGATGTGGCCAGGGCAATTAATTGCAATGTCCGTACTGTGAGAAGCCTAAGACAGCGCTACAGGGAGACAGGAAGTACAGCTGATCATCCTCGCAGTGGCAGACCACGTGTAACAACACCTGCACAAGATCGGAACATCCGAATATCACACCTGCTGGACAGGTACAGGATGGCAACAACAACTGCCCGAGTACACCAGGAACTCAGTGCTCAGACTGTCTGCAATAGGCTGAGAGAGTCTGGAATGAGGGCTTGTACGCCTGTTGTAAGGCAGGTCCTTACCAGACATCACCGGCAACAACGTTGCCTATGGGCACAAACCTACCTTCGCTGGACCAGACAGGACTGGCAAAAAGTGCTCTTCACTAACGAGTTACGGTTTTGTCTCACCAGGGGTGATGGTCCAACTCGTGTTTATCATCGAAGGACGTTACACCGAGGCCTGTACTCTGGAGCGGGATCGATTTGGAGGTGGAGGGTCCGTCATGGTCTGGGGCAGTGTGTCACAGCATCATCGGACTGAGCTTGCTGTCATTGTAGGCAATCTCAACGCTGTGCATTACAGGAAAGACATCCTCCTCCCTCATGTGGTACCCTTCCTGTAGGCTCATCCTGACATGGCCCTCCAGCATGACAATTCCACCAGACATACTGCTCGTTCTGTGTGTGATTTCCTGCAAGACATGAATGTCAGTGTTCTGCCATGGCCAGCGAAGAGCCCGGATCTCAATCCCATTGAGCACATCTGGGACCTGTTGGATCGGAGGGTGAGGGCTAGGGCCATTCCCCCCAGAAATGTCCGGGAACTTGCCTTGGTGGAATAGTGGGGTAACATCTCACAGCAACAACTGGCGAATCTGGTGCAGTCCATGAGGAAGAGATGCACTGCAGTACTTAATGCAGCTGGTGGCCACACCAGATTCTGACTGTTACTTTTGATTTTGACCACCCCTTTGTTCAGGGACACATTATTCCATTTCTGTTAGTCACATGTCTGTGAAACTTGTTCAGTTTATGTCTTAGTTGTTGAATCTTCTTATGTTCATACAAATATTTACACATGTTAAGTTTGCTGAAAATAAAAGCAGTTGAAAGTGAGAGGACGTTTCTTTTTTTGCTGAGTTTACATATAAATGATGTGATCCAAAGTGCATTTGAACAGCGGTGAAACACTTTCTTATGATGTGTTACATTCATACGAGCAGACAGAGAAGTAAGTTTGGAGCAGAAGAAATAGAAATAAACCTTGTGTAAACTCTCAGCTTTACGCTAAGCTAAAATGCTATTTCTAGCCATTTTACATGCACGTTACCAGGCACGATCATATTTTTTATCAAGAAAATTCACATTAGATCATAATTTCTTTTTTTTCTAGTAAGACTTTTGATATTAGGGCAAAAATCGTATTCTTGATAATACTTTTTATATTGTTTTCCTGTAAAAATATCTAAAAATCCTTAAAACAAGATCAATTAGATTGATCTTGTTTTAGAAACAACACTGCATAAGATATTTAGGTTTTTCAGAGAATGTATTTTTAACATGTGTATTTTGTCTTACTGTACTGGCAGAGTTTTTATAATCAAAACAAGTGAAAAAATCTACCAGTGCTGAAGAAGTAATCCAAAGTATTTAGAATACTTACTGATGTTGGGCCTCATGTATTCAGATAGAAGACAAAGGCAGGCCTAACACAGTCGTAAAAACCTAACTCAAGCCCCCACATTCCAAGTCGTAAATTATACTGATAAAAATCGCGCCAAAATCAAGCAAAGGGAGTCCAAAAAAGACTACAAATCCCATGAAGCCTTGCTTACTAAAGGATCGAATCTCAACTCCTATTGGATGAGGCACACAACAGAATGTCCCTCAAACATGACATCATCAGGAGTTGAAATACTCTGAAATGCTTTCGGGATTTGCTTCCAGTGACTTTGCTTGCAATGTGTGGACGCAGTTCAACGCTGCTCTCATGTGCAACCTCGTGGCACAAGGAAGTAACGTCCGACTTGAAACTGTAGCCATACAATCTCCATCTCGCTGGACAAATTGAGATTACTCTGTGTTCAACCGAACACTCTAACGGATCCAAAGGAGACCGCCGAGCAATTCGCATCTTCATCCGTTTGCCTACAGAAGTGAAGAGATTAAAGATTTCTCTTCCATCTTCAATCAAGTCGACATTTCTGATTTCTCCGCCAGCCCGCCGAGAATCAACAGCCGTGCCCTCCGACAGAACGAGGAAACGGCCTCCCGTCATCACCCGAGCCTCAAGGAACCGGGTCAGAGTTAAAGGACGGAGGAAAACACATTCTACCTGTGTCCTCATGCGATTCAAGTAAGAGGTTTACGTCTGGGCAGAGATAGAATATTATAGTGTGTTATTCTTGTGTTTCAAGGTTTTTGCTTGTACAGTTTATGGACCGCCATGTCCGCTCATTATTAATACTCAGGGTATTAATTATCACAAATTTGTTTTGCTGTATTGTGGTCCAACCAAATTGGATTGTGGTGCAATTTTGCCATCGCGGGTGAGACAGCAACTGAGTTCATCCATTAAAGAGTCAAATAACGCGGGACTGTTTACGAGCCGTCCACCGCGTCTCTGAGCGATGAACTAACAGTTGCTTTCTCTCCCACGATCGCGAAATCGGTTTTAGGGCCGTCACTTCTCTCTCTCGTACTAACCACACACACGCACACATACACGCACGCGACCCCTCACAAACATTCTGGCACACATTTTTGGCTCGTAGATAGCTTAAATGCTAAAGCCCAGCTTTGTCCCTAAGCTATCGTACAAGCGGATACACGCGGTAACTGGTAGACGCCATCTCCGCCCCATTCGCGGTCATATTCCCTGGCCGGAAGTCTCGCATGACATACTCTCCACGAGAGTCAAGTCCGCCATTTTGTGTGCGTCCCTCCTTACACACACACACACACACACACACACACACACACACTGACACACACACACTGTCACACACCTTATGTGTTATAGGATTATTTTATTTCCATATCTAATCATATCACTGTTTAGTTTGTAGTTGTAAGTCGGAAGTTTATTGACTGCATTGTCAGGAACTTCCTGTATCATAAACATGAGTCCGACCATCACCCCTGGTGAGACAAAATCGTGACTCATCAGTGAAGAGCACTTTTTGCCAGTCCTGTCTGGTCCAGCAAAGGTGGGTTTGTGCCCAAAGGCGACATTGTTGCCTGTGATGTCTGGTAAGGACCTGCCTTACAACAGGCCTTCCTTCAAGAACATTGCAATTTATTGCCCTGGCCACATCTGCAGTCCTCATGCCTCCATGCAACATGCCTAAGGCACATTCACGCAGATGAGCAGGGACCCTGGGCATCTTTCTTTTGGTGTTTTTCAGAGTCAGTAGAAAGGTCTCTTTAGTGTCCTAAGTTTTTATAACTGTGACCATAATTGCCTACCATCTGTTAACTGTTAGTGTCTTAACGACCGTTCCACAGGTGCATGTTTATTAATTGTTTATGATTCATTGAACAAGCATGGAAAACATTGTTTAAACCCTTTACAATAAAGATCTGTAAAGTTATTTGGATTTTTACAAAATTCTTAAAAATACAGTGTCCTGAAAAGGGATGTTTTTTTTTTTGCTGAGTTTATTATTCTGTCAACACTATGACCACATTTTCATGCTTTTAAGAAAACGGCTTATTCCAGTTTTGCAGAAAAGCACTGTTTTATGGATTATAAAAGTAATCCATATGTGACTTTCAGATGTGAAAGTGGAGATTTAGAGTTAAAAAAATAATTAAATATTGATCTGTTTGCTTCCCACACCCATCATATCACTTCTGAAAATATAGATTTAACCATTCATATGGACTGCTTTTATGTTTCCTTTATGTGATATATTCACTTGCATTGTAAGGACCTTCAGAGCTGAAATATTCTTCTAAAAATCTTCATTTGTGTTCAGCAGAAGAAAGAAAGTCATACACATCTGTGATGGAATGAGGGTGAGTAAATAATGAGAATTTTAATTTTTGGGTGAACTATACCTGTAAGGGATTAAAGGCTGTTTAGAGAAAGCACTTAATCACACAGTTTCTCTCAGAGAACACTGTTTTTATGTCAAGTCATTTTTATTTGTATAGCGCTTTTCCAACACTCATAGTTTCAAAGCAGCTTTACAGAAAATCATGCTTTAACAGAAAATGAAACTGTAATATCTACAGTATAAAGTCTTAGTCATAATTGTATAGTTTGATTAAATATGATTATAGTGTATAGAGAAGTAAATAATTAAATAGTTAAATAATAATTGCATTTAGAACCCCAGTGAGCAAGCCAAAGGCAACTGTGGCAAGGAACACAAAACTCTATACGATGTTGGTTCATGGAGAAAAATAACCTTGGGAGAAACCAGGCTCACTGTGGGGCCAAGATCCCCTCTGGCTAAACAGCATGAATATAATGTCAATATTATTGATGTGTGTGCAGTGCAAGTCATGGTTTAAAAATTTTAAACTAAGTAAGTGTTAAGGGCCAGTGTTTAAACAAAGATTTTGTATGAACTGTTGAAGTCCATTCTGGATTAACTGCAGAAGTTCACATAGATTCATTGTCCTTTGTTTGTTGGCTGATAAAGGCTTTTGTTGGCAATTAATTGATAGTCTATGTATTCCATTTCAAGAGTGTAGTCCATCAATAAACAAATGTGATGCATGCAGAGATCAATGAGATGCATCGCAGTTCAACCGGCAGGTCATTTCGGTGAGGTTCGGTGGAGTTCATCCTAAGTCCAAGGTTCAGGCAGTGGCATATGAAATATCCGATGTCTTACAGTTGGAGCTGGCATCAGTTCATCCCCTGAAGTTCATTGTAAAAGACTGAAGTGATGTCTGGTTAGCACCAGCTGTAGTTTGTCATTATCACTCAGCGACACGTAGCAGTGGAGTCTGACACCAAGCAAGAACAGAGCTAGATCTGGCTGGCCCTGGCAACCTCGGGAAATTAATTCCGAGGTTGAGACAGGGAAACAAATAGAATAATATTAGCGTAGATGCCATTCAATTTATTGCAGAATTATAGATTATGAGAAACATTTCTGAGAAATGTTTCTGGTTCCGGCAGACCTAACTAAAGCAGCCTAATTGTGAGTTGATGGATAATTAGGTTTATGCCTGGCTAAATAGATGAGTCTTTAGTCTAGACTTAGACTGAGTGAGTGTGTCTGCATCCCGAATAATGTTAGGGAGACTATTCCATAGTTTTGGAGCCAAATAGGAAAAGGATCTACCTCCTTTTGTGGATTTTGATATTGTAGGAACTATTAACAGGCCAGAATTTTGTGATCGTAATAAACGTGATGGAATATAACGTGGTAGAAGGTCACTTAAGTACTGTGGAGCTAGACCATTCAAAGCTTTGTATGTAGTTAACAGAATTTTCAAATTAATACAAAATTTAACAGGTAGCCAATGTAATGACAATAAAATTGGGCTAATATGATCGTATTTCTTGGTTCTAGTCAGCACTCTGGCAGCTGCATTTGGAATCAATTGAAGTTTATTTACTGAACTTGCAGTATATCCTCCCAGTAATGCATTACAATAATCTAGTCTTGAGGTCATGAAAACATGAATTCGTTTTTCGGCATCAGCAACAGAGAGCATGTGTCGTAACTTAGCAATATTTTTGAGGTGGAAGAATGCTGTTCTACAAACATTGGAAATGTGATTTTCAAAGGACAGATTAGTATAAAATATAACACCTAAGTTCTTCACTGTAGAAGACAACATAACAGTACATCCATCAAGAGCTAAATTTTATTTTAGCGGCTTATTTTTAGAGGGTTTTGGTCCAATCATTAGTACCTCTGTTTTGTCGGAATTGAATGGAAGGAAATTTCTGGCCATCCAATATTTGATTTCATTGATATACTGCTAATTTGGAGAATTGTGAAATTTCGTCAGGTTTAGAACAAAAATAAAGTTGTGTATTGTCTGCATAACAGTGGAAACTTATTCCACGATTCCTGATAATATCTCCCAGGGGAAGCATATATAAGGAGAAAAGCAGAGGCCCTAAATCTGATCCCTGTGGCACTCCATACTTTCATAACTTTTGCTTGATTTGACAATTCCTCATTTACACATACAAAGTGGTAGCAGCCTGATAAATTGGACCTGAACCATGCTAATGCAAGTCCACTAATGCCAACTTAATTCTCCAGCCTATTCAAAAGAATGTCATGATCTATGGTGTTGAAGGTATAGTATATTTTTATATATTATAGTATATTTTATATATCAAACATAGAAAAAGTGCTTATATAGAATAGTTTGAGCATTATTTTAATCCAGGAAAATAAGGATGAGACTGTAAGTTCTCTGTGACCTTGCTGAGAGAAATCTGGGCACAAAGCCATGACAGAAAAATACTAGGGGGAGAGTACTCTTCAAAGCACTGAATGGCACAGATAATGGTTAAAGTTATTGTATACTTTCATAATAAATGAATTTAAAAGATTATTTTTAAAAATAGACAAACTACCAGAATTCCACCATTAAAAAGAAGTCAGAGAGTCTGTGAAATAATGGTAGCGAACAAGGAGAGTGGAGAAGCATGCTTATTGATTAAGATAACAGGAGGGGTGTACATATGAGGTAATGTGTGATAACAGAAGTGTATAAAAAAGTAAGCTTTGAATGAGAGGATCAGACGATACAGCTGGCATCTCGGCTTTGTTGTTTTTCTCAATAAAGTCTAACCTTTGACATCTGGAACCCCTGACTTCAAGAGTTTTCTTACTGAGAGAGAAGAAGTGTCTTCAATATTCCACGACATAAATTTACCACCCAATGTTGGGGTGGAAAAGGGGCCAAGAGAGCACTGCTGCAGGTTTGCTGACACGGACTACACAAAATCACTGGCGCCAAAAAACTTAGGTAAGCGATTTTGCTTAAAAGGTGTTTTGTGTAGTCTGTTGTAGGTTAGACCTAGGTAGTGATAAATCAAAGAGCCTCTCCAGTCTCGAACTTAAGTATATGAATAATTGGCTAAAATAGATAATTGGGTTCCAAATTTCAAATACTGCGCATGCGAATAAAAATCCTGCGGATGCCGCTCTCAGTAGTGCCCCAGTGATGAAGAAGGTGCCTGCACTAAGACAGTGACCTTGAGCTGGCTGAGAGGCAGTGAGCCCACAATTAGATGGTTGGCACTGCATCTCAAAGTAGCACTGCTGAGAAGTCTGGTGTTGGCAGGTCATGCAGAAGTAGCATGTTCACCCAGAAGTAGGGTTTAAAAATCATGCAGAAGTAGCATGTTCAACCAGAAGTAGGGTTTAAAAATCATGCAGAAGTAACATGTACACCCAGAGTAGGGTGTGTGGTAAATCCTGTTGAATACTGCTTTCTGTAGTGACAAAATAGCACTGCAGATAAGGACTGGATTAATAGGGTTGCCACGTAGGATATTAGATTTTGTAGTAGAAGGTAATGTAAGCCCGGGCTGAGTAAAGTGTAGAAGTCTATTGAAATTTTTTATGTGTTGGGTGTGTTGAGCTATGTGTGAAATTGATTGTATTGTCTGTTTATATGTAATGTTGACTTTAACTCTGCTGTGTTTATGTTGACTGGGCTGTGTGCTTTTGCTGATTGCGCTATATTGTATTGTATGTGTGAGTATACAGTTGAGTGTGCTGTGATATAAAGAAACAGGTGTATTAGGCTCTGTGTTTGATAAATGTACAATGAAAAAAAAGAAAAAAAATGTGTGAAAGAAGTTAGAAAAATCATTCCAAGAACTACAAATGTTCCAAGATATGGGCTTTGCCAACTATTTAGACAACATCCAAATTGTAGTTGGTGTGATCCAGATAAAGAAACACAATTATTAGTAAAGAAACTAAATTAAAGTTAAGAAAAAGCACCTGTTTCTCTCTTCCACAGTGGGAGTAAATGAGTACAGGATTGAGAATGTGTGACTGAGAGAAGGAGAGCGAAAGGAGGGGCTGAAGTCATAGTTGTGCTTTAGAAATTTATTGTATTTTTTGAGAGCTCTGTTTACAAAGGCCTTATGTATGTAAAAGGTGTGAAAGTTTCTGTGTTTGTGAGAATGTTTGTATCTGTGTCTGAAAGTGTGTGTGAAGTGACTGTGAAGTGTGTAAAAGTGTGAATGAAAGCAAAAAGTTAACTTTTAGCTGGCTGGACAAAATTTAGCCTTGGGCTGTTCTTTTCATGCCATGAAGGAAGCGTAATATAAGATTAACTAAATTAAGAAAGAGCAAGTTGTATATCTGTGCTTATAGTTAAAGTTCATATCACATTATCTGGACAAACAATAATGTTTTGAGTCCAGTGTATTACTTTAAACTGAAGTCAACTATATAATTGGATTTTAAACAAAAGTTGTATTGAAGATAAGTGTAGTTACATTACAATAAGGTATAATTATGGCAAACACTCCAGTGGAAATACTAACATCTAGAAATCCACCGTGTAAAGATTTGATTGATAAAATCTCAAAGAAATGGAAAAGAGGGGAAAAAAGGGGATGAAAATGACAAATAAAAAAATAAAAAAATTCCAAAACCAAATTCTATTTTGTAACTTGAGTATTAAAAGTAAACCTTAAATGTGAAAACTTTTTGTTTGTTTTACATTCTGTCTGGTCCAGTTTATGAGAGAATACAATTTTGAACAATATTAAATTAAACACTGTAAATTATTGATATTTAAATGTAAGAACCCATGATTATATGTTTTGTTTTTGATTTTCTATGTGTCTGAATATGTCTGGAGAACAAATTTACATGTGAGTTGCAGCTTTATCGGTGTAAACTTGATCAACCAATAAAAATAAGAAAGGTAGAGTTTATTATTTTGTTAGGGACTGTCTGATGGAGAGATTGAGTGAGACGCTGCTCTGTAGGCAGAGCGGGAGGGATTATACTCCATACTGATGGTTTGCAGATTTTGAATGGGAAAACTCATCTCTCTTGGTGTCTCCACTCAGACAGGGGCGCCCCGAATTTAGGAAAAGATAGATAGCAGATTCTTTTAGTTTATATATATTAATATATATATATATATACACAGTGTAGGCATTGGTTGATCATGGGTACACTGAGAAGCTGCCTTTGAGACTAAAATTAAAGGAAAAGAAATTTAAAAATGATTTGGATAATTTCATGTTCTCTGCAGTTCCAATCCGCTGAAGTTGTGCTCTTAATACCTGGTTTTCTGATTTGTATGTGTGGCAGCCTTGCCAACATTGTGATGCTTTTTCCTTGGGTTTGATCTGTGACCAATCATGCCAGATGAAATGGAAAATAAAGTTCCAACCTCCAATAAGGAGGAAGAACTAAGCAAACGTTGTAAACAGTTTTGCTGAGATGCTCTGATATCAAATAAAATAGAAGTTTTCTTCTTTTGAAAGTGCATATAATGGAAAATGTTATTCATGCTAGAAGTTCTGTTTTTAAGAATTAAGAAATATCTTTGATGAATTTGATTGTAAAAAATGATTGATAATGCTAAGGAAAAATTGGTCGAAGGTGGCAAGTGAAACCCATGGAGAAACATTAAGATTAAATTGAACATAATAACTTCCAAAATTATACATTTTAATAACTTCATATTCAAACATCTATTCTGTGTGTGTCTTTGATACTAACTATGTTTTACCCTTTCTTTTGTCAGCATTATCTGTATGTTGTTTCACTAACTCATTCTGGAACTAGTCTCTCACCATTGCAGATGGCTGGGCCAGATGATTATTGAAGTTACTAATACTGTAGGTGAAAATCCGCAGAAAAAGACTGAAAATGATGTGGTTGGTCTTCCCACTCTCATTATTGCTGGTAATCATTACTGATTTGCCATTTCTAATGTGGATTAAAATTTCTCTGGATAAGTTTATTTCAGTTTTATATGACTAACCAGATTGCCATCGATGGTTCAAAACCCATGTCTAAATTGTTCTGAGGGTCTAAATTTAAATCCAGCATCTAACCACTGATTTATTGATTTGAAGAGTAAATATTACAAACTTGATGGCAAAGTTAGAGTTACCTATTGGATTGGTTACTCCCCCAAATTTTCCAGAGAATACCCTCACTTTAAAAAAAAGGTTAATGGGTGCTAAAAAAAAAGGATTGAGTGTCTTTTTCTATTATTACTATTTTTATTTGCCATAGTTAATCCATGAAAGTATCATTTTAGAGTTATACAGTTTCAGCACTGTGAATTTTGGTTCTGCTATTTAACTGAATAATTTGTTAAGAAATGCTGATAAGTATAAGAGAATAATAACTGAAAAATCATATTGTTAAATGATGCTGAAATACTATTTGGATAAAAAAAAAAAAATCATGAGAATTTATAAGGACATAGTGAAATGAGCAATTATTTCAAAACACAAGAACAGAGATTTGCTTGAATTTCCATTGTGCCTTTTTATTACTTCATCCTGTTTAAATTTTTACTTGCTTTTCTTTTAGTTTAAAAAATTGATTAATGTTATTTTATTAGATAGAATGGAAGTTCCTTCTCCTGAGAGAGTAAGGAAAGGGAGAAAGTAAACATAAGAGAGTTATTATTACTATTTACTGTTGAAGAGTAACTTAAATATATTATAGTGAGATACTAAAATGAAAAAAAGAAGGAATAGCTGTAATGAGATTAGAAACAGCATGAGGGAGTGGAATGTCCCCCCTCCTAGTTTCTCCCCCGCCCTACACTCTCTCACTCTCAGGCTAAGTTTGATAAGTGTCTGCTTGAAACAGAAATAGAATAGCAGATTTTGAAGAAACATCTCTAAGTTGTTTTATTTAATTTAATTTTGATTTAATTTTTTTTAATGTATTTGACAATAATGGTAGATACAGTGATATGAAGGAGAGGTTCAAACAGCTTTCCTCATCATAATTAAAGATTTTATATATTCAGAGGGCAATCTAAAGTTAAGGGTTTATACTAAAGACAAGAAATTCAGTTCAAAGTTGATCTGACACATTTAATGTTGGTTCAAAACAATCTAGAAACTATTATTGAATCAAAGTGATGTTTTTCAATTATGCTTCCTAGAAGCTTGACATAGGCTACCCTTTATTTTGTTTTGGTCTGATGTTAGTCCCCACCATGATACTTGGTCTTTTGTGATGTTTGCTAAAGCAGCAGAAATACAACCTGAATGGAAAATAGTGATCTGTAGATGAGTTCAATTTTAGCATTGTTATTTCACTTTTAATTTGGACAATTTTAATAGGTTGATGAATTTTGAATAATGCTTTTTGAATTTAACCATGTTTTGAATTGTCTCCATATTTAAGCAGTTGTAGATGGTTCAATTGGCTGTGACGGTTGTCAGGTGATACTCCCTGAAGCAAAGGAAAATATCTGTCTACTGATACCAAATGATTAAGGACTGGCCAATAGGACTGAGCAGTATCGAGACCAGTGGCAAGAGGTGATGACCCAATGATGGGTAAGACTCTCCAATATAAAAAAGGGGGGCAACCTAAGGCAGGGCATCACCGCCCTGGAAGAGTGACCAAAAAGGTTTGATGTGGGTGTAAGGAAGTGGATGAATGCTCTTAGGTCAGAAGCATCAAAAGGGAGGTCTAGAAGAGACCTGCCCGAAAATTGTGAGTTTCACTCAGCCGACTGCTAATAATATATATACTGCTAATAACTGCTTTACTAAAACAACTTGAACTCATGTACATATTAATAGTAATGAATTATGGGAGAAAAAAAAAAAAAGCATGGTGGTGACTAAAGTTTAATATTGCTTGTCTTGTCTGTTTTTAACAATTTAAATATAATTATTTAAGGAATAGGGGTGCATAGTTGGCTAAAATTGGTATAATGATTAAAACAACAATTCTTGTGAGAGGAATAATATTCTGTTGTGTTTTACCATTGATCAAATCATTCTTGATCCGAGCTATAACAAAACAGATGACACTGATCAATGTGAATGGTCCAGTGCAATACAATGACAATTACCCTGGATGGACAAAGACCAAACTGGGAGAAAATTGATTCCTCCAATGAAGATATGTATGAGGAGATGAATGATGTGTTACATATTTAATCATTCTTTTATTGATTTAATACTCTGATTTACTCTGATGCAGTCTGAAACTATGGAAAACAGCTTAGCTTGCAGTTTCTCTCTGTGTAAGGCCGTTCTGTGTCAAGGGAAAATTAGTTGATGTGATACAGACAGTGAGAAACCTTGGGAAACAGGAGACAACAGGAGTATGTGATAAGCGAATGAGTAGGTAGTTTTAAGATAAGGAACACCTGTGGTAGTGGCAGTGGTAGCTCAGCGGTTAAGGCTCTGGGTTACTGATCAGAAGGTCGGGGGTTCAAGCCCCAGCACTGCCAAGATGCCACTGTTGGGCCCTTGAGCAAGGCCCTTGACCCTATCTGTTCCAGGGGCGCTGTATCATGGCTGACCCTGCACTCTGACCCCAGCCTAGCTGGGATATGTGAAAAAAGAAGAATTTCACTGTATATGTGCAAATGTGTGATGAATAAAGAAAATTATTAATTATTATATTATGGTAGTTTACCTCCTCTAAGGAGAATTATAGCCTTTCAGTGAATGACCCTTTCTGTGCATGACCCTGAAAAAAATGTGTGTATTGATACTAAAGGGATGATCTAATGTTTTTAATTAGAACAAAGCCAGGCTCTGCTTTGCACCTGTCTGAAGGATGCAGATGACCCATGTGTTAATTAGTGCTAGGATAAGATAACAGGAGAGGTGTACATATGAGGTAATGTGTGATAACAGAAGTGTATAAACAAGTAAGCTTTGAATGAGAGGATCAGACGATACAGCAGGCGTCTTGGCTTTGATGTTTTGCTCAATAAAGTCTAACCTTTGACATCTGGAACCCCTGACTTCAAGTGTTTTCTTACTGAGAGAGAAAAAGAGTCTTCAATATTCCACGACAAAGGCAGCACAAGATCTAAAAGCACTAGAAGAGAAATTCAGCCGTGATCAGATTATAAGAGCAAGTCATTTGTAACTCTGATAAGTGCATTCTCTGTACTGTGATGGGCCCTAAATCCTGACTGACATTGTTCATATATACCTTTTCTCTATAGAAATGAATATAGTTGGGAGGACACTACCTTTTCTAGTATTTTTGACATAAATGGGAGATTTGAAATCAGTCTAGAAGTAGTCAATTCCCAGGATCAATCTGTGGCTTCTTAATAGCGGTTTGATACCTGTCATTTTAAAGTTTCTTGGGACATGTCCTAAGGATAGCAAGGAGTTAATAATATTAAGAATAGAGTTTTTGGGAGTAATGTGACACCATGTGAGGAGCGGACGTGTGAGCGGCGAGCTCTGCACACTTTGCTAATTTTATTATTATTTGTGTCATAAACCGGTGAGATTCGATACACCTTGATTCTTAACTGGTCTAGGAAGACAATATGTAAAAAAATTCAAAATCCTCGGGCTCTGGAGATATTAAAAGACATTTACATGCTCGGGCTGATTCCCCGGACAACAGGCCGAAAGCTCTGGACTTAGTTCGGACGGTGAACTGAAAGAAATCCGGCGTGAATTGATGAATGTGTCGGCAATGCTGATGAAAGACACTGAAGACTTGGAGGATCTTGCTGTAATATGTCAATCAATTACTTCCATGGAGACAAAATTAGTTTTGTTACATGATTGTTGGACGTCGAGAGACGGATCGATTATCTGGATTCGTCGGAGAGGGAATTAGCTGCTAACCCGCTAGCAACCAAGATAGACTTGGAACGCATTTGGGAAAAACTGGAGGATTTGGAGAATCGTAATCGACAAACAACGTCCGAATTTTTGGAATTCCTGAGCATGAGAAAGGCCGAGATATGGTGAAATTCCTAGATGAGCTCTTTCTGAGTCTGCTCGACATAACAGGCCATAAGCTGGAAATCGAGCGAGCTTACATAGTCCCGGCTCGCAGATCTGTGGAGAGAGACAGGCCCCGATCAATTCTGGCCAAATTTCTGAGATCATCCAATAAAGAGCTCGTGTAAAGGAAAGCTTTCTTGGAAGAACCACAACATTTTCTTGTTCTCAGACTTTGCTAAATCAATGAGAGAAAGGTGACCGATTCAAGGAATGCAAGAATCTCTTACAACAAGGAAGATCGCTTTTGCACTGATGTTTCTGGCTAAACTGAGAATAGATGCTAAGGATGGACGTAGAGAATTTACATGCCCACAGCAAGCACTGTCTTTCATAAAAACATTGGAGTGAGTAAGCCTTTTGGTGATTTTCATGTTGCCGCCTAGTGGACCTGTCTCATTAAACATACACTCGACTGTTCGAGGAAACTGAGCACCTTTTTCGTTTCTTTTTGTGCTGGTTCCACCTAGCAGCTGGAGTTTGTTTTGTGTAGAATCATTTCTTCAGGACAGCTTGTGGATGGATCTGCTTGTTTTGGGTGCTTATGCCTCCTTTTGGCTGGAGTTGGTTTTGAAGAATATTTCTTGCAGGACATTGGAGTGATTTTGACTACCCGAAGAACTGAATAGCCCGTTTTTTTTTTTTTTTTTTTTTTTTTTTTTTTTGTGCTGGTTCCGCTAGCGGCTGGAGCTTGTTTTGTGGAGGCACACACCTTTGAGACAGTTAAGTGGATGAATCTATATGTTGTTTTTTTTATTTTTTATTTTTTTTATTTCACTTACTGGCTGGAGTCTGTTTTCTAGATTATCTTCTGTTGTGTAATTCTGTCTTACAAATTTTTGTATAGAAACACCAGACTTGAGCAATCCGACGGCAAAGTTGTTGCGGGGACTCTCATAGGCTTACATGGACTGTTAGAGTTTAGAGGGATGGACGCCGGTTGGCGCTGTCATGCGCGTGGTTAATGCACACGTTTTTCTTTTTTCTGTTTGTTTTCTTCTGGGGAAAGTTCGGGGGTTGATTGCTGCACCAATGTGGAATGTGGTCATTATAATTTTATTTTTTGACACACAATCTATTTCAATGTTAATATGAGTGGATTATCTCTCTCCACGTGGAATGTGAATGGGTTGGGGCACCCCATCAAAAGAAAGAAGGTTATTTCTTAAACATAAGAAATATGATATAATGTTTCTTCAAGAAACGCATCTTTCCCCATAGGAAACTGAAAAATTTGGGAAGATATGGGGTGGACATGTTTTCTTTAGTACGGGCTCGAGTAAGAGCAGGGGAGTCATTACATTGCTAAGTAAACATCTACAATTCAAATGTCTCAAACAGATTAAAGATAAATTAGGAAGAATCATTATAGTTTTAGCAGAAATTCAGGGGCAAAGGTTGATTTTGACCAATATTTACACACCTAATGTTGATGATCAGGACTTTTTTTATAGATCTTGAAGGGATGTTGCAAGCCACTGGCACCCCTCATGATATAATATTGGGAGGAGACTTTAATCTTTTGATGGATTCAGTCCTTGATCATAGTGAAGAAAAAGTGTGCAAGCCTCCTAGAGCAGCACTGACGCTTCACAGGATGTGTAAAAATCTTGGTCTTGCAGATATTTGGAGACTTCTGAACCCATCTGTTAGGGACTATACATTTTTTTCATCAGTCCATAAGATTTATTCTAGACTAGATTTCTTTTTATATCTATGTCTCTCATTTCATCTGTTGTGGATTGCTCAATTGGAAACATCTTAGTCTCAGATCACACCCTGATGAGTTTAGAGGTGTTACCACATACGGAGAATAAGAAATCATATAGTTGGCGCATTAATGTATCCCTTTTGCAAAATCCTGAATTTCAACAAATGTTAAAGGCTGAAATCAATGTTTATATGGAGACCAACTGGTCCTCAGTATCCTCTGTGGGCGTGGCTTGGAAGGCACTTAAAGTGGTTCTAAGGGGCCGGATCATTCATGTATGCCTCATTCATCAAAACATCCAAAGCACGAGAACTCGTGGAGTTGGAAGGGAATATTAAAAGTGCCGAGGAAGAGCTGAAGCACCAAATGTCATCTGATGGCCTCAGAGAATTGACCCGATTGAAATACAGATATAATACTATTTTGTCACGGAAGGTGGAGTTTTGGCTGTTCAGGGCAAGACAGTCATATTTTGAGTCGGGGGACAAAGTAGGGAAGCTTTTGGCTAGATACATAAAGCAGAGAGAGTATTTTTCTACCATTCCCTCAGTGAAATCTGCTGGTGGTGAAATATTTACCTTGGCCATTGATATTAATAATGCTTTTAACCCTCTGGGGTCTGAGGGTGTTTTGGGCCCTGGAGAAGTTTTGACATGCCTTGACATTTGTACTTTTTTCAGTTGCTTAAAAACATATTAATGGTTAAAGTCTGATAACTGTATTCAGCACAAACTGGGCTACAATAATATGTGAACAACATGTAAGTCCATGTTTGTATTTTTGAGAAAATAACGTTTATGCATGGTTTTTGAAAAAAAAATGTTTGGTCACTGAAATAAGGCCATATAACACATACTAAACATTTGTTCACAAGACTTTTGAGAACTGGATCTTATAACCTAGAGTTTTTGCTACAAAAATGACGTGAAAACCATCCTGATCACTCATTCATACAAAACAATATAGTCATTTAACTTTTGTAAGACACTTTAGTGTTAGAAAGGCCATATGCGAGGAGGCATGGATGATCATGAATATTGATGTGATTCATACCTGAGGAGACAAAGACCCCTCCCCTGAGAGAGAATGAATGTGAGGAGACTTAATGATTGAATGTATTGTTTGTAGCTTGTTCACAAAATCAAGTTTAAGTTAAAAGAAGTAATCTGACTATACATTTTCTTTACATAAAGACTTTACTTTTAAACTTTAGACCTACACTACCATTTAAAAATTTTAGATCTGTAAGATTTTTTAATGTTTTTAAAAGAAGTCTTCTGCTCACCAAGACTGCATTTATTTGATCCAAAATACAGCAAAAACAGTGATATTGTGATAACTGAATTCTATCTTGATCTTTATAGTTCCATGTCTTTGTCTACTGATAAGATATTAGAAACTTTGTGGAACAATTAGAACTCCCTAAACTGACGACTGAGCAAGAAAATGATCTTGATTCTGAGATAAACTTGGAGGAGCTTGGCGAGGTAATTAAGGCCTTGCCTACAGGCAAGGATCCGGGGCCAGACGGTTTTGCTGATGAATTTTTTAGATCTTATGCTACAGAGCTGGCTCCACTTTTGTTAGAAGTTTATATGGAATCATTAAAGAATGGAAAGCTTCTGCCAACCATGACACAAGCCTGGGTCAGTCCGATTCTTAAAAAGGAAAATGATCCAAGCGAGTGCAAGAGTTACCATCCAATTTCCCTGATCCAGCTAGATGTAAAAATATTGGCAAAAATCCTGGCTAACCGATTAAGTTATGACATCTCTTATACATATAGATCAGGTGGGGTTTATTAGGGGCCTCAGCTCTTCTGATAACATTAGGCATTTCATCAATATCATATGGTCAGTGGTGAATGATCAGACTCTGGTCGCTGCCATCTCACTTACGCCAAAAGGGCGTTTAATAAGGTAGAATGGGATTATCTTTTTAAGATTTTGGAAATATATGGGTTCGGGAACACTTTTTGGATGGATTAAGTTACTTTATAGACATCCGGTAGCAGCGGTACAAACAAATTGATTAATTTCAGATAATTTTACTCTGGATAGGGGCACCCTGCAGGGTTGCCCTCTTTGCCCATTATTGTTTTGCCTTGCCCTGTAACCATTAGCAGCTGCGATAAGAAAGGAGGATGATTTTCCAGGGGTGGTGGCACATAAGCTTTTGCTTTACGTAGATGACATTTTATTATTTGTCTCCAACCCCACTAGATCTATGCCTTGCCTTCACAGAATAATTAATACCTTTTTTAAATTCTCAGGATACAGAGTCAATTGGTCTAAATCCGAAACTTTGGCTCTGACAGCGTACTGCCCAGTAACGGCCTTCCAGCCGGGTGCCTTCCAGTGGCCCAAACAGGGCATTTAGTATTTCGGCATTTTATTCCCAGCAAATTTGTGTGATTTAGTCAGAGTTAATTTTGACCCCTTAATAAAAAGGTTTTCGAGCGATGTGAGCAGGTGGGCTTCATTACATTTATCTATGATTGGGAAGGTTAATGTTATTAAAATGAATTGCATTCCAAAATTCAACTACCTGCTACAGTCTCTCCCTGCAGATGTCCACCTCTCTAATTTCAAGCAATTTGATAGCATAGCGAAGTCCTTCATTTGGAATGGTTAGCGTCCTAGATTTCATTTTAATAAGTTACATAGGCCGATCGACAAAGGTGGGCATGGCCTACCCAAAATGTTGTTTTATTATTATGCATTCGGTCTTAGACATTTGACTCATTGGTTGCTTCCACCTGAGAGAGCCCCTCCCTGGTTTTGTATTGAACAGGAAGTTCTTGCCCCTATTTCGCCATTGCAAAGCCTTTCTATCAAACTAATCGGAGAAGTTAAGTTACACCCTGTTATCTCGTATTTTCACTCAGTATGGACAAAAGTGTCCAGAATGTTTAATTCAGACATTTATTTAAATGTTGCCTCAAGCATATGGCTGAACCCTAATTTATGTATAGATAAGTCCCCTTTCTGCTGGTCATAGTGGATTGTTAGGGGGTTACTACACTCGGTGACCTATGTGAGAGTGGAGTGTTGAGATCTTTTGAAGATTTGGTTCAACATTTTGGCATTCCTAGACCTCAGTTTTTTTAGGTATTTACAGCTGTGCCACCTGCTCTGTACTATTTTTGGGAGTAGCACACACCCCCTAAAGTGGCAGATACTCTGGAAGTGGTGATTGATGCCTCACGACCTTTTCCAAAAGCAGTAGTGTATTACTCCCTGCTAATTCAGAGTCTGGGGGACAGAGCTTTAACTTCTATCAAGAGATTATGGGAGAAAGATTTAAACTTGGTATTGGAGGAAGGAGTGTGGGCTAGGATTTTAAAAAAACAACAAGTCTGCATCTAGAGATGCAAGGGTGTGCCTTATACAATTCAAGATTATACATCGATTCTAATGGACCCCCTCTAGATTGTATAGGCTCGGTCTTATAGACACACCCACCTGCTGGCGATGCCAATCGGAGGATGGAGATACGGCCTATGTTTTTTGGTGGTGTGTGGAGATCCAGGGGTTTTGGATGAAGGTTCAGAGTGTTGTGTGTGACGTGTTGGGCACTCAGATTTCGTTTTGCCCCAGACTCTGTGTTTTGGGTGATGGAGAGGTCATCGATATGGGGAACAAAAACATAAAAGAGGTATCCATCACACTTGTCAGGACCCAGTTCTTTAAGAGCTTAGTTGGTATTGGATCTCACATACATGTTGTGGCTTTTGATTTTTTTTATAAGTTTTGTTAGCTCATCGTGACCTATGACAGCGAAGGATTGAAGTTGCTTGTGAGGAAAATTATGAGACACTGTTTTCTGAGGTGCTGTGACAGTTGATTGCATAGTTCCAATTTTATTTCTGATGATTCGAAGGGGGGTGACACTATTTATATTTTCTGTTATTATATCAAGTTCTTATAGACTTTTTGGCTTACTGAGTATATGAGACAATTCTGGAAGATTATTAGTGAAGCTATCTTTAGTGGTCGAGTTATCTGTTACAGGGGCTCTACAGCCAGAACCAAAGTGTGTGTGTTGCTTGCTGTACTACCCGTATCCGAAACAGTATCTACCAGCTTCTCTTTCTCACTGACCTCCACTAGCATTCAGATGCATGTCTCAAACACATTAACCTTCTCCATCAGCCTGACTAATTCCTTACATTTATCACATTTAAATCCCTCACGCTATGGTAAACGTGTGGCATGCAATGCAGGAAGGAATAACATGAGCGGATGCCATGACTTGCCGCAATTGTTTGTTGTTGTTATGGTTGTTCTTGAGCGGTGAGGGTTTGAAATCGATGTGGTTCCTGATCAGCAGATGTTTGAAATTGATGCAATAATCTGTGTAAAACACAGAGAAAACGAATGCACGCAGTTGAGACGCGTGGTGTAGACAAGCGGGGAAAAAAGAAAAGAAAAAAGAGAGAAAAGGGTTATGTGTTTGTGTTAAGTGCAGTTTATATGTTTTTGAAGAGTGCGCATGTGTGTGTGTGCTCAAGTGCGTCTTGGAACCCAGAAGTTTGATGTAGAGGGAAACCCATCTATTGCAGCACATGTACCTTCACATTACATGCAGCTTCCCTGTCTTCAGCAGCTTTCTCGCATTAAATGACTTTCTGGTGTAAGTGTGAATTAGCTTTTATATTTAATATTCACGGAAGTTATTACTCCACCCCTTGCGTAATGTCTTTATGTCATCAAGCTCTATGTTGTTGAACCAACGTGGTTCAAACAATGGATACGTGACATAATTACTTCGGTTTTGGAAAACAGTCGTGACTAGCTAGTTAGTTTCTTCAACAATGCATATGGTGGTTATTTCAATTTTATCATCAAAATGGTGTTTAAAATCATTAAAACATTAATGTTGAAAATGAATTGTTATACTTTAATTTGATTAAAGGAATAGTTCACCCAAAAATGAAAATTTGCTGATTTTTTTACTCACCCTCAGGCCATCCAAGATGTATCTGAATTTCTTTCTTCCTCAAAACAGAATTTAAGACTTTTAGGATTTCATTTCAGGCCTCCTCCTCTAAACAATGCAAGTGAATGTCCTCCATTTTTGACGGTCCAAAATTCATATTTAGGATGCATCAAAATAATCCACACAACTCCAGTCGACAAATAAAGGTCTTCTGAACCCAAACGGTTGACTATTTTTAGAAACAAAACAATACTTATATACTTTTTAACAACAAATGTTCGCTTCGGTACATCTCTGTGACCTGAGCTCATGAGAGGGATGACGTAAGCTCGTTGGTATGGTCACGCTTCACGTGGAGGAGTCAGGAAGCGCGTCATTGTTTAAATTTTTTTTTTTTTTATTATTATTATTATTATTTGGAAATGATTTTTATTTTATATTGTTTTTAAATTGTTTTGGACTGTTTTGGTTTGTGAACGGCACAAGTTTCTCTTGTAAACAATGACGCGCTTCCTGACTCCTCCTCCACATGATGCGACCTTACCAACGAGCTTACCTCATCCCTCTCATGAGTGCACCTCACAGAGATGCACAGAAGCGAACATTTGTAGTTAAAAAGTATAAGTATTGTTGTGTGGATTATTTTGGTGCACCCTAAATATGCATTTTGGACTGTCAAAAAATGGAGGACATTCACTTGCATTGTTTAGAGGAGGAGGCCTGAAATTAAATCATAAAAGTCTTAAATTCTGTTTTGATGAAGAAAGAAACTCAGATACATCTTGGATGGCCTGAGGGTGAGTAAATTATCAGCAAATTTTCATTTTTGGGTGAACTATTCCTTTAAATTGTATTATTTTTATCAAATAAAGTGCTGCATAACAGAGCATCACAGATTTGAGATTTTGCTTAAATATAATACAATTACTATTGATTTATTATTATTATTAGTAGTAGTAGTAGTAGTAGTAATATTACATAACTATACTGTAGGGATGTAACGGTATGAAGGTATGATGGTATACCGTGGTATTAAAAACAGACGGTTTCCTTACCGTTGACCTTTCCTTAATGACAGTATTGTGTGAAAAAAAAATAATTATATATATATATATATTAACAATTTCAAGTAAATTTAATTATAATTCCATTTACTAATGGTTCATTTAATAAAAAAATAAAAATAAAAATAAATAAAAGAATGTTTAAATGAAAGATGAGAAAGTCACATTCAACATGTCATGTCACTCTGTCAGACCAACGGACAGTAGCACATGAGCGCTGTGTAGAACAAATGTCGGACTCGGAGGAGCCTCTCTTCTCCCCACCTAAGCAGTTAAAGTCCGCTGTGTGGGAGTATTTCGGTTATTTAAAAGACACAAGAGGCAACATCAGTGTTGACGGACACCCTATTTGCGAAAAGTGTCGGCTCAGTCAAGAAACACTTCAAACATGAAGCACCATCTCCGAGAGCACCATCCCACAGAATTTGTGGACATGAATGTAAGCGAAAAACTCTGTGAACTGTCTGGTAATCAATTAAAAAATATAGATCCCCTTTCATACAACACATAAGCAGATGCAATACACGTTTACAAGACTAGTAAACATTATTTGGAATTGGTTTATAAGCATTATTTGGAATTGGTTTATAAGTTAGATAAGCGCTTAGAAAGCAGAAGCACTGTAACAATTTGAAAGACTAAGGCAATTATGTATTTGCAAAATAATAAAACCCACAGAAAGTCAAATTTACTGTGGTAAAACATTAATATATTACCTACAAATGTGACCTGATCCATCATTTTGGGTCATTTTGACCCCAAAACGCATTTTGAATGAACGAGAAAAGTCTCAGCCGTCAATAACAGATTAAGAAAAAAATATATAATTCACATATATAAATTAATGCACAAATGTAATATTATATTTAACATTTTGACAATATACTCCTCTTGAATTTATTGTTCTAGTCAAATAATGAGCTACGGGCATTAGATGAGGTAAATGTTGCGGGTTAGATGTCAAGCCGACTCCTCGCAGTTGAAACACAGATTTGGCATGCAGATTAAACATTTTAGTAATGTATACTGTATCTTTTAAAATCTCTGATATTTTCCATTTTGTGCTACTTGTAATAATGTACATACAATGATACACCCACGGGCCACGAGTGTTGCTCAGTGACGCTGCTGAACTTGAGGCAAAAACAGTGATTAGTGGTCATACTGTCAAAATAACTTTTATTTTGTGAATTGCATGATTTAAAAAAACTGAAAATAAAATGAAAATCTCATTTTGTTGGAGCAGTTCACAAATGTATCTTGTTTGGCTCAATTTGATTTCATAAACTTTTTAAAATTACATCCATTAATTACACTGCAAAAAATATTTTTCTCAAGATATATTACTTGATTTCATTTACACAATATATTTACACAATATAATATAATGTTGTGTTTTCAAGGTAATTTATCAAAATTCAACAAGGTTTATGCTTAAAACAATGCTCCCGCCTCAGCACAGATAACATAAAAATGCTTACTTTTTTGCATCACAACCTACCCTGACTTGATATAGAGAATTAATCTGATTTGACATATATTTTAAATTTTTCAAATATATTAAAAAACATTTGAATTATTGCAAACATTTTTTTTTACTTTTTTTTTTTTTTTTTAACTTGTTTTATGATTATCTTATATTTATGTTTATGTCATGTGGTTAAGAAAGTGTTCTAAAGAAAAAAAATTTAGTTAAAGAACTTGTTATAACTAAAAAATGTTTGTGTGTTTATCAGACATGTGCCAAACCTAAAATTAAAGGTTTAGAAGATAAGCATCATAATACCGTTATACCATGATACCGAGATATTTTTTTGTGATGGTTTTCATACCATGAAAATTTCATACCATTACATCCCTACTATACAGTAGTGATCTATTTCTGTCATAATGTGATGTGATGCTCATAATAGTATTTTCCATGTATGAGCCAATGATCTCTTAAAGGTATGAGCAGTTTGTGTCTTTATGCCTGCACAACACTGGCTCCACACATTCATAAGCACTAACATTTAAAACGCTGCCTGTGCAAACTATATATTTATCACATCAAATTGCAGCTTTTGCTGTTAAATAATATCATGGGGACATGACGTAATTTTAATTTGTGCTCTTAATGTTTACATAATGACATTCGTATGTCAGATGGTACTGGTTTTTGGGATAGGAGCATTTTTACGAGTACCAGTACCAGCACATGAGCATGATATCAGACCCGTTTAATGAATGAATAAACTAAAATTAATATATATGACTTCTGAGGTAAAAGTGGAAGTATATAAAGTTGAAAACCAGGATAACAGTTTTTATTTTTAATTTTTTTTTTTATAAACCACAATTCTCAGTATCTTTTTGAGGTCATACCACACAAGCAGTTAAAAAGGTGATTCTTTTTCTAAAATTAAAAAGTGATAATGACCATCAAGATGTATCCAGGGGTCCTTTGCATGCTGCTGTATGATGTCAATTCCGGTGTTTAAACACTTCTCTAAAATGAAGTCTCAAAATGGCCACCAATATAGAACAGTTATGGAAATATGAAACTTTAACGTTCAAAAACTTTTTGAGTGCTTTTAAATTGAATTTAAATTGAAATTAAATTTAAAATTGAATAGGTTTTAACACATTAAATGTGAAAAAAATTACTTTTAACTTTCCCATGTTTTTTAGGTACATATATTTTAGAGGTACTACATATACAGTATATGCTACTTTAAAAAAAATATGAATATATATATTATATATATATATATATATATATATATATATATATATATACATACATACATACACACACACACATATAGTGCTGTGGGAAATCCTGATTTCTTCTGTTTTTGTGACAAAAACTAACATAAAACAAAGGCGAACTCAGTAAACACAAAATACATTTTTTATTTATTTATTTTTTTTTAAATGATAATGTTATTTATTGAAGCAAAAAAAAAAAAAAGATCCAATTCCAACTGGGCCTGTGTGAAAAAGTATTTGCCTTAGTTGGTAAATCCCCAAATCTATGAAACTGCATTCATAATGGGGTTCAGCTAGACTAGACACACCCAGGCCTGATAACTGCCAGCCCTGTTCAATCAAATCAGCACCTAAATAGAACTTTTTCAGCAGCATGAAGTTGGCTAAAAGGTCTCACCCAGTAGCACACTATGCCAAGGTTGAAAGAAATTCCAGAAATGATGAGGACAAAGGTGATTGAAATAGCTTTGTAACACTTCCCAGACTGATGTATTTCAAAGGCTCTCGGACTCCAAAGAACCACAGTGAGAGCCACTGTCTCCAAGAGAATTGTCTCATGGAGAAAACTTGGCACAGTAGTGATCCTTCCCAGAAGTGGCCGACCTTCCAAAATTTCTCCAAGAGCACAGCGACGACTCATCCAGGAAGTCACAAAAAAGCCAAGGACAACATCCAAGGAACTGCAGGCCTCTCTTGCATCAATAAAGGTCACTGTTCATGACTCCACTATCAGAAAGACACTGGGCAAAAATGCCATCCATGGAAGAGTGGTGAGGCAAAAACCATTGCTAACCCAGAAGAGCATTAAGGCTTGTCTGAATTTTGCCAAAACACACCTTGATGATCCTCAAACCTTTTGGGAGAATGCTCTGTGGACTGATGAATCGAAAGTGGAACTGTTTGGAAGACAGGGGCCCCGTAACATTTGGTATAAATAAAACACAGAATTCCACAAAAAGACATCATACCTACAGTTAAGCATGGTGGTGATAGTGTGATGGTGTGGGGATGCTTTGCTGTTTCAGGGCCACGGCGTCTTGCAGTAATTGAGGGAAACATGAATTCTACTCTCTAACAGAAAATCCTAAAGGAGAACTTCCTGTCATCAATCCGTGAGTTGAACCTCAAGCGCAGCTGGATTATGCAGACAATGATCCAGAGCATAGGAGTAAGTCCACCTCTGAATGTCAAAAAAGAAGTGAAATAAAAGTTTTGGAGTGGCCTAGTCAAAGTCCTGACTTGAACCCGATTGAGATGCTGTGGCAGGACCTTAAACAGGCAGTTCATGCGCAAAAACCCTCCAACGTGGCTGAACTAAAGCAGTTCTGCAAAGAAAATCCCACAACAGCATTGTGAAAAACTGATCTCCAGTTATTGGAAGTGTTTGGTTGCAGTTGTTGCTGCTAAAGGTGGCACAACCAGCTATTAAGTTTAAAGGGGCAGTTAGTTTTTCACATGGGTGATATAGAGGTTGCATAACTTTTTTGCTTCAATTAAAAAAAAGGAAAAAAAAAAAGAAATTACTGTATTTTGTGTTTACTCAGACTGCCTTTGTCTTATGTTATATCTCGTTTGATGTAAAACAATTTAGTTTGAAAAATACACAAACAGAAGAAATCAGGATGGGGGGAAATACTTTTCCACAGCACTGTATATATTAGGGGTGTACAGTGAAGATTTTCTTGATTTACACATGTCTACATTTGCTGATCTCTTAAAAGGGAAGAATCATATGTTGCTGTGTGCCTTCTGACACCTAGTGGTAGGCTATTGTGCAACAACCTAACGGAATTACAGCCAATAACAGAGCATTATGACTGGGTCATTATCAAATATGGTGACAAACATGTCTCTTGACTTGACCCCATTAAAGGCATCTTTCTATACCTCTCCTACTAATAATTTATATGTTTTGACTCTATATTGTTTTTATTGTATATTCATTTGTCAATCACCCAAAAATCCTTTCCCCCTTCATCTTGTACACCACATCTATGACAGTAACATATGTGTTTATTTTTCTAATTTGTTTTCTCAGGTAAATGCTGTTTAGAGCTAGGCCTCTAAAGTGTGCAAACCTAATTTTATTGAATTATTTTACGTATTGTTCATTAAATATGTCAATTGGTGTTTATTGTTAAAGTTCATCTTAAATGTTTTTTTTTGTAAATAATTTTAATGGTATGATTTGTATTTATTTATTTTGATTAGTGGAGTGTGCACACCTGACGACAAGACGTCTAGATATCACTAGGCTGGGTGTGGTATCACTAGGTTTACACTAGGCTTAAGCTTCTGTACTCGGTTTAAATACTGACATCTGCTAGTTAAAAAGTATAGGGACATACTGTTCTGGGATTAGCGCTTCTTTCGAAGGAGGTACCGAATATTCAGTCGACTGAAGCTTCTCATGTCATGGATCATGCATATGTGCTGTTGGTTTGACACAATATGTTAGTTTGTTATATTTCTCCCGGGCAGTGTGTCTTGCAACACCACAACCACGGTGCAACTGCTATTGGCTCAATCCATTTCCTAATCAGCGCAAATGTGCAATCCAGGTGCTGCAACTGTGGCGTGTCTCTTTGGCCGTGAGACTAAGTGTCGCTCGACAACACAACTGTGGTGTGTTTTCTGCTTAACCTTTCCATATTATGCCATTACAGCTGCGGTCCCCATCAGGCAGTAACATTTAAATAGCTGGTAAGTGAAGGTATTTACACAACAATGCTCACCCTTTTCAGGGTTCGTATGCATCACAAAGCATTGCTTATCCTTGTCAAGGGTATTGCATAATCAATGCCCCCTTTTCAAGGGCTCAGACATTGCAAAAATTGTTCTCCCTCTGCAAAGATACTGCACAAACAACACTCATCCTTTCTATGGGCCCATCAAATCACATAAGCTAGTCCATGCTTCTGTAGTGTATGACACAAGTATGTGCACTTTTGTAAGTAAATTTTTAGTCACATTCCATTTATTACAATTGTTTCATTTTCAGGTTTATCTTTACCTTCTAGTTTGCTGACTGAGTTATTTATTTATTTATTTTGCTTTTGGTGGTTTAAATCTCCTCTGCCATCATTGTCTTCTGACAGGATCTGACAATTTGAGCGAGAATCTGAGTGCTGGACCATAAGACAGTGCTTACGTCAAAGGAAACTATTTTATCCTCATATCATGATTATTCTCATTTATTCAGAGTCTTGGTAGAATAAGTAAAAATAGCCTACAAACAAGTGAAAGCCCTGCTAGTCTTTTAGTTTAGATACACTCAAAGCTGATTTTGTGCACACTTATTTTATGCACACTTAATGTAGATGACATCATAATTTAGTTAAATTACAAATGAGGAGTTAGAGAAATGCAATGGAATAAATAGCAAGAGCTAACCTCTAGGTTTTCCAGAAGAGAATAGTGGAAAAAGAAAACGCATGTTTTAATTTGTCCATATCATTTGTGGAGGAATACTCTTAATAGATGTACTCTCTATTGATTGTTTACACTTTTTTTGGAATAAAGGATTAACCAGATAATTACCTTAATCAGTGATGTGTATGTAAATATGGTCACTATAAGACATAGACAGATGAGCTCCACTGTGAAGTCATCACTTCAGGTCAGGAATTCAACATTGGGATCAGGTTGGTTTGGTTTATGAATAATGGGAATCCTTACTTGTCAATCATGTGAAATTTAACTGAGTAATCTTTAACAAAATAAAATTAATAAAACTTAAATATATTTGATTTTGTCATTTAAAGATTACTCAATTCAATTTTATGGAAATTGGTTATGAAATTGAAATGCATAAATCTTAAAAACAGGCTAAAATATTTTTGGGAGTATCTAATTTTACCCAGGTGTATATAGTACCTGCCACACAGCACGGCTGTATTCACACCAATAATCTGATGGAAACAAACATTTACGACAAACTGCACTTCAGGTGTTGCTGCAGTACCGTGGAGTGTAACGGCATTGCAAATGTGCTTTTTCGTTTGGGTGGAAAATTTAATTAAGTCCACTAAGAAATTTTATTTTTTGATGCATATGTATATGAGGGACACAAACGGCACGCGTTTTGTTAAATGACCTTTAAATTCTACAATACTGTAGCAAAAAGCAATACAGTATTCACAGCATATAAGGCTTTTCAGTGCAAGAGAAGAGAATGACCAGAGACTAATGAGGTTTCTAAACACAGAACATCCTGTGAATGTCTGCCACAAGATTTCATTAATTTAACCTGATAACAAAGCACGTTGGAAACAGTGCAGGCTATTGTATTTATGTCAATCGAAAGTTAGAGTGTAAAAAATGGAGTGAACACATTGTGCCGCAGCGGATGTTATACAGCATCAGTCTAATACAATAAATTGTCAATCCAGTCAAGCATTACCTCCCAAAATCAATAAAGGGAGAAATGTTAATGAAAATGGCGTTTTGGCCAGTGCTGCTGTCTATTAGCATAATTCATTGAAGAGCAATAGAGCAGCTGCAGAGAGCTGAGCTGTCATGGAGCAGTTCTTTAATGGAGAACTCGTCACACTGCTGCTTTTAATTTACATTAAACATCAGTGAGCAGCATGCTAATTCACTGTGCACCTGAATGCTAGCATCTCATTTACATATCTGCACCAAATCATTTTTTGTTATTGAGAGTTGTGTAAGCATATAACATTTAAAACACAAGGACTGAATACTTATGTAAACAGCATATTTATTTTTTAAGTTGAAAATGTATTACATAAAACATTAGCAAATTAACACAACTAAAATTTCAGTGAAGGAATTCATTAATATGAGGGAACTAGTCCGAGAGCTTTTGCAAATCATCTCTCTCTATGATACCTCTTCATTTAAATTTTATGCTCTTAAAAAACCTTCAGATTATTGATTTTATTTTATAATGAAAACATTCTATCTGACAATTCCTTATTCACGCATCAGCGTCTCAAAACCTTCAGAGGTGACTCATGGTGGACATTACAAAAAATGAGCAAAAATAAAATGACAGGAGGGTTTGGAGAGAGAGAGGGTCACAGAGTGAGAGCAAAAAAGTGGGGCAACCCAGTCACCTTGTGGATGAACGGTTAATGGATTGCTACATGCTGTTAAGAGGCTACAACAGAGATAAAGGTACAGTGAAATAAAAGCTTCACATCAAAGCCACTTCAAGGACACATGACTCATAGAGTCACTTTGATGGCTTCAACCTCAAGTTAGGGGTTGAAAAGTGAAATTTGGGAACATGGCACGCTGCTCTTCCAAGGAGAGACTTCTGATTTGAACAGTTTACTCCTGCTATTGTCCCTGGAAACCAGTGTTTAAATTGGTGCCCCAGAAGACTTATCAACAGTTCCCACTATACTATACTAATATATATATATATATATATATATATATATATATATATATATATATATATATATACATACACACACAGCTCTGGAAAAAATTGACACCACTGCAAAACAGTTTCTCTGGATTTACTGAATAAAATAAACATTTTCATCACCGATCCTCCACCAAATTTCACAGTGTGTGCGAGATACTGTGGTTTGAAGGCCTCTCCAGGTCTCCGTCTAACCATTAGATGACCAGAGGATCGGTGATGATCTAGGGGTGCTTCAGCAAGGCTGGAATCAGAAAGATTCGACTTTGTGAAGGACACATGAATCAAGCCACGTACAAGGTTATCCTGGAAGAAAACATACTTCCTTCTACTCCGTCAATGTTCCCCAACTCTGAGGGTTTTTCCAGCAGGACAATGCTCCATGCCACACAGCCAGGTCAATCAAGGTGTGGATGGAGGACCACCGGATCAAGATCCTGTCATGGCCAGCCCAATCTCCAGACCTGAACCCCATTGAAAATCTCTGGAATGTGATCAAGAGGAAGATGGATGGCCACAAGCCATCAAACATAGCTGAGCTGCTTGAATTTCTGTGCCAGGAGTTGCATAAAGTCACCCAACAGCAATGTGAAAGACTGGTAGAGAGCATGCCAAGACACATGAAACCTGTGATTAAAAATCAGGGTTATTCCACCAAATATTTATTTCTAAGTTAAAACATTAGTATTGTGTTGTTTAAAAGTGAATATGAACTTGTTCCCTATCTGTCACTCACTCGACGTTGTGTCGATGTAGTGACACTAGGGGTCACTCTTGGGAGCCCCAAACGCCTCTGCTTTTTGAAAAAAGGCCAATGGGAATTGGCGAGTGGAATTTGCATGCCACTCCCCCGGACATACGGGTATAAAAGGAGCTGGTATGCAACCACTCATTCAGATTTTCTCTTCGGAGCCGAGCGGTTCTATTCATTGAGCTGAATTCATCCGCCGAGTTCATTCACCTCATCTGCTGGATTTACGGCGCATTTCAGTGGCTTCTCCCCCTCTGCACCCGTGGAGTGCAGAGAACGCCCCTGGGTGCTTCGGCAGAACAACAAAAAGAGTATATTCTAAAAAAAGAGTATATTTTCAATTCTAAAAGAGCAGCACACATGGAACATCTTTTTAAAGATGCCTTTCCATTTGTGTGTTATTCCTAGTTGCAGTCGTTATCTCTCCGCTTCTGATGGCCACGATCGCTGTCTTACGTGTCTGGGCACTGCCCACGCGGAGCCTTCGTAAAAAAGCAAGCCACCCCAGCGGCTCCTCGCCTCGGTCCTTCTACCTACGGGTATGAGGCCGCATCGATTAGCACTGGGGCCGATTTGGGGACTCCAATGGGACCACCTCCGCCGGGTAACCCCCCACAGACCTTCCATTCCTCAGCACGCTCGCTTGCCCCGGTCGGGCTCTCGGATGAGACCACCGGCTCGTCTCAGGTCAAGTTCGACTTCTTATTCAGGGCCCGGGAAGATGATGAGCTATCGAGCGCGGCATCGGAGAGTGGGCTTGTCCACTATGACGTGGAGGCTTCGGCTGGGCTTCCCCCTTTGGGTGTGGCCGCCCAGTCTCAGGCTGATGTGGAGATGACGGACATGCTTTCCCTGGCAGCTGCGAGCGTTGGGCTAGAGTGGAACCCTCCACTCTCCCCTGAACCCTCGCGGCTCGATGATTGGTTCCTGGGCCCAGAGCGCCGATCACAACCGCGCCTGGCACGGTTCCTTTCTTCCCCGAAGTGCATGAGGAGCTGACAAGATCGTAGGGGGCATCTTTTACTACCCGGTCCCGATCTATCAGCTCCCCCGCTCTCACTACCCTCGATGGTGGGGCGGCCAAGGGGTATTCGGTGATCCCCCAGGTGGATAAGGCACTCGCGGTGCATTTGTGCCCACAGAGTGCCACCACCTGGCGTGGGCGCCCGAAGCTCCCATCCAGGGCCTGTAGGTTTATGTCATCTCTGACGGCTAAGGCCTACGGTGCCGCTGGACAAGCCGCCTCCACCCTGCACGCCATGGCTCTCCTGCAGGTACACCAAGCCAAGGCATTAAAAGAGCTGCACGAGGGTAGTTCTGACCCGGGATTGATGCAGGAACTGTGCTCGGCGACCGACCTCACTCTCCGGGCGACAAAGGTCACAGCGCGGTCTCTCGGGCAGGTGACGTCCACCCTGGTGGTCCAGGAACGTCACCTTTGGTTCAACCTGGTCGACATGAGAGAGGCTGACATGGCATGGTTCCTTGACGCCCCCATCTCCCAGGTTCCGTCGCGATGGCTGACCCAGACCGTCCGACTCGGCTACGCGATTCAGTTCGCCAGGCATCCACCCAGGTTCAGCGGCATCCGCTTCACCTCGGTGAAGGGCGAGAACGCTGCTACCTTGCGTGCGGAGATCGCTACCCTTCTACGGAAGGGTGCGATAGAGCCTGTCCCTCTGGCCGAGATGAAGAAGGGGTTTTACAGACCCTACTTCATCCCACCGAAGAAAGGCGGTGGATTGCGGCCAATCTTGGACCTGCGAGTACTGAACCGGGCCTTGCACAGACTCCCGTTCAAGATGCTGATGCAAAAATGCATTTTAGCGAGCATCCGGCATCAAGATTGGTTTGCGGTGGTAGACCTGAAGGACGCGTACTTCCACGTCTCGGTCATACCTTGACACAGACCTTTCCTGCGGTTTGCTTTTGAGGGCCGGGAGTACCAGTACAAGGTCCTCCCCTTCGGCCTGTCCTTGTCCCCTTGCGTCTTCACGAAGGCTGCAGAGGCAGCTCTTGTCCCACTAAGGGAAGTGGGCATCTGCATCCGCAATTATTTCGATGACTGGATAATCCTAGCTCACTCTCGGGATATATTGTGTGCACACAGGGACCTGGTGCTCATGCACATCAGCCGACTGGGGCTTCGGGTCAACTGGGAAAAGAGCAAGCTCTCCCCGGTTCAGAGCATCTCTTTTCTCGGCTTGGAGTTAGACTCGATCTCGATGACGGCGCGCCTCACGAACGAGCATGCACAGTCGGTGTTGAACTGTCTGAAGGCGTTCAGACAGAAGACAGTGGTTCCACTCGGATTGATGCATATGAGACCGCTTCAGCACTGGCTTCAGACTCGAGTCCCAAGATGGGCACGGTGCCGCGGGACACATTGCGTGGTCATCACGCTGATCTGTCACCACCTCTTCAGCCCTTGGACTGACCTTGCATTTCTACGGCAGGGGTTCCCCTAGAGTGGGTCTCCAGGCACGTCGTGGTTAAGACGGACGCCTCCAAGACAGGCTGGGGTGCCATATGCAACGGGCACACAGCTGCTGGCTCCTGGACTGGCCCACAGCTGCGTTGGCACATCAACTGCCTCGAGTTGTTGGCAGTACTGCTCACCCTGCGGAGGTTCCAGCCGTTGATCCAGGGCAAGAACGTGTTGATCCGGACGAATAATACGGCCACGGTAGCGTACATCACCGTCAAGGCAGTCTACGCTCCCGTTGCATGTCACAACTCGCCCGCCGTCTCCTCCTCTGGAGTCAGCAGTGCCTCAAGTCGCTACAAGCAACTTACATCCCGGGCGACCTCAACACCGCAGCAGACTCGCTGTCACGACAGGTTACGCTCAGGGGAGAGTGGAGACTGATTTGGTCCAGCTGATTTGGAGTCGATTCGGTCAAGCACAGGTAGACCTGTTTGCTTCCCGGAAATCCTCCCACTGCCTGCTTTGGTACGCCCTGACCGAGGCACCCCTCGGTATAAATGCGCTGGCACACAGCTGGCCCCCTGAATTACGCAAATATGCGTTTCCCCCAGTGAGGAAACCCTGTGCAAGGTTAGGGAGGATGAGGAGCAGGTCATCCAAGCAGCACCCTACTGGCCCACCCAGTGGTTCTCAGACCTCACACTCCTCGCGACAGCCCCTCCTCGGCGAAATCCCCTGGGGAAGGACCTTTTTTCTCAGGGACGGGGCACCATCTGGCACCCACGACCAGACCTCTGGATTCTCCACGTCTGGCCCTTGGATGGGACGCGGAAGACCTAAGTGGCCTACCACCCGCAGTGGGCGACACGATCACTCAGGCTAGGGCTCCCTCTATGAGGCATCTGTTCGCTAAGTGGTGTTCTTCCCGACGCGAAGACACCCAGAGATGCGCAGTCAGATCGGTGCTTTTCTTCCTGCAGGAGAGGCTGGAGGGGCGGCTGTCCCCCTCCACCTTGAAGGTGTATGTAGCCGCCATTTTGGCACATCACAATGCAGTGGATGGTAAGTATTTGGGGAAGCACACTTGATCATCAGGTTCCTGTGAGACGCTAAGAGGTTGAATCCCTCCAGACCGCACCTCATCCCCCCGTGGGACCTCTCTGTAGTCCTTTGGGGTCTACGGGGAACTCCCTTTGAGCCCCTGGAGTCAGTTGAGCTTAAGGCACTCTCTTTGAAGACCACCCTCCTGACTGCGCTCACTTCCATCAAGAGGATAGGGGACCTGCAGGCATTCTCTGTCAGCAAATTATACCTGGAGTTCAGTCTGGGTTACTCTCACGTGATCCTGAGACCCCGACCGGGCTATGTGCACAAGGTTACCACGACTCCTTTTAGGGATCAGGTGGTGAACCTGCAAGCACTACCCCAGGAGGAGGCAGACCCAGCTTTGGCATTGCTGTGTCCGGTGCATGCTTTCCACATCTATTTGGATCGCACGCAGAGCTTTAGAAGCTCCAAGCAGCTCTTTGTCTGCTTTGGTGGACAGCGGAAAGGAAGTGCTGTCTCCAAACAGAGGATCGCCCACTGGGTCGTTGACGCCATCGTGATGGCATATCACGCTCAGGACGTGCCGCCCCCCGTGGGGCTACGAGCCCTCTCTACTAGGAGTGTAGCGGCCTCCTGGGCCCTGACCAGTGGCACCTTTTTGGCAGACATCTGCAGAGCAGCGGGTTGGGCAACACCCAACACCTTTGCGAGGTTCTATAATCTATAATCGGTTTCGTCCCGTGTGTTGTCAGGTACGAGCAGGTAAGTTCCGGGACAGCTGCCCGGGTGTACCGCTTGCGCATAGTGCCTTTCCCTTCCCATGAGGTGAAGACGTGCGCTTTTGACTCCCAGTCGTGTTCACATGCTGTGATCCCTGGATGAATTTCCTCCCTAGCCCTGTGGCAGACAAGTTTGCGGAGAAACTCGCTACCAGCCCAGTACGTGTGCTAATTAGGCCCTGTTCTGAGGTAGGTGCTCCACATGTGCTGGTTCCCCGTAGGTGACCCCATGTGATATCTTCCGCTAAATAATTTCCCTGTCGGTAAACTGCGTCTTCCTTGGGCAGAGGCCCCTCTGCCCCTGGTCACCGTGTTTGTAGAAACTCCTCCCCCCTTGGGTAGGACCTACCTTGGGAATTCTCCACATGACATACTTCTGACAAGATTCGGTAAGACCATATGACGTATTTCCACTCAAAATACCCCCCCTCTTTTTTTCTCTGGGTGGGGTGTAGTCTCCGTGGTGTCTTCCCTTTGGGAGTGACACCCCCCCAACATAGACATTTATGGCACCCAGTTGGTTAACAAATTTTCTCTTTCTGGGGTGAAAAAAGAGGTAAAGAGTCCACGGCTGGACTAGCCTGTCCCTATTTTTTGGGCAGTCAACTTGTTCCCGAAGGACCGTTCGATGCTCATAAGAGTGTTGGGGGAGGTTATGTGAAGGCCTGGGGCGCTGGCTACGAGGCACACAGCGGTCTACCCGTTTCGCACCGCTAGTCTACGTAACACAGTTCAGCTAGTTGTGGCATTTTGTATAGGGAACCTAGTGTCACTACATTGACACAACGTTGAGTGAGTGACAGATAGGGAACGTCCTGGTTACTTTCGTAACCTCCATTCCCTGATGGAGGGAACGTGACGTTGTGTCCCTCTTGCCACAACACTGCTCCTCAGCACAAAACCTGAATGAGTGGTTGCATACCAGCTCCTTTTATACCCATATGTCAGGAGGAGTGGCATGCAAATTCCATTGCCAATTCCCATTGGCCTTTTTTCAAAAAGCAGAGGTGTTTGGGGCTCCCAAGAGTGACCCCTGGTGTCAATACATCGACACAATGTCTCGTTCCCTCCATCAGGGAACGGAGGTTATGAAAGTAACCAGGACGTTTTGTTTGCATCATTCGAGATCTGAAAACACTGCATCTTTTTTGTTATTTTGACCAGTTGTCATTTTCTGCAAATAAATGCTCTAAATGACAATATTTTTACTTGGAATTTGGGAGGAATGTTGTCAGTACTTTATAGAATAAAACAAAAATGTTAATTTTACTCAAATACATACCTATAAATAGTAAATCCAGAGAAACTGATAATTTTGCAGTGGTCTCTTAAAACAGAGCTGTATATATACTCACTGATCAGCCACGACAATAAAACCACTTCTATCAGGAAGACTTGCAGACTTCAGTGAAATTTAAGATGACATTTATTTGATGAATATAAAACAGAAATGTAATGTCTCTCTTTGGCGTAAGCCCCGTCTGGCGGTCCGAAGAAGTTGTACTCCGAACCGTTATATCCTGCCGGAGATAGGAGGCAGGGGCGAGGAGCCTACCCCCGTGCAGGAGGGACTCGACTGGTGGTTGTGGAGGTTGCCGTGTTAGCACACTGAAACAGCAATGCGATAGATTGTGAGCAAACTTATAAAGCAATGGCTTACATGTGATTGGCTAGGAGTTACCTAGATAATGGTGCGATGATGTACAGCTGCTGGTCTTCCAGCTAGAACTATGCTGTGCTTACATTTCTATCAGGAAGACTTGCAGACTTGAGTGAAATTTAAGATGACATTTATTTGATGTATATAAAACAGAAATGTAATGTGTCTCTTTGGCGTAAGCCCCGTCTGGTGGTCCGAAGAAGTTTTTTTTTTAACTCCTCCTCTTTGGGTTTGGTTTTGTCCTTATCCTTGAGTGCGATTCTGGGCTCTCCGTCGAGGAGCCCCTGGTTGTGCAGAATCTTTGCCAAAGACGAACAATGTGGGATGAGGCCCTACTTTAGGCCAGCGTTGTTGTGCAGTGTCTTTGTTGAAAGATAAACATTTGATTATGAAAACCCTCAGACAAGGGAAGAGTTGTTTGAGATATCTTTGCCGAAAGGTGAACAATGTAGTGTAAAGCCATACAATAATGGCGACGTTGCGTGCAATCCCTTCGTTGAAAGAAAACAATGTTTGAATATGAAAACCCTCCGATGAGGGAAGAGATTGTTTGATGGTTATCTTTGCCGAAATGTGAACAATGTGCGTAAAGCCATCCGATAATGGCAATGTTGCGTGCAATACCCTTCTTAGAAAGATATTCCATAAGGCTCAAGCCCTCAAACTAGGGCGGCTGTTGTTTAATGTTTATCTTTGTCAAGGTGAACAGCATACATAAAGCCATATGATAATGGCGATGTTGTCGTGCAATACCCTGTTGAAAGATATCCCTTGATAGTGTGAGTTTTCTGGTGAGGGTGAGCTGGCTTGTGCAATACCTATGCAAAGCAAACCATGCTTGAGATTATGGAAGCCCTGGCGAGGAGGGTAGGCATAGTTATGCGTTATCCTTTTGAAACGATGGACGTGCTTGAATTTAATCATTGTGTGGGGAAAGATGTGATGAGAGAGAGCCACCAACCACCACCAGATAGGTATGAAAACTTATGGCTGATGGAGAGTTGAGTTTGTTTGATGATTTGGGTTAGGTCGACTGTATTTCAGGTGGGATGAGGAAGACCAGCGGCTGAGCATCTTGTCAGTGTACTCCGGTATACCTCGAAGAGCGGCAGTAGTAGCTGCTCCGATGCAAAAGGAGTGCCCCAAGAGGACATGTGGGGAGAGACCACAATATTTTAGGGTGCGGTGAGGTGGTTTCTGAAACACGGTTCAGACGCGTGGTTACCTGCCGTTACTATGAGAGCGAATGCTCTGTTGACATGAAATATTGCCTTTTGATATTGATGCAGATGTGTTATGATGAACAGACAGCGTAGGCATCAGAAGGCCTAGACCCATGAATAAATCTGAATGCATTTGATGGATATGATAAGAACTTAGCTTATTTCTGATGGAAATCAGCTGCTGCCTGAGCCGATGATCTTGACAGACTTGGCGAGGAGCGCACTCCTTCCACGCCAGGTCGTGCATTCCGATTGAGGATGCGGTGGCTCGATTGAGGGAGATCTCCTAAGTGAATGAGATATGGATGAAGGTGACTAGGTCAGAGCATTTCCAGCTCTTGTGGGGTGTTCCCAGTATGCAGTGGTTAGTACTTACCAAAAGTGGTCCAAGGAAGGACAACCGGTGAACCGGCGACAGGGTCATTGATGCATGTGGGGAGCAAAGGCTAGCCCGTCTGGTCTGATCCCACAGAAGAACTACTGTAGCACAAATTGCTGAAAAACTTAATGCTGTGACAGAAAGGTGTCAGAACACAGAGTGCATCGCAGCTTGCTGTGTATGGGGTTGCGTAGACGCAGACCAGTTAGAGTGCCCATGCTGACCCCTGTCCACTGCTGAAAGTGCCTACAATGTGCATGTGAGTGTCAGAACTGGACCATGGAGCAATGGAAGAAGGTGGCCTGGTCTGATGAACCATGTTTTATTTTAGATCATTGTAGTAGGGACAGTTCTTTTGGGCAATGGAGGAGTCAGGAGACAACAAAGCAGTGCAAGCAAGTCTTTTATTTTCTGCCTTCAGGGTCTTGGGTTTCTTTATTGCACTCAATTCACGTAGCTTCACAACACTCAATAAGATAACAAAAACTGTTCAGTACACTCTGTAGCGTCAAGTTCATGCTCTCATGTCACTCTCTCTGTTGAACTGATGCACTGGTGCGGCTTTTAAGTCTCCCTCCGCCATCACTATAACAAGAGACAGGTGTTAGAGATAATTACAACCCAGGTGACGAGACTTACCGCTCTCTCTCCCGCAGACAGACACACGACCACGCCCCCATCACCACATATCCACACCACCCACCTCAGGCCAGGGCAACATCTGGCCTGCCAACTCCCCCCCCAACGCATTGGTGTCTTTCATGTAGTGGAGCCACTGGAGTGGGGCATGATCTGAACAGAGGGTGAAGGCCCGCCCCAGCAGGTATTAGCGGAGAGTGAGGATGGCCCACTTGATCGCCAGGCACTTCTTCTCTACGGTGCTGTACTTACACCTCCTGCGACAGTACTGCCCCCAGCCCTCTGTCCAATGCATCCGTCTGCAAAATAAAGGGGAGAGAGAAATTAGGAGCATATAAAAGCAGCCCCCTACAAAGTGCAGACTTTATTTTTAGAAAAGCCTGGGGGCCTGGGTAGCTCAGCAAGTAAAGATGCTGACTACCACACCTGGAGTTGCAAGTTCGAATCCAGGGCATGCTGAATGACTCCAGTCAGGCTTCCTCAGCAACCAATTGGCCTGGTTGCTAGGGTGGGTAGGGTCATGTTGGGTTAACCTCCTTGTGGTCACTATAATGTGGTTCTCGCTCTCGGTGGGGCATGTGGCAAGTTGTGCGTGGGTGCCACAGAGAATAGCGTGAGCCTCCACATGCGCTAGGTCTCTGCGGTAACACGCTCAACAAGCCATGTGATAAGATGCGCAGATTGACACGGAGGCAACTGAGATTTGTCCTCTGCCACCCAGATTGAGGTGAGTCACTACGAGGACCTAGAGCGCATTGGGAACTGGGCATGCCAAATTGCGGAGAAAAAAAAAAAGAAAAAAGAAAAGCCTGTTGGCACACCTCCATCCACTGGACTGGATCGGGGGCCCCCTTTCTAGTAAGATCAGTCAACAGGCTGGTGACATCAGAGTAAATAGGCACAAACCTTCGGTAGTAGCAGCCAGCCCTAGAAACTGTCTCACCTCCTTTTTGGTCTTGGGTCTTGGGCAGGCCGTGACCGCTGCGGATTTGTCAACCTGGGGACGCACCTGCCCGTGGCCCAAGTGGAACCCCAGATACCAAACTTCCACCCATCCAATTGTGCACTTCTTCGTGAGCCACGCCCGTGGCAGCGATCTCGGGAAATATCTCAGATGTTGCAAATGCCACTGCCAGTCATTATTATAGATAATAATATAACCTAAATATGCAGTGGCATATGCTGTATGTGGTCTGAAAATTTTGTCCATGAGACGCTGAAACGTGTCCAGGACCCTGAACAAACCGAACGGAAGGGTCACAAATTGGTGTAAGCCAAGCGGTGTGGAAAAAGTAATTTTTTCTTGGGAGATTGGAGTTAAAGGAATCTGCCAATAACCCTTTGTTAAGTTCAGCGTCGAATAAAATTGAGCCGTGCCCAACCGATCGAGCAATTTGTCAATCTGAGGGATTTGGTACATGTCAAATTTGGACACTGCGTTCACTTTGCGATAGTCTACACAGAACCAGACTGTCCCATCGCTCTTAGGTACCAGAACCACCAGGCTGGCCCAATAGCTATGCGACTCTTCTATTATGCTCTAATCAAGCATCACCTCTAATTCTTCCTTAACGACCTTTTTTTGTGTTCAGGAAGGCGATAGGTGAGGTTACGAACCACCACCCCCAGGGTGGTCTCGATGTGGTGCTCTATGAGGTTCGTACAACCAGGAAGAGGCAAGAACATATCTGCAAATTCCGTTTGCAACTTGTCCATGTCTGTGAGCTGTGATGGTGAGAGGTGGTCTCCACAAGGGACCGGGGTGATTTTGGTTTGAGAGTCACCTCCGGCGCGAGCTCCGCCCTCTCGGGGACTACCGTCGCTAAAGTCACAGGGACTGCCTCCCTCCATGATTTTATGAGGTTGAGGTGGTAAACTTGTCATGCCACGCCCCATCTGTTCGCTTAACCTCATAATCAAGATCTCCAACTCACCGTGTGACGTTTCTGAGCTTGGAGCAAATTCTCCTGTGTTAACCGACCCAAAGTGTGGAGTTTTGCTCTAAGATCAAGAACGTAATGAATTTCATTTTTACTGTTTGAAGGTCCCTCCTCCCAAGCTTCCCGTATTATGTCAAGCATGCCGTGTGGCAGACACCCATACAGCAGCTTGAATGGGGAAAACCCTGCGGAGGCTTGCAGGACCTCTCGTACTGCAAATAACAGGGGATCGAGCCACTTATCCAAATTTCTAGCGTCCTCGTGCACGAACTTACGAATCATGTTTTTTAAGGTTTTATTAAACTGTTCCACCAACCCATCCATTTGTGGGTGGTAAACACTGGTGCGAATCAATTTAATACCTAACAATTCGTATAGTTCACATAGTGTTCGTGACATTAAGCCTTGATCAGTGAGGATTTCTTTTGGAATCACCACTCGGGAGATAATTCTGAAGAGTGCCTCTGCAACACTACATACTGAGATGTTATGCAGAAGCACTGCTTCCGGATAGCGCATTGCATAGTCCACAAGAACTAATACAAAGCGATGCCTGCGTGCGGTCCATTCTAATTGCCCGATGAGGTTCATGCCAATTCTTTCGAAGGGGACCTTGATTACCGGTAGAGGGCGCTTTTGGGGTGGCCAGTGGATTCACCAACTGACATTCACAGCACGCTGCACACCACTTGTGAACGTCCCGTGAATGCCCGGACAAAAAAAAAAACGGGCCATTATTGAATTGAGTGTTTTCTCATGTCCTAGATGGCCAGCCATTGGATTATGGTGAGCTGCCTGGAAAAGGGTTTCCCAACGGCTCTTCGGTACTAACAATTGGGTTGTATTTTCTATTGTCTGAGTGTCCTGCGTCACTCAATACAACATATCTTTTATAACTGAAAAATATGGATATGTGAGTGCAACGTCAGGCAGGAGCGGTTGACCATCGATTACTCTCACTTGGTCAATCGTGTGTTTGAGAGACTCGTCACGTGACTGCTCTAGAGGGAAATCCTCCTCAGGGAATCACCTGAGAACAGGAACTCTCTCCCCTGCATCATCATGACTTGGAGCAGACGCAGACGGCTCTGGCACCGCCTCCCCAGCCATAGCATCGCACGTCACACGAGACAACATTTTACAGGACCCATCCACACATATTTCCCTTAATAGATTCTTAAAACCAGGCCAATTCGTTCCCAAAATCAGTGGATGGGTGAGGTGGGAATTAACCGTGGTCTCTACACTATACTTTTTCCCCCTGAATAGTATCTCAATGGTAGCCACTGGATACCTGTGAATATCCCTGTGCACACACCGCACCCTCACCCATTTATCCGTGCCCAAGCATTGGTGAATGGAGGTTTGAGAACAGCCTGAATCCACCAACATGTGGTATGTATCCCCTTTTAGACTCACCGGTATACGACATGCCCCTGAATGATTGGGGGCGGCCTGCGGAGCATCAGGGATCTGGACCATTGTTGCCACCTCCATCGCCAATCACAGATCCTGGAATTGCCCAGCTTCCCCGCAGCCCCAGCAGACTGGCCCAGGCCTCCCTACCTCACTCGTGGGGGGCGGTCCTGTCAACCTGGGGAGGAGAGCGGAGAGAGACAGGAGAAGTGAGGGACACAGATAGAGGTAAGGGCATGTACATGGTTTTTGGACAAATGCCCAACTCAAATACATTGCCATTGGGCGCATACATGGTGTGATGGATCGTATCCTCAAATGGATGCCCATTTGCCCAGTAGCCTTATGACGATATGGAGGTTTTCGCCTTACCAGGGGTAATTTCGAGATAAGGCCTAAACTCTCTGTATGGACACCTGTAGGGGCTCTACCTTGGGAACTCCGGTGCCATCCCACATACCATGTATCGTTCATGGGGGCATAGTTCCCATATTAAATGTCCACAGACTCAGTTTTGTGTCCACTTACCTAGTAGTCTTCCTCAGTGGTCTTCCTCTTGTCCACAGACCCAGTATTTTCCCCCTTGCCCCCTGATGCCATACATCACCATGATTGGCACCAAATAGTGCCCGGGCATCCCACAAGGTCATCCTGAGTGCTTTTCCGGACCTTCGCGGCACTTGGAATTTTTTTTGCTTTTTTTATCTCGACCTTGCCGGGTTCCCATTAAATGCATTTTTTGACCGTCGACCGAAATGTCACTGGAATAATTTGCCTTCCTTGTATCTTGTTGAGGGCCCCTCGGGGTGCCACCCTGTCAAATTTGGGGTCTCTAGGACCTCTGGGTGTGATGCCAGGGCAGATCTTATGTGCAATGTATACCATTCATTTGTATACTGGTTTGGTGGACAGTGCTCAGAAAGCTCCCAATGTCCCGAAATCGACATATGCGTATCATCAGGGCATCTTCAGACAGTGTCCAGAGTTCCATGACCCTTTGACCTCTTTTGACACAAAATTTGCTCCTTTAGGGACGGTGTTCAAAAACCTATTATGAAAATTGCATTGATTTAATGGGCAAATGGGACATCTATAAAATAGAGGTCAAAAGGTCCCAGGACCTTGAAACTCAAGATTCAAATCATGTCCTAGAATTTGGAGGCCCTGGGTGCTTGCTAAGTGTTAACACCTCTGATTAATATACTGCTGCAAACGGGCCTACAGAACAGGCTGTCTCATAGATTCCTGACAGGTTGGGAGATCTAATGAAAAATACTTTTCTGCATCCTAGGCCTTAGTCCCCTTAATATGTTGTTGAGAGGCACTTGATGCATCACCGTGTGCAATTTGGGGTCTGTCGGACCTACGGATGCGATGCCAGACCTACGACCATGTAAAGTTTATACCATTCATTTCTGTACTCTGTTTATGGACACCACTCAGAAAGCTCCAAATGACTCAAATTTGAAATCTACTGTATATCTTCTAAGGGGACCCCTAGACAGTATGCAAAGTTTGAAGTCTGAATGAGTTTCTTAAGTGCTAAATTGGCCGACTTGAGAGTGAGGAGTGACAGTACAGAATATTTTTCCAGATTTATTTTCCAAGTACTTGCCCAGCACTGACTGAAATAAAATTGTAATATGTTGTTCACGAGGGCTCAATGAGTGAGCATTCAATACCCCTAGGTGTTTGCACCACATTTAAGGGTATTTTCACTCACAGGAATTGCCCACCTGCAATGTATTTAATGGCCGCCAAATACATGGTCCATGGACAATAAGTTTAAGTGACTTGTAAGGTAGATGAATGTGTTAAACTGGATGCCCTGAGGGCTATTCAGTGTGTTTCATTAATATTATTACATGTAAATAAATTGCAGGTGGCAACTGTGTGACTCAGCAAAATGACAGGAAGTGCCCACCTGCAATGTATTTAATGGTCTCCAAATATATACTTTATGGACAGTCACCTTTAAGTACCCTTACAGTGGTTTCATTCAAAAAAGTTACATACATATACTTTTAAACCTCATGTAAGAAAAGAGAGGCAATTTTTGCTCAAAAGTCATACAGGAAGATCCCACCTGCAATGTATTTAATGGGCTCCAAATACATACTTTATGGACAGTCATTTGTTATGCAAATTGAACATATTTATAAGTTGTAAGTTAAGTAAATGTTTCTACTGAGTTTTATAAGTACCCTTACAGTGCTTTCATTCAAAAAGTTACATACATATACTTTTAACCTCATATAAGACAAGAGAGGCAATTTTTGCTCAAAAGCTCTAAGTCATACAGGAAGATCCCACCTGCAATGTATTTAATGGCCGCCAAATACTTGGTCTATGTACAGTAATTGTTTTACACCAATTAGACATTATTACGAATTAAAAGTCATGTATATATGCTGATTTGTATGCCCTGAGTGCAAACAATGTGCTTCAATCAATAATATCTATTGTAAATGATTATTAAATTCATTTAAATGAAATGTCCATAAACATAGTATTTGACAGCCATTAAATGCATTGTAGGTGGGATCTTCCTGTATGATTTGGCAAAAACACAGGAAGCAAAAGCAAAAACTTTCATTAAACATCACAAAAGTCCAACATAGTCAATAACCTCAACATTAGTCCAAAGCAGGTCGTTACGTGATTCAAAAAAATTGTTGATGCACTGTTCAATAACACAGTTCAGTAAAGTAGCAAAGAAAATCAAAACTGTTAGGCCCTGTCCCAAAAGGCACCCTCCTGGTCTTCCTCTGAGTGCAGACTTTGATGACATAAGAGAATGCAGACCGATGGGGCACTAGTCAGCAAGTCCATGAGGGGGCATGATTGGTAAAAGTGTGCATTTGGGACAGACTTCAAGACTTCAATCAGATGACAAATTTTTTACATTATGTTTTTATTTACACGCAGTTTTACAAATTATTATTTAAAAAAGTCATGGCATTGATAGATAGGGTAAAGGAACACACTTTAAACTAACTACTGAATATTTGTTTTTATTAAATAATTTCAAGCAACACACTGACAATAAAGCATTAGATAATAAAGAACCTCTGAAAAACAAAGTGCACATATGACTACAGCAAAAAAAAAAAAAAACAAACAAAACAAAACATTGTTTTATATCTTTAGAGAACAAATAAACATTATTCAGACACATGGGTGGTTACAGCTTAGAACAGAGTAAAATGTATAGAAAGAACATACCGCAAAAATAGTTATAAAATACACACAGCCACACAGGTATAAATAGCACTGTTAGACCGAATGTTGCTATATCAATAAATATAAGCAATCTTACAACCTACAGCCATGTGCATTAAATTATTCTTTCCTGTCTTGATATTTTAGAGACTCACAATAATTCTAAAATCCTCTTTGAAACAACAATAACAATAAATTGAATAGGAGTAATTCCATATCTCTGGAAAATTAAATTAAACAAAGTTGTGATGAAGTTCTACACATCAGACTTAAAAGTGATTCTATATACCCATGATAAGCAAGTGATCCGCTGTTGACAATCAGGAAAAAGCGATTATTAAAATACATTTTTAATCCGCAATTGAACATCGCCTTGTCTGCCATGTTTTTTCCTCCAGCTCAGAAACTGGCGTCCTTCTGATTGGTCTGTCGCAAGGACTGTTGGGTAGCGGACTGCCGTGAGCCTGGAGCAGTGCAGGCTTCGACAAAGACCACATCGAGGGGACACTCCTTGTGCTTTATCCTCGTGCTAAAATCACAAATGGGACACACTATGGACTCGTAGACATCAAAAGCACACACAACTGAAGGCCACGAGACCGCAAGTCCACATGATGTGCGCCATTTGGGACAGGGCCCTAGTCAACTGTTAGTTAGTGAGCTGTTTTTTTACTCACTATACCGGCTGTGTTTTCTTCAAGACTGGACTCCTTTAAGAACTTTTGCTGGGTTAGCAGCTTGATACTCAGTGCTGGTCCATAAAACCAGTTACACTCCAAATCCAACTTAATGCATGGTGAGCCTCATTTCCACAACAGTGGCTTCAGTGCAGACACAGCATAGTGGTACATTTTCTGGATTAATTTGGCAACAGAGTACTTTTTTCCACATAAAACAACAAAACACTGCTTTCAGAGCCAACAAGAGTTAGCAGGAAGAGTTAACATGTGCTACCTGTCTCTCCAACTCTCACTGCAACCATCTTGATTCCCACTTCCTAGTTTAAATGTGAATTAAGGGTGGAGCCAAGATCGGCTCCATCTTTGTTCTCCTGCAACCTTAGGAAGATTCAATAGATGAATGAGTAGATGTATTAAAGGTTTTAGAGGATTGGAAGTGACTCTGTCATGGAATTATGTTTTATTGGAAGAGAGGAGCTGACTAGTTTCAGTGTTTTTATTATTGTAGATGATATCGTCACACTCCCCCCACCATGAGAAAAGCTGCCCTATAAAGGTGAAGGCGTATAAATTGATGCATGGATGCTTTATTTTTTTTTTAATGTCTTGCTCTGCTGGTGAATCTAATAAACTCTTCCTCGTCACTTTCCTCATTGAAGATTTCAAGAATAAGATATCATTATTGTGCCTCAATTTCCTGAGCAGATGGAAAAAAAGCTTCAATCTGGAGACGTGAACCACTCTTAAGTCTTCTCCACTTTCCTCCTGGACAATCTCATAGTTGAGGGGGTCCTGGTATTAAGGGTTGTGGTGTGTTCCAATTCATGGTGATGTTTATCCTGTCCTTAAGATCAGGAGATATCTGAAAAAGATGTGTAAAAGTAGATCAAAGGGTTCCTTACAGTTTGTGTGTCTAACAGTATATGAGCCTTACCTATCAGATAGTGTATGGAGTAAATAACTCTTGCCGGAAATTGTGTTATTTCATGTTAAACACACCCACCTTGGTGATATTTTGGAACGGTTTCTTAAGTGTAACCCAGGATGTCATCATTCTCTTAGGAAATATTTTAGTCACATGCTTTGATATGGTTCAAGAAGTTTTTGTTGTTGTTGTTTTTAAAACACAGTTGCATAACCCTCTGGGGTCGACGGACATGCCGGCACATCTTGCTGGATTTTTTCCTCATAACAGCGGAAATAACTTAAAATACTCCGTCATTTTTGGGCATACAGATAAGTGTATGACAACATTAGAGACTATAAAGGGTCTACTTTTATTTGTGTACACTACACTTTTTGTAAAATAAAGAAAATAGACAGGGTGCGCTTTCAGCCGTCTCTGTCTCCATGAGCATCTTTCTGAAACACGTCACAAAAATGAACTGAAACTCCGCGAATATTTATCACACAAACATGAAAGGTGAGGAAGCTCATGGATAGTGACGAAGAGTTCACATTTTCCGCAGAAGAAGAGCGGGAATCCGACAAGGAACATTTGCATTTTGAAGATTGACTTGATCCAGCCGAGGATACAGTTTTGGATGAGTAAGTCATTTAGTTTTACTTACATATTAGTTGGCATGCTATTTTATATAAACATGTACATATTCTACTAGTTGGACTATTTCCAGACTTGCCAGCCAGGATTCAGAGTATTGAAATTTGAAATATGTCCTAATAGGCAAGTTTTAGTTACATTTAAATGTTGTTTTGGCTAAAGCAGGTATTTAAATTGTATGTTGTATGATATCAATATGATATGTAATATGATATAAAAATAACATGAATGTTTAGATTATATTTTAACTAGTGTTTATGCTGCCTCATTATCATCAACGAAACTTGTGCTTGCAAATGTCTGTTCGGGTGTAAATGTGTAAAATGTGCTGTAAATATGCCCATATTAGAAAATCAGCATATTAGAATGATTTCTGAAGGATCATGTGACACTGAAGACTGCAATAATGATGCTGAAAATTCAGCTTTGATCACAGGAAATTGCATTTTATAATATATTCAAATAGAAAAGTTATTTTAAATTGTAAAAATATTTCATAATATCACTGTTTTTGCTGTATTTTGGATCAAATAAATGCAGCCTTGGTGAGCAGAAGAGGCTTCTTTTAAAAACATTAAAAAAAATCTTACAGATCTAAACACTTGTTGGGCCTCATGTATTCAGATAGAAGACAAAGGCAGGCCTAACACAGTCGTAAAAACCTAACTCAAGCCCCCACATTCCAAGTCATAAATTATACTGATAAAACTGTGCCAAAATCAAACAAAGGGAGTCAAAAACAGACTACAAATCCCATGAAGCCTTGCTCACTAAAGGATCAAACTCTCAACTCCTATTGGATGAGGCACACAACAGAACGTCCCTCAAACATGACATCATCAGAAGTTGAAATACCTCTAAAATGCTTCCGGGATTTGCTTCCAGCAACTTTGTTTGCAGTGTGTAGATGCAGCTCATCGCTGCTCTCAGGTGCAACCTCGTGGCACAAGGAAGTAACGTCCGACTTTAAACTGTGGCCATACAATCTCCATCTCGCTGGACGATTTGAGATTACTCTGTGTTCAACCGAACACTATAACGGATCCGAAGGAGACCGCCAAGCAATCCGCATCTTCATCCGTTTGCCTGCAGAAGTGAAGAGATTAAAGATTTCTTTTCCATCTTCAATCAAGTCGACATTTCTGAAGTTCTCCACCAGCCCACCGAGAATCAACAGCCATGCCCGCCAACAGAGCGAGGAAACGGCCTCCCGTTATCACACGAGCCTCAAGGAACTGGGTCGGAGTTAAAGGATGGAGGGACAAACATGCTACCTGTGTCCTCATGCGATTCAAGTAAGAGGTTTACGTCTGGGCAGAGATAGAATATTATAGTGTGTTATTCTTGTGTTTCAAGGTTTTTTTTGCTTGTAAAGTTTACGGACCGCCATGTCCGCTCATTATTAATACTCAGGGTATTAATTATCATGAATTTGTTTTGCTGTATTGTGGTCCAACCAAATTGGACTGTTGTGCATTTTTGCCATCGCGGGTGAAACCGGCAAACTGAGTTATCCATTAAAGAGTCAAAGAACGCGGGACTTTTACGAGCCGTCCACCGCATCTCTGAGTGATAAACTAACAGCTGCTTTCTCTCCCACGATCGCGAAATCGGCTTTAGGGCCATCACTTAATTCTCTCTCTCTCTCTTGTACTACACACACACACACACACACTGTCACACACACACCTTATGTGTTATAGGATTATTTTAGTTTCCATATCTAATCATATTACTGTTTAGTTTGTAGTTGTAAGTCGGAAGTTTATTGACTGCATTGTATTAATTATTAATTGATATTACTGCATAAATAAACTTTGTTTATATTACAAGGAAAAGTGTTTTGGTTTGTTTTGCATACGCTTGTGTCATGCTGACGGGATGTCAGTGCTCGGATTCAAGCCTTCATTCATTGTTTTTTTTCCCAAAAATCGATATTCTTCGGATGTCGATTTTCCTAAGAAAACAATCTAATATTGAGACTGTTATACTACCTGTTATTAGTCCCTGATTCCAGGGTGGTGCCCCATCAATGTTAATCCTTATTAATATTCTGTTGATTTTTGATAATTGATAATTATCTTTGATGATTGTTGAATTTGAATGATCAATAAGCTAGTGTTAATTTTAATTAATGTTTCATCAATGTTAACAATTAACAATTATCTTTGATCTCATCAATGTTCTATTGATTTTAATAATTCATAATTATCTTTGATAATTATTAATTATTCCTAATAACCAAACTTGCTCCTAAATGTAGCACACTACATTTACTGGAGCCCCATATGAGGTTTTAATGAGTTAGATTCAATTAATTAATTTAAATATTAATTAATAACTAAAGAAATAATTATTAATTATTTCTGATAGTAACACTGATCTAAACAACCAGTAAAGCCCTACACACTTTTAAATGGTAGTGTAGGTCTAAAGTTTTTAAGTAAAGTCTTAATGTAAAGAAAATGTATAGTCAGATTACTTCTTTTAACTTAATGATTGAATGTATTGTTTGTAGCTTATTCACAAAATCAAGTTTAAGTTTCCTCACATTCATTCTCTCTCAGGGGAGGGGTCTTTGTCTCCTCAGGTGTGAATCACATCAATATTCATGATCATCCACGCCTCCTCACATATGGCCTTTCTAACACTAAAAGTGTCTTACAAAAGTTAAATGACTATATTGTTTTGTATGAATGAGTGATCAGGATGGTTTTCACATAATTTTTGTAGCAAAAACTCTAAGCTACAAAATCCAGTTCTCAAAAAGTCTTGTGAACAAATGTTTAGTATGTGTTATATGGCCTTATTTCAGTGACTTAAAATGTTTGTTTTTTCAAAAACCATGCATAAATGTTATTTTCTCAAAAATGTACATAAAAACATGTACATACATGTTGTTCACATATTATTGTAGCCCAGTTTGTGCTGAATACAGTGTTATAGGACTTTAGACATTAATATGTTTTTAAGCAACTGAAAAAAGCACAAATGTCAAGGAATGTCAAAACTTCTCCAGGGCCCAAAACACCCTCAGACCCCAGAGGGTTAAACAGGACAAGGGCACCTGTTCATGCTTTAGGTACTGGGGCAGGATCAGTAAAGTTTTGTTCCCCAAACCTTAAGGCGTTATTCTCTTAGGAAATGTTTCAGCCAAAATGCTTTGATATGGTTTAGGAATATATATACACTATATTGCCAAAAGTATTCGCTCACCCATCCAAATAATTGAATTCAGGTGTTCCAATCACTTCCATGGCCACAGGTGTATAAAATGAAGCACCTAGGCATGCAGACTGCTTCTACAAACATTTGTGAAAGAATGGGCCGCTCTCAGGAGCTCAGTGAATTCCAGCATGGTACTGTGATAGGATGCCACCTGTGCAACAAGTCCAGTCATGAAATTTCCTCGCTACTAAATATTCCACAGTCAACTTTCAGTGGTATTATAACAAAGTGGAAGCGATTGGGAATGACAGCAACTCAGCCACGAAGTGGTAGGCCACGTAAAATGACAGAGCGGGGTCAGCGGATGCTGAGGCGCATAGTGCGCAGATGTCGCCAACTTTCTGCAGAGTCAATCACTACAGACCTCCAAAGTTCATGTGGCCTTCAGATTAGCTCAAGAACAGTGCGTAGAGAGCTTCATGGAATGGGTTTCCATGGCCGAGCAGCTGCATCCAAGCCATACATCACCAAGTGCAATGCAAAGCGTTGGATGCAGTGGTGTAAAGCACGCCGCCACTGGACTCTAGAGCAGTGGAGACGCATTCTCTGGAGTGACAAATCACGCTTCTCCATCTGGCAATCTGATGGACGAGTCTGGTTTTGGCGGTTGCCAGGAGAACAGTACTTGTTTGACTGCATTGTGCCAACTGTGAAGTTTGGTGGAGGGGGATTATGGTGTGGGGTTGTTTTTCAGGAGCTGGGCTTGGCCCCTTAGTTCCAGTGAAAGGAACTCTGAATGCTTCAGCATACCAAGAGATTTTGGACAATTCCATGCTCCCAACTTTGTGGGAACAGTTTGGGGATGGCCCCTTCCTGTTCCAACATGACTGCGCACCAGTGCACAAAGAAAGGTCCATAAAGACATGGATGAGCGAGTTTGGTGTGGAAGAACTTGACTGGCCTGCACAGAGTCCTGACCTCAACCCGATAGAGCACCTTTGGGATGAATTAGAGCAAAGACTGCGAACCAGGCCTTCTCGTCCAACATCAGTGTCTGACCTCACAAATGCGCTTCTGGAAGAATGGTCAAAAATTCCCATAAACACACTCCTAAACCTTGTGGAAAGCCTTCCCACAAAAGTTGAAGCTGTTATAGCTGCAAAGGGTGGGCTGACATCATATTAAACCCTATGGATTAAGAATGGGATGTCACTTAAGTTCATATGTGTCTAAAGGCAGGTGAGCGAATACTTTTGGCAATATAGTGTATATATATATATATATTTTATATTTTTTTTTATTTTTTTTTTTTACTTTGTTCTGGTCCACTCTGAAGTGTTAATCAGGCTCAAAAAGTGTTTCAGTTGCAACTGAAAAAAGCACAAATGTCAAGGCATGTCAAAACTTCTCCAGGGCCCAAAACACCCTCAGACCCCAGAGGGTTAAACAGGACAAGGGCACCTGTTCACGCTTTAGGTGTTGGGCAGGATCAGGAAATTTTTTGTTCCCCAAACGTTAAGGTGTCATTCTCTTAGGAAGTGTTTTTTTAAAAATTTATTTGTTTAAACAGGACAAGGGAAACTGTTCATGCTTAAAGTGTTGGGCAGGATCAGGAAATTATTGTTCCCCAAACTTTAAGGTGTCAGCATTCTCTTAGGAAATGTTTTAGCCAAAATGCTTTGATATGGTTTAGGAAGTTTGATTGTTTTTTTAAACTTTGTTCTGGTCCACTCTGAAGTGCCACCCTGGATGCTTGAACAAAACCAATGCGAGAATAACGATATGGTATGGTTTGAAAGTCATTTTAAATTATACAACATTGTAGGATATTATGGGCAGAAGAACGAACAATTGCTATGCAAAATAACTTGAATTCAGGAGCAACGCTGATATTTAATTTCCAAGTATTAAACTAAGACACAGAGAGAGGCCCCCAAAATTCCTCAACACCATAAATTAGAGACTCTGCTCTGCTGGTGCAAGGGAGTCTGAGCTGACACGCGTCTGGCTAATAAAACTGTCAACGAACAAATGAGACTTGTCCAGATAGCACATACCAGAAAACACTCATGTTAATAATTATTCACATGACTTGAAGACTCTTCTGAAGAAACTCCCATACCACGAAGCCTAAGACACTCCTTTTGTCCTTCGATATAAACAATTTGCTACACTTAAATTAGGCCAGTAAGAGAGCATGAGACATATCCTTTGGAATGCCTAACCATCCACGATCTCCAGAAATCCAAAATAAGCTCCTTTGTTCCATTCATTCATTCAGTAACACATGAACACTTAACATTATATACGGAATAACCACCATGAGACATTTCTTGTGTCACATGATAAAACACTGTACAAGACAAGAGAGCTTGAAAACTGTCTTACTGTCTGTAGAAGGATCCATTTGAACACTTTTTAACAGGACATGTCATCTTAATCCAGAAACTTTGACACAATCGCAAAACTAACTTTTCTTGGGTTGTAACAATGCATGTACATGTATTATGAGCTATAACACTAGCAAAATACTTCATTGTATTGTTCTACACTGCACAATACACAGTCTGTTTTTGATAGTAAAATTTTATCTTACACAAATGATTGTAGCCTGATGTAACCATAAAATATGATTTGTAATCACCTATAACTGACAAATTGATGATTATAATCTTTAATCTTGTATTATTCATGTCATATTACTAGAATGGTAACCATTGCAAAAGCATATCATGTTTACTATAATTTCAGGAATGTTTATGTTAATTAATCTGTGATATATGCAGTTGTATCCGAGATATAAAAGGTCATGATTAAACATTGCCCTATTTTGAGCGGGAAACGGGAATCTTTACAGACAAAGACTCATTAATCACCTTCAGAAGGAGGGACAGGGAGATGATCACATGGTAACTGAAAAGACACTTCTGATTGGCTCAAGACACCTTTGGGGTGCGGCCAACCTCAACAGTACAAAGCCTCCCTGCCTAGGACAAATGCTGTCTTCTTCATCAGCTCTCTTTCTTCTCCTCTCTTCATGCTCTTGCCCTTGCGGGAGGCCTCGCCTCAAAGCAGAGGTCCAAAACATTGCCTGAACAACCAGAACTTTCTACAAAGAGCCAAAGAACCAAAGCAATGCAAGGAAAGGCAAGTACATCTCCAAACTTTCGCTGAAAGTATTGGTGTCTTCTTAATAGAATTTGAGTGACCCGATTGCAAATCGAAGTATTCTAAATGAAGTATCGATAGCTCTCAAGGCATTGTCTATAGACTTCATAAAGTTAAATTCTCTCTGTTATAGATTTTCCATTCACCTTCTGTTACAGTTCACTCGCCACCTGTTTTTCATGTTTGTCTATGTGTTAGTTAGTTTGAGGTTTTAGATTAGCAATAAAGTCTTGTTTGTATTCAAGGCTAATTTGACTGGTATATTTTCATAAATAATCTTGTCACTGATTTTTTTTAAAGATCTGCGCTCCGAAGCTCAAACCATATCTAAACATATTTGTGATATTATTTTCAATAAGCCATGAGAATAGTATTACTCTAAAGAGTTAACAGATGCATCATATCAACTCAGCGTGGCCGAGTGATCAGACGTACACCATAATTCTTTCAATATCCATTGTGAAAAAGGCCCAGCAGAGGTTGTACTTCCTTCGCCAGCTGAGGAAATTCAACCTGCCACAGGCGCTGCTGATACAGTTTTACTCAGCAGTCATTGAGTCTGTCCTCTGCACTTCAATAACTGTCTGGTTTGGTTCAGCTACGAAATCAGACATCAGATGACTACAAAGGACAGTTCGGACTGCTGAGAGGATTATTGGTTGCCCCCTGCCCCCCCTTCAAGAACTATACACTTCCGGAGTGAGGAAAAAGGCTGGAAAAATCACTCTGGACCCCACTCACTCTGCCCACTACCTTTTTGAACTGTTGCCTTCTGACCAACGCTTCAGAGCTCTGAGCAGCAGAACTGTCAGGCACAGGAACAGTGTTTTCCCTCAGGCTATCCATCTCATGAACAGTTAAATTGCCCCATTGAGCAATAACTATGTGCAATACACAGTTTAGTCTTTTTTATATTTATCCAACACATCCAATCTCTTCTGCCATTTCATTCCTCTGAAAAATAAATAAATAAATAAATAAAATAAAAACATTTGCACTGTACATATCAGATTTGTATTTGCACTGTACATAACAGATTGTATTAGATTTGCACTACCCATGTGTATGTGTGTATGTATGTATGTGTGTGTCTGTATGTATGTGTATAATTATTTTTTTATTTTTTATTTTTTATCGTTATCTATGTCTTGCTGCTGTTTTTGTATTGTTTTTGTATTGTTGTACACTGGAAGCTCCTGTCACCAAGACAAATGCCTTGTATGTGTAAGCATACTTGGCAATAAAGCTGATTCTGATAAGTGAATTAATCATAATTCCCTTATTAAGCTAATTCCTTCCATATAAATTGTGAGCGGATACAAATAGCCTGTTGTATTACATTTTTAATGGTGGAGAATTTTATTCAGATTCCTAATCTGGTCATTTGTCATTTATCCTTCTTTTAATGGTGGTCAAATGCGACCAAGATTCCTAAACTAATTCCATAATACAATTTTCTACATATTATTGGTGAAGGTACACGGGCATTTTAATCAATACAGTATACATTTATACTACCAAATTTCCCTACATATTTTGGTGGATAAAAACAGGTATATTTAAATCTGCCCATTACATTTAGTGTTCTATTATTTAATTCTTACGTATTAATGTTGATGAATGCTGGCAGTTGTAAATGTACTTTGCTGCAATGTCACTAATTTCCTACAACATGTACTATCAAATCGATGTGTATACACTACCAAGAGTGGTTTTCAGTTCTAAAATAGTTTAAAACAAGAGTTTTAACAAAAAATTTTGGTCTTAGAATTAATTATTCCATAGTCAACGATTCATTTGTATTGTATATCAGGACCAGTATTGTAAATTTTGTGTCTACATTTCTTCTCACACAAACACTGATTAAAAATAACTGAACAAGCAAATAATAATTAAAAAACAACTACAACGACTGTAACTACTACTTCAGTTTGCTTTTTACAACAAAATGAACTGTTACTGCTTTTACTTCTCACCATATGGCTATTCTTTATTTCTGTAAGTGGTTAAATCATTTATTTGGTATTAGGTCTTATACAATATTTATGCACATGCGTTAATTGGTAGCCAATCTAAAGATTTTATTATAATCCATAGTGAAACTGAATTACCATTTGGTCTGTACATGTGTTTTTTCCCGCAGTTAATTAGGGTATGTCTTCCCAACGTAACTCCACCCCGTTTTAAATGGTTTGCGGATTGTAGAATGATTTCTAAAATCATTGCTGCGTGGTTGCATTGAGGGTTGTCTGCTAGACCACTACTTGGATTGTTCAATGCTTAACATTGCTCTTTTTAAAATGGCAACCAATTTCAAAGGTATGTGAAGTTTTGTACGGCTGATTTATATATAAAATATTTTTTAATTTACCACAAAAAAAAAAAAAAAAACGTACAGTTTATTTCGATGCCCATAAAACCTTTCATTGCATTGATCAACTATGTAAGTTTTACATAAATATTATTTTTCTTGTATTTATATATGTGTTATTAGAGGTGTATACACTGGCGGCAAAAAGTTTGGAATAATGTACAGATTTTGCTGTTTCGGAAGGAAATTGGTACTTTAATTCACCAAAATGGCATTCCACTGATCACAAAATATAGTCAGGACATTACTGATGGAAAAAACAGCACCATCACTATTTGAAAAAAGTAATTTTTGATAAAATCTAGACAGGCCCCATTTCCAGCAGCCATCACTCCAACACCTTATCCTTGAGTAATCATGCTGATTACTCTGAAGTAATCAGTCTTCAAAGACAAAGGACAGTTGGCTCTAACAAGGACAGAAAGAGATGTGGAAGGCCAGATGTACAACTGAACAAGAGGATAAGTACACTAGAGTCTCTAGTTTGAGAAATAGATGCCTCACATGTCCTCAGCTGACAGCTTCATTGAATTCTACCTGCTCAACACCAGTTTCATGTACAACAGTAAAGAGAAGACTCAGGGGTGCAGACCTTATGGGAAGAATTGCAAAGAAAAAGCCACTTTTGAAACAGAAAACAAAAAGAAAAGGTTAGAGTGGGCAAATAAATACAGACATAGGACAACAGATAATTGGAAAAGAGTGTTATGGATCTTAACCCATTGAGATTTTTTGGGATCAGCTCGACTGTAAGGTGCATGAAAAGTGCCAGACAAGACAGCCACATCTATGGCAAGTGTTACAGGAAGTGTGGGGTGAAATGTCACCTGAGTATGTGGACAAACTGACAGCTAGAATATCAAGGATCTGCAAAGCTGTCATTGCTGCACGTGGAGGATTTTTTTATGAGAACTTTTTGAAGTTCTGAAACATTTTCTCAAATTGTAATAGTAATTTATATATATATATTTATGTGTATGTAGACTTGTCTAGTGTTGACGTAGCCTTGCTTGTTTCGCAACAGGGGTTCATCGACCCGAGAGGGGCTGGAACAGCCGCATTGACCCCACTGTCACCTGTTCACTTTGGAGACGTGCGGTATCTCACACTGGTATTCCGAGGACTTCACGAAGTGGCAGATTGCATGCTGTATCCCCAGTTGCAGGATACAGAGCGAGAGACCATTTTAGAGGAAAAAAGTGTGTGAGGGTATCAGGAAACCGGAGTAACAATCAACTCCTGACACAGCAACCCCATTCAGTGTCAAACGAGTCAGTTGATGAGTATGAAATCATGCTAATATTGGCGGAAATAAATTTGTTTTCGCACACTAATACACTCTTATGTCTGTTTTTATTGACTTGTACACTACCAGCTTGTTGAGGGATGAGGATAATGCTGCAAACTGGGACAAAACATTTCTGAGGACCTTGGACGCTAGTAGTTTCAGCAAGGCAATTGTGCCAAACAACACAGATAATGCAGTCTCATCACCTGCTGGCATTGTGGTTCCAGATAATTGTATAAATGATGATGAGCAGTTGATAACAACTGCGGACTGTGTGGTTTCAGAGGGTTTTGAGCGCAATACAGACTTGTTTTCTGTGGTTGGCGATACAAATCATCAAGCTTGTGTATCCATTGTGGAAGATTCGGTGCAGATTGTTGAACAAACTCTGCCATCCTATCAACAAAACTTTACCCATGATTTGTTGCTGGAGATACTTGAACAGAATCACAGGATAGATGAGAGAATGAACGTTATTACAGAACATGTCCAAAGACTTTGTTGATGTTTTGACATGATGATGACAAACTCAGAAGAACAAGGTAGACTTATAAGACTTCTCCTGGATCGGGCTGAGTGCAGTCATGAAAATTTGTGCTCCGGGAAGACTACAGTGAATGTCAACTCATGGTAACGCTTTTATCCAATATCAATAACTCAGTCATGCGGGGTGGTAGTTAGTGATTAATTGTGTTTATGACTGATTGTGTAAAGGATACATTGTTGTAGTGTTTCATGATCGTTGCTTTTAATTTTTAGTTGTTCATGTAGATCTGTGTTTGATTCAGTGTTTTAATTTTCATATGAAAGATATTTTAGTGGGTGCAATCAGTGGAGAATAAGGCTAAATCGAAATAACTTTTCAAAAATGGCTGGTAAAAGAGTGCGTTCAGATGATGATATGCATGGCTGGATATGATCATTTGTCAATTGTTACACAGTTACAGAGCATAATTGATCAGAAACTGCTAGATTTAGGTCCTGGCTATTTGAATTTAACTGCTAGATTAGAGAATATTATTCAAACACAGAGTGAATGTGTAACACATGGCCCTAATACCAACCAAGACAGTGAAATTTCAAATAACGCACTAGAGCTATCACACAGCTCGACACTGCATGGTCTAATAGCCACAGTGGCACAAATATTAGACCCCTCACACTCTAATCTGCGTGAAAGGTTAGAAGAGTTGATAAAAATGTATGATGAAGTGGATGAACCGCTAGTTGATTCAATACAGGCCGGTGGTGGTGTTGAAAGAAATAATTATACAGAATCATCATCGGACTCTACTGCATCCCATGCTGTTTTAAGTAAGAGTCATGCTGATGTTCAGGCTCAAGATGGTGGTGTTGTAGACAAATACATAATTGTACTAAGACTACATTTCAATGGTTTAGAGATACACAGAACTCTAAATCTAAGGGAAATATCTTCTACAGATTTGGCTGCTTACAGTATATTTGTGCATAGTGTGTTGTCAGAGATGGTGTAATTTTCCAGACAGATGGGTGGTGCGGGTGGTTTTATCAACATTACACTGAGAGGCCCCAGTCTGAAATCTGATGTGAACACAGTATTGTTGCCTGGTAATGACTACAATGAAAACTTTTTTGTAGAACAATTTGAAAAAATTATGCAGAGTAACACGGATGTGATGGCCGATGACAGTTTGCAATTACACGTTTTCATAGTCAGAAGTAAGAATGGTGAGGCTCGTAGGAAGGTCAAGTCAAGCCATTTTTACTTGTATAGTGCTTTTCACAACACATCGTTTCAAAGCAGCTTTACAGAAAATCATGCTTTAGCAGAAAATTAAACTGTACTCTCTATTAAGTCTTAGAGTCATAATTGTGTAGTTTGATTAAATATGATTGTAAATTGAGTATAAAAATAAATAAATAATAATTGTATTTAGAACCCCAGGGAGCAAGCCATAGGTGACTGTGGCAAGGAACACTAAACTCCATAAAATGTTGGCTAATGGAGAAAAATAACCTTGGGAGAAACCAGGCTAACTGTGGTGGCCAGCTCTCCTCTGGCTAAACAGCATGAATATAATGCCAGTATTATTTATTGGTGTGCAGTGCAATTCATGGTTTAAAATGTGTAAACTAAGTAAGTGTTAAGGGCCAGTGTTTAAACAAAGATGTTGTATGAACTGTAAGATTAATGACTAATGTCCATCCTGGATTAGCTGCAGAAGTTCACATAGATGCATTGTTCTTAGTTAGTTGGCTAATGAAGGCTTTTGTTGGCAATTAATTGATAGCAGTGGAGTCCGACACCAAGCAAGAACGGGGATGGATCTGGCTGGCTCTGGTAACCTCAGGATATGAATCTTGAGGTTGAGACAGGGAAACAAATAGAATAATATTAGGATAGATGCCATTCAATTTATTGCAGAGGTATAGATTATGATACATTTTTTTGAGAAATGTTTCTGGTTCTGGCAGACCTAACTAAAGCAGCCTAATTGTGAGTTGATGGATAAATTAGGTGTGTGCCTGGCTAAATAGATGAGTCTTTAGTCTAGACTTAAACTGAGTGAGTGTGTCTGTGTCCTGAACAGTGTTAGGGAGACTATTCCATAGTTTAGGAGCCAAATAGGAAAAGGATCTACCTCCTTTTGTGGATTTTGATATTCTAGGAACTATTAACAAGCCAGAATTGTGTGATCGTAATGAACATGATGGAATATAGCATGTCAGAAGGTCACTCAAGTACTGTGGAGCTAGACCATTCAAAGCTTTGTATGTAGTTAACAGAATTTTAAAATTAATACGAAATTTAACAGGTAGCCAATATAACGACAATAAAATGGGGCTAATATGATCATATTTCTTGGTTCTAGTCAGCACTCTGGCAGCTGCATTTTGAACCAATTGAAGTTTATTTATTGAACTTGCAGTACATCCTCCCAGTAATGCATTGCAATAATATAGTCTTGAGGTCATGAACGCATGAATTAGTTTTTCGGCATCAGCAACAGAGAGCATGTGTCATAACTTAGCATATTTCTGAGGTGGTGGAATGTTGTTCTACAAACATTGGAAATTTGATTTTCACAGGACAGATTGGTATCAAATATAACACATAAGTTCTTCGCTGTAGAAGACGACGTAACAGTACATCCATCGAGAGTCAAATTATATTTAAGCAGATTATTTTTATAGGTTTTTGGTCCAATAATTAGTACCTCTGTTTTGTTGGAATTGAGTAGAAGGAAATTTCTTGCCATCCTATCTTTGATTTCATTGATACACTCTGCTAATTTGGAGAATTGTGAAATTTCGTCAGGTTTAGAAGAAATATAAAGTTGGGTATCATCGACATAACAGTGGAAACTTATTCCACGATTCCTGATAATATCTCCCAGGGGAAGCATATATAAGGAGAAAAGCAGAGGCCCTAAAACTGATCCCTGTGGCACTCTATACATAACTTTTGTTTGATTTTACAATTCCTCATTTACACATGCAAAGTGGTAGCAGTCTGTTAAAAACACTGTAAAATGAACACTGTGAAATGTACAGTAACTGTCTGGCAGCAATTAGCTTGTAAGTTGCTGTAGTAAATTACACAGTTTGCTTACTGTAAATTTAATCACAGTACCTATAAAATATTTTAATTATTACAGTAATAATCACAGTACTGTATTTGTCATCAGAGTAATAGGATGCTGTATTTTTTATCACAGCAAATATTATACTACTGTAACTGGCATTACTGCATTAATTTTAATACTGTAAATTAATAACTGAAAAATAATTATATACTGTAAAATGAAGACACTGTTTTTGTCACAAAAATGACATCTATTGTATAACTTCATTCAACTTTCAACATTTTAAATTTGAAAATACATAGGCAGTAAATATGTTTTATTTTGTATTTTTCATTTTGTAAACATTTTTTATTTTGTCTCACCTGATATCACCTGTCTGTCACTCACTCGACGTTGTGTCAATGTAGTGACACTAGGGGTTCGATCTTGAGAGCCACAATAACCTTTGCTTAAAATAGAAAAGGCCAATGAAAATTGGCGAGTGGAATTTGCATGCCACTCTCCGCCCCGGACATATGGGTATAAAAGTAGATGGCGTGCATCACTCATTCAGATTTTTTTTTAAAACAGCATGTTGGATGTCTACATTGTAGGTTTTTTCACATATTCAAGCCACTTGCTTTAAAACAGTAGTTAGATTTGCAATAGCGCAAACAGTCCAGACAGTGTATTGTGTTTTTAGGATACTTGTAGCAGGCACTATCATTGCAAACAGAGCATACATATTTACAGTCATGATTCTGTCTGCTCGGATACCTTGTGTAACAGATATTGCACACATATGGCGACCCAATAAAGGCTTTCAGATTCTTTATCGTGTAATAGTGGAAACTATGATGAGCAAAGTTACTGTATTGGGGTGTGGTTCATCAGAAGTTTTATATTTCTATAACTTTCCATCACTTGACTTGTGAAAGACCACAATTTTTATGCCTAATGCACACTCAAATTTTGCAATATCGCTTAGGCCAACCTTGTCCTGAGGTGTGAAACAGGATGCATTCTGTATGATCTCGCCCCTTCTCGAGCCGAATGCATGTGTGTGTGTGTTCATCCTCTCACCTCTTGCTATGCTGCTGGATTTGTACGCCGCATATCAGCGGTCACCCTTGCACAGTTGAGTGTTGTGCTTCCCTTGGGTGCTTCGGCAGTCTGAGTCTGCAGGTGCTAAAAGAGTATATTCAAGAAAGAGTATATTTTCCTTCTAAAAGAGCTCGCGCAAAAGCTTGGCGTCTTTTTAAAGATGTCCTTCCGCGTTTGCACTACTGGATGTAGCCGTTATCTCTCCCCTCCGGATACCCATGAAATCTGCCTCGGGTGTCTGGGGCGCCAGCACGCCGAGGCGGCTTTCGTGGAAGGGTTGTGTTTTCATTGCGAGAACATGCCCATGAGAACGTTGCGGTCACGGCTCACTTCCTTCTTCATGAAGCAAGGAGCCACCGTGGCTGCTTCCCAACCTGGTCCATTCTGGGCTGACGCACAGCCGGCCGGGTTGGCAAGCACTGCGGGTGATCTGGATGTGGACATGGGAGTGTTTCCGCCGGCTCAGCCCCCACAGACCTCCCATCCCCCAGCACGCTCGATCTGTCCGGACGAGCTGTTGAGCAATGCAGGCGGTCTGCCTCACGGCGGAATTAATGTGTCATTTGCGGCTCACAACGCTCATGAGCTTTCGGTCGTGGCATCGGAAGGTGGGCTTCTGCTATCAGAAGTGGACAAATCTTCTGAGCTCCCGCCCACGGGTGGTAGAGCACAGGATGAGTCGGACGCTGAGATGGCAGCCATGCTTGCCTGGGCGGCTGCGAACATCGGGCTGAAGTGGAACCCTCCACACTGCCCTGAGCGTTCGCGGCTGGATGATTGGTTTATGGGCTCTCATTGTGACTCACGAGCGCACCATAGCGGTGCATTTATGCCCGAAGTGTGCAGCCAGCTGGCACGACCGACCAAGGCTCCCTTCCAAGGCCTGTAAGTTCTCTTCCTCTTTAATGATGATTACAAGGCTACGGGTCAGGTTGCTTCCACCCTGCATGCCATGGCCATCCTGCAGGTCCACCAGGCCAAGGCCCTAAAAGATCTGCACGAGGGTAGGACTGACCCAGGGCTGATGCAGGAACTGCGCACTGCGACCGGTCTTGCCTTTCGTATGACCAAGGTCACGGCGCATGCCCTGGGCCAGACGATGTCCACGCTTGTGGTCCAAGAGCGACACCTGTGGCTCAACCTTTGAGCCCCCTTTGAGCCCCTGGAGCAGGTCGAGCTCAGCACTCTGTCCCTGAAGACGGCCCTCCTGGTGGCGCTCACTTCCATCAAGAGGGTGGGGGACCTGCAGGTGCTCTCTGTTACCAGCGAATACCAGCGAGTTCGGGCCGGCACACTCTCACGTGATCTTGAGACCCTGGCCTGGTTACATGCCAAAGTTCCCACCACTCCTTTTCGGGACCAGGTGGTGAACCTGCAAGCGCTCCCTTCAGAGGAGAAAGGCCCGGCCTTGTCGTTGCTGTGTCCAGTTCGAACTCTGCGCATCTATCTGGACCGCACACAGAGCTTTAGATGCTCGGAGCAGCTCTTTGTCTGTTTTGGAGGACAGCAGAAGGGGAAAGCTGTCTCCAAGCAGAGATAAGCCCATTGGATTGTGGATGCCATTTTCCTCGCATACCAGTCTCAGGATTGCCGTGCCCCTTGGGAATCCGGGCGCACTCCATTAGAGGTGTTGCATCCTCCTGGGCACTGGCAAGGGGGGCCTCTCTTGCAGACATATGCAGAGCTTCAGGTTGGGCTACACCCAATACCTTTGCGAGGTTTTATAACCTACGCATAGACCCGGTTTCGACCCGAGTTTTATGTGGTAACAGCAGGTAGACCGGGCGGCCAGTTGGGTGTACCACTTGCATTGCTCCTTTCCCCTTTTTCAAAGGTGATAATGTGCGTTTTTTTGTCCACAACAGTTCCCCGTTCCGGCGAACTCTGGATGCCTCTTTAATTCTTTAGCACTGTTCAGGTGACAAACTCGTGGAGGAGTGATGCCACCAGGCCCAGTACTGAGAGAGCCCCTCCCTGGTTTTGTATCGAACAGGAAGTTCTTGCCCCTATTTCGCCATTGCAAAGCCTTTCTATCAAACTAACTGGAGAAGTTGGGTTACACCCCATTATCTCGCATTTGCACTCGGTATGGACAAAAGTGTCCAGAGGGTTTAATTCGGACATTTATTTAAATGTTGCTTCAAGCATATGGCTGAACTCAAAATTATGTATTAATAAGTCCCCGTTCTGCTCAACAGAGTGGATTGTGAGGGAGGTTAATACACTCGGTGACCAGGGTTGGGGAGTAACAAAATACATGTAATGAGATTGCGTATTTAAAATACAAAATAAGTAACTGTATTCCACTACAGTTACAATTTAATCATTGGTATTTAGAATACAGTTATATTCAAAAAGTATTTTGATTACTGAAGAGATTACTTTGCATTTTATTGTAATTTGTTTCATTTAATATTTAGTCCTTTCAGATGGAAAAATGTATACATATAAATGATGCGATCCAAAGTGCATTTCAACAGCAGCGAAACACTTTCTAATGATGTGTTACATTCATACGAGCAGACAGAGAAGTTTGAAGTAAGTTTGGAGCAGAAGAAATGGAAATAAACCTTGTGTAAATTGTCAGCTTTATGTTTCCACTTGCACTCCATTTTCCAAGCTGCTCTCTTGAGAGCGTGAGTGTGATCATCGTACCATGGTTCAGGGCTTTTTTCTTTAATTTTCTTAAATCAAAAGGGGGCGACACTATCAAGAGTGCTAGAGAAGACTATATTTTCTGTTATTACATCAAGTTCTTCTAGACTTGTGGCCTACTGAGTATATTAGACAATTCTGGAATATTTTTAGTGAAGCTATCTTTAGTGGTAGAATTTCTATAGTATCAACATCAACTTCATATGACAGAATTAAATCTAGCATATGATTATGGTGATGAGTTGGTTCTGTCACATTTTGTCTGACTCTAAGAGTTAAGAATATCAATAAATGCTAATCCCAATGTGTAATTTTCATTATCTATGTGAATGTTTAAGTCATCAACAATTAAAGCTCTATCTACAGTAACTACTAGATCTGATAGAATATTTGCATATTCACCAAGGAAATCAGAATACGGCCTGGGTGATCTATATACTCTAGCAAGGGCAAAAGATGACAGAGATTTTTTATTTGTATCTGATGGTGTCATATTAAGCATTATAAATTCAGAAGACTTAAACTTATATCCTGTCCTCTGAGTAACACCAAAAACTTGTCACAACTCCTCCTCGACCCTTCAGATGAGGCTCATGTTTATAAAAATAACCTGGGGGAGTAGATTAATTTAAACTAAGATATTCATCCGGCTTAAACCAGGTTTCAATCAAGCAGAGCGCATCCAAACTATGATCTGTAATAAATTAATTTACAATTAGTGCTCTGGTTGAAAGAGATCTAATGTTAAGTTGTCCTACCTTTTATATGATGTTTATCTTCAATTATTTAGTTTTTTTTTTTTTTTTTTCAAGTTTGACCGTAATCAAATTTTTGCTAAATGATTTAGTGAAGGGTTTGTGTTTCGTAGTTTGGGGAACAGACACTCTATATGATATCTAGGTGATGCAGTCTCTATGTGTTATAGTTTATGTGACCTGTGTGATGTCTCAAGGCAGCTAGCGGACGTTCAGATTAACCAGTTTGCCTGCTTCCTGACTTGGGCCCCAGTTAGTCAAATACTATCACTATTAAGACTATGAGCCAAATTACTAGAGAGGAGAGCGGCACCTTCCCTGGAGGGATGGAGTCTGTCTCTCTTTAGCAGGTCAGGTCTACCCCAAAAACTCTTCCATTTGTCTATAAATCCTATACTATTCTGCAGACACCACTCAGACATCCAATCGTTCAGTGACACTAATCTACTATAACCCTCCTCACCACGATGAGCAGGGAGGGTGCCAGAGCATATTACAGTGTCTGACATCATTTTTGCAAGTTCACGCATCTCTTTAACATTATCTCAAGTGATCTCCGACTGACAAAGCCGGACAATGTTAGTGCCAATATGAATAACAGTTTTCGAAAATCTACATTTAGCATTAGCCAGCACTTGTAAATTTGATTTGATGTCAGACGCTTGTGCCCCAGAAATGCATTTAACGATGGTGGCTGGAGTCTCTATTTCCACGTTCCTAACAATAGAATCACATATGACCAAGGCTCTTTCAAAATGATTCTCAGTGGGTGCATCACTGAGTGGGGAGAATCAATTGGAAATCCTAACAGGAACGGGAGAGTGGTGTCACTTTGTTGAGCGAGTATGCAGCCGAGACGTCACCCACACACCCTCTCACTGACCTCCACTAGCATTCGGATGCTTGTCTCAAACTCATTTATCTTCTCCGTCTGCTTGACTATTTCCTTACATTTATCACATGTAAATGCCTTACTGCTGACAGAAGAAGCTATAGTGAACATGTTGCATGCAGTGCAGGAAGAAATAACGAGTGGATGCCATGACTTACCGCAATTGTTTGTTGTTGTTGTTATTGTTGTTGTTGTTATGGTTGTTATTGAGCAGCGAGGGTTTGAGATCGATGTGGTTTGATGTCATTCCTGATCAGCAGAGGTTTGAGATTGATGCAATAATAAATAAAGAAATGAAGACAAGCGGGAAAAAATAAAATAAAAAAGAGAGAAAACGGGTGCGTGAGATAAAATACACGCAGTTGAAACAGTAGAAAAGCTACTTTCTAAGAAGAATAAGCAATGCTAAGCAGGCTAGCAAGCTACAAACACAGACTTGTGCAGCGTGCCGGCAGCAAGCAGAACAGCATAGCGCATGATGATGTGATTAGAAGAAAATGGATGCATTTATTCTGCCCTGTTAATATTTCAAAAAAACTGTGCTTTTCAATTTGACTAGCATATTTTTTCGACCCACAGATTTCACATGATGACTTAGAAAGAAGGGACGAGATCATACAGAATGCATCCTGTTTCACACCTCAGGACAATGCTGGCCTAAGCGATATTGCAAAATTTGAGTGTGCATTAGGCATAAAAATTGTGGTCTTTCACAAGTCAAGTGATGGAAAGTTATAGAAATATAAAACTTCTGATGAACCACACCCCAATACAGTAACTTTGCTCATCATAGTTTCCACTATTACACGATAAAGAATCTGAAAGCCTTTATTGGGTCGCCATATGTGTGCAATATCTGTTACACAAGGTATCCGAGCAGACAGAATCATGACTGTAAATATGTATGCTCTGTTTGCAATGATAGTGCCTGCTACAAGTATCCTAAAAACACAATACACTGTCTGGACTGTTTGCGCTATTGCAAATCTAACTACTGTTTTAAAGCAAGTGGCTTGAATATGTGAAAAAACCTACAATGTAGACATCCAACATGCTCTAAATCATGGTGAAATGAAATTTGGAGGATATTTTGTTGATGGCTATTATGAGAAAGACGGTGTACGAAAAGTTCTAGAATTTGCTTTTAAAGTTATCATCACGGCCATGAGTGTCGTTACAGACCCGATTATGCCAACAGTCCAAGATCCCTTTTGGAGTGCTCAGGAGGATGTTTAATGAGAAGACTGAGGTTTTGCAGAAGGCATACTGTTCATACAGATGTGCAGGGAAGCTCATGTTTCCGCTATGCAGAGTCTACACTGAGAAGAAAAAACAATGTTATACCTTGTACACATACAGATAAGGAGAGGGCTATTTCAGGGTGCTGGGTGGGCATTGAATTGTTAAAGACAATTGAGAAGGGGTATGTTGTAGTGAAGGTCTCAGAAGTATGGCACTTTGCAAAGAAATCGGAAGAGCTGTTTTCCAATTATGTAAAGACATTTTTTACGTTTAAACAGGAGGCCTCAGATTACCTCTCATATGTAGACACTGAAGAGGGCAAAAAAGCCTACATCGACAACTATTCAAAAAAAATAGGGGGTTAAACTCGGTCCTGGGCCACAGAGCAGGGACTGGGACAGGAGGCCTGGGAGGCGGCCACAGAGCAGGGACTTGTGGTCTCTATGCCGGAGCCAGAGATGGGTCCAGAGCCGGAGCCACAGGAGGATGGAGGATTTTGGTCTCAAGGGGAAGAACCGGAGGAGGAGCTGATGGAGCCACAGGAGGATTGGGGTATTGAGACACAGGTAGTGGAGAGCGTGGTGGAATGGGCAGAGCCGTAGGAGGGGGAGATCCAGGGATTGAGGGCGGAGCAATAGGAGACACAGGGCGGAGCCAAGGAAGGGTCGACGGAGGCAGGTGGAGCTGGGAGAGGCTCAACTAAGGCAGGCAGAGCCAGGAGAGGCTCGAGGGGCGAAGCCGTGGAAGGTGGAGCCGTGAGAGGCTCGAGCGGCGAAGCCGTGGAAGGCGGAGCCGTGAGAGGCTCGAGCGGCGAAGCCGTGGAAGGCGGAGCCGTGGGAGGCTCGAGCGGCGAAGCCGTGGAAGGCGGAGCCGTGAGAGGCTCGAGGGGCAAAGACGTAGAAGGCGGAGTCATGGGAGATGGAGCCAGGGAAGGCTGAGCCGTGGAAAGCTTGGGGGTGGAGCCGATGGAGGCAGAGCCAGGAAAGGCAGAGCTGTGGAAGGTGGAGCCGTGAGAGGCTCGAGGGGCGAAGCCGTGGAAGGTGGAGCCGTGAGAGGCTCGAGGGGCGAAGCTGTGGAAGGTGGAGCCATGAGAGGCTCGAGGGGCGAAGCCGTGGAAGGCGGAGTCATGAGAGGCTCGAGGGGCGAAGCCGTGGAAGGCGGAGTCATGAGAGGTGGAGCCAGGAAAGGCAGAACCATGGAAAGTTCGAGGGGCTGAGCCATGGAAGGCAGAGTCATGGGAGGCAGAGCCAGGGAAGAGTCCATGGAAGGCTCGGGGCTAAAAGCCGTAGGAGGCTGGGAAGTGACTCCCATGGTAGAGAGTAAAGGCAGAGACTGGGGATCGACCTCTGCGGTCGAGAGCACGGGCAGAGACCGGGGAACGACCTCCGTGGTCGTGAATATGGGCAGAGACTGGAGAGAAAGTGTCCTTTTCCTTCTCCTCCTCTTCCGGCCAGCAGGGAGTGGGACGGTTACAGGGACGGTCGAGGTTACAGGCATGGGCTCTGGGATGGTCGAGGCTACAGGCATGGGCTCTGGGACAGTCGAGGCTACAGGCATGGGCTCTGGGACAGTCGAGGCTACAGGCATGGGCACTGGCTCGTTAACCGTGGCAGGAATGGGCACTGGCTCGTTAACCGTGGCAGGTGCGGGCGCTGGTTGTGGCCCGGCGTTCCCGTAGTGTAGTGGAGTTACCTTGGTGACAGGGGCCGTGGAAAGCGTGGAGGTAGGGGTCATGGAAGGCATGGAGACATGGTCCATGGAAGGCGTGGAGACAGGGTTTGTCTTGGGGGATGACAAGAGCGAGAGATGATTTATGGCTAGGGTGGTTCGAACGTATTCTGAAAAGGGAAGATTCTCCATTTGCAGAAGAGCTGTGAGACGATGAAAGCCCATTCCATAAATGGCACAGAGGTAGGGGTCCGAGATAGAGATGGAAGTGGCGAGTTGACAACTTTATGGTATATTCAGGGAGAGGAAGGTCTTGTTTGAATAAATCCATAAATAAGCCGGTAAACTCCATGATTCAGGTGAAAGAGGTGGGTGCCAAGTCTGGTTGTTGGTCAGTTCTTCTGTAACATCAGGTTCATGGAGAGGAAGACAGGAGATGCAGGAGTAGATTAACTTTAAAGACTTTAATAAGGAAATACGCTGGAGTGAACGCTGGAGTGGAACATCATAGGATATATGCTGGAGTGGACGCTGGAGTAGAACATCATACAAAACATAACAACGTAGCAATTCATAACCAACTAAATCACACTTTAACAACACAACATAACAATACAAGAACTGAGAAAGGAATGAATAAACTGGAGGGTATTTATACACACAGGTGCTGATGAGGAAATGGAGGACAGGTGAGGAAGATTGGGAACAGATGGCAGTGATGTGGGCAGTGCATTACGGGAAGTGTAGTCCAGGGGAAACTAAGGATGACACAAAAACCATATCAAAATAAGAGTCCAAGGAACAGAACGGTGAATAACTGTGACAGTGGAAGGAATACCACAATCTCTGAATGATGATAATTTACTACCTGTCAATAAAACTATTATCTGTTGATAATTGATGACATGATGGAGGCGAGTGGAATCTCTGAAGTGGAGAAGGTACTAACGCAATACCTTCACCATAAAAACCTCAGTGCCATTTATATTGTGCAGAATTTATTTTTCAAGGTAAATCCAGCAAAACCGTTTGTTTGAATACAAACTGTTTAAGAAGCCACGTGATAATAAACAGATTAATGTGTTAGGAAGACAAATGTACCCCAGAAACACAAAATATTTTATGGAGTGCAACCAAGATGCTATCAATCAGCCTTTTGGATACCTCATGATAGACTATAAAGCAAAAACCCCTGAACAATTTAGTCTCAGAATGGGTTTACTTTCAAACCGACCTGTTGTTTACATCCAAAAAAGAAAATAGTGAGATGGTAAAATGTCTGCTAGACTATCTAGAATCCTCCCCCTGTTAAAACTATTATTTAAAGAAACCCGAAGCAAAGGCGTCTTATTTTGCTTCTTAATCAGCATCTGACAAACTCATTTTAACATTGTGTGAGGTGGCTCTTAATGTTCTCTATGGCATAATTCCACTAACACCCCAGCAGCACTGCCGGTTGAAGAGGAGAAAGACTAAAATCAAATACATTGCCAATAAAAAGATTGTTCAGTCTAGAAAAAAACACGATCAGCCAGAACAGAGGATTTCTTCTCCCACTCTTGAGCATAGCAGTATCCTTTATATCCAGTCTGATAACGTCTAAACAAGGTTGAAGATGGAGTATGCTGAGTAGGGCTGCAACTAATGATTATTTTGATAATTGATTAATTTAACGATTATTAGAACAATTATTCAACTATTCTGCAATTATTGCAACAATTAATCATTAGCTCTTAACCGATTATTCAGCTTGTGCCTCGACTTAAAGGTTGTATTAAATGTGCTTACTAACAATAAAGAGGACAAAATCATCTTTTAAAAATACCTCTAAATGGCATTCACTGAATTAAAGGGGAAAAAAAAACTTCTTATTAAGTTTAATTAAGTAAAGAAATTCACTGCAAAAAATCCTATTGTTATCAAATGTTTTTGTCTTGTTTTCCATTTAAAATAGTCTAAAAATTCTTAAAACAAGATAAATTCATTTAAGAAACAACATATAAGATATTTAGACTTGCTTTAAGAGAATGTATCTTAAATATAAGTGTATTTTTTCACTTGGTTATACTTCTACGAGTGCAGTAAAGACAAAATATACTAATATTCAAGATCTATTCTCTAAAAGCAAGTTTAAATATCTTATATGCTGCTTCTCAGGTGAATGCACCTTTTTTAAAGGATTTTTAGATATTTTAAAATATTTGTATTTTTTAATACTATATTCAACATCCTTAGATAAAAAAAAAAATTCTACTGCAGTATAGCTGCTAAAGAAAATGTACGTTATTTTAAAGGAGTTTTAGATATTTATATTGGAAAACAAGCCAAAACGAAAACAAATCAAAAACATATTTTGTTGCAGTGTATAATAGGGCGAAGACTACTTCTCTCACCTATTTGTTCACTTCAATCCATCTTTAACTCACAAACAACAAACTCTCTCTTATTAATAAACTTGTGTATTGCCAGTTTTCTTCATGATAAGAAATGCACAGTAACACATATATTATGATTTAATAAATCACAAACCATCACATTATAATCTAGCTGCAGCAAGCGCGCCTGAGGGACGAGCGGCCTCACGACAGAGTGTGCATCAGCCAGGTGCAGCTTCAGTCTGTCCCCCTTAGATCGGGACATTCACGCAACTCACAGAAGAGGCGCTGACTGCACAGAGAAATGCCAGTTTTGGAGTTTGTAGTTATTTACATGACCTGCTTCTGTATTATTTGAACTTTATTAAAGCTATAATGCATTAATATAACTGCATTAAAGCATTATGTTGCTATAAGAAATATTTTGTATAAAGACAGTTTGGACACTCATGAGAAGGCCAAGCTTTACACTGCAGTTTTACAAAGATTTTTAACAATAATTAGACAGGGTGATTGGGAAAGTAACACCTTAACGCTCACAAAACCAGAACCCGATGCATCTCACAAAAAGACACCTGTTACGTCTGTTGAAGATGGCGGGGGTAATGATGTTGTTGCTGAGGTACTGAAGAATGTACCATTGAGAAGTGTGAAAAATGTAACATACATCTAAGATAAAATGTCTAAAACCAAAAAAGTTTCATCTTGGAATGAGTCGGGAGAGTTTGTATTTAAAGGTAACACTGTACTGGACCTTGTGAATAGTGTTACAGCCCCACAAATGATCCGCGATAACCATAGACCTCATGGATGGACTGAGTTTTTGCAAGCAATTGCTGCAATAAACATACCCTATTCAGCAGTACCAAACCATGCAGTTAGGCATGTAGTAAGTGCTTTTAAAGCCAAACCGCCTACAGCATTCTCTAAAGTGCAAAGAGCGCAATAAGGCACACCGTCTTCTAAGAGTTCAGAGAATTCAATGATTAAATCACCGACTCTTGATCAACATTTGTGGTTATCATTTTAATCTTGTATAGTTTTTATTTTTATATTTTGTTTGTAAAATTAATCATATGATGTTCAATAAAACAATAACATTGTATCAATTAGCATTGAGTTCTTTATTTATTAGAAGCATTTAACAATTCAAGTATTTAACATAAACGTTTCATCCATTTGCACACATTGAATACACTTAAATGTAGTACTATTACATTGATTTATCCTTAGTTTTTCCACAAAGCGTGATACCATTTCATAATTTTTTTATTAAATCATCACTATACAGCATCATAATATCATCATAATCACAACCTCGAACCATATGTTAGAGGATATAAAATTCTGAACTTGTTTAGTTGAATATTGAATGTGGGTAGAATAAATTTTTAGAAAGTCAATGGCTGATACAGGAAAACAAATAAAATCAGGCTTATTACCAAAACTGTCAAAGAAAAATCCTACACCATCCTTATTTATGTAAATAGCCAACTAGTATTCACCAGGGAGGTGTGAAGTATGTGTTGATTATTGTTGTCTTGGGGAACGTCCTTAACGGATCCTTCGGTAAATGATCACATGGTAGTACACCAAGAAAATGTGTGTTTTGTGAGATTCTGTCCATAATAGCTGTGAGCTGTATGGTGTTCATGTTCCAATTAATAGTAGTCAACAAGTATCTGCCTTCGGTTAGAAACTTCAATAATGCTGTCAAAAACAGCATAAATGATCAGGTTAATGGCCATTGGAAGCGGCTGTCTGAACTGCACTTCTAGTCTAATATTCCCAGACTTAAAAAGTGAAATGTGTTGCCCACAATCTTCGTCCGGAGTGAGGTTAAAACCATAAGGAGTATATACTTGTAGAAAGTCTTCTCTGACGATTACCAACGCTTAGTTTTTGAGATGTCCTCCAGACGAAAGCACAAGTTGGTTAAATTCTCGTACGGCAGTGCCTGATCCAAAGTCAGGTTGTAATGGTTTGGCGGGGTGTTGCTGACCCTCCATATAAACAGCTAGAAACTCCAAATCGTAATATTTAAATGTAACAAGGATTTTTATCATATGCACCTGTAACCATATGCACCATAGCCAGTATGATAGATTTAGACAGTGTAACTAAGAACAGGTTTTCCTGGTTTGATACACGGGACACTGCTGATATGGTGAAATTTTTCAGACAGATCCGATCAATGGGGTACTTGGCTGTGGTTGAGAGCAATGCTTGAGAGTTTCGGTGATACAGATACTTTTTGACAAAAAGTGATGCTGACAAAATATTTAGTTTTTATGCTGCAGCATCACTCCTCATTAGACAAAATTCATCTTTGCCTCTAGTCAACCGGATTTTAATGTCCACACCATTAAGCATTCATTTTTCTTGAAAGAAAATATCGCTGTGTATGGGGGCTAAAAGTTTGACTACTGCACTTTCATTGCTAAAGGCAGCACTCTTTGTCAGACCATTGTTAGCCTCCACTGGATCAGCCACATCCATATACCCTGCAGTATCTTTGTAAAATAACCCTGCTGAGAAAACACTTTCCAGGGTGTCTTTGCCATAGTTTAAAAGACACTCTATGATGCAGTGATAAGGGTACATATTTGTACTCTGCGAAATTAACCTATCGCCAAGTGATACATTGACCTGTGAAAAAATAGTGGCTCCTGGATAATTGATCATTCCAACAGGTGACCAATCTCCGATATTTTAACCATCCGGATTTGTGATTTTAACACGCATGTACAGTAGTGTGTTATTCAAATCTAAGTAATTTTCACCATTTCCCGCTATAAAAAACTCCAATGGTGCACTGTCCGATATTGCTGATAAAGGTGGAACTTCTATATATGTATTTTTTTTCAAAAGCTGTCTGGGTCATCGGTAATGTACACAGGTCCAGCTCAGATTTAATACACTCTTCGGACATGGTGTGCAGCAACGCCATGGTTTAGAATATAGTTTTAACTGATCTCTTAGCTGAACCAAATGAGGTGTGTTTCACAGCTCTTTTTGCTTTCGTTGCCTAACTGCTGTTTTCTTAGGAAAATTCTTGGTTTTTCACATGATTGTAACTGAGACGCACATGTTGAGGTAGTTGCTCATTTATTTCCCTAATTCCAAACAATACTTCATCATAATAACTGCTTTTCAGATTCTTAAGCTCAAAAAATCTATTTCTACTGTTGCTAATCTCTCTGAAGTGGAATCTCGCATCATCATCAGTAATAGTGTACCGTGATCTAGGGTATTCAAGTTCAACTAGACCCACATCCCACTTGCCTTTAAAGCTTATAGGCCTCGCTAACCTGGTTCTGTAATTTGAAATTCGGTTTTCGGGGTAAAGAGGTAATGAAGCGTTGCAAGGCAATGCGACATAAAACCCCACTTCATGCATGGTTGTTTACTGCAGAAATGAACTCAGGTGTCAAATGTATGTTGGTTTTAATTAGGTCTTTTTTATTAACCCAACTATTGAACTTTGGAGGACACCCCACCCACCGTAGGAGTACCATGGATTTTTTGCTGTGCTTCTTCTTGTCTAATATATTTTCCACTTTAAGAGCTGTGTCCTTGTCCAGAATAATTTTTTGTAACTCCTCTTCATAAAACATCGGCATCATAATCAGACAGTTTGTAGACAGGCGGTTGATGCGGTATACATTCGGTAATAGTGAAAAACTCCTCTGTATAGTTTTGTTCATAACCCTTGGTAAAAGGGCCTCTCACTTTTGAGATTCTAACCACATCGCCAATTTTGTATTTAAATACAGGTCTCTTCTTACACATATTACCACACAAATTGTCATAGATGACTGGTTCATTTTCTTTGTTGACATTCACAGGTCTCATTTTAATGCTTCTGTGATAGCTACTGTTGTGTCCTTGAAAAATATCTTGTAAAACATCAATGTATCATTTAGAATTTATAGTTAAATACCTCCACATCTGTCATTTTAATGTTCTATTAAAGTATTCAATAACACTTGCCTTCAATTCATTCCCTGTGTTGAAATGGTAAATGTTGTGCTTTTTAGTTAGCTGTTGGAAATGTTTGTTAAAAAACTCCTTTCCCTTGTCAGTCTGTATTTTCTGAGGGACTCTGCCCTCTTGGAGTATTGAGCCAAAAGCCTAGGCCACAGCCTCCCCAGTCTTGTTCTTCACACATCGTACCCATGCATATTTACTAAACACATCTATAAATGTAAGCAAAAATCTGATATCGTCATTTTCCTTAGTTCCAGATTGATCTGGTAGATATGTCAGCATATTCTGTGTATCAGTACCATAAACAACGACCCTATTCCTTTTAAAATTATGGTGCAATGGTCTGTGGAGTGTATAAGCATCTTGACTGGCTAACCTGTCCGAAACTTCTTTATACCTTAGTAGTTTCCTGCTTTCCTCTAATACACCATGTTTAATCTATTTACACTGCCTAAAGAACTGTGGTGTGAAGGTGTGTAGTAGACCTTATGCAGTATTTCGGTTATGTTATCAGATCAGGCTCTGCACAAATAATGATTCATTGATTCGATAAAAACACCTTTTATTATTATTATTATTATTTTAAATAAGGGTGTAAACACAGCAATTCCACACATTAAAAATCAAGATAAACTAATAAATAGAAACAGCAATATCATGCAATGTCAAGATATTGCAGAAATGTAATACATGTGGCTGTATTTTTTTGTCAATCAGTTAATTAACCAGAGTATCAACATTTTCAAAAACATAATTAACATTCTTCTTGTTTCTTGACAATGCCATCACACACACATCCATTACATATGTACATAAGCATATTATGTCACCAACTTTACAGACATTATCGCATTCAAACAGTGAGTCTAGAATGGTTTTAATCATCACACAGTGTGAATCATTTCATTCCAGTCGTTTGATAGACACCGGACCACATCCATATGCCTCTTTAGACACATCATCCATTTGTTGTTAATATCACACGCATTTAAAACACTGCTTGTTCCAGAACACTCATCAATGATCTTATACATCATGTTGGTTATTTCACACTGGAAACGACGTCTCATAAGATGTTTAATCAGACCTAAAGCGCTGCACAAATTACCCATGTCAGCATCACACTTCGGAAGCAGGCCCCCTGTTTTTCCACCTGTCCACAATGTCATAGACAGCCTGTCCACAGTATCATCCACCAGCTTCTCACAGATTTCACGCAATCTCTGTAGAATGTACACTTCTCTCTTAATTCACACAACACACCTTCAACAACACCCTGGATTCTCTGAGGATGTGGTGTCAGACCAAATGCTTGACCGATGACTACTTTTAGCTCCGGTTTAAACAGTTTATAGGAAAGTTCTTCAAAGTATGTTTAAAAGAAATACTTGTCAGGATCAAACAAGCAGGTGTGCTGGAGCTGACTGGGATGGCCCACTTCACAAATGTAGCACAACTCTTTTAACTTTATGTAGACGAGATGATCCAGAATGACCGCGATGGCTGCTTTTATAAAATATAACCTCTTTACACCAATGACACCATCCGTGTCGTCGATTCCTATAAGAGCTGTAGCATCTGCAAGTGGGCATCCGGTACCGTACTTTTTATGAATGTTAGGTTGTTATAGCCAAGCTCCGTACAAAAATTATCGAGACAGTTGTTGCTGTCTAGGGGTTGAGGAGTGACAGGGGACTCACCCCCTGTCGATGTAAGCACACTTTGGGTAATGCGCTGGACCCAGTAAGGACTATAGTAAATTCTTGAGACATGCTGCTTTTTGAATGCTGAGAGTCACCAGCTGCCTTTTAATGCTTATAGTAGGTGAGCAGTGTTATGTGGACCCGCGCACACATCTCAGGCTCAAACAGCTTTACCTTGATTTGACTATATCAGTCATATGCATCACACCACTTAAACATTTGGTCTATCTATGAAAAAAAATTATTCAGGATAGGCACATCTTTCCACTGAAACAAAAACTTCACGTGGAAACGTTCATTGTGCTCTGCCTCGGGGATAGGCCAGTCTCTGTCACTGAGGCCCAGTTTATCCTTGCAGGTAACTATGTAGACATAGTCATCCAGTCTCTTGTTGGTGTGATTGCCAAACACACAGTATCTTGGAAATGGCCATGTTGGACCATCCCACTCCGCAATGAATAATGGTTCGTCTCAAGTGTCATTCAGATCCCTCCAAACACTTTTCCATGAAATACATTATATACATGTATAATGGTCAACAGCCCTGTTGTATAACTTCACATCACGAGATGTTTTGTCAAAGTCATACACACACAGACACTTGCTGTCTAGGTGAAATTCGTAATTCAGATTTTCTGAAAAGTCATGGAAAAACTTGGTCAGACATGGCCCATGCCTTCTCCTCGGAGCACGACATATCCCATCAGTCATCTCTACATCATTTATCACTCATGTTTTACGTGTGTTGGGATCATCCATTGTATACACAAAAATCACCAAAAAAAAAAGAAAATGTTTGTTGAATGGTTTTGCACTGAACAAGACAACACTGAACCCTTTTTAAACACCCTGTTACAATAGGGAGGGGAGGTGTTGGCTACAGCATGGGAATATCATAACACCTGACCAAACATATCATAACATATGGAGTAAACATATCCTGTACAACAGTGGGAGGGAGGAAGAGGAAGCAGAGATCAAAATTATGAAACACCTGTTGGGTCATAAATCATATTTTGACATTCGGTGCATAATATTTTCTTCTGATGAGTATCTGTGATACTGTCTGAGCTGTGGCTTTTCATAGACCAAAGAGCTCCACCCATCGGGAATAGTAATCCACAAATACTAACAGATACACATTACCAGGTGAACTCTTTGGAAATTAACCCATCAAGTCTACTCCCAGCATTTCCCATGGTCATTGTACAATGTTTTGCTGCAATGTGCCAGGCAGCCGGCGACATTCGGGTTTGTATCGCTGACAAATAGGACAGGTTTGTGCAAATTCCTTGACATCTTGGCTAAGATTAGGCCAGTAAACCAAGGTCTTAAACCTGCCAAGATGTCCAGCCAGATGGTCTTCATGCAGAAACTGGATGAGTTGATGATGGAGAGTTTTTGGTATGTACACTTGATACAAAAGTGATTTCTCCTGTTTTCACAATTTCATAATACAGGTGCTGGATGTCTGAGTCAGCCTGCTGTGCCTTCCAGATGTCACAATCTGTGACTGGCAGATCTTCCTTTTTGTCCGGTTTCACCTCCAAATTCAGGGATAACAAGGTGGAACAGGTCAGTACAGGAGTATCATTGATGTCCACAGGTGCTCTGGACAAGGCATCTGGAACAGTGTTGTATTTCACTTTCCTGTACTCCACTGTAAAGTTGAATTCCTGTAGTTGAAGTGCCCACCGAAATAGGTGGGTGTTGAGTTTTGAAGACCCACATCAACGAAGAATGATCAGTGACCACAGTAAAGAATTTTCCTTCCAGGTAGTACCTCCATTTTTCCAGGGCCCACACAACTGCACAACAAACATTCTTGCTTGGTAGTGGTGTAATTTCTCTCTGCTGGATTCAAGGTACGACTGGCAAAAGCCAGGACTTCCTCGGTGCCCAGTCCCATTTGCTGCACTAGGACAGCTCCTAAACTTACCTCACTTGCATCAGTGTAGACAACAAAGGGCAGATTGAGATTAGGATGTCCCAGCACAGGTTGAGACATAAGGAGCAGTTTTAGGGCTTGCAAGGAGGCTTGACACTGGGGAGTCCAAAGGAATTCCTTTCCTTTTTAAGGCATTACAGGGTTCCGCCACTTGAGAAAAGTGTGGGACGAACCAATGATACCATCCAGCCATGCCAAAAAACCTCTGGACTTCCTTAATGTTCTTTGGCACAGGGAATTCCTGGACCGCTCTAGTTTTCTCTGGATCTGCCTCGATTCCTGTAGCAGTCACAATGTGGCCAAGAAACTTCAAGGAGGTATGGAAGAAATGCGTTTTCTTCATATTAACCGTCAGGTTGGCCTCTTTCAATTTGTCTAAAACAGCCTGGATGTCCCAGAAGTGCTGTCCCCAAGTAGACAATTATGTTGTCCAAATAGACTAAACAATTCTTTCCTTGCAGCTCTCCCAGGACTCTTTCCATGAGCTGCTGGAAGGTAGCTGGGGCATTTTTGAGACCAAAGGCCATGACTTTAAAATGGAATAGTCCCAGACTGCATGTAAAGGCCATTTTGTCTTGACTGTCTTCTTCCATTTGAACCTGCCAATAGCCACTATTAAAGTCCAAGGTGGAAAACATGACAGTGCCACTCAAGGATTCTAAAATTTCTTGGATGGTAGGAAAGGGATAAGCATCTGATTGGGAGACTGAATTTACCTTCTGGTAGTCTACACAGAAACGGTAACCACCAGTTTTCATTGGAATTAATACCACTCGGGAAGCCCATGCTGATGAGGAAGGCTCAATGACATCAGCAGCTAACATCTCATTCATGAGTTGCTTGATCACCTTCTGTTTTGTAGGAGAGACATAGTAAGGTTTTTTGTTTCATGGAAACAACTTGGGTGACATAAATATGGTGTGTCAAAACACTTGTTTGGCCCAAAACATCTGTGCAGACATCACAGTTCTGTTTGAGTTGTGTTAAAAGAATGTCCTTTCCTCTCTCATCTGGGAAGGTGTTTTGGCATGCTAACTGCAGATGGTATGATTCTCTCTTCACTGTACTAGGGGGAAGAGCAGAAAAGAGAGCAAGAGGTGAGGAATTATTACAGTCATGGATTTGAGCACCACTTTTTAGAAAATAATATCTCTGATCAGTTTGAAACCTGTAACCATTGTTCCTGATATCCATTTGCAGACCACTAAAGAAAAGATCATCTAAACCCAATAAAACAGGAAAAGCAAGCATCTGTGGGGCACGGACAGCTACAGGTATGGTGATTGTTAGAGTTTGCACTGTAATTTGTACTTCACCCCATTCTAATGATTTCCGGGCTCTTTCATCAGCCAGATAAATAGGACCCTCAGTCCAGGGTATGAGCTCCTCAATATGTTGGCCAACTGTTTCCACAATTTCTCATTCATTGTATACGAGTGTATATGAGGATACTGTGTCTACTAAGGGATGGCCTTGCCAAGAGTCAATGATTACAGGAACAATCAACTGCTGCAGTAGAGATGAGAGAATGATGAGTAGGTAAACACACAGACTCCCAATGAGTGATTGTGCTAGCGGTAGGATGGTTGCCTTTAGCAGAATTTGAACTTTGCTGGCTTTGTGAGGATTTATAGTTTTTGTTCTTAACAGCAACACTCTGAGGACAAGAAGCTGGAGAGTGAGGGCCCTTACACCTCCAAAAGAAGGGAGTTTTAGATGAGTCTTGCGGTAACTGAGCTGGTACTAGGTTATTCGACTGAATAGGAGCAGGGATAGTAACTCTGGGTTTCCAATAGGGTTTTTTCATATTGTAACTGGTTTTCCCTCTCCTATTCCAGCTGTTGCCCATGATGGACTAAACCATCCACAGTAGTAACTCCATTGCTTTAAAGCTGACTTGCCAGCTGAGGATTGATATTCTTCAATATCAGCTTATTGACTTCATCCTCTTCAATTCCTGGCTTCCAGAGTTTGCACAGAGCTCAGTACATGTAAGCAAAATCTCTTATGCTTTCACATTCCTGCTGTACGCGTGTTCTTACTTTCTCTGCCAACTCATCCTCATAGTCCTCGGACAAGAAAGCAGCGAGGAATTTATATTCAAACTCCTGCCAAGTGGTCGTTTCTAATTGAGCAACATCCCACCAGTCTCTAGCTGTTCCATGGAGCACATTTCTGAGAGTGGCTATTAATTCCTCATCTGAAAGAGAATGGACAGCCATGAAATCATAACATTTCTCTAGGAAGAGCAAAGGACCATCACAGTCATCCAGTCGTCCAAAGCATGGGAACTGAATTTTAATGGGCTGTTTCTCCAAAAACTGTCCTCTACCTTCAACAGGGATGACTGATTCATTTGTGGGAGTAAGCTCAGAATCAAACATTCCATACTGAAGTGTTGAATGCAGTCGATGTAATCAGGTATTCACTGCTGGAGCTTCCACAACAGTAGGAGAAGGTGGAGAGGTAATCGCTTGCACAGAAGCATTTGCTTTCATTGAGCTGTGGTGTGATGGCTTAAGAGCTTTCATGTCCAGAGCTAGTTGATGAAGATGCTGTGTGCACTGGTGGAGTTCATCTTGTAGAAGGCTCTTAAGCCTTTAAGGCTCTTAATTGCCATTAAGGTGTTTGACTGCTGAGTACATTGATCTGTAGCATTTTATACGAGCTACAAATTAGCAGCCATTGATTCCATGACAGCATTGAAATCCTTCAATACCTCTGTGCGATGGTTTTTTTAATCTCCAGTGCAATATGTTATTAAACTCTTTCCTAAAGTATTCAAACTGATTACTCATAAGCTATTTTATTTCTGTTGTTTGTTTCCCAGATGTAGTATTCACATTCAGAGTGAGTGTGTTTACAGCCTGTTTCAACTCTCCCAGTTCAGTGAAAAATGTATCTTTCAGAATCTCATGCTGTGATCTGATCATTTCACTCAATTGCTGAAGGGTAAGAGTATCCATGAATCCAGTTGCCACCAATGAGGGCTGAGACGAAGGTGGTATTGGTGGTCTGAGATCAAAATCTCCTGTTAATTCCATTCTAGAAGAGTATGATGAGATGGAAAGACATTAAATCCTTCCAGTGTACTGAAAAGAAGTGAATGAGCTCCATCCTGATCCAAGGCCATTAAGTCCACAAGATCTTCCTGAGAGGACACCATTTTGATTGTGTGTTGGTTTTGAACTTCCTCCATTTCATGGCAAGACTCACTTTGAGATGCAGCCTTTTTGTTTGAGTAAAAATTATTGTTGTGTTGAGTTGTTTTGAGTGATTGTATATTTTCCTCTTCACCAAGTTCAATGTTTGAGTCCCATCTGGGGTGCAATTTTTAAGTAATGTTTTACTACTCAAATGTTAATTTTAAATGTTGGGGTGCCAGACAGGGTTTCTGTCATTTGTATTAAAGTTTGGGTTGTCTGTAGTTTTTGTCAAGTCTTTAAAGTAAAGAAAACATACAAAGGTTGTATGCAATACCATCAATAGTTTCACACAAAATACATGAACCTTTTACCTTGTTAAGAGGATTTTTTTCACACTGGTATAGTGTTTTCAAAAGTACCGGTACTTTGGTACCAAGTCAATACTAAAATAAAAAAAGATGTTATGATAATTCTGTACCAGCGCACAGTATGACTGACACACAACAGCTTTAAAATGCTCACATGCTTATTTTGAACGAGCGCTCTGTTTCTCCTTTTACACTGAAATGGATAATTAATCAAATTAAAATCGTGACATGTCCTAGTGTGATTTATTAAAATGCTGAAGGCTGCAATCTTATTGTGGATGAGCTGTGTAATTAAAATAAATCCGACCGCTCATCCACTCGAAACTCCACAGACATTGAGAATAATTCACAATGTATGACACAGAAAGGCTTTGCAATGGTGAAATAGGGGTAAAAAATTCCTGTTCAATACAAAACCAGGGAGGGGCTTCCTCTGGTGGAAGTGACCAATGAGCCAAATGTCTGAGACCAAATGCATAAGAATAAAACTAAATCTTGGGTAGGCCTAGCCCACCTTTGTCAGTCGGCCTATGTAATTTATTGAAATGTAATCTGGCACGCTTACCATTCCAAATGAAGGACTTCGCTATGCTATCAAATTGCTTGAAATAAGAGAGGGGGACATCTACAAGTAGTTAAATTTTGGAATTCAATTCATTTTAATAACATTAACCTTCCCAATCATAGATAAATGTAATGAAGCCCACCTGCCCACATTTCTTGAAAAACTTTTTACTAAGGGGTCAAAATTAACTCTAACTAAATAAGACAAATTTGCTGGGAATAAAATGCCCAAATACTTAATGCCCTGTTTGGGCCACTGGAAGGTGCCCGGCTGAAAAGCTGTTACTGGGCAGTATGCTGTCAGAGCCAAAGCTTCGGATTTAGACCAACTGACTCTGTATCCTGAGAACTTAGAAAAGGAATTAATAATTCTGTGGAGGCAAGGCATCGATCTAACGGGGTCAGAGATGAATAATAAAATATCAGTGTAAAGCAAAAGCTTATGCACCATACCTCCTGCCACCACCCCTGGAAAATCATATTCCTTTCTTATCGTGGCTGCTAATGGTGCCAGAGCAAGACAAAACAATAACGGGGAAAGAGGGCAACCCTGCCAGGTGCCCCTATCCAGAGTAAAATAATCAGTAATTAATCCATTTGTTTGTACCGCTGCTACCGGGCATCTATAAAGTAACTTAATCCATCCAATAAAAGTATTCCCGAACCTGTATATTTCCAGAATCTTAAAAAGATAATTCCATTCTACCATATCAAATGCCTTTTCAGCATCAAGTGAGATGGCCACGACCGGAGACTGAACATTCGCCACTGACCACATGATATTGATGAAATGCCTAATGTTAACGTTTGTTAACACACAAAGTTTGTGAACAAGAAAATGTTGTGGTTCTTCCAAGAAAGCTTTCCTTTACTCCTCGCCTCACATATGAACAATTTCAGTCAGGATTTAGGCCCCATCACAGTACAGAGACTGCACTTATTATCTCTTCTAGTGCTTTCAGATCTTAGTGCTGCCTTCGACATCATAGATCACGACATTCTCTTGAATAGGCTGGAGAATTATTTTGGCATTAGTGGACTTGCATTAGCATGGTTTAGGTCCTATTTATCAGACTGCTACCACTTTGTATGTGTAAACGAGGAATTGTCAAATCAAACAAATGTTCAGTATGGAGTGGCACAAGGACCAGTTTTAGGGCCTCTGCTTTTCCCTTATACATACTTCCCCTGGGAGATATTATCAGGAATCATGGAGTAAGTTTACACTGTTATGCCAGTGACATCCAACTTTATATTTCTTCTAAAACCAACGAAATTTCACAATTTTCAAAATTAGCAGTGTATCAATGAAATCAAATTGGATGGCCAGAAATTTCCTTCTACTCAATTCTGACAAAACAGAGGTACTAATTATTGAACCAAAAACCGCTAAATATAAGCCACTAAAATATAATTTGACTCTTGATGGATGTACTGTTACATCGTCTTCTACAGGAAAGAACTTGGGTGTTATATTTGATTCCAATCTGTCCTTTGAAAATCAAATTTCCAATGTTTGTAGAACAGCATTCTTCCACCTCAGAAATATTGCTAAGTTATGACACATGCTCTCTGTTGCTGATGCCAAAAAACCAAATCATACATTCACAACCTCAAGACTAGATTATTGTAATGCATTACTGGGGTCCAGCAAGTTCAATAAATAAATTTCAATTGGTTCAAAATGCAGCAGCCAGAGTGCAGACTAGAACGAAGAAATATGATCATATTAGCCCCATTTTATCATCATTACACTGGCTACCTGTTAAATTTCATATTAATTTAAACTACATACAAAGCTTTGAATGGTCTAGCTCCACAGTACTTGAGTGACCTTCTGACATGCTATATTCCATCATGTTTATTATGATCACGAAATTCTGGCTTGTTAATAGTTCCAAGAATATAAAAATCCACAAAAGGAGGTAGATCATTTTCCTATTTGGCTCCTAAACTATGGAATAGTCTCCCAAACACTGTTCGGGATGCAGACACACTCACTCAGTTTAAGTCTAGACTAAAGACTCATCTATTTAGCCAGGCACACACCTAATTTATCCATCAACTCACAATTAGGCTGCGATAGTTAGGTCTCCTGGAACCATGATCTATAACTCTGCATCAAACTTAATGACAGCTATACTAATAGTATTCTATTTGTTTCCATGTATCAACCTCGGGATTCATATCCGGCCAGATCCAGCTCCGTTCCTGCTTGGTGTTGGACTCCACTGCTATGTGTCTCTGAGTGATGATGACTAAATGCAACCAGTGCTAGCCAGACATCACTTTAGTCTTTTATGATGGACTTCAGAGGAGGAACTGATGCCAACTCCAACTGTAAGACATCGGATACTTTATATGCCACTGCCTGAACCTTGGACTTAGGATGAACCCCACCGAACCTCACCAAAATGACCTGCCGGTTGAACTGAGACAGGATGCAACATGGCCAACCCCTACCCAAACATCTGTCACTATGACCAAAATTCTATATCATGGTAACTGTAAGGACACGCCAACTCAGGAGCTGAGATGAACCCAGATGCGGGAGTTTACTGCACTGAACACAGGAAAAGCAGGTAAGCAATGTGAGGTGAGTATTCAGGTAAGGTACAAAGTTTTTGAACACAGTCTTTGGTCATACAATGAACTAAGGCAGAAGGCACAGATCCACAAATGGTTAATTCCAAACCAACATGTGCCCAAACAGGTAACTTAAACTTCAGACAGGGTCAAAGGTGAGTCACTTTCATAAACTGAGGAGCAGGTTTGTATATCAAGACATAAAGTACATTTAGAGTTCTCAAAGTCACGTTTCCAGCATATTCAGAGAGGTTCATTATATAACAGGCAAGTTTTAAACAGGTGAGTAGATATGCAGTAAACTCAGGTTTCACAAAGTCACTTATCTTGCACATCTGGAGCAGATCGTTGACAAACAGGTGAGGTTAACACAGGTGAGTAGGTATGCTGTATTCTCAGAATTCTCAGAGTCAATCAGGAGGGATTGGCCAACAATCCAGTGGCCAGGGAGGAGTCTGTGGAAGATCGGGAGACCAGGTAGGTGACCACTGGGCGAGGACTGGGTCAGGAGGCTTGGGAGACGGCCATAGAGCAGAGACTGGATCAGGAGGCCAGGGAGATGGCCACAGAGCAGGAACAGGGTCAGGAGGCCTGGGAGGCAGCCACAGAGCAGGGACAGGGTCAGGAGGCCTGGGAGGCAGCCACAGAGCAGGAACAGGGTCAGAAGGCGGAGCCCCAGGGAGTGAGGGCGGAGCTATGGAAGATTCAGAGGGTGGAGCCGATGGAGGCTCGATGGAGGCAGGCGGAGCCATGGGCGGCTCGAGGGGCGGAGCTGTGGAAGGCGGAGCCGTGGAAGACAGAGCCATGGAAGACTCTGAGGGCGGAGCCGTGAGAGGCTCGAGGGTCAAAGCCGTGGAAGACTCTATGGGGAGAGCTGTGAGAGGTTTGAGAGGTGGAGCCATGGAAGACGGAGTCGTGGAAGACGTGAGGGGTGGAGCCGTGGGAGGCGGAGCCATGGGAGGCTCGAGGGGTGAAGCTGGGGAAGGCCTGGAGCTAGGAGCCAGGGAAGGTATGGAGCTAGGAGCCGTTAGTGATTGGGAAATGACCTCCGTGGTCGTGAACGTGGGCAGAGACTGGGAAACAACTTCCATGTTCGTTAATGTGGACAGAGACTGGGAAATGACCTTCGTGGTCATGAACGTGGGCCGAGACTGGGAAACGACCACCATGGTCGTGCAAATGGGCAGAGAGACTGGGGAGTAGGAGCCCTTCTTCTTCTCCTCTTCTTCTGGACAACTGAGAGCATTGTTACAGAAATGGTTGAGACTACTGGCATCGGCTCTGGGATGGTCGAAGCTACTGGTATTGGCTCAGGGATAGTAGAGGCTACTGGCATTGGCTCTGGGATGGTTGAGGCTACTGGCATTGGCTCTGGGACGGTCGAGGCTACTGGCATTGGCTTGTTAACCGTGGCAGGCATGGGCACTGGCTCGATAACCGTGGCAAGCATGGGCACAGGCTTGTTAACCGTGGCAGGCATGGGCAGTGGCTCGTTAACCGTGGCAGGCATGGGCGCTGATAATTTGCGGGGAAGGGTCTTCATGGCCCTACATACCAACGTCAGTGGGGGATCATTCAACATAGAAGTGAGAGCAGAAAAGAACAGGATAAACTCCTTGGTTTCCGAAGCAGGCGGCGGCCATAACCCACAGTGTATGGGGAAAATGTATGGAGAGGAGTTACCTTGGAGACAGGGGCCGTGGAAGGCTTGGAAACAGGGGCCATGTAAGGTTTGGAGACAGGATCTGTGGAAGGCTTGGAGACGGGGTCCATGGAAGTCTTGGTGAAGCCACTAAGTTGCAGAGCCACCTCCACGAATTCATGTAGCATCCAGTGTGGATCCGCCGGAGGCATTAGCTCCTTTAGTGCACTATTGAGACCAGCCCTGAAGAAAATCACTAGGGAGTGGTCTCCACAGTGCACCAAATTCGCCAGCTGGAGAAACTCACGCACATGATCCTCAACTGGACGGTCCCCTTTTTCGAGGAGGATTCTCACTGCGGGTATATCCATCTTGTGGGTCCTTTTGTCGTTCAGTTCTTCTGTAAAGTATTGTATGGATGAGGTGAGAGAGCGGGATCTACACTACCGGTCAAAAGTTTTGAAACACTTACTCATTCTTTATTATAATTTTTTTTTTCACATTTCAGAATAATAGTAGTCATCAAAACTATGGAATAACATAAATAGAACTATGGGAATTATGTTGTGACTAAACAAAATCAAAAATAAATCAAAAATGTGTTATATTTTAGCATCTTCAAATTAGTCACCCTTTGCCTAGAATTTGCAGACATGTACTCTTGACATTTTCTCAACCAACTTCTTGAGGTATCACCTTGGGATGCTTTTTATACAGTATTGAAGGAGTTCCCATCTATGTTGGGCTGCTTTTCTTTATTATTTGGTCCAAGTCATCAATTTCAAAAACTTTTTATTTTTTATTTTTATTAAATTTAAGTTTTATAATGAAATAAATTAATATGGTGGCACAATTATATTTTTGTCTACAAAACTAATTTCAAACATTTAAGCATACGCCTTCAGATCAAAACATTTTTAAGATCATGAGAAACATTTCAGTCAAGTCTTTCAAAACTTTTGACCAGTAGTGTAAGTGCAACCGGTGCGGAAGGTGTGGCTTGCTGTGCAAGGTCGAGAGTGCGGAGGATAGACACAAATTTATAGACATTTGTATAAGGCTAATAACACGTATTTGTGAAGTTTTCGCAAATTGATAGGTAGAAGTGCCCACATTTATGAATGAATTTAGGACTTATTCATTGGTAGTTGTTTGTGTGTGGTTCGGCCATGGTGAAAACATCGAAACAAAGTCTCAAAATTCAAATAAATAAAACAGAATAGACACAAAAACATGTAAATTAATGTAATGATCCACAAATGCACATTCAATGCTTCACAAGGCAATTTTGTGTTTAATTTGGAACATCTTCCTTTGGTTAGACACAAATTGTGTTACATATATGCAAAAGGGAACATTTGTATTCACAGATATGTCAACAAATTTGTACAAATCATTGCACATTCATTTAATTCTGAATTTTACAGACTCAAGATGAAAGGCATTTGTGTCTGGATAGTAAGATGCATGTATGACATTTATCAAATAGATGCATAAGTTATCAGTTCAGCTTGCTTTTTACAACGAAAAGAAGAAGAAATAGTTACATCAGTTGTAGCTGTTTTTTAATTAGACTGTTATTGATTGTTTTAGTTTATTTTTAGTAGGCGATTGTGTGTGAAGAAACAGACATGAAATTTACAATATTAACCCCGATATACAGTACAAAAGATTCATTGAGTAAACTAATTCTTGTATGTATATTTTGTTAAAAACTCTTTTAGAACTGAAAACGATCTTGGTAGATTTTATAGTATAACCTATGTTTGAATAATTTAAAAAAGACTGTCAACCATACCATGCCATTTGTTTTTGTTTTGTGTTGTTCAAGTATCCAGGATGTCATTTCAGAGAGGATCAGATCAAAGATTTTAAAACACAAAATTCCTAAACACAGCAAAGCATTTGGCCAAAACATTTTCTCATGGGAATGCAGACACACCACTTTGTGCAAACGATTACCAGACAATGAGAAATCACATTTCACAAAATCCACATCTTCATGAAGAAACTTTGTCAAGCTAACATTTTGTTTTTTCCTTGGCGCAAAAGTCAGTTCCTCTCTCATTTCAACAGGCCCTCTTGTTGGTGAAATACATATAAGGGGGAAATTGATGCCTAAGGTTCCCTATCTGTCACTCACTCGATGTTGTGTCGATGTAGTGACACTAGGGGTCACTCTTGGGAGCCCCAAACACCTCTGCTTTTTAAAAAAAAGGCCAATAAGAATTGGCGAGTGGAATTTGCATACCACTCCCCCGGACATACGGGTATAAAAGGAGCTGGTATGCAACCACTCTTTCAGATTTTCTCTTCGGAGCCGAGCGGTTGTTTTCATTGAGCTGAATTCATCCACCAAGTTCATTCACCTCTCTCTGCTGGATCTTACGGCACATTTCAGCAGCTTCTCCCCCTCTGCATCTGTGGTTTGCAAAGAACGCCCCTGGGCGCTTTGGCAAAACATTTAAAAGAGTATATTCTAAAAGAGTATATTTTCTTTCTGAAAGAGCAGCACACACAGAACGTCTTTTTAAAGATGCGTCTTTTTAAAGATGCCTTTCCGTTTGTGTGTTATTCCTGGTTGCGGTCGTTATCTCTCCGCATCCGACGGCCACGATCGCTGTCTTACGTGTCTGGGCACTGCCCATGCAGAGACATAGTTCATGGATGAGTCATGTCCTCATTGCGAGAACATGACCATGGCAACGTTGCGGTCACGGCTTGCTTTTATAAGAAAGCAAGCCACCCCAGCGCCTCCCCGCATCGGTCCTTCTACCTATGGGTTTGAGACCGCGTTGGTTAGCACTGGGGGCGATTTGGGGACATCAATGGAACCATCTCCGCCGGTATCCCCCCACGGACCTCCCATTCCCCAGTATGCGTGCTTGCCCCGATCGGGCTCTCGCATGAGACCGGTGGCTTGTCTCAGCGCGAGTTCGACTTCTCGATCGGAGCTCCGGAAGACAATGAGCTATCGAGCGCAGCATTGGAGAGCGGTCTCGTCCAGTCTGACGCAGAGCCTTCGGCTCGGCTTCCTCCTTTGGGAACGGTCGCCCAGCCTCACACTGACGTGGAAATGACGGACGTGCTTTCCCGGGCGGCCGTGAGCGTCGGGCTAGAGTGGAACCCTCCACTCTCCCCTGAACCCTCGTGGCTCGACGATCAGTTCCTGGGCATGGGGTGCCACCCACAGCCACACCCTGCCCCCGTTCCTTTCTTCCCGGGAGTGCACGAGGAGCTGACAAGATCGTGGGAGGCACCTTTTACTGCCTGGTCCCGGTCTTTCAGCTCCCCCGCTCTCGCTACCCTCAATGGAGGAGCAGCCAGGGGGTATTCGGTGATCCCCCAGGTGGACAAGGCACTTGTGCACTTGTGTCCGCAGAGCGCCACCACCTGGCGTGGGCACTCGAGATGCCTGTCCAGGGCCTGTAGGTTTACGTCGTCCCTGCAAGTACACCAAGCCAAGGCGCTAAAAGAACTGCACGAGGGTAGTTCTGACCCGGGATTGATGCAGAAACTGTGCTCGGCAACCGATCTCGCGCTCCGGGTGACAAAGGTCATGGCGTGGTCTCTCGGGCAGGCGATGTCCACCTTGGTGGTCCAAGAGCGCCACCTTTGGCTCAACTTGGTCGAGATGGGAGAAGCGGACAAGGCACGGTTCCTTGACACCCCCATTTCCCAGGTTGGCCTGTTTGGTGATGCCGTCGAGGACTTTGCCCAGCAGTTCTTGGTGGTGAACAAGCAGACGGAGGTTTTACAACATATCCTGACCCGGCGCCCAGAAGGCTGCGGCACCCAAAAGACTGACAAAAGAATGGTTCCCTTGTCTGCTGGGTCACATATCTGGTGCGCATGGCCGTCATCATGACCACTGTCCCATTTTGGCAGGTATGGCGCTCCAGCGGCAGACCCCCTGCCCCTGTGTGCCCAGCTGTGGCACAAACATGCCCACACGGGATTGGTTCCAGTGGACTATGGGGACGAGATTCCTCCTCCCCCCTCCTCGACCAATCTTATGGTGGGCAGCAGGAGCCAGGTAAGTGCTTCGATGTCCCTGGACTCAGTGCCGACGTGGCACCTCAAGCTCCGCCCTACCGCGAGGCCCCACCGGTACGTCCGACGTGATCATTCCCTTGGTCCCCCTCGCCCGGAGTTTGGGCGCATGGCTTGCGCATTCCAACCCGTCGCGATGGCTGACCTGGACCGTCCGACTCGGCTACGCGAATCAGTTCGCCAGGCGCCCGCCCAGGTTCAGCGAGAATGCCGCTACCTTGAGTGCAGAGATCACTACCCTTCTGCGCAAGGCCGCGATAGAGCCTGTCCCGCCAGCCGAGATGAAGAAAGGGTTCTACAGCCCTTAATTCATCGTACCAAAGAAAGGCGGTGGGTTGCGACCAATCCTGGACCTGCGTGTACCGTACCGGGCTTTGCACAGACTCCCGTTCAAGATGCTGACGCAAAAACGCATTCTAGCGAGCACCCGGCATCAAGATTGGTTCGCGGCGGTAGATCTGAAGGACGCGTACTTTCACGTCTCGGTCTTACCTCGACACAGACCTTTCCTGCAGTTTGCCTTCGTAGGCCAGGCATACCAGTACAAGGTCCTCCCCTTCGGCCTGTCCTTGTCCCCTTGCATCTTCACCAAGGTCACAGAGGCTGCCCTTGCCCCACTAAGGGAAGTGGGCGTCCACATCCTCAACTATCTCGATGACTGGCTAATCCTAGCTCACTCTCGAGAGTTGCTGTGCGCACACAGGGACCTCGTGCTTCGGCACCTCAGCCGACTGGGGCTTCGGGTCAACTGGGAAAAGAGCAAGCTCTACCCGGTTCAGAGCATCTCTTTTCTCGGTCTGGAGTTGGACTCAGTCTCGATGATAACGCGCCTCATGAATGAGCACGCACAGTTGGTGCTGAACTGTCTGAAGGCGTTCAGATGGAGAACAGCGGTTCCACTGAAACTTCTTCAAAGACTCCTGGGGCATTTGGCATCCTCAGCGGCGGTCACACCGCTTGGGTTGATGCATATGAGACCGCTTCAGCACTGGCTTCAGACTCAAGTCCCAAGATGGGCATGGCACCGCGGGACACATCGCGTGGCCATCACGCCGATCTGTCGCCACCTCTTCAGCCCGTAGACCAACCTTGCATTTCTATGGGCAGGGGTTCCCCTAGAGCAGGCCTCCAGGCATGTCGTGGTTACAACAGATGGCTCCAAGACAGGCTGGGGCGCTGTATGCAATGGACACACAGCCACCACTCACATCCCAGGCGACCTCAACACCGCAGCGGACATGCTGTCACGTCAGGTTACCCTCAGGGGAGAGTGGAGACTCCAACCTCAGGTGGTCCAGCTGATTTGGAGTTGATTCGGTCGAGCACAGGTAGACCTGTTTGCTTCCCGGGAATCCTCCCACTGCCCACTCTGATACGCCCTGACCGAGGCACCCCTCGGTATAGATGCGCTGGCATACAGCTGGCCCCCTGGACTTCGCAAATACGCGTTTCCCCCAGTAAGCCTACTTGCACAGACCCTGTGCAAGGTCAGGGAGGATGGGGAGCAGGTCATCCTAGTAGCACTCTACTGGCCCACCAAGACATGGTTCTCGGATCTCACGCTCCTCGTGACAGCCAACCCCCCCCCCAGTGAATTCCCCTGAGGAAGGACCTTCTTTCTCAAGGACGGGGCACCATCTGGCACCCGTGACCAGACCTCTTTCTTTAGAAGCTCCGAGCAGCTCTTTGTCTGCTTTGGTGGACAGCAGAAAGGAAGCGCTGTCTCCAAACAGAGGATCGCCCACTGGATCATTGACGCCATCGCTATGGCATATCAGGCTCAGGACGTGCCACCCCTTGCGGGGTTATGAGCCCACTCTACCAGGAGTGTGGCGGCCTCCTGGGCCCTGGCCAGTGGCACCTCTTTGGCAGACATCTGCAGAGCAGCGGGCTGGGCAACACCCAACACATTTGCGAGGTTCTACAATCTCTGGGTTGAGTCGGTTTCGTCCCGTGTAGTGGCAGGCACAAGCAGGTAAGTTCCGGGACAGCTAGCCAGGTGTACCGCTTGCGCATAGCGCCTTTCCCCTCCCTTGAGGGGAAGACATGCGCTCTTGACTCCCATTAGTGTTCACCGACTGTGATCCCTGGATTACTTCCTCCTTAGCCCTGTGGCAGCCGAGTTTGCAGAGAAACTCGCTGCCGGCTCAGTAAGTGCGCTGGTAAGGCCTTGTACTGAGGTAGGTGCTCCGCATGCGGTGGTTCCCCATAGGTAACCCCATGTGTTATATCTCCCATAAAATTGTTTCCCTCTTGGTAAACTACGTCTTCCTTGAGCAGAGGGCCCTCTGCTCCGGTCGCCATGCTTGTAGAAACTCCTCCCCCGTTGGGTAGGACCTACCATGCGACTCTCCACATGACATACTTCCAACAAGACTCGGTAAGACCATGTGATGTATTTCCACTTGAAGTACCCCCCCCCCCCTTTTTTGGGCGGGGTGTGGTCTCCGCGGTGTCTTTCCCTTGGGAGTGACACCCCCCCGACGTAGACACTTAGGGCTTCCAGTCAGTTAACAAATTTCACTCTTTTTGGGGAGAAAAGAGAAGGAAAAGAGGCCTTGGCTGGGCTAGCCTGTCCCTGTAGTTGGGCAGTCGACTTGTTCCTGATGGACCGTTCGATGCTAATAAGAGCATTGGGGGAGGTTACGTGACGACCTGGTGCACTGGCTACGAGGCACACAGCAGTCTGCCCGTCACACAGGGCCAGTTCACACAACACAGTTCTCTTAGTTGTGGCGTTTTGTATAGGGACCACTAGTGTCACTACATCGACACAACGTCGAGTGAGTGACAGATAGGAAACGTCATGGTTACTTTCGTAACCTCTGTTCCCTGATGGAGGGAATGAGACATTGTGTCCCTCTTGCCACAATGCTGAACTACCCGCTGAAACGGCCAGGACCTTGTCTCGGCTCCTCAGCACAAAACCTGAATGAGTGGTTGCATACCAGCTCCTTTTATACCCGTATGTCCGGGGGAGTGGCATGCAAATTCCACTCGCCAATTCTCATTGGCCTTTTTTCAAAAAAGCAGAGGTGTTTGGGGCTCCCAAGAGTGACACTACATCAATACAACGTCTCATTCCCTCCATCAGGGAACGGAGGTTATTAAAGTAACCATGACATTTTGAAATCAAATGTTCATCAAGCACATATGGTGTCCACAATCTTTTGGCCATATAGTGTATGGTTGAATGCTGTGCATTCATATTCCTTCTCCAAACAAGTTGGAATTGTTACCAAGCAGTTTTAATGACTGTTTTTACTTGCCTTTTGGTTGACAAGTTTGTTATTGCTGAAATAACACATTTGAAGTTTTACCTTGCAGTGTTTTGTCAATAATAAAATACATTGGAACATTGAAATGTATTGTTTAATTTCTTCCCTTCCAATTTTGTTGAAACAGAATGTATTTAATACAATAATCTCAAAATCAAAACAGTATAATTAATTAAATTACAAGAAAAGACATTACTTATATTAACAAATGATTTTAAGTAGTGATAAATAATGTTATATTTGTTATTTGTTATATATTTTTTGTATGTTTAACTTAAAATAGTTATTTTATACAACTTCAATATTGGATGTTTTGGTATCTATGCAAACGTAAGGGAACTGGACTGTCATAATTATATCTCTCTTAACAACACACTGGCAACTGACTATCAACCGACAGCCTGAATGTCAATACAGTACAATACAACATACTGTACATTTTATATATACTATATTTTTTATTGTATAATGTGTATTCTATATTGTGTGTATTGTATAATGTACATTGTATGTTATTATTTGTATATTGTGTTGTGTGTAATTATGTGTATATTAGATTTTAAATTGTGTTGTGTAAATCTGAAGTTTATTGTAAATTGGTATATGTCTCATCACTGTCACGACTGCTATGTTGCTCGGAACTGCACCCAAGAATTTCACACACTATTGCACTTGTGTATATGGTCGTGTGACAATAAAAGTGATTTGATTTTGATTTGATTTTGATTTGTTTGCTAGAACCAAACTTTTCATAAGAATACATATGCATTTCCATGAAATCACGTTGCTTATTTAGGCAACAACTGACCACTGTTTGAACAGCTGTTTTAGAAAAATAATCTTCAGCACAGCAAAAGTGATCACCTACGGGGAAGAATGGCATTGCTGTCTACATACCAAATCAGCTCTTGATATTGAACCATGTGTTAAAGGAGACAGCAGAGAGTCAACACAAATGCCCACTGAGCTGTGTTTAGAAGCACCTGTCATACCTGTTAACTGTCATTCTATATTACAGCTTTTTCTTTTGAAGCATAATTTTCTGTAAAGCTGCACTGAAATTATGTGTGTTGTGAGAAGCACTATACAAATAAAAATGACTTGACTTGACACCTGGTCTTTCCATGGAGGTTGATGCACAGTGTTTGTTGACAGCCAAAACCCTGTGGTTTCTCCTCTTGTTTCTTGGGTCAAGAATTTTTCCCAGGCATAGTGCTAGCTTCTGTAAATAGGTTTTTTCATTCGCTTAATTAATAGCCTTTATGCAGAGGGGAATCATGCAGCTAAATTATTAAACAGCAGTATCACACAGAGAAGCCACCAAGCCATGAAATGGCGGTTTCAGTATATGCATGTGTGTTGGCATAAATTGTGGAAGAGAGAGAGATGCCTTTTGATAGTTATGAATACCCACTCCGTTAGGAATACATGATGCCCCCAAACTCCTCTGTCTCCTCTACACAAACATACTTTCTCTCACTCCATTTCTTTTTTCTCTCTGTCTTTAGGGACCTTGTGAAATATGTTGAAAGCAGCCCTCAAAGGGCTTTTAGAATTAAACAACAAACAGCATAATTCAGCAGAATGCCACAACTTGCAGCTTGGACCCACGTGCTGTTGTTTACTTTTTCATTTTCTCACTTTTTAAATTAATTTGGGACAACACTATGCCACCAGCTCAAATAGAAATGTGCCAGTTAATTCGTATTCATCTAATTTGCACAACAATAAGCACAGTGTAAAATAGTTTCTGTATATTTTTGTGACTTTTTTCAGGGCCTGCCACATAAAGTTTTCAAGTGTCACTGTTTTGAACTCTTCTATTAATTATTTATGTTGTAATAGATGCAAGAGTCAGACCTGCCTCGTTCTACTTAAGTTTTGGTGTTGGCCAACATTGTAAGTTTGTATCTAGTTCAAAGTCAAGATAAAGCAATCTACATAGAGCAATCTGCAAAGCTCAATTTTCTGTTACAATTTCCTGCAAAGCTGCTTTAATATTATGTGTGCTGTGACATTGGGTGTGAACCACTGACCCCAGAGGCCAAAATTGGAGTTGTTGAGATGAAATGTCCACAGGGTGGTGCCAAAAGTGAGTTGTAGTTTTAGTGGTAAATGATGTACATTAGTCATTAATCTTACAGTTTAATTATTATTAATCGTTTTTTTTTTTTTTTTAAACACTGGACCTTAACACGTAGTTTACTAATCTTAAACAATGACCTGCACTGCATATAAATCACTAATATACCCATTATATTCATGCTGGTTAGCCAGAAGGGAACTGGCCCCCACAGTGAGCCTGGTTTCTCCCAAGGTTATTTTTCTCCATTAACCAATATCTTATGGAGTTTTGTGTTCCTTGCCACAGTCACCTTTAGCTTGCTCACAGGGGTTCTAAATACAATTGTTATTTATTTAATTTTTATACACAATTTACAATCATATTTAATCAAACTACACAATGGTCACTGTAAGACTTTATATTTATTACAGTTTAATTTTTTTTTAATGCATGATTTTCTGTAAAGCTGCTTTGAAATGATGTTTGTTGTGAAAAGCGCTATAAAAATAAAAATTACTTGACATACTACAGTTAACAGGAATGCACATTTTACTAACCCTACCCCCTAACCTAACCGTCAGTGGAGGAAAAATTTACTTTTAGAGTGAAAATGCATCATACGAATCACACTCACCATAGCTCAAGTGGTCAGATCTGATCAGAACAGATCTCATGTTACTGGTCATATACCGCTTAGACTAAAAATGGCTGGAAACTAGGTCTGGATCACACAGTTTTGAGTAATTTTAGGCCTATCTCCAACCTGCCTTTTTCTGCTAAGATATTGGAAAAGGTGGTCACCACTCAGTTACAGTCTCACTTGGATTAATACAACCAACATGAATCTTTTCAACCAGATTTCCGCCCCCTTCAGAGTACAGAGATGGCCCACTTAAGGGTAGTAAACGACCTCCTTCTCTCATCTGACCCTGCTGCCCTCAGTGTCCTAGTCCTCTTAGACCTTAGCGCAGCTTTTGGTACTGTTTGCCACTCCGTACTCCTTACTCGCCAGTCTGCTATTGGTATTACTGGTACTGCCCTTCAGTTCGTCTTCATATCTCTGTGACAGGCAACAATTCATAAGTATTAACAAACACAAATCTCACTCTGTCTCTGTCTCATGTGGTGTACTTCAAGCATCGGTTCTTGGTCTGCTTCTTTTTCATAGCTATATGCTCCTGCTGGGCATAGTTATGCCGATGACACGCAAATCTACATCGCCTCCCAGTCCAAATCTGTTTTTCCACTCACTTCCATTACTGCTTGTCTCCAAGATCTTAAAGTCTGGATGGAAGCAAACTTTCTTTAGCTGAACACAGACAAAACTCAAATGTTTTAATTGGCCCCGAATCTCTAGTTTCTTCACATCATGAACTCTCCATTGACATTTATTGTGTTCTGGTTTGTCTCTAACAGCTGTTTGTCATTGCAGTGAGTGGGGGAGACGCACGCAACTGTCTTCGTGTGTTATGCTGAAAAGCACATTTTGATTTGTTTTAACTGAAGAGTGTAAAAATAAAAAGCTTTACGTTGGATTGTTTGCCCAGCTCCCGCTTCCTCCTTGGTAGAGAGTTTCAAACCTGCCACAGTCTTATTACACTGGTGCCGAAACCCGAGATTAAAGGAGGAAGAACGCTCACCACTGGAGGAATTGATCAAGACCCTCGCCAGCCTCTACCATTCGCAGCATCAGGCCCTTCTCGAGCTGTGCGCAGAGCAGGAACAGCACTTAATTTCGCTCCTCCAGGCCCAAGTGGAGGACCGGTAGGTGCTCCAGAGCTTGCTGCCCCGTGGCTGCTGCCACGACTCTGGACCCCACATGGTCAAGATGGGCCCCCAAGATGATCCGGAGGTGTTCCTGGAGCTCTTTGAGCAGACGGTGGGGGCATGCGCTTGGCCAAGCACCCAGTGGGCAGTCCGCTTGATCCCACTGTTGTCTGGGGAGGCCCAATTTGTGGCACAGCAGCTACCAGTGCAAAACCTCTTGGTGTATGCGGATTTGAGGAAAGCCATCTTGCAACTGGTCGGCCGGACTCCAGAGCAACAGTGCCAACATTTCTGCTCGCTGACTCTTGGCGAGCACGGCCGCCTGTTTGCCTTCGAGAGTATGCTTGCCAGAGGTGGTTGCTGGCAGAGGAGCGCAATGTCTGGGCTGTGATAAACCTGGTGGTACTAGAGCAGTTTATCGCCCAGCTTCCGGCAGGGACGGCAGTGTGTGTCCAGTGCCACCACCCGGCGTTGCTCCACATGGCCATCCAGCTGGCAGAGGAACACTTTGAGGCATATTCTGGAGCCGGCGAGCCCCTAGACCCTTCTCTTCTCTCTCTCTCGGTCCCTCCCGTCTTCCCTCCCTTTCCTCCCGTCCTGTTCCCCCTCCCCGGAAACAGGGGGTTCCCCCTCCCAAACTGGCTCCCCGGCTTTGGGGACTGCACCACCCACCAGTTTCCCCTGTCCATCTCCGCTCTCACTCCCAGGTTGGTGAATCCTCGGGCGCGGGCATGAAGACTGGGCCGGTTTGCTGGAGCAGCGGGGAGCCCGGGCCCGGTTGCAAAGAGCATTCTCCGGCATATCTGACTCTTCCCGCTCGTACGAACCTCATAGTATTCCATATCGAAACAACCCCATGGGTAGTGGTATGCAGTCGTCCATACTGATTACCCAAGCACCAAAAAAAAGTGGTTCGGGAAGAAATAAAGGCCATGCTCGATATGGGGGGTAAGAGAAGAATCCCACAGTGACTGGGCCAGCCTGGTGGTGCTGGTTCTGAAGAGCAACGGCTCGGTCCAGTTCTGTGTGGATTATAGAAAGGTCAACACAGTGTCTAAATTTGATGCAAATCTAATGCCTCATATTGATGAACTGCTCGATTGGTTGGGTGTGGCTCGCTTTTACTCAACACTGGATTTGACAAAGGGTTATTGGCAGATCCCTTTAACACCAATTTCCCATGAGAAAACGGCCTTCTCCACACCGTTTGGCTTACACCAATTCATGACCATTCCATTCAGTTTGTTTGGGGCCCCAGCTATGTTTCAGCACCTTATGGACCGAGTCCTCAGATGTTTCTGAGGACTAGATAGGCAGCGTATGCCGCTGCCTATCTGTATGACATCGTTATATACAGTAGTGATTGGCAGCGGCACATGCAGCATCTGAGGGTGGTTCTGAGGTTGCTGCAATGGGCGGGACTCATGGCAAACCCCAAGAAGTGTGCAATTGGATGGGTGGAGGTATGGGATCTGGGGTTCCTCTTGGGTCATGGACAGGTGCGTCCCCAAATTTATAAGACCGCAGTGATCTGAGCCAAGCCATGTTACATGCTTCTGATTTTGCTCTCCCTTCTGTTTTACAGACCGACGCGTCGGACAGGGGGCTGGGAGCCATGTTGTCAAATGTGGTCAAAGGGGAGGAGTGCCCGGTGCTGTACATCAGCCAGAAGCTTTTGGTGAGAGAGGCGAGGTACAGCACCGTTGAGAAGGAGTGTCTGGCCATCAAGTGTGTGGTCCTCACCCTTTGGTACTACCTCCTGGGTTGGGCTTTCACCCTCTGTTCAGATCACATCCCGCTCCAGTGGCTACATCTCATAAAGGAATCCAACGCTTGGATCACCCCTTGGTATCTGGCTCTTCAGCCGTTTAAGTTCGAGGTGGCCCACAGGCCGGGGACACAGATGGCTGTTGCAGACTTCCTCTCCAGAAATGGTGGGGGGGAGGAGTACTGGGCAGGCCAGATGGCTCCCTGGCCTGAGTCAGGCGGTGGGGGTATGTGGTGGGGGGGCGTGTTCGAGCGCCGGCTTGGAGAGCAGGATCGGAAGATGAGAGATGTAAAGGTTCATAACCGTTCAGTGATTGTCTCTGACAGCTGTTTGTCATTGCAGTGAGAGTTAGAGACGGATTTAAGAGTGAGCCAGATGCCAGTGAGGGGGGGAGAGAGAGCAACGCATGCAACCGTTTTTGTGTGTTATGCTGAAAAGCACATTTTGATTTATGTTTAAACTGAAGAGTGTAAAAATAAAAAGCTTTACATTGGATTGTTTGCCCAGCTCCCGCTTCCTCCTTGGTAGAGAGTTACGAACCTGCCACAGTCTTATTACACTTAGTCTTTAAGGACTTTCATGGACTAGCACCTTCATATTTGACTGAATTAAACCATCCTTATGTTCCCGTCCACACTCTTAGATCCACTGCTTGAAACTTGCTTGTCATACCTAAGTTTAGACTGTCTACTGTTGGTGGTAGGGCTTTCAGCATTGCTGCACCTAAGCTTTGGAACACACTGCCCCAAAATTTCAGTGAAACTACATCGCTCCAGATCTTTAAAACCCAATTAAAAACTCATTTATTTACACTATGTTCAAATGACTGATCCCCATAAAGCTATTGTTTCTGTATTATTATTATTATTTGTATTATGTATGCTTGCTTACATGCTTGAAATGACTTTCTATGTTAATTTCTGTTTTTGCCTATGTTCTGTTAATCATCCTTGGGTTCTTAAAAGGTGCTATATAAATACAAATTATTATTATTATTATTATTAATGTCCTTTTTTAATGTTTTTTTTTTGGGGGGGGGGGGGGGGGTTTGCGTTCTTACATTTTTGTTAACTTGTTTGACTTCATCACCCACCATCTCAGAGGTTGCTAGCACATGAAATATCATTAGGGTCTGTCTTTACCACTGCCTCAATGAGCTTTTAGCAGAAAACAGATCTTAGTGACTGGTCTGTCTAGCTCACTAGTCTTAGTCTTAACTTGAATTTTGGGAACAAATCCATGTTCATCTTGCACTGTATGGATAACACTTCCATTTACCCAAGAGTTTCTGGGTGCTGATTCCTCCACAGCCAATACAATGTTTCCAGGGAGATAGTTTTGGGAAACCTTTGTCCACTTTTGACATTTTTGAAACTCTGGTAAATACACTTTAAGCCATCACTTCCAAAAGAGGTTGGCCATGTATCATGCATCTTCTACGTGCATAAAGGTCCTCTTTTTGGAAAAGTCTGGGGGCAAAGATGGTTTTACTTTCATCAATAGCAAGTGGTTTGGAGTAACAGCTTCTAGATTGTTTCGATCATTAGAAGGTGTAGTTATGTGTCGACTGTTCAAGATGGCTTCCAATTCACAAAGAAATGTCAGAAGACCCTCCTCGTCCAAGTTCGGAACCTTTAGCTTGGCACTGAGAATTTTATTCATAGAATGGATTATACGCTCACAAAATCCTCCATGGTGAGAGGCAGCTGGATGGTTGAACATATATTTGATGCCACGTTTCAGCAAAGTGTTCTCTATTTTGGAAGCGCTCCATTCTTGAAAAGCTTTTTCGAGTTCTCGATCAGACCCATTAAAATTTGTTTATTGTCAGAATGTATCTCTAACACTTGACCTTTTCTTGCTGTAAAGCATTGAAGGACATTGATAAATAAGTCTGTATCCAAGGATGTTGCTACCTCTATGTGAACAGCTCTGCAGGCCAGGCAGGTAAAGATTACACTGTATCATTTTACTGTAGTCCTTCCTTGCTTGACTTTGAATGGACTGAAGCAAACTACTCCCCATCTGGTGAATGGTGGTTCATCTGGAAGGACTCTATTCCTAGGTAAGTCTGTCATAAGGTGTCGACCTGTAACACCATGTTGCCTTGGACAAATTGTACATCTGGACATATACCAGATATTCAATGGTCCTTTGGCAAGCCAGCTAGATGCTCAGCTTCCACTGGCATGGTTACACGACTTCCACCAACACAGAGAATTCTGTCTTGAAGTTCTGGCCATAGTATGAATAAGTAACTCCCTCTCTTAACAGACTCTTGAATTTGTAGTGCAGAGATATCTTTATGATATTTTCTTTGCTGGCAGTATTGAATGATTTCCTGCTCACCTTGCTGAAGCTCATCAACTGTGAGATTCTTCCTATAAAATACTTGAAATTTTCATTTATCCTGTTCAATTTCAGCCTGCGTAAGACTTTCACTTAGTTTCTTTTTCCTTTTGGAAAGGTTTAGCAGCATGTTTTTTAGTCTGAGAAGCCACACGAAGGCCCTTTTCAGGAGTGTCCAAGAAGATAAGTATTTTATTAACTGCATTGCTTCACTCTTTTTCTCAACTGCATTAGAATTACCAGCAATACATTTCCTAAGCTGAAGGTCTGCTGCAGTAAGTTCTCCTAATTGATCAGGATTCTCTGGCCATTCGTCAGCTCACTTGGTAATAAAGTCAGGCCCCAAATTCCAGGCTTTATTCTGCATAAATGTACTCATGTTCTGGCCTCTGGAAGCACAATCTGCAGGATTTATTTGAGAGTCAGCATATTTCCATTGAGACACTGTGGAAATGTTCAGGATTGCTGAAGTATAACTGTGCCATACCCAACTTCACTAGCATCTGAGAAATGGTGCAGTTGAGCAGATACTAGTTCTCCACAGTGTACAGGCTTAAAACATCAATCAACTCCAAATTAATTGAGCTGATGCAGATCAGCAAGCCATCTAGATCATTGCATTACTTTGGTATTGTCTCATCCCATCTGATTCTAAATCCGCACAGTCCCTGCAAGATCTTTTTGTGGGCAGAGTCATTGGTGATATGATCAACATGTACCAACATCGCAAGATGTCAATGAACGTAAATGGATGTTAATCCATTTTGTCAACTTAAAGCCTCCTGATTGACAAATAGTTCTTAGATTGTGGTACAGAGAGACTGCTTGTTCAACAGAGTTGACAGAATTCAGGCAGTTGTCAACATAAAAGTTTTGTATAATTGTACTTATTACCAGGGACTAAAAACAGTTCAAGGAACGAAAACCGAAAACAAATGGAATTTTTAGCAGAACTTAACCGAAAACTGGAAAAAAAGTGATTTTCAGTTGTTCTGGACTGAAAACATTATGTTTAAATCCTGTAAAACGGTTATAACCCATTAATTTAGTTAGATATGATGCATTAATACAGATTTGATACTGCCGGGTTTTGACTCAGAAGCAAATCTTTAATTAAAATGTTACTTAACCTAATTTATCCATCAACTCACAATTAAGCTGCTTTAGTTAGGTCTGCCGGAACCAGAAACATTTATCAGAAACATTTATCATGCTCTATAACTCCGCAAAAAAAATTTTATGGCATCTATGCTAATATTATTCTATTTGTTCCCTGTCTCAACCTCGGGATTCATATCCTGAAGTTACCAGAGCCGGCCAGATCCACCTCCGTTCCTGCTTGGTGTCGGACTCCACTGCTATGTGTCTCTGAGTGATGATGACTAAATGCAGCTGGTGCCACCCACTTCAGTCTATTACAATGGACTTCAGGGAATGAACTGATGCCAACTCCAACCATAAGACATGGAATACTTCATATGCCACTGCCTGAACATTGGGATTTAGGATAGACCTCAACGAAATGACCTGCTGGTTGAACTGCAATGCACCTCACTGGTCTCTGCCTGCATCACCTTGGTCTAATGATGGACTACACTCTTAAAATGGAATACATAAGACTATCAATTAATTGCCAAAAAAAGCCTTCATCGGCCAACTAACAAAGGACAATGCATCAATTTGAACTTCTTCAGTTAATCCAGCCTGAACTTCAAAGACATTAGACATTAATCTTATAGTTCATACAAAATCTTTGTATAAACACTAGCCCTTAACACTTACTTAGTTTACTCATTTTAAACCATGACCTGCACTGCACATAAATAACTAATATTGGCATTATATTCATGCTGGTTAGCCAGAGGGGAACTGGCCCCCACTGTGAGCCAGGTTTCTCCTAAGGTTATTTTTCTCCATCAACCAACATCTTATGGAGTTTTGTGTTCCCTGCCACAGTCGCCTTCGGCTTGCTCACTGGGGTTCTAAATACAATTATTATTTAATTTTTATACAAATTTTACAATCACATTTAATCAAACTACACAATGATCAATGTAAGACATTATAGATATTACAGTTTCATTTGCTGTTAATGCATGATTTTCTGTAAAGCTGCTTTGAAACTATGTGTGTTGTGAAAAGCGCTATACAAATAAAAATGACTTAGTTAGCACAGCTTGGTGATGTGGTGCTGAAAAGATGCACTTCCATCCTATAATTCTCTAGAACTTGGTTGATCATCATCTTGTCACCACTCTTTAGCCTTATATGCAATGATGTGCAAGTGAGCATAGACAGCAGACAAATTTTTCCTCACAGGATTTAGTAATGTGTCCCAACCTCAGGCACCTAAAGCACAGGCCATTACTTTATAATTTATCATTTATCTTTATAAAGGGACTCTTGCAGCTTTCTACACTGTACCAAAATATGGTAATCTTGGCAAAAGATACAATGCATTTTGAATGCTTTTCAGGGACTTGTCTGAACTTTTTAGCTTAACTTCAGTCTGTGCTTACACTTTTGTTGCCATGGTGGTTAAATTCTTTTTTCTGCCAGTCTTTACTGACTTGACATCTGGCAGAGACTTTCTTTGTGCTTGGTTTTTATCTTGTAGGTCTCCAAACACAGGATGCTGGAAGATGCCCTCTTAGCTTGTCTGTTAACACACTCTACAATATTTTTAAATCTAATTCTGTGCTTGCCTTTTTCCTGAATATCACAGGCTGTGTTCCTCTACTTCTCTCTTAACTTGTAAGGGAGTTAGAAATGATTGCTCACATGTTGGCGGCATTATCAATCTCATCCATATAATCCAATTCTGCCATTACATTACTGCAGCTCATCAAGAACAGTGCATAGTAGTTGAGTGCCATGCTGTCTATGCATTTAAGATCAAAACATCCTTGTCCTACAGTATATGAAAAGTCCCCTAGCATTTATGATCAAAAGATTGTTTCATTAAAACACATTACACAGTGCATAATAACAGTTCAAATAAATTTACAGATAAATAGACATTCATATTTCTTGCATACTCTTAAATATTTGTACACTGTGTATCATATAAAATATTCTTCCCTTTCAGAAAATTATAATTATTAACTGCTCATCTGAAATGCCTGCCTAAGTACTGTCCTTACTCTGTCCCTCATTATGATATATCCACATAAGGCATAAATAAATAAAGTAATCTTTAACATCTCCATTAAACACATGACTTGTATTACACATGCTATATAGCTCAATTATATTGGCATACAGTATGTAATGAGGGCTTTAAGACACTAGGCCCATGGTATTCAACATCCGGATCCGCATCCGGCCCGCAAACCATCTTTTTTTGGCCCGTGTGATGCTGTCATCACATAACATTTTTGAATGTGTATGAATTTTGAGGTGTCAATTTTCTAGAGTCTTTACAGTAATTCTCAGTATTGATAAAATGCTGAACCACTATAGAGGAAAAGATAAGGCAAACAGGTAAAAATAATGAATTAAATTAAACAACAAAACAGATCTTTTAAGAAAAAAAAAAAAAAAAAACATTTTTATTTAAAGAACCACACTTTTACAATAATTTTGCTGTATATGTAATGTTTTATTTTACTTGTGTTGATTACATGTGTCCATGGTGTATTAAATAGCATATAGCGTAGTCTGCTCACCTTATTAATATAAAAAAAATAAAAATTGGTTTTAAGAAATAATTTAAAAAAAGTGCGGACCTTGAGGCTAAAGGGATCCTTCTCTCTGGTCCCTCGGCTTTCCAAAGTTGAGTACCCCTGCACTAGGCATAACTTTCTGTAAAGTTTCTTTTGAAATGTATATTGTGAAAGGCACTATACACATAAAGATTACTTGATTTGATCACTGGTCTTTCCAATAGTGTTTGTTTACCTCAATATTATATTACTGGAATGGCATCTTTACATGATCAGCTGTTTCTCCTCTCCCTCTTCTGACTGATCTGCCCTGCGGCTATATTCACCTCAAGTCTCTTTCGGATTTCCACTCAAGATGTAAACTTTCTACAATAAAAGTGGAAAAGAACATGGAAAGTAAAAAGTAAAAGTGGAAGCGTATGGCATTGCATCGTCTTGAGGATGTTTACACTGAAAGCTTCACGTCACCTCAGAATGTTCAGAAACCATGGGCCAGACATCAACAACAGTAGTGGGTATCTAAAATAAAATCGAGGCATCCATCAACTGAAGACATGATGCGGTGTGACACATCAAAGGACGCTTCCAGTGTGAATCCTCATTGATTATCATTCAAGCTATTTATTTAACATAAAGTAAAAAGTACAGTTGAGTTTTCACTAACTTGTTACATTGATAGTTGTGGGACTGAATTGCAATGAAGTAGCCAAGTAGTTATAGTATAGCTGGAGTGTTATAAGCTAGATTACAGTACTATCCTACCTCTATGAGTAAAGTTGTTTTATTTGTTTTATTTATCTTCTTATTTGATTTATTTATCTTCGTCCAGCAATGTGAAATGGTCTGCTAGGCTGGGCTTCTCTTCATCTTTTCATCTCTGTGCTTCCCCAGTAAAACAGCATAATTATTTTCTCATCAATATATAACGTTTAGGCTTCTGTTGTTACCACTGTTCCCTGAAAAAGGCTGCCATCTTTCAAAGTCCCGCCTTCATGCCCAGCATGCATATAAAAGGCCGGGAGAAAGACAGGCCCATCAGGACCTACTTCGACTGAAGAGGCGAGAGGATCTCAAAAGCACCTTCAGCGGCAATCATTTATTGTGGCAGGAATATGTAACGTCTCATTCCCTCTTTCAGGGAACCATGGTTACGACAGTTCCCTTTCAAGTCGGTCACTTCAACGTTCTTCGTCGAATGACGACTAGCGGACCCTATACAACAACAGCACGATATTGATTCGACTGCACTTGCTGCCAAAATAAAAATGGTAGCGAGTTTGCAGCCAGCCTGCTTCGCCTGAGTGGGGAGAAGTCAGAGACAGTGAGACACATTAGTGACACTGCCATAGTACAAGGTAGCCAATCAAAATTTCACGTCAGGTGAGGTGATGATCTGTTTGAAGGGTCCTGCAGGCAACAATTCCCATTTGTAACTAACTGCTATGGGGAGTATACAAAGGATTTATGCACACGAGCAGTAATGCTGCTATCATACAGAAAATATAATGAAGTGTTTTATACATCGAAAACAATCTCCTATTTGGTTTAAAAAATAGGCTTACCCCTTAGGAAAATCCATAGAGTGATAACTAAATGCCATAATTGCCTAACTTTATTCAGAAGGCAGATAAAACATTTTTAGGGACTAGCAGTCCCATAGCTACCAGCTTGATGCATAACTTGCGGTCAAGTTTATGTCCATTTGTAAGTCCTTTTTGTATACTCCTCAAAAATGGTTAGACACATGTAGGGCTTTACTGGTTGTTTAGATCAATGTTACTATCAGAAATAATTAATAATTATTTCTTTAGTTATTAATTAATATTTAAATTAATTAATTGAATCTAACTCATTAAAACCTCATATGGGGCTCTAGTAAATGTAGTGTGCTACGTTTAGGAGCAAGTTTGGTTATTAGCAATAATTAATAATTATCAAAGATAATTATTAATTATTAAAATCAATAGAACATTGATGAGAATCAACGTTAGCTTTTTTAATCCTTTAAATCAACAATTATCAAAGATAATTGTTAATTGTTAACATCGATGAAACATTAATTAAAATTAACACTAGCTTATTGATCATTCAAATTCAACAATCATCAAAGATAATTATCAATTATCAAAAATCAATAGAATATTAATAAGGATTAACATTGACGAGGCACCACCCTGGAATCAGGGACAAATAACCAGATAGTAAAACAGTCTCAATATTAGATTGTTTTCTTAGGAAAATCGACATCCGAAGAATATCGATTTTCGGGGAAAAAAAAACAATGAATGAAGGCTTGAATCCGAGCACTGACATCCCGTCAGCATGACACAGGCGTATGCAAAACAAACCAAAACACTTCTTTTTGTAATATAAACAAAGTTCATTTATGCAGTAATATCAATTAATAATTAATACAATGCAGTCAATAAACTTCCGAATTACAACTACAAACTAAACAGTGATATGATTAGATATGGAAATAAAAATAATCCTATAACACATAAGGTGTGTGTGTGTGTGTGTGTGGTTAGTACGAGAGAGAGAGAAGTGACGGCCCTAAAGCCGATTTCGCGATCGTGGGAGAGAAAGCAGCTGTTAGTTCATCGCTCAGAGACGCGGTGGACGGCTCATAAACAGTCCCGCGTTCTTTGACTCTTTAATGGATGAACTCAATTTACCTGTCTCACCCGCGATGGCGAAATTGCACAACAGTCCAATTTGGTTGGACCACAATACAGCAAAACAAATTCGTGATAATTAATACCCTGAGTATTAATAATGAGCAGACATGGTGGTCCGTAAACTGTACAAGCAAAAACCTTGAAACACAAGAATAACACACTATAATATTCTATCTCTGCCCAGACGTAAACCTCTTACTTGAATCACATGAGGACACAGGTAGAATGTGTTTTCCTCCGTCCTTTAACTCCGACCCGGTTCCTTGAGGCTCGGGTGATGACGGGAGGCTGTTTCCTCGCTCTGTCGGCGGGCGGTACGGCTGTTGATTCTCGGCGGACTGGCGGAGAACTCAGAAATGTTGACTTGATTGAAGATGGAAGAGAAATCTTTAATCTCTTCACTTCTGCAGGCAAACGGATGAAAATTCGGATTGCTCAGCGGTCTCCTTCGGATCCGTTAGAGTGTTCGGTTGAACACAGAGTAATCTCAACTCATCCAGCGAGATGGAGATTGTATGGCCACAGTTTCAAGTCAGACATTACTTCCTTGTGCCACGAGGTTGCACATGAGAGCAGCGATGAGCTGCGTCTACACACTGCAAACAAAGTTGCTTGAAGCAAATCCCGGAAGCATTTCAGAGGTATTTCAACTCCTGATGATGTCATGTTTGAGGGACGTTCTGTTGTGTGCCTCATCCAATAGGAGTTGAGAGTTCGATCCTTTAGTGAGCAAGGCTTCATGTGATTTGTAGTCTGTTTTGGACTCCCTTTGTTTGATTTTGGCGCGATTTTTATCAATATAATTTATGACTTGGAATGTGAGGGCTTGAGTTAGGTTTTTACGACTGTGTTAGGCCTGCCTTTGTCTTCTATCTGAATACATGAGGCCCAACACACAAGAGCAGTTAATGCTGCTTTAGTACTGAATAATCTGGATAGAAATGATTAATTCAAATCTGATTTTTGTTTTTAGCAACTGCATTAGCACTATTATAGTGATAATAGCTCAAATTCCCTTCACAGAAAGCACCTGTGAAGACACGGAGGAAACATCCAGATTATAGAATCTAGCAAACGTGTTTGGAGAGGCCCAACTTGCCACTTGGCAGATGTCTGATAAAAACAGACCCTTTACCCACGCCCACGAGGAAGCCATGCCCCTTGTGGAGTGGGCTTTAAGTCTGAGACTCATACACTAATTTAATAGCGTCTATGACCCAGTGAGATAGTCTCTGTTTAGAGAATGCTTTGCCCTCAGATTGGCCTCTGAAACACACAAAGAGCTGACTCGACAGTCTGAACTGGCCTGTGTGCTCAATGTATATGCACAACGGCTGCACTGGGCAGAGCGTGTGCAATAGAGTTTCTTCCTCTGATAGAAAGGGATGGGGAGAGAAAGGCTGCAAGGTTATTACCTGTGCTGTAAATGGGGTGGATAAAACTTTAGGTATGTAACCGATTTTCAGCTTTAAAATGGTTTTTGAAAAACCTGGACCGAACACCAAACAGGACTCTTCCACTGAAAGAGTTTTAAATGAGAGAACATGCAGTTCTGCTGTTTCCAGTGGCTCAAACGGTGCTGTGTACAGAGCTTTCAGCACCACGGACAGATCCCACACTGGGACTGGGCGAGTAGGTCTGATACGTCTCACTCCCCGTAGGAATTTCGTAACCAGATTGTGCTTGCTTATGGAAATACCCGCAACTGGAGCGCAATTAGCCACAATAGCCGCCACATAGACATTAGGCGTTGATGGGGCTAAACTGGCATCCAACTGCTCTTGAAGAAAGTGCAGCATCACATTAACTGAGCAATCTGCTAGGTTTTCGTTAAATGATGCACACCAGTTTGAAAAAACTTGCCACTTTAATGCATTCAGACACCTGGTAGAGGGGGATCTGGCTTGTGCAATGGTGTCATGAACCGTGTGTGACAATCCATCTATTTCTCCCATGTCCCATTCAACAGCCAAAATGCAACATTGGGTGTGGATGCCATATTGTGCCCTGCGCCTGAGAGAGTAAATGTCTCCTCGGTGGAATTTTCCAAGGTTGAGATTCCAGTAGCTCGAGCAGCTCTGGAAACCAGACGTGGTTGGGGCACCACTTCCTAATCTCTTGCATCAGTACCATACCTGTATGGTAAAATGCAGGTTTCTACCACTGTGACAGCATGGTCAAACAATGGTGCATCACCAGTAGGCGTAATCTGCTGAGATGCCATGCATGCCAAGGTACCCTCACATTCAACCAGCGCTGGAGCGGTCTCATTCACAACAAGCCAAGCGCTGTGGTTGCTATGGCAGCCGCCATCAACCCTAGAGTTTTTTGGAATGATTTCAGCAGCAATGAAGTGGCAGACAATGGAAAAAATGCAAGTGTCCATCAGACGTGCCCGCATCATGCTTGAATCTATTTCCATACCAAGAAATTAGATTTTCTGAGCTGGTAGGAGAACACTCTTTTCCCATTGACTCTCAAACCCAGCCACTGCAGATGTTTGAGCAAGAACTCTCTGTGTTCACAACACTGCACTTCCGACTGTGCCAAAATTAACCAGTCGTCTAGGTAATCTGCATGCAGATGCCAAGGATAATCAGAACGGGAGGACCTTAAACTGGTACATAACCCCTCGAAGGCAAATCTCAAGGGGAAATCTGAACATGAAAGTAAGCATCTTTCAGGTCCAGCGCTATACACCAGTCGTTCTCGTGAATTTGTGTGAGAATTTGCTTCTGCGTAATCATTCTGAACGGAAACCTTACCAGGGTCCGATTTAGGGAATGCAAGTCTAGAATGGGTCTTAGATTTCCGTATTTCTTTGGGACAAGAAAATGACTGCTGTAAAAACCTTTCTGAACTTCGCTGGGTGGAACAACCTATATTGCATGTTTGACAAGGGCTTTTTCCACCTCTAAGTGCAAAATAGGTGCATTTTGTCGCATCACTGCGGAGAATAGAACACCATTGAAGCAAGGTGGGGGCCTTGCAAACTACATTGTATAACCATTTATTTATTTTAATTTTTTTCTCCCCTTTTCTCCCCAATTTGGCATGCCTAATTCCCAATGCGCTCTAGGTCCTTGTGGTGTCATAGTGACTCCAGGTGGCAGAGGACGAATCTCAGTTGCCTCCGCATCTGAGACAGTCAATCCACGCATCTTATCACATGGCTTGTTGAGCGCGTTACCGCGGAGATCTAGCGCGTGTGGAGGCTTCACACTATTCTCCGCGGCATCCACGCACAACTCACCATGCGCCCCACCGAGAGCGAAAACCACATTATGCCGACCATGAGGAGGTTAAACCAACTTGATTCTACCTACCCTAGCAACCGGGCAAATTGGCTGCTTAGAAAGCCTGACTGGAGTCACTCACCATGCCCTGGATTCGAACTTGCGACTCCAGGTGTGGTAGTCAGCATCTTTACTTTCTGAGCTACCCAGCCCCCCGTATAACCATGTTTTATGTTTTTGACAACCCACCGAGAAACACCCAGTAGTGCGCTCCAGGCATCTGTGTGAAGCATGAGAGGCTATAATTTCTCGGTTTTTGTTCAACATTTAGGAGATGCATTTGCAGCGTTTTGAGGAATTAGCTCTTTTTTGAAAAAGTAATTGCATTCGTTACAATAGCTTCGAAATGCAAATGCTTTATTTTGCACATGACTCTTCTCCCACAGTGGGGAGCTCAAGCTTTTCGGAAAGAACATCCACTATGTCTCCAAACAAGCCCTCTTTTGACACCGGAGCATCAAGCAGTCTCATATTGTCCGTCTCACACATTTCAGAGTTATTTAACCACAGATGTCACTCAAGTGCGACCATAATGCCCATCGATCTTCCGATGGCCTGGGCAGTAATCTTAGTGGCACCCAACGTGAGTTCAGTCAAGCTGCGTAACTCTTGAAATAGCGTGAGATCGGGACCACGCTCGTCCATGTCCTTCAGGACCTTAGCTTGAAAGGCTAGCAACACCGCCATGGTGTGCAAGGCTGATGCAGCTTGTCCCAAGGCCATGTAAGACTTAGCCGTGAGAGCGGACATTAGTCTGCACAGCTTGGATGGGAGAGAAGAGCACTTTTTCCAGCCAGGTGTCGAGGCGGGGCATAATTGCAATGCAATCGCCTTTTCCACCTTTGGAAGTGTGGAAAAGCCCTTCTGCTCTGCGTGGTCCAGTGCAGTGAAGACGGTGACTCCAGTGACTTGTGTGTGGGCTGAATAGGGCACATGTCACATCTTGGAGAGTTCAGCACTGACCTCTGCGAAAAATGGTACTTTATGTAGGGAAATGGCTTGACGCCGGCCCGTGTTTAAATATCATTGATCCAGCCGTGAGTGCTCGGACTCAGATAGGGGAGTCCATTCAAGCTCGAGCTCCTCAACTGCTCTGGAGAGAATGCGAGCCAGTTCGACATCTGATCTGTTTAATCCTCTCAGTTGTCTGGCCCTCATCAGTGAGACAGCTGGTCAGATCATCAGCCGAATGGCACCATGCTTCGCCTTCCGACGCCGCAATGGAGACCAAGTCTTTGTCTGGAGACATTTAATTTGCTTGCTGTGGGTGAAAACTTACACACAGAACAAACAAATACTTGCAAATATCTTCATTAGACACTCAGGGAATGAAGCATCTTCCGTTAAAACTTGTAGGCGAGAGTCTCGCGTTGCTGGATTGTAGGAAGATAACTTTTGCAAATACACATAACGTATCAGAGGTTCATTCTAGTATAATTTACATGAAAATTCAAGAAATGGAAAAGATCAAGAGAGTAGGTGCATTCAATAAACACACACAAAGTTTAAAACATGTTTGGGGGGTAAAAAAAAAAAAAAAAAAAAAAACAGAATTATATTATGTTTGAACTAAATGCATAAAACACTTCCTTACACAACTGCAGACAGTGTATTCTGACATGGCATTCTTCATCATTCCACCTGTAAATACAAATACATGTCTTAGCTCTCATAAGTCGAGCATAATCTTTGCCAACACGGTGTCAATGTTAAGTGCCTTTATGATAAGACAAACTTACAACTCATTACACAGTAAATAGGGCAATGGTTTTTAGCAGACAGCATTTACAACTGGCTCACAGATGTGAAAAGTGGTGACCTGCAATACCCTCTTAAGAAAAATGGTTCTAAATAGTACCATAAGGGTTCTTTAGCTTATAACAATTGCAGAACCCTTTTTTAAAGGTTCCATAAAGAACCATACTTTGAAAGTGCTATATAGAAGCCTCAATTACACTTTTAAATTAAATAAACAAATAAAGCAAGGCATGTGTCAATTAAGTACATTTATTTTCTATGAAATTGAAAAATTAGAAGAAAAAAAAAAAACTTTTACCGCAATCATAAGCTGAATACATTAATATATGATTAGGATTTAATAATTCCAAATCCATAAATCACTCACATTAATACATATGTAAAAGAGTCAGTAAATGCATATGCAAATCAATTAGCAGACCCACATTTCTTCACACATTAAGGTTGGGACAGAAATGTTTATAGAGAGAGCATTTTTCTTCAATACTGTCAACAAATCCTTCAAGGAAGACTAAAGATCCATGGAAACAAAAATTAGATGTAATGAAGGCTAAATTTCACTAAAATATCTGTACAATCCTCTATGCAGTTTTCGCCATCCATCACTGTGTATTTTGGTGTAATTGGGTTGAAGCCCCCCTCTGCAGGTAATGAGGTTAGTGGGTCCAACAGCATCTGTCGGAGTAGAAATACACAATAGGTTGAGTCAGTGTTTCAGTATATATGGATAAAATACTGTATGTGAGCCCTTCACAATGTGAAAAAGAAATACTGGGCAGAATGTTTATGCACCAACCCTAGTAAATAATTTAAACACTCAAAAATTCAAATTCTTTATCACTCATATACTTTGTGGAGAAGCGGAGAGATGTATCCTTACAGTACACAGTTGGAAGACATTGTGTAGCTGCTTTTTAACTGTAAAACATATGACACAAAAAAATTACATTTGTATTGATGAATTACGGTGTATAAATTCCCATAATCTGGTAGTTTTAAAGGGGTCGTGTCATGAGGAATACAATTTTCCTCTGTATTTTGGCATATAAGAGGTCTTTCTACTATAAAAACACACTGTAAATTTCAGAACAACTTAATCCCCAGTTGAATAAAAACCATTTATTGAAACAAAGCTGCAAAAATGCCTCATTTTCTATTTCCGTGACTACCCTACATCACTAGGGATACATTAATTCATGACCGCCTCCAAGTAGCGAGGTGTAACTTAAAATCATCTCACCCTTGGCCCCGCCCACTGGTGCTTCAGTTCGTAAACTGAGAGTGAAGGACAAACAAGGCCTACTGTGGCCTAACTGTTCCTGAACACCACAGTGGACCCATCTGGACTTTTCAATTATTTTTGTATTTAAACAAGCACAGACAGACATATCTGACCGCTTGTTACATATTTGAGGCTGCTTTTAAAAGACGTGGTGTCAAGTTACAACTCTTGAGAGGAGAATCCATTTTCTGTAATTCAGCTGTTTTGCCTCTTGCTGTTGGAGCACAAATGCATCACGATGTAGAGGTGCGAGTGTTAACAGTTGTACTTGAGATGAACCATTTAATATATTCGGATGCAATTTGTTAGATGTGCATTATGTGTAACCCCTGAAACGTAGTTCTATAATGTTATGGAGCTGGTTCATTCTCTTCAGATTGAGTTTCAAAAATGGCTGAATTTGATGGGCTGCACGATGTTAGCCAATCAGAACAGTGGACGTATACGTTCAAGTTTTAAGGACGAGCTTATTCCAAAACTGAGCATTTTAGACAGAGGGCCAAAGAGAGTGGAAAATGATTACTAAATTATGAATGTTTTCATTAATAAAAAAAAATTAAAAAAAAGAAAATAATTTCTTCATGCATTTCATGACTCCTTTAAGATGTGCTGTTATCAGAACAGACAATGACTCTGACAGCAGGTGGGTGTAACGAATGCAGGAAGAAGTCAAGAGAGCAGGATCCAAGTGCAACTTTGATTTAATAAGAAAATGAGTCCAGATACAAAACTTGGAAAACACAGGAACAAAAACTCAGGAACAGAACAAACATCACATCCATGGGGATAAAAGGAAACAACTGACCAAGCCCCAAGAAAACACAAGGACATTAAATACACTGGGGCAAACAAGGTAAACGAGAAACAGCTGGGAACAATCAGGGTTTGATTCTTCGTACGTTGCCAACTCCGTTAGCTGGATTTGATTATTGACGATTTGTCACGATCTTGGATTGTTAGGTTCTTTGACGCTCATCCTGGACTTGCTGTCATAGCAACAGGTCCGTAAGCTTAAACTTGCTCAGGAGCAGGTTTATTTCATGTAAACAATATTAGATTGCGGCTTTATAAGCAGAGGTGATACGGGAAGTCTGTAACAGCCATGTCTTGTCCGTTTTTACGACAGCAACCGGTTGCGGAAGATGCAAGGATAATTAGCAGAGCTCCTTGAATTAATCGCGTATTGCAGGATAGACAGGATCCTTTAGCGCAGCGCGATACTATACTTTTTGAGAGATATCGGTTTTCTCGTGAGGGTGTAATTTACATCATTAGTTTGTTGGAACCACATATTAAATGTTCGACTCAGAGTCGGGCTTTAACCACAGCACAAACGGTGTGCATTGCCCTGAGATTCTTTGCAAGTAGCACTTTCCTTTACACTACTGGAGATGCGGAGAACTTGGTGAAAAGTGCTGTCTGTCATGCCATTTGCAGTTTACCTGGTGCTCAAGCAGTTTTTAGGGGTTTTTGTGGTATTTCCAAGCCACTTAATGCCCCAGGTTGTAAAACAGAATTATTTCGCCATTGCAAGTACATTAAAAATTGTTAATGAAGATCATGCAATCATGACCATGCCAATAAGTATAACTTATGTGTCCCTCAGTCTTCCCTAATGTGATTGGTGCCACAGACTGCACACACAACCCCATCAAGGCCCCACCAGGCCTCAATGAGGATTTTGTGAACCGAAAGGGGGTTCACAGTATAAATGTGCAGGGAATTTACAATTAGGATTCTTAATATTCCAGGTTAGTAATATCATCTCAAATAAAAAAAAAGGAATGTTATTAAAAACACACACACACACTTGACTGACTAAATCTCTTAGATGTCATTACAATGAACCACTGTAAAAAATGTGATCAATAACTCATGGCGATATTTTTACATTAACTCTAAATAAATTAGAGTTAATAGTTCACTTTAACTTAAAGCAATTCATCACTAATCAAGATTTAACACAGTTGAAATGACTGTAACAGCCATTTGGATTATACTTAATTTAATGCAGCAACAAATTATTTTACAGTGTACTAAGAGAACTGAAAGCTCCCGTAATGAAGGTGTTGCTGCTACTGGTCCCTGGATGTGGGTCTAAGGAAGAGCTTCCCCCAGGGATGCCCTCCACAATGGGTCTGTTCACATTCAACCCAAGGGCCAGCTCTTCTGCCAGGATATAACGTGGGGGTGCAGGACCACCACCTTTTTTCTTGGTTGCTATTATATACAAACACATCATTTAACGGTGTCTTTTTAAAAGAGACTAAGAAAAGTAGTAAAGATTACCATTTTGTAGAATATTCTTGTATTTCACTTTTTTTCTTGCAGTTATTCTTCTGGGCAGAGGATGTGCTGATGTGTAAATAGTCTTCTCCGTGCACCGGTGATTTTGATGCCGTTTATCAAATTGTCGTGCCGTCAGGTTATCCAGCTCAAATTCTAGTGTTGGCTCATGACCATATTTTGTCTGGCAACCTGGGATTAAGAAAACATATCAGTGGATTCTTAAGTACTTTTATTGGCCGGTTTGAAGTCTACAGTTGTACAGTACTGCCGCTCATGTCATGCGTGCCAGTTAGCAGGTAAGCCAAACCAAATTGTAGCTCTTGCCCCTCTATATCCCATTCCTGTCGTCGGACAGCTGTTCGAGAGGCTTATTACTGACTGTGTGGAACTTCTGCCAAAATCAAAGAGTGGCCATCAGTGTATTTTGACTTTAATGTGTGCTGCAGCGCGTATTCCGGAAGCAATTCCATTGTGAAATCTTAAAGCGAAGGTTATTATAAAAGAACTGAAGTCTATGATACGTACTTACTGTACCGCTACTGGTCAAGGTTGGGAGGAGGGTTTACCATTTCTCATGTTCGCAATTTGTGAGACTGTGCAAGATTCACTGGGTTTCAGCCCCGCTGATATTGGTTTTGGGCATATGTTGCGTGGCCCATTGAATTTGTTGCACGAACGATTGATTTCTGAAACTTCCTCACCTATAAATGTCGTTGATTATGTTAGCTCTTTACGTGAGTGACTTTACAATTCCTGTGACTTCACTAAAACTAACTTGGAGACTTCACAAACTAAGAGGAAGCATTATTATGACCAAAAGAGTGTGCGTCGTGAGTTTCAAGCTGGTGACTCGGTACTCGTTTTGCTTACGATTCCTGGGTCACCTTTGCAGGCCAAATTTGTTGGTCCTTATGTCGTTGATAAGAAACTTAGTGACACGACTATGTGATTCTTACTCCTGATCACAGAAAGAAAAGTCGTGTCTGTCATATTAATATGTTGAAGCCCTAGATTTCCCAGATGCCTGATGTTGTTCTGCCTAAACTCATACCTGCTGCCCTTGCAGCATCACAGCCGCTTGACCCTAATGTTGATGATGATGGTATCATCTGCAACGTATCTGTTTTTTCACGCTGGATGAAAAATTATTTTTTTTGGCAGATTTGCACACTCTGCTGGATTATCTTCTTCCATCTCAGAGAGATGCTGTTATCCAGTTAATAACCAATTTCCCCCTTTTTTTTTTGCTGATGTTCCTTCTCGCGTGTTGTTTCATGACATTGAGGTTGGTAACTCTCCCCCTATTAAACAACATCCTTATAGGGTTAATTCTAAAAAGAGAGAGCTGACGAAAAACGAGGTTGAATATCTTTTAGAACATGGATTAGCAGTACCTAGCCAGAGTTTGTGGAGTTCTCCTTGCCTGCTTGTGCCTAAAGCTGATCATTCGTTTCGTTTTAGCACAGACTACCGTAACATGAACGCCATTACAAAGCCTGACTGTTTTCCTCTTCCATGGATGAAAGATTGTATTGACCGCGTTGGTGCGGCTTGTTTTGTGACAAAGCTGGACATTCTCAAAGATTACCGTTAGGTGCCTTTGACAGAGCGTGCTGCAGAAATGTCGGCTTTCGTTACTCCAGATAATTTCCTACAGTACACGTCATGGTATTTGGGTTGCAAAACGCCCCAGCAACATTTTAACGTCTCATGACAAAGGTTTTATCTGGAGTACCGGACTGTGAAGCTTACCTGGATAATTAATCCTGTTATAGTCATTTATTCTGATACATGGGAAAACCACCTTGATACATTGTCCGTTGTGTTCCAGCGTTTTCATGACGCCTCTTTAACACTAAATTTAGCAAAGTGTGAGTTTGGAAAAGCAGTGTGACGTATCTTAGAAAGCAGGTCGGTCAAGGTCAGGTGCGTCCAGTACAGGAGAAAGTGTACACTATATTGAGTTTCCTGTCCCTTGTTTAAGCACGGTCAGTTATTAGTGTGGTTTTTGTAAGAACGTTTCCACCATTGTTCCGCCACAAACTGAACTCCTTCATGCAGACAGAAAATTTGTGTGGACTTCAGATTGCTCTGCTGCATTTAACACTGCAAAATATCTCTTGTGTAGTGCTCCTGTGTTGGCAGCCCCAAATTTTGCCAAACCTTTTAAGTTGGAGGTGGATGCATGTTCCACTGGAGTAGGACCTGTGTTATTACAGCAGGACCAGTTCGGCATTAATAATCCTGTTTCTTATTTTTCTGCCTGCTCAAAAGAATTACAGCACGATTGAGGAGGTGGCTTTATTTCCATGTCCACACTGCGATAAGACAACCTTATTCTCTTGCTCTGTGACTCCCCTCATTGCAGAAATGCACTTCATTCAGTGCATTGCAGTGACAGAGTCTACTGACAGCAGCTTTCACTGGTAAGTTGTTGTGAATAATAACAATAGATTGAAGGCAGCATAGAACACTAAAGGGTATTGATTACAGTAAGTTTGGTTTGAGTAAAGACAGGCCTTCAGAGACCTTATCAATTGTACACTTGGTCAACAACAGCAACCAAAATTAGAAAGGGTTATCACTGGTGACCTCCATGAAGAAGCCATTAATCATTCCAGATGTTCAGATAACGGTGACAAAGCTGCCCTCTCTAGAGCCAAAGTCTGAACTTGGTAGCAGGAGAATGAGTAAAATTTGACTACATTTCACATTTTAGAATAATACAGTTATTCTAATGGTTAAAGTGACTGACAGCTTCAGACAAAAGATATTAGGCATAATGTTAGGGTCCCTAACTTTCTGCCAAAAATGTGTCCAATATAAACCGTGCAACACTGCAGGCAATCATGCTTGGTTCTTTTGAGCAGCTGCTTTCAATGGTGGATATGGGTAGCACAATGCTTCAGTTTAAAAAATATTTTAAACATTATATAATGTAATAAAGTTTGCTTATGTTAATAAAAATTATTATAAATAGATATATGGTTTACAATGAAGAAATATATTGGAACGTAGCTGCTGGCACTGGCAATGACAAAGACTAATTGAAGAACCCAAGTGCAATTTAAGCAAAAGTGAAATCCAATAAAACCCTAACTAGAAACTTGAAACATAAACAAGAACTTGACCTGCCATGAACAGCATACCAAACATTCACAACACTTGACCAAGGACAATGGAAAACATGAGGGTTTAAATACATGGACATGGGAGAACAAACCAATGAACAACCAGAACTCTAAACAAGATAATTAAACAATAAACCAATGAAAACAAGACACATGAACACGGAGGGAAAACAGGAATCACATGACTAGAGAACCACATGACATGAACCAGGAACTAGAATTTTCAAAATAAAAGACATGAAATACAAGAATCAACAAAATACACGACATATGTGTAGGTACTATCTGAATTATCAGCAAAGTCAGTTTTAACTTGGCTCAATAGGCCTGTATGATTTTGTTTGACATGTAACATGCTGATGAAAACACATTCTTAGATGTTTAACACACTTCTAAAGCCTGAGAAATGTGGCATATTAAAATGAAAACTACCATCAGACATGCAATATGCATCTTTACTGCCTACATTATCAGTCCTCATACAGTAAATAAGAATATTTTACATCAGTATAATCATATTCAATATTCAAACTTAATTTCAGCCAGTTTTGATTGAACAAGCTACTTCCTGCATTCAAAATAAATGCATAGACATAATTTTAGAAGTATTACATTATTTTTATTCACATATACTTTCACAAACAGTAGCCTATTTCAAAGGACGGATTAAGAACTGAGAGGCCCATGGGCCGGTACACTATGGAGGCCCCCATGACGTGACTATGTTCACCTTTATGCGCTCCAGGACACTTGGCAGATTTGGTTTGGAGCAATGTCTTACACGGCCAATTATATGTACTTTTTAATTATGAATCGATCCAAAATCATGCGTTATTAATAGGGATGTGCATGGTATTCAAATACCAAAATCACTATTCGGTTATTCTGCATGTGTTTAGAAGTCTTCAACCCTATCTGAGTCTGACAGTACCTGACAAACCTACAGGTTTTGGGCCAGGTTCGGGTCAGTTTTTCAAGTAGGCTATCGGGTGAGTTACAAGCTGTTCACACATGCGTCTGTGCTGTTTTTCAATTGTTTTTCTATACAAACACACACTGGATAGATATCCTCGATCGTTGCGACACAACTCACTTTTTTTTAGCATACCGCACAGGGCCGTTGCATTTTTTTAGACACTGTGTTAAGATTAAAAGAACTTTAATATTTATAAATGCATCTCAAGACACCTGCATTCTGTTTTATAGAAGTGCCTGTGTTCGCGCTGCTGTCGTCCAGCATGCATTCGTCTGAACAAATGGTATTTCACAGAAGTCTGATATTTACGTGGATTTATAATAGATATCTCCAAATAAATAAATAAATAATGGATTTAGAGCTCAGGGCCCTTTGGGTTTAGAGGCCCCTGGGCAACAGCCCAATCGGCCCGGTGGTTAATCTGTGCCTGCCTATGTCTATAGTGGCCTATCCTTTTCCTCCCGTTAGATCATATTTGACCTCATATCTGAATGCAGCAAGCAATGTTGGAAGATGGTATCCTTAACCTGATCTAGAATTCGTTTTTGCTAATAGTTAAGGTTTGGATTTGGCCTTGGAAAACTGATCCTACACCAGCAGTTATGGGAAAATGAAAACGAAAGCAACAGGTGGTGGATTGAGTGAGATTATACCACTACAAATCAGATTCTCTATGTGCGAGCTGTCTTTTTTTTTTTTTTTTGGGTTTATACAAATACAGAAAGACAAAAGACAAAACTGCTACATTAAGAAAAGTTACAAACAACCAAAAAAGAAAAAAGAAAAGGAAGATAAGGAAATGATAAATACATCATTAAAAAATGGTAAATACAATTAAAGAATGGCAAATATATAGATAGCAAATATATAGATATAATTTCAAAAGTGGGGAAAAAAGGGATAAGAAAATATTAGCTGAGAAGGATAATAGCAAGTAGCCTACATATAAAGATCAACAAATACAGTATATGTAAACTAGGGTGTACTGATATATAGAAAAATGGGTTATGTATGTTATGTTATGTTGCCTTTGCAGCAAATAGTGAATGTGCATGAGGTCAATGCTATATTAACTAGTAGCCCTATGTCACTGTGCATGGCTGTGATCCAGAGTATGTGCAGCCCCATGGTCATGTGGGCATCGATTCTGGGAGTTTTGATGTATTGAGCTCTGGTGTTTCTGAAGTACAGAACTCTGGTATTCCAAGAGTTGTGTCTCTAGAAGGTGGATTTATGTCTGTGAGGAGGTGTAGATGTAAGTTTGAAGGCAGTGGTTGAAGGCAGCCAACTACCCTGATCGCATAGACACAAATTGCTACAGGGGCCGTTTAAGCAGAGCAGAGGCCTCAGCACCCCGACCAAGGACAAATCCGCAAGCCATCATCCACACAACCCCACCCCAGACCCATACCATGCACCGCAGCCCGAGGTCATCAACAATCAATGCTGTTGGTTGTAGTTGAGCGGTTCATGGGATAAAAGTTTAACTTACTTCTTCTGTAGTCCATTAGAGGACCTGTTGAAAGTCGAGTAATTTTAATATTGATTAATATTGGTGGCGATTTGTAGGTGCTTTGACATATGTGAATTGGTGTTAAGTTGTAGTGTAAGTGTCAATGTAATATAACATACCTTCACATACTGTGGCAGCGGGGGCGTGGTCAAGCATCTCTCCGGAGAGAGAAAGCGGTAAGGGTGCTTACTCCTTAGCTAAATTATGTCTAACACCTGTCTCTAATTTCAGTGAGCACGGGGAGAGCGGCATAAAGAGAGCAACACAACGCTCAGAGGGGGACTGGATATGACAGAGCTGAGCCAGAGTGACCATTCCCGAATAGTGGAAGTTATTTGTAGAAGCAGTGTGTGTGTTAGTGTGGAAAGAGTGTATAAACGTAACTATAAAGTGGTGTCGAGGAAGAGGGGAAATAAAAGCGTCACCTGAAAAAGGAAAACTGCTTCTCGCGTCCTCTTTTACACTGGTGCCGAAACCCAGGAAATTGAAGTTTGGGTCGAAGATGGATGGAGGTCGTCCCGTAGAGTCCTCCCAGTTGGCGGAGATCCTCCAAGCCCTCGCCAGCCTACATCGGAACCACCAACAAACGCTGCTTGAGCTCCGACAAGATCAAGACCGCCGGTTTGTTGAGCTCATGCATGCTCAAGCTGAGGACCGGCAGGCGATCCGGAGCCTCCTCAGCCAGGGGGCATCCTCAGCCGCGACCCCGGACACACCCACGCCGTTAACCCCGCCAGCATTACAGAAAATGGGGGCGGCGGACGACCCCGAGGCTTTCCTGGATTTGTTTGAGCGGACCGCCGAGATCTGGGGCTGGCCGCTCGGCCAATGGGCAGCCCGACTGATCCCACTACTGTCCGGGGAAGCCCAGCTCGTGGCTCAACAACTGCCAGCGTCGAGCCTCCTGGCCAAAGGAGATCTAAAAAAGGCCATCTTGCAACAGGTTGGTCGCACTCCGGAGGAAAGTCGTCAACTCTTCCGGAGCTTGAAGTTGGAAAGCTCTGACCGCCCGTTTGCCTTTGCCCAGCGGCTCCGTGACGCCTGCCGAAGATGGCTTTTAGCGGGGGATCGCGACGTCCAGGGAATTATCGACCAGGTGGTACTGGAACAGTTCATAGTTCGACTGCCAAAAGGAATGGCGGAGTGGGTCCAGTGCCACCGCCCGGCGTCGTTGGAGGAAGCTATCCGACTTGCGGAGGACCACATGGCGGCGATCCCGAGGACGGAAGATCCCTCCTACCTTCTCTCTCCTCCCTCTGTTTCTTCCCCCTCCCCTCTCTCTCTCTCGTCTGCTCTCTCTCCAGGTCCCGTTCCTGCCCCACGCAGACGAGGAGGAACCCAGCCCCTGAGACCAGTTCCCCGGGTGTGGGAGGCGACACCTTCCCCTACTCCAGTGCCCCGCTGCTCTCCCCCCCAGGGGGGGCGCCCACCGACGCAAGTGCGGGCGTGGCGCCTGGGCCGGCCTGCTGGAGGTGCGGAGACCCGAGCCACTTCCGAGATCAGTGCCCTCTGATGGAGCTGGGGATGGTGGTGCGGGTCTCTGACCTCCCACAGGCTGCCCCCGACCGGGCCGGAGCGTACCGGATACCGGTAAGTGTCAAGGGGGGTACTCACCAAGCGTTGGTGGATACCGGCTGTAATCAAACCACTATCCACCAACGCCTGGTTCAACCTGAGGCATTGGTCACATCCAAAACGGTGAAGGTGAAGTGTGTACACGGGGATATTCACAAGTATCCAGTGGTGACCCTGACAATTAAATTTCGGGGGAAAAAGCATAGAGTGGAGGCTGCGGTTAGTTCCCGCCTCACCCATCCGCTGATTTTGGGGACTGATTGGCCTGATTTGAAAGCTTTATTAAAGGGAATTTGTGCGGATGGGTCCTGTGTGAAAATAGGGAGATGTGTGATGTGCGATGCTCTGGCAGGGGAGGCGGAGCCGGGGCCGTCCTCGACAGCTCCACGTCATGATGACGAGAGAGGGGGAGAGGCTGCGGCCCCTCCCCTTCTCAGGGAATTCCCTGAGGGGGATTTCCCTTTGGAGCAGTCGCGAGACGAAACCCTCAAACACGCCTTTGACCAAGTGAGAGTTATCGATGGTCAACGACTCCAGCCTGACATCGCACTTTCATATCCCTATTTTGCAATTATAAATGAGCGGTTGTATCGAGTGACACAGGACACTTGAACCAAAGAGGATACAACCCAACTTTTGATTCCAAGGAGCCGTCGGGAAATGGTATTCCAGACGGCTCATTATAATCCCATGGCAGGTCACCTAGGAGAAAGGAAAACACTGAACCGTCTAATAGCCCGTTTCTATTGGCCGGGCATTGGCGGCGATGTCCGCAGGTGGTGTGCGGCATGCCGCGAATGCCAGCTGGTTAACCCACCGGCCACCCCAAAAGCGCCATTGCACCCTCTCCCTTTGATCGAGGTCCCCTTTGAGAGAATTGGAATGGACCTCGTCGGGCCATTAGAACGGTCAGCACGCGGACATCGCTTTGTATTGGTCCTAGTGGACTATGCAACGCGATATCTGGAAGCAGTGCCTCTTCGCAACATCTCAGCACGCAGTGTTGCGGAGGCACTCTTCAAAATAATCTCCCGGGTGGGGATTCCGAAAGAAATCCTCACCGATCAAGGCACAACGTTTATGTCACGGACACTACGCGAGCTGTACGAACTGTTAAATATTAAATCGATTCGCACCAGTGTATACCATCCTCAAACGGATGGCCTGGTGGAACGATTTAATAAAACCCTCAAAAACATGATTCGTAAGTTCGTGCACGATGATTCTAGAAATTGGGATAAATGGCTCGACCCCCTATTATTTGCAGTACGAGAGGTCCCGCAAGCCTCCACTGGCTTCTCCCCATTCGAGCTGCTATATGGGCGACGCCCACGCGGCGTGCTTGATGTAATGCGAGAGGCCTGGGAGGAGGGACCTTCAAACAGTAAAAATGAAATTCAGTACGTTCTTGATCTTAGAGCAAAACTCCACACCTTGGGGCAACTAACACAGGAGAATTTGCTCCAAGCTCAAGAACGACAGCGCCGACTGTATGACAGGGGAACTCAGCTAAGGGAATTTGCACCGGGAGATAAAGTGCTTGTATTGCTTCCCACATCGAGCTCTAAATTACTCGCCAAGTGGCAAGGACCCTTTGAGGTCACACGACGAGTGGAAGATCTCGATTATGAGGTTAAACGATCCAATAGAGGGGACGCACATCAAATATACCACCTCAATCTCCTAAAATTGTGGAGGGAGGCGGTCCCCGTGACATTGGCTACGGTGGTTCCCGAGAAGGCGGAGCTCGGACCGGAGGTGAGCTCAAAACATAAACAGTTCACCCCGGTCACTTGCGGAGACCACCTCTCACCGAGCCAACTCGCGGAGGTTGCCAGGTTGCAACAGGAGTTTGCAGATGTGTTTTCCCCTCTACCGGGACGTACAAACCTCATCCATCACCACATCGAGACATAGCCGCCCCTCTCGACTACCCAAACACAAAAAGAAAATTGTTCGGGAAGAATTGGATGCGATGCTTGATATGGGGGTAATAGAAGAATCCCACAGTGATTGGTCCAGCCCAGTTGTTCTAGTGCCTAAGAGTGACGGGTCTGTGCGATTCTGTGTGGATTATAGAAAAGTCAACGCGGTGTCTAAATTTGATGCATATCCAATGCCTCGCGTTGATGAGTTGCTCGATCGGTTAAGCACTGCTCGGTTTTATTCAACATTGGATTTGACGAAGGGTTATTGGCAGATCCCCTTGACACCAATTTCCCGTGAGAAAACCGCCTTCTCCACACCGTTTGGATTACACCAATTTGTGACATTTCCGTTCGGTTTGTTTGGGGCCCCGGCTACATTTCAGCGTCTCATGGACCGAATCCTCAGGCCGCATTCAGCTTACGCCGCTGCCTATTTAGATGACATCATCATTTATAGCAATGATTGGCAGCGGCATATGCAACACCTGAGGGCGGTTCTGAGATCGCTGCGCCGAGCGGGGCTCACAGCGAACCCGAAGAAGTGTGCGATTGGGCGGGTGGAGGTACGGTATCTGGGGTTCCACTTGGGCCACGGGCAGGTGCGTCCCCAAATTGACAAGACAGCGGCGATTGCGACCTGCCCGAGACCCAAGACCAAAAAGGGGGTGAGACAGTTCCTGGGGCTGGCTGGCTATTATAGGAGGTTTGTGCCTAACTATTCGGACGTCACCAGCCCACTGACTGATCTCACTAAAAAGGGAGCTTCAGATCCGGTCCAGTGGATGGAGCAGTGTCAACAGGCGTTCACGCAAGTTAAAGCCGCACTTTGCGGGGGGCCGCTGTTACATTCACCTGACTTCTCTCTCCCTTTTGTTTTACAGACAGATGCTTCAGACAGGGGGCTGGGGGCTGTGCTCTCGCAGGTGGTGGGGGGGAGGAGCGCCCGGTGCTGTACATTAGCCGTAAGCTCTCGTTAAGGGAAACTAAGTACAGCACCGTGGAAAAGGAGTGTCTCGCCATCAAGTGGGCAGTCCTCACTCTCCGATACTACCTGTTGGGGCGGGCCTTCACCCTCTGCTTGGATCACGCCCCACTCCAGTGGCTCCACCGCATGAAAGATACTAACGCCCGGATCACCCGTTGGTATCTGGCTCTTCAGCCGTTTAAGTTTAAGGTGGTCCACAGACCGGGGGCGCAGATGGCTGTCGCCAACTTCCTTTCCAGGAATGGGGGGGGAGTGGTAGGCAGGCCGGATGTCGCCCCGGCCTGAGTCGGGCGGTGGGGATATGTGGCAGCGGGAGCGTGGTCAAGCATCTCTCCGGAGAGAGAAAGCGGTAAGGGCGCTTACTCCTGAGCTAAATTATGTCTAACACCTGTCTCTAATTTCAGTGAGCACAGGGAGAGCGGCATAAAGAGAGCGACACAACGCTCAGAGGGGGACTGGATATGACAGAGCTGAGCCAGAGTGACCATTCCCGAATAGTGGAAGTTATTTGTAGAAGCAGTGTGTGTGTTAGTGTGGAAAGAGTGTATAAACGTAACTATAAAGTGGTGTTGAGGAAGAGGGGAAATAAAAGCGTCACCTGAAAAAGGAAAACTGCTTCTCGCGTCCTCTTTTACACATACATACCCATATACAAAAACTTTAAAAAGTATACACAACACACACACACACACACATACACACACACATACACTTCATTGTGAAAATGCCTATACATATGGAAAATGAAACAGTGACAGAGACTGAACGCAGCATCAGCTCACCAGCAAATTTATTTATTTGATAAATAGGGCAAATTTCTCTATTTGTTTTTTCTGTTGTGCTTAGTTGTATTCTTGATTAATATATTTGGAGAGGACATCCAGCCACAGTGACAAATTCAGTTTTATTTATTTATTTTTATGTTTTATTTTTTTGTCAATAACTAATGCTACTAGCAATGCAGTGGTAATTTCTGGAGACAGTTTTAACTGAGAATGATCTCCAAGAACACAAATAATTGGGGAGAGTGGTATGCAGATTTTTAATATTAGTGAGATTTTGGCTATAGTTCTTTTCAAAAAGAGATGTACTAAAGGCAGAACGAAAGTGCGTGGATGTATTTATTATTGCCTGTAATGTGCACTGCGTACATTTATCTGATGTGTTAAACCCTATGATGTGCGATTTGTGCTCTGCGATATACTGTATATTCTGTGAATAACCTTGTATTGGAATAATTGTAAATTTGTATTTTTAGTAATTTCAACAGTGGACTTGCAGATTTGTGACCAGAAGCTTGGAGTGGTTGTGATATTAAAGGTGCACTCAGTAATTTTTTTCCTCATTAAAAGTTTAACTCCTAAAGATTTTAATTGTAATTTTGCAATATATGTAGCAAATCATGATCACTCACATTAAAATGAAGACTCCAGTCATATCAGTAACCTTATAAAAGCTGTTTTATTCTACATGGAGAGGGTCCGCACACTGGGGCTGCCATGTTAGAATCACATGACCAGCTGAATACTACTCGCTTAATCTTAGTAACCGTCCTGTTATTTGACACTTTCACTCATTGATTAAAGTGATCATGGCTGACTGTGAATAGTGAGTTTCTACAATGGCATCTGAAACTGAAAACTATTGATTTTAAATGATGCTGCATCCAAGTCGCTACATGTCAGGGTAAGTCCAAGATGACACAAAGGCAAAAGTTACTGAGTGAACCTTTAAGATCTTTTTCCTATTTGCTAATATATTTGCTGATATAGAAGAGTCATGAAATGTCAGAGTTTAGTATAATTTTGAAAAAGGTTTGGATACAGTTGCCAATTTATTCAGAGTTGTTAACAGAGGAGGGGAGTGTAGGGTATTATTTGATATATTAACTTTGGCTTTACTGCGCTTTTTATCTGACTATATTGGCTTTACTGCGCTTTTTATCTGACTATATTGCAAATACTGCTCTTTTCCTATTCTCAACTTAACTGAATGGTGGTCTTTACCAATCAGTGCTCATGTGTATGTTGAAGGCATGAGAGCAGAACGCTGTGCCGCAAATTGGGACACACTGATTTGCAAGATACACGTTAATTAGTTTTGATGCAGGGACACTCTCTCTGGTGTCCCCGGCTCCTGCTTTATCTTTCTCCCGCTGATTGGGCAACTCAGCGCTGGGCGTGCATCCTCACGGCCTGGCCACACCCTCCTCCTCATCACATATATATTCAATTTGGGGTGCTCTAACGTTTGTTTGAGGGTAGCACACTCAAGCACCCCAAATTGTGAATGTAATTCCGGGCCTGAAAACATATTTTGTACTGGCCCTGGTACATTCAAAGTGGAGTTTGAACGTAAGTGCAAAAAGAATAATTGCATAAAAAAAATTACAAATAAAAGCATAACAGGGCTGAAAAGAAAAAGAGGGACAAAAACAAATTCTGCATTTTTTTCAGAACACATGAAGCATTTTAGAAAAATCTACATAGACAGTGAATGCATGAAATTCTAGTTTTAATAAAAGCAAAGTTTTGTTTCTTTGTTTTTCTAGAGCAAAGTTTTAATTAATTTTTTTAAATTGATCAATTCTGTAAAAGCCATGAAAACGTAATGTTGATGAATGAGGATATGCTCATTGGCTGAAATTCCAATTAAATTATTTCCAATTATTTTTTGGATAAAAATGAACAAATTGCCATTATTGATTACGTACATAAACAATCAGTGTTCAAAACAATGTCCTTACCTTACCCCGATTCATTAAGTAAGCCTATAAAAAATATATATATACGTTTTGAGCCGTCGGGTCGGATTTGGCCTACATCTTTGTACGATTATGACATACGTCCTTGCGTCATTAAGTCATGTCCGTAAACACAGGAAAGAAGAACCAGCTGTCTTATGTTCCGGCTGGAGAAACTACATTCAATTCAGTCTGTCACACTCACACATTTCAGGTCAGCACTGCTGCAGTATGGATGTATGTATATCTTTATCCATTTGGTAAAGTTGTTTACCTGCTATAAATGCTTTGATATATTGTCTGGTAAGGTTGTTGAAGCTAATATTGATGATTAAATTGATGTGTAGTACAATATTGTGGATAAAACACTTGAAAAATAATATTAAAATATACTGGTAGTGATTGAGGTGATCAAGTACCCTGTTCCCTATCTGTCACTCACTCGACGTTGTGTCGATGTAGTGACACTAGGGGTCACTCTTGGGAGCCCGAGACACCTCTGGTCTTTGAAAAAAGGCCAATGAAAATTGGCGAGTGGTATTTGCATGCCACTCTCCCGGACATACAGGTATAAAAGGAGCTGGTATTCAACCACTCATTTAGATTTTCTCTTCGGAGCCGAACGGTCATGCTCACTGAGCTGAATACTACTGTTCATTCACCTCTGCTGGATCTGACGGTGCATTTCAGCGGCTTCTCCCCCCTCTGCACTGGTGCACTGCAGAGAATGTCCCTGGGCGCTTCGGCAGAAATAAAAGAGTATATTTCTCTAAAAGAGTATATCTCTCACCTTCTGATGGTCACGATCACTGTCTTTCGTGTCTGGGCACTGCTCATGCAGAGACAGCATTCGTGGATGGTCATGTTCTCATTGCGAGGATATGTCCATGGCAATGTTGCGGCCGCGGCTCACCTTCGTAAGAAAGCAAGGACCCCTCGGTCCTTTTACCCACGGGTATGAGGCCAGCGCGATTTGGGGACCCCAATGGGACCGCCTCTGCCAGGTATCCCCCCGCGGACCTCCCATTCACCAGCACGCTCGTCCGCCGGCTAGTCTCACGGCGAGTTCGACCTCTTATTCGGAGCCCGCGAAAGTGATGAGCTCTCGAGCGTAGCATCGGAGAGTAGGCTCGTCCAGTCGTAAGCCTCAGCTGGGCTCCTCCCTTCGGGGACGATTGCCCAGTTACAGGCTGACGCAGAGATGACGACATGCTTTCCCGGGCAGCCGCGAGCGTCGGCTAGAGTGGAACTCACTGCTCTTCCCTGAACCCTCGCGGCTCGGTGATTGGTTCCTGGACTCGCAGCACTGCTCAAAGCCATGCCCCGCCCCCGTTCCTTTCTTCCCGGTAGTGCATGAAGAGCTGACAAGGTCGTGGGAGGCACTTACTACTGCCCAGTCCCAATCTTTTCAGCTTCCCCGCCCTCACTACCCTCGATGGTGGGGCGGCCAAGGGCTATTCGGCAATCCCCGGTGGATAAAGGCGCTCGCGGTGCACCTATGCCTGCAGAGCACCGCCACCTGGCGCGGGTGCCCAAAGTCCCCGTCCAAGGCCTGTAGGTTTACGTCGTCTCTGACGGCCAAGGCCTACGATGCCGCTGGATAAGCCGCGTCCACCCTGCACGCCATGGCTCTCCTGCAAGTCCGCCAAGGCGCTAAAAGAACTGCACGAGGGTAGTTCTGCCCCGGGATTGATGCAGGAACTGCGCTCGGCGACCGACCTCACTCTCCGAGCGACGGAGGTCACGGCGTGGTCTCTCGGGCGGACGATGGCCACACTAGTGGTCCAGGAGCGCCACCTTTGGCTCAGCCTGTTCGAGATGGGTGAGGCCGCCAAGACACGATTCCTTGCTGCCCCCATTTCCCAGGTGGGCCTATTCGGCGACACCGTCGAGGACTTTGCCCAGCAGTTTTTGATGGTGGAGCAGTAGACGGATGCTAGCCGGCATATCCTGCCCTGGCGCGGCTCAAGATCCCGCACCCTGTCTACTCATCGCCAAGGGTGTCCCCCTGCGGTGACTGCACCGGCTCCGCCGCAGCCCCCTTCGGCCCGGCCCCAGCGTGGAGCCCACCGCAGGAAGCAGACGGCATCCGTCTCGCGGCTTCCCAGAACCCGTGAAAAGCTTCAAAGTGCCCTTGAGACGGGTGACCCAGGGACTCCCGCTGCTCTGGAGCTGGTAAGCAGATCTCTCCATCTTTTTGTTACCTTTTGCATTTAATTGCGCTGCATGCCCAAGTGGCTGCAGTACTCAAGAGCTCAGCAAGAGCGGTTTCCTTGTTCCCTGGGTCATGTATCCGGCATGCACGGCCGTCATCACGATCACCGTCCACCACTCTATTTGGCAGGTTTGGCACTCCAGCAGCGGTCTCCCGCCCCTGAGCGCCCAGCTGTGGCACAAATCTGCCCCCGATGTGACAGTCTCCACGGGTCACGAGGACAGGCCTCTTCCTCCCCCGTCCCAGGCTGTTCCGGGGGTGGTCACAAGGAGCCAGGTAAGTGCTTCGATGTCCTTAGACTCAGCACGGCCACGACGTGGTGTGGCACCTCGAGCTCCGCCCCGCCGCGAGGCCCCACCTGCTGGTACGTCCGATGACGTTGTCCCTTTGGTCCCCCTTGCGTGGAACTTGGACGCATGGCTTGCGCTTTCCAATCTGTCGCGAGGGCTGGTCCGGACTGTCCGACTCAGCTGCGCGATTCACTTCGCCGGGCGTCTGCCCAGGTTCAGCGGTGTCCACTTCACCTTGGTGAAGGAAGGGCGCGATAGAACCTGTCCCTCCAGCCGAGATGAAGAAGGGGTTTTTCATCGTACCGAAAAAAGGCGGTGGGTTGCGGCCAATCTTGGACCTATGAGTTCTGAACTAGGCTTTACACAGACTCCCGTTCAAGATGCTCATGCAAAAACGCATTCTGGCGAGCGTCCGGCATCAAGATTGGTTCGCGGCGGTAGACCTGAAGGATGCATACTTCCACGTCTCGATCCTTCCTCGACACAGACCCTTCCTGCGGTTTGCGTCCGAGAGTCAGGCGTATCAGTACAAAGTCCTCCCTTTTGGCCTGTTCCTGCCTCCTCGCGTCTTTACGAAGGTCGCAGAGGCTGCCCTTGCCCCGTTAAGGGAGGTGGGCATTCGCATTCTCAACTATCTTGACGACTGGCTAATCCTAGCTCATTCTCGAGCCATGTTGTGTGCACACAGGGACCTGGTACTCTCACACCTCAGCTGACTAGGGCTTCGGGTCAACTGGGAAAAGAGCAAGCTCCTCCCGGTTCAGAGCATCTCTTTTCTCGGTTTGGAGTTGAACTCAGTCTCCTTGACGGCGCACCATATGAATGAGCGCGCCCGGTCGGTGCTGGCCTGTTTGAAGGCGTTCAAACAGAAAACAGCGGTTCCAATGAAACTTTTTCAGAGGCTCCTGGGGTATATGGCATCCTTGACGGTGGCCGCCCCACTCGGGTTGATGCATATGAGGCCGCTTCAGCACTGGCTCCAGACTCGAGTCCCGAGATGGGCATGGCACCACGGGACACATCGCGTGGTCATCACGCCGGTCTGTCACCGTCTTTTCAGCCCTTGGACCGACCTCTCGTTTCTACGGCCAGGTGTTCCTCTAGAACTCGTTTCCAGGCGCGTCGTGGTCACGACAGATGCCTCCAAAATGGGCCGGGGCGCTGTTTGCAACGGCGACTGCATTGGCACATCAACTGCCTCGAGTTGTTGGCAATTCTGCTCGCCCTGCGGAGGTTTCGGCCGTTGATCCAGGGCAAGCACGTGTTAGTTCAGACAGACAATACAACAACGGCAGCATATGTCAACCGCCAAGGCGGTCTGCGCTCTCGTTGTATGTCACAACTCGCCCGCCGTCTCCTCCTCTGGAGTCAGCAGCACTTCAAGTCGCTGCAAGCCACTCACATCCCGGGCAACCTCAACACTACAGTGGACGCGCTGTCACAACAGGTTACCCTCAGGGGAGAGTGGAAACTCCACCCTCAGGTGGTCCAGCTGATTTGGAGTTGATTCGACAGGCACAGGTGTACCTGTTTGCCTCCCAAGAATCCTCCCCACTGCCCGCTCTGGTACGCCCTGACCGAGGCCCCCCTCGGCATAGATGCGCTGGCACACAGCTTGCCCCCTTGCATGCGCAAATATGCGTTTCCCCCAGTGAGCCTGTGTGCACAGACCCTGTGCAAGGTCAGGGAGGACGAGGAGCAGGTCATCCTGGTAGCACCCTACTGGCCCACCCAGACGTGGTGCTCGGACCTCACGTTCCTCGCGACAGCTCTCCCCTAGCGAATTCCCCTGAGGAAAGGCCTTCTTTCTCAGGGATGGGGCACCATCTGGCACCCGCGCCCAGACCTCTGGAATCTCCATGTCTGGCCACCTGCGGTGGTAGACATGATCAGGCTAGGGACCCCTCTACGTGGCGCCTGTATGCCTTTTAAGTGCCGTCTGTTCGCTAAGTGGTGTTCTTCCCGTCAGGAAGACCTCCAGAGATGCGCAGTCAGATCAGTGCTTTCCTTCCTGCAGGAGAGGTTGGAAGGGAGGCTGTCCCCTTCCACCTTGAAGGTGTATACTGCTGCCATAGCAGCACACCACGACGCAGTCGACGGTAAGTCCTTAGGGAAGCACGAGCTGATCATCAGGTTCCTAAAAGGCGCCAGGAGGCTGAATCCCTCCAGACCGCGCCTCGTTCCCTCATCGGACCTCTCTGTAGTTCTTCAGGGTCTACAGAGAGCCCCCTTTGAGCCTTTGCAGTCAGCCGAGCTTATGGCGCTCTCCTTGTAGACTGCCCTCCTGACTGTGCTCACTTCCTTCAAGAGGGTAGGTGACCTGCAAGCATTCTCTATCAGCAAAACATGCCTGGAGTTCGGTCCAGGTTACTCTCACGTGATCCTGAGACCCTGACCGGGCTATGTGCCCAAGGTTCCCACCACCCCTTTAGGGACCAGACCCAGAGGAGGCAGACCCAGCACTGTCGTCGCTGTGTCCGGTGCATGCTAAACGTATCTATTTGGATTGCACGCAGAGCTTTAGAATCTCTGAGCAGCTCTTTGTCTGCTTTGGTGCACAGCAGAAAGGAAGCGCTGTCTCCAAGCAGAGGATTGCCCACTGGCTCATTGATGCCATAACTATGACATATGTCGCCTAGGACATGCTGCCCCCAGTAGGGCTACAAGCCCATTCTACCAAGGGTGTAGCGGCTCCCTGGACCCTGGCCAGGGGCACCTCTCTAACAGACATTTGCAGATCAGCGGGCTGGGCAACACCCAACACTTGTGCAAGGTTCTACTACCTCCGGGTGGAACCGGTTTCGTCCCAGGTAGTGGCACGCAACACAAGCGGATAAGCCTGGGATAGCTGGCTGGGTGTATCGCTTGCACATAGTGCTTTCCACCTCCCTTGGAGCTGAAGACGTGCACCATTAATTCCCAGTAGTGTTCACAAACTTTGTTCCCTGGTTGACTTCCTCCGAGACCTGTGGCAGTCGAGTTTTCGGAGAGACTCGCTGCTGGCCCAGTACATGCGCTAACTAAGAGCCCTGTTCTGGGGTAGGTGCTCCACGTGTGGTGGTTCCCTGTAAGGCTAACCCCATGCGATTATATATCGTCCGGTAATTCGTTTCCCTGTTGGCAAACTGCGTCTTCCTTGGGCAGAGCCCCTCTGCCCCAGTCTCCATGTTTGTAGTAACTCCTCCCCCATTGGGCAGGATCTACCTTGAAGACTCCCCACATGGTTGGAAAGACCATGTGACGTATTTTTCCACTTAAATATCCCCCCCTCCCTTTGGGCGAGGTGTGGTCTCCGTGTTGTCTTCCCCTTGCGAGGGACACCCCCCGACTAGACCTGGTGGCCCAGTCGGAAAATCCCCCTTCTTTTTTAGGGAGTGGAAAAAAAGAAGGGGAAAAGAGGTCACGACTGGATTAAGCCTGTCTCTATCTTTTGGGTAGTTGACTTGTCCCCAGAAAGGGCCAGTCGACACTCATAAATATGTTGGGGGAGGTTACATGTCGACCTGGTGTGCTGGCTATGAGGCACACAGTAGTCTGCCCACCACACACCACCAGTTCACGTAACACAGTTCAGCCAATTGTGGCGTTTCGTATAGGGACCCCTAGTGTCACTACATCGACACAACGTCGAGTGAGTGACAGATAGGGAATGTCATGGTTACTTGTGTAACCTCCATTCCCTGATGGAGGGAACGAGACGTTGTGTCCCTCCTGCCACAATCCTGAACTACCCGCTGAAATGGCCGGACCTTATATTGGCTATTCAGCATAAAACCTGATTGAGTGGTTGCATACCAGCTCCTTTTATACCCGTATGTACGGGGGAATGGCATGCAAATACCACTCGCTAATTTTCTTTGGCCTTTTATCAAAGACCAGAGGTGTCTCGGGCTCCCAAGAGTGACCCCTAGTGTCACTACATCGACACAACGTCTCGTTCCCTCCATCAGGGAACGGAGGTTACACAAGTAACCATGACGTTCTCTATGTAAAAGTGCTTTGAGTGATTTTTTTAGTGTCAGAAAAGTGCTGTAAGTGAAAAATTCATTAATTCAAAATATGTAAATATGAGTGTTTTTTATCTTCATTGTTAGATTATAGGATTATATAATCTATGTAGTTTGACCTTTTCGCCCCAGCACTCTCCGTTGTCCTCTCGCTCAGGAATATGCTTGCAAGGGAAGAGGCTCTGACACAAAATTGATATCAAAGCGTCTTCAAAGGTTTATTGACAATCAAACATATTTATACCAGAAAAGTGCGTAAAGGAAAATCGTCATGTGTCAATAACAGACATCTCTATCTGTGTGCCAGTCTAAACTCTCCGCTATCAGAATACCAATTTATACCAGTTTGTACTAAAATTTTGCTACGTGTCAGTAAAGACTAGTGACAATGGAGGCCCAAAATGAAAAAGCAGGCCTGAAAATGAGAGCAAATCTATATTTCTCACATTCATCAAAGCAGGTAATACTTCAGTTTTAAATATTTAATTGTATAACTTATATCAAAATACCAGTTTATACCAGTTTGTACTAAAAGACAAGCTTAAGAAATCCTTGAGCTTCAGATAAGGAGAGCAGAAGGAACAGAAAAACAAGTGCTACGTGTCAGTAAAGACTAGTGACAATGGAGGCCCAAAATGAAAAAGTAGGCCAGAAACTGAGAGCAGATCTATATTTCTCACAGTGCCCGCTTTGGTTCTAAAAGAACCACAAGCTCTCAGTTTAGTTCAGTAAATGCATGATGAAGAATACCATATGTGACCTAAACAATTCAAGAGTGGTACTTTACAACCCAGTTTCTCCTTCTGCACTGTCTATTGACCAATCATGGGTCACCTACTTTCTTACCAATCAACCGTACACTCTTAAAGATTTTCCCGTCAAAAAACAGTAAAGAACTGGCAGCAGGGTTGCCAGCATGTTACTGTAAAATTAACGTGTCTTGCTGTTGCTGAAATTAACAGCTAGATACTGTTTTTACAGCTACAGTATACAACTGTAATTTAGCAGCATATAGCTGTCAAATTACATACTATCTACTGTTGTTAAAATTAACTGCTGTGTTCCCAGCATGCACTGCGGCATGAAGAAATTACTTCGATTTTTTACTATTTACTTGTTTATTTTAACATTGTTTTTGTTGTAGTCTAAGTTACTTGGATTTTAAAGTTCAGCTCTTACATATTTACATAAAAGTATGTTTGTTAAAACATGGGGGTTTAAAATATACGTTTGTAAATTTTTAAAATATAGTGTTTATGTTCACGCACTGGTCTTTTGCCAGTTCACAGGCTCTGGTTAATGCAGTTATTTCAGCAGCCTGTGCAGATTTATATGGTAATGAGTATGCTTTGATTACAGTATTTGGCAATTCTACAATTGAATAGCCACACGAGTATTCGTTATCATTAGGTTTCGAACACGACCCGTCTACATACCAGTGTACCATGAAAAAACATCTGGCCTGCAAGCAGTTGTTTCCTGGACTCTCTCTAAGCAGTCATGCTCATCACACTCAAATTCACCTTCAGTCAAAATTTTATGTAAATGTACAGTAGGGCCATGCACAATGGATGTAGGTTTTAGGGTTAAATTTGCAGTAGCTAATAAAATTGCTTTATACCCTGACCTTCTTTGCGCCGTCATATGTTGAGTCTTTATGTTATGCATTATAGCACCTACCTGATGAGACGTGTGGACCACAAGGGGGTGTGATAAGACGATTCACTCAGCATCTTGTACCATGAGAGCTGTGGCAGCCACTGCCCGCAGACAACCAGGAAGTCCTTTTGGACAAGTATGCAACAGGTCTGTAGTTACCACCATGATCTTGGGCCAGGATCCCAGCAGCTATGCCCCCACCTTCATGCACATAGAGATGAAACGATATAGTATAGTCAGGTAGCCCTAATGCAGGTGGTTTGCTCAGCGCAGATTTGAGGTGTTTGAAAGTTCTTTGGAACTTGTTCTTTGGATGAGTGAATGCAGTGATAGTTTTCACTCTGTCTGGAGACAGGCAGACTGCGCCACCTGTGAGGATATGTCCCAAGTATTCCACCTTCCTCTGGACCCATTGAAGTTTTGCTTTGGAGGCTTTAAATCCTGCAGCAGCGAGGATATTGCAAACAATGGTGGATGCAGCAGCACACAAGCCTTTAGACTATCCAGTGACCAGAATATCATCTGCGTATTGCAACAGGCAGGTGTCGGGAGGCAGTTGTGCATTTTTCAGGGCATTGTGCGCTACAGCAGAAAACACAGCCGGGGAATCTCTGAACCCTTGAGGAAGGCGCGTCCACATGTATTGGACCCCACCTTGCGTGAATGCGAACAGTGGCTGTGTCACAGGATCCACCAGCACACTGAAAAAAGCAGAACATAAATCAATCACTGTAAAGTATTCATGATTAGATGGAATAGAATTAATGGTAGTCTGCACATCCGGAACAATGGGAGATAATGGCTTAATAAAACTATTGATCTTCCTAAGGTCCTGGGTTAATCTCCAAGTACCATTTGCTTTCTTTACAGGGTTAATGGGCATGTTGTATGGTAAGTGAGTGGGAACCAGAATGCCCTGCTGGAGTAGTTCAGCAATAACTGGTCGAATACCTTCCTCTTTCTCAACAGAGAGAGCATATTGTTTACAATATACTGGTGTATCTGTTTGTAGCGCTGCTCTGTATGCAATGACGTCAATAAGTCCTGCCTCATCTTTGTGGGCAGCCCACAACTTTGGGTTAACATTAGCTACTTCCTGTGTCTCTTCAGTCTGTGTGTCAGCAGCTATCTCAGCAGTTCCCGTGTCTGTAGTGAGAAAAAAAAAAAACTGCAGGAAAAACGAGTTGTACAGAGTTATCATCAAATGAGATTTTTGCGCCAATCTTATGCATTAAGTCACGTCTGAGCAATGAGAACAGTGAATTAGGAATGATAACAAAAGCATGCATTTTGAACAATGATCTGTCATCTTTGGAAGTTACTGGCAAAGTAGGTGTCATGTGACAGCTTACGGGGGTTCCGTTTATCTCTATAGAGTTGATTGTTTTTCCCGTAACAGAGCCCTCATAATAATGTCCAGCCAGTGAAGAACAAGAAGCTCCGGTATCTACTAAAAACACATATGGTTTGTTATCAACTTTCAGTACAACAAATGGCAATGAAGACAGTTTGTTTGGAAATAGCAAAGACACCAGAGAAAGTTCCGGCTCCGAGGGCTCAAAACTCTGTGGGCATCCCTATTGTGGGGTCCAGCTAACAGGGTATTTAGGCTGCTCTTTTTCTTTCTGGCCTCCTGTTTTCTTCTTACCTGCCCTACTGTTTCTGCGTTTTTCATCCCATTCTTTCTGCATTCCTTCTTAAAGTGATCAATTTTGCCACAGTAGTGACACACTCATGGGGCAGTTTTTGCAGTAGCCCTGCCCTATGGAGTTGGAGATTTCATTGGAACCTGGACGAATGCATGCATTTTAGAATCTGTAAATGCCCCTGCACTAGAAAGTTCACGAAGCCTGCGTCCCATATCCTCACTGAAATATCACCTAAATTAGTGGTTGTGATTCTAATTAAAAAGGCGATCTCTTTGTCCAGGTTATTTAAAAGTGTGTTGAGAAACAACTGTCTATGAGCTCCTGTGATCGGTAGGGCTGACTTTTCAGTCCATGCCTGCTTAAACCTGATAAAGAACGCAGTTGGTGTTCCATTCTTCTTTTGTTTGGTATTAGCAGCATATGAAATTTCTTGTTTTGATGTAGCCTGAGTAGTCAAGAATTTATCCAAGTGTTTAAAGAAACCTTCAACAACGGCAGTGGATGCCCATAATAATTCTGGTGGTTCAGTTACCTAATCTTTACTCCTAGTCACCACTTTGTTAGTTTCAACGGGCATGTCATTTTTTGATCTGGTGCAGGCTCCTCTTTTATCAACTCACATTCATTGCATTCCGAAGGGAGAGTTTTGGAGAGTATGAAACGATAGTCTCTGCCTGTAAGCTGTCTATAGGAAGTCAGACGTTTAAGCGCCGCCACATACTGATGTGGGTTCTTAATGGGGTTTGGAAGTTCTTTACAGATAGCCATTGCTTCTGTCACCGAGAGAGGAGATATTTTGTAACCATTTGGGACTTGTGCGAATGGAAACGCATGGACAGAGCTAACAGGTGGGTGATCAACAGTCTGTGTAAGGAGAGTTTTTTCAACACTCGATATCTCATGTGAGATGTTTTGACTTTTCAACAGCGTGTTTAGATTAGGGTATAGCTGTTGTTTTACAACAGGCTCATACTGCGGCGGCTGATCCTGTGTGTCTCCCACCTCCGTGCACTGAAGAGGAGAGACACAAGGAGGGGCACTCGGCGGAGAGGTTAGATCTAGGGCAACTTGCGCAGCGGAAGCGTGCTGGTCTCATGACCCAGAGATCGATTGTTGATTCTGACTACTGTTCTTTTTTTCTCTCTGGGCCCATCTCCCAAAACGGCTTCATGTCTTTCCATATAGAAAATGAAGTTTTCATGTAATTATAATCCCACGCTGGGTCTCCCCAACCTCCTGTGACCATAGATTTCATGCTAGCCATGTCTGCGGTTTTAAATGAACCTTCCCTTGGATAAGGATCTATTTTAGTTTTACCCTCTGACCATCCTGCCAGATTACTCAAAAACGGTTCTGTGTTGAAGCCTTAATTATTTCTGAATATCCAGTCTCTGGGTGTTTCCCCCGGCATCGGCTCACTTATCTTGTTCCCCATTCTCACAACTCAACAAAGATGTTTCCTCCTCAGTGATACAATAAACATAATCAATTTGATGACCAAATATTCTGCAAAAAAAAAAAAAATTTTTAGGCTTTACTTTTGCTCTGACCACTCTTTTTGGTATAAAGAGGTATAAAAATTCAAAAAATTCGAAGGACACAAAGAGTACTATAGGAATAGGATCCCACTGAAAAGTTTCAGAAAATTATTTAATCTATTCCTCTTCCTACGTCTATAGCTCGTGAGGCTCCCACTTCCCAATGGAAGAACCGATCTGTTATAATAACATATACTCAAATATGTTAAAGCTCTTTTGGGCAAAAACTAATGTATTTCTCTGCGGACAGGAGTGAAAACAAAAATATGTTTCTCTTACTTGTCCGGAGAAATCCCCGTACTGCCCACCAGAGTTGTTAGATTATATAATCCTATAATCTATGTATAACCTTTTCGCCCCCAGCACTCTCCGTTGTCCTCTCGCTCAGGAATATGCTTGCAAGGGAAGAGACTCTGACACAAAATTGATATCAAAGCGTCTTCAAAGGTTTATTGACAATCAAACATATTTATACCAGAAAAGTGCGTAAAGGAAAATCGTCATGCGTCAATAACAGACATCTCTATCTGTGTGCCAGTCTAAACTCTCCGCTATCAGAATACCAATTTATACCAGTTTGTACTAAAACTTTGCTACGTGTCAGTAAAGACTAGTGACAATGGAGGCCCAAAATGAAAAAGTAGGCCTGAAAATGAGAGCAAATCTATATTTCTCACATTCATCAAATCAGGTAATACTTCAGTTTTAAATATTTCATTGTATGACTTATATCAACATGAAAATAGCACATTATGACTCTGGCTCTGAATATCTCCAAGTCATGATCACACACAGGCGATGTTCAGGTAAGTTCAAATCATGAAATGTATCCGCCAGAAGAGCAGTGACAAAACACTACTCCCGTAATGTGTTAAAAAAGTTCAGAAGAACTTGATGTAGTCACAGAAAATATAGATACAGTCTTCTCTGTCATGTGTATTTTGTTGATTTGTGTCTTTTATTTTGTAAGTTATTTCCTGTTTCATGTCATGTGTCCCTAGTCATGTGATTTCATGTTTTTCCTCCATGTTCATGTGTCTTGTTTTCATTGGTTTATTGGTTTATTATCTTGTTATCAGTTCTGTCTGTTTATTGGTTATCTTTGTCATGTGTTCTCCCATGTCCATGTATTTAAGCCCTCATGTTTTCCCATTGTACTTGGTCAGGTATTGTTGAATGTAACTTTGGTTGGATTGTTCAAGTCAAATCAAGTCAAGTCCATGTCCATGTTTATGTTTTGTTCATGTTTGGATTTACGGTTTTGGGATTTCACATTTATTAATAAATTTGCACTTGGGTTCTTCAATTTATTGTCATCGTCTTAATCAGCGCCAATGTTACATTCTCTTGCACTCTTGATGGTGTTGCCCCCCTTCAAATCTCCCATTTATGTCAAAAATACAAAAGAAAAGGTTGTGTCCTCCCAACTATGTTAATTTAAAAAAAAATATAATAATAATTTAAAAATGGTATACATAAATAATTTCAGTCAGGATTTAGGCCTCATCATAGTAAAGAAACTGAACTTATCAGAGTTACAAATTTCTTGCTATTATCATCTGATCGAGGCTGCATTTCTCTTCTAGAGCTAAGTGCTGCCTTCGACACCATAGATCACGACATTCTCTTGGATAGGCTTGAGAATTATTTTGGCATTTGTGGACAGGCATTAGCTTGGTTTAGGTCCTATTTATCCGACCGCTACCACTTTGTCTGTGTAAACGAGGAATTGTCAGATCAACATAAAGTTAAGTATGGAGTGCCGCAGGGATCAGTTTTAGGGCCTCTGCTTTTCTCCTTGTATATGCTTCCCCTGGAAGACATTATAAAGAACCGTGGAATTCGTTTTCACTGTTATGTCGATGATACTCAACTTTATATTTCCTCGAAACCCGATTAAATTTCACAATTCTCCATGTTAGCCTAATAATAATAATAATAATAATAATAATAATATTAATAGGTTTTATATAGCACCTTTCCAAAAGCTCAAGGTCTCTTTACAATCAAGATATATTTTAACAGAAGTTACAATCACAGTTAGGAAAAAGAAAATGTATAAAATATAATATATATACATTTTCCCCCTAACTGTGATATATACAGTTGTGCTCAAAAGTTTGCATACCCTGGCAGAAATTGTGAAATTTTGGCATTGATTTTGAAAATGTCTTTTATTTAAGGATAGTGATCATATGAAGCCATTTATTATCACATAATTGTTTGGCTCCTTTTTAAATCATAATGATAACAGAAATCACCCAAATAGCCCTGATCAAAAGTTTACATACCCTTGAATGTTTGGCCTTGTTACAGACACAAGGTGACACACACAGGTTTAAACGGCAATTAAAGGTTAATTTCCCACACCTGTGGCTTTTTAAATTGCAATTAGTGTCTGTGTATAAATAGTCAATGAGTTTGTTAGCTCTCACGTGGATGCATTGAGCAGGCTAGGTACTGAGCCATGGGGAGCAGAAAAGAATTGTCAAAAGACCTGCTTAACAAGGTAACGGAACTTTATAAAGATGGAAAAGGATATAAAAAGATATCCAAAGCCTTGAAAATGCCAGTCAGTACTGTTCAATCACTTATTAAGAAGTGGAAAATTCAGGGATCTCTTGATACCAAGCCAATATCAGGTAGACCAAGAAAGATTTCAGCCACAACTGCCAGAAGAATTGTTTGGGATACAAAGAAAAACCCATAGGTAACCTCAGGAGAAATACAGGCTGCTCTGGAAAAAGACGGTGTGGTTGTTTTTTGCATGATCAGTCATATTTTCAAAATCAATGCCAAAATTTCACAATTTCTGCCAGGGTATGCAAACTTTTGAGCACAACTGTATATCACAATGCAAACTGAACGAAAAGCACTGGAAAAAAATTAAATGCATTGAATGCGTGTGCTCTGGGATCTAATTCACAGTAAGCGAAGCCGGGGAGAGTGGCTTATCTTGGCTTGAATGACATACAAGGTCCCCCTGGATGTGCAGTTGAACAGGGGGTTTGAGTGAAAATGCAGTCGGGAGGAGCAGTTCCTCCAGGCCCTCGGTGATGGTGACCGAAGCCGAGGAGCGTGGTGCCTCTCGGCTTGAGGCAGATGCTAAATGCCCTGGTTGAATGGCAAAGCAAAAGCAGTGAAAAAATTACTAAGTCAATGCATTGGGAGTGTCTGTGCTCCATGGTCTAACTCACGGTGAGCGAAGCCAGGGAGGTTGGCTCATCTCAGCTTGAATGACATGTCCAAGCCTACTGGATGTGCAGTTGAACAGGGGGTTTGATGAAAAAATGCAATTGGGAGCATGTGTGTCAGAGTTGGGATTCGAACTTGGGTCTCTGGCGCAAGAGTCTTAATTTCCACCACCATAGAAGGGAGTTAAACCCAATAGTCAGACGCGTTCTTAAAATGAACTCAGAAGAGTTTATTAACAAAAATAGCAAAAAGGGTACAAAAAGCAATTTCTTACTAACAACCACAAAACAGAAAAATCTTTCGTCCAAAAAGGATCCAAAAGGAGGGAAAAAATAATCTCCAAAGAACTCAGGAAAAAGACACCAAAAATCAGCAAAAATAAACACAGGGAAAAAACAATCCAAAAGGCATTCAAAGTTTAGTACTTAGAACTAGAGCAGACTTATGGCAGCAACTAGCTAGGAACATCAATAACCAAGCAAAGAAACAAAAGGAAGTGATCAACTTAAACACACATCCCAGAACGAGGCACATGTGAAAACAATAACACATGATAAAATGGCAGGAAACTGAAATGAAACACAATGAGGGCCTCTAGTGACCAAAATATAACATTAAAGCAAAAAACTCTAACAGGACCCCTCCCTCTAGGAACGGCTCCTGACGTTCCCTCCCGGATGACTGGACTTGCGAGCATGAAATTCTTGAATTAGTTTGGGGTCCAAGATGTCCTTGGCAGGAACCCAGAAGATAGACTCACTGTAGCCCCCACAGATTGACAAAATGCCCGCCAGAATCGGGAGGAAAATTGGGGTCCTCGATCAGAGACGATGTCTTGTGGGATGCCAAAGACTCGGAAGACGTGGTTTATAACCAATTCAGCAGTTTCTTTAGCAGTGGGTAGTTTGGGCAGAGGAATAAATCGGGCGGCCTTGGAGAATCTATCAACTATGACCATGATAGTGGTGTTGCCTTGTGATAGCGGAAGTCCAGTGATAAAATCCATGGAAAGATGAGACCAAGGTCTATGAGGTATGGAGAAAGGATGCAATAGCCCCTGAGGAGAACAGTGAGGGACCTTACTTTGGTTGCACGTGGGACATGCGTTTACAAATGTTGTCACATCCTCCTTGATAGTTGGCCACCAAAATCGTCTTTGGAGAAACTCAAGAGTGCGAGAGGTACCAGGATGACAAGTGAGATGAGAGGAGTGTCCCCACTGGAGGATCTGGGAGCGGACAGCTTTAGGGACAAACAGGCAGTGGGTTGGCCCCACTCCTGGGTCAAGTTCTCGGGCTTGGGTTTGTTTTACAGTATTTTCCAGATCCCACCTGATAGGAGCTATTATCTTGGAACTGGGGATAATCGATGCAATAGAATCTTCCTGAGGAGTGTTTACATATACTCGGGACAAAGCATCAGGTTTTAGGTTCTTAGAGCCGGGACGGTAGGATAAGATGAACTTGAATCGGTTGAAGAATAAGGACCAACGTGCCTGGCGGGGGTTGAGTCACTTTGCCTGCTGAATGTTGATTTTTGTGGTCCGTGAATACTTGGAATGGGTGTTTGGCCCCCTCAAGCCAATACCTCCACTCTTCAAGCGCTAGCTTAACTGCCAGTAACTCTCGATCCACTACATGATAGTTCATCTCAGTCGGTGTAAGGTGGTGGGAAAGGAATGCACATGGATGCAACTTGTTATCCTCCCCCTTTTGGGACAGCACAGCTCCAACCCCTACGTCCGAAGCATCGACCTCCACGATGAAGGGTTTTTATGGGTTAGGGAGAATGAGAATAGGTGCAAAGGTAAAATGGCTTTTGAGTTTGCTGAAGGCCAACTCTGCTTCATGTCCCCAATTAAAGCTGGTTGTGCTCCCCTTGGTGAGGCCACAGTACTGAAGTTCCGGATGAGCTTGCAATAAAAATTGGCGAAGCCAAGGAAACGCTGTACTTCCTTTACCGATGAGGGGGAGGGCCAATCCACTACTGCTTGAACCTTTTGAGGGTCCATTTGTATCTGGCCAGGCTTGATAATGAATCCCAGGAACTGAACTTTGGTCACATGGAACTCACATTTCTCAGGTTTGACATAAAGATGGTTATCAAGAAGACGTCTGAGAACCTTACTGACGTGTTTTACATGCTCTTGGAGGGAACTCGAGAAGATGAGGATATCGTCTAAGTAGACAAACACAAATTGGTTGAGCATGTCTCTGAGAACATCATTGATGAGAGCTTGAAATACTGCAGGAGCATTAGTGAGACCGAAGGGCATAACTAAATATTCATAGTGCCCAGTGGGCGTGTTGAAGGTGGTCTTCCATTCATCTCCTTGTCTGATGCGCACGAGATGGTAGGCATTGCGCAAGTCAAGCTTAGTGAAGATGGAGGCTCCTTGCAGAATTTCGAAAGCAGTGGTCATTAGCGGCAAGGGATAGCGGTTTCAAATAGTGATATTATTAAGGCCCCTGTAATCAATACATGGCCGGAGCCTGCCATCCTTCTTCCCAACGAAAAAAAAATCCAGCTCCAGCAGGGGAAGTGGATGGTTGGATGATACCTGCCGTAGGGATTCGTTAATGCATTTGTCCATAGCAGTTCGTTCGGGGAAAGACAGAGAGAATATACGACCTCTGGGGGGACAGGTTCCTGGGAGCAGCTCAATGGCGCAATCATAGGGGCGATGAGGAGGTAAGGAGGTGGCCTTCCTTTTGCTGAACACTGCTTTGAGGTGGTGGTACTGAGCAGGGACTTGAGACAGATCTAGGGCTTCTTGGGACTCGGGAACAAGATCAGGGGAGTTCTGGGCCAAGCATGTAGTCTGACAGGTGGGACCCCAACTGAGAACAGCGCCAGTGGACCAGTCAAAGTGTGGGTTATGCTGGAGGAGCCAGGGGTGACCGAGGATAATAGGGAACTCTGGAGTCTGTATAAGGTGAAAGCACATTTTCTCCTGGTGCTGGTAAGTGACGAGACAAAGGAGAGAAGTAAGGTGGGTTATTTTCCCTGGAGCTAACGGTCTTCCATCCAAGGCTGTCGCAGTTAGGGGGGCAGGAAGGGAATTAATAGGAATCTGGAGACTTTTGGCAAGGGAAATATCCATGAAATTCCCGGCAGCACCAGAATCAATCAATGCCTGGAGTTGGTGTTTTTGATCTGCCCAAGTGAGTGTGATGGGAATGAACAATCCAGAGTTGGAAGGTGAAGCTGTGCATGTAACTCCCGTTACAGTCCTTCCTTGCCTGTACGGGACTGAGCGTTTCCCGAAAGCTCGGGGCAGGCAGAGCAAAAATGACCATACACTCCACAATATAGACAACAGCGCTCTCTCCTGCGACGGTCTCGTTCTGATGGGGAAAGCCTAGTCCTTCCCAATTGCATGGGTTCCGAGGACTTGTGGGGCACTGGTAGCATTTGAGCAAGTGCTGGACTGGCAGACAATGTGGAAACAGATGGCCGGTTCAGGCTTCTCTCCCTCAGGCGATTATCCAGCCAGATTGCTTGATCCATGAGGGTCTCGAGATCACGAGCAGGTTCTCTGGTAGCCATATCATCCTTGATTGCCTCAGACAGACCATTCAGGAAGCACACCATGAGGGCCTCATCGTTCCAGCCGCTCCCTGCTGCAACTGTCCGAAACTGTATGGCATATTCAGCCGCGCTGCCATTACCTTGTCGGAGGGTGAGAAGTCTCTTAGAGGCTTGCCGGCCACTGAGGGGGTGGTCAAAGACTCGCTTGAACTCCTTTTCAAACACAGAATAACTTGAACAGAAGGGTGCCTGTGCCTTCCAGACCGCTGTTGCCCAAAAAAGAGCCTTGCCCGAAAGGAGGGTGATAACATATGCGATCTTGGCCCGATCTGAGGGGAAGGAAGATGGTTGTAATTCGAATGTGAGAGAGCATTGAGTCAGGAACCCATCACATGCACTGGGATCACCTGAGAAATGTTGTGGTGGAGGTAGGCGAGGTTCAATCAGAGGAGAAGGCACTCGAGAATCCGGAAGGGATACCGAGGCAGCAGTAGAAGCAGTAGCTGAAGAAGAGGGCAGCCAGTCCAGGATCTGACGGACCGAAATCATGAGATCTGACAGTACTTGTGAGTGTTTAGCCATCACAGTCTCCTGTTGAACTAGTGCTGACTCATGGCGTTGGATTGTGGACTCATGCTGAGCAATTGTGGCCAGGAGTTTTTGAGCATTAGGCGTCTCTGGGTTCATAATGTTGGCTTGGTTATTCTGTCAGAGCCGGGATTAGAACTTGGGTCTCTGGCGCAAGAGTCTTAATTTCCACCACTGAGCCGGACACGTTCTTAAAATAAACTCAGAAGAGTTTATTAACAAAAATAGCAAAAAGGGTACAAAAATCAATTTCTTACTAACAACCACAAAACAGAAAAATCTTTTGTCCAAAAATGATCCAAAAGGAGGGAAAAAATAATCTCCAAAGAACTCAGGAAAAAGACACCAAAAATCAGCAAAAATAAACACAGGGAAAAAACAATCCAAAAGGCATTCAAAGTTTAGTACTTAGAACTAGAGCAGACTTACGGCAGCAACTGGCTAGGAACATCAATAACCAAGCAAAGAAACAAAAGGAAGTGATCAACTTAAATACACAGCCCAGAACGAGGCACATGTGAAAACATGATAAAACACATGATAAAATGGCAGGAAACTGAAATGAAAAACAATGAGGGCCTCTAGTGGCCAAAATATAACATTAAAGCAAAAAACTCTGACAATGTGTTCTCCAAACCTTCAGTGATGGTGACCGAATCCGAGGAGGGTGGATCAGATCTCGGGTCCAAAAGTTATTTATCCAAGAGTTATTTGTCGACAGTACGACAGTAACACGCTTTAACTGCACACCATGCGTAAAAGCGCGAAACCCACACAAACACAGTCCACGTCCATGCCAAACCTTCGCGAATCAGCATCAAGGATATATACAACCCTCTTATCGTTGTATTCATCTATTCATTAGCAACACGACCCATCGGTAAAAAATTCTCTAGCTTTATCCAGAGACAAACATGGATGACGCAAATCTTTACGTCACTCGTGTCGACTGTCCTGTTTGGCTATTTTGAATAACTACCCAATCACTACTGCACACCAAATATCATGTTTGGGTGTTTTGCTACTAAAACACTACACAGAGTGCAAGAGATTTTGCAGAGAATGGACATGAACGATAACTTGTTTTGAATATATAAAACCTGAACAATGACAGATTGATCAATATTTCTTCATATTTGTATATTTTTGGACTAAAATCTCTAATGGATTTTATTTATTGGACTCTTGCAATGAAAAGCATACCGACGTTTGGAGGATTGTGCTCATCTGTGTTTGGTTGGAAGACAAAAAAGGTCATAACTTCCGGTTTCATTTTCCGTGTTTTGATTTTCACTCTTGACACGTTTAATAAAATCTTATTGTTGTAACTTTGCGATGTCAAAATCTCTTTAAAATATCAAATCTTGAGACCCAGATCTTTCAAATGATATATTGGATGTCAATATTAGTTTACAATTTCACAGTTTAAACATGCATTAAACATAAATTATACATAAACATAAAACACAAAAATATAAACAAAACATTTTTGACCGACCCGTCATTAAGAGGTTAAGCGAACTTCTATGATGCTATATTCCATCACGTTCACTAAGATTGCAAAATTATGGCCTGTTAATAATACCTATGTAGTGATAATCACTCTTGGCACTAATTAAAATGTACACATGACACCAAAGTATGTGGTGAATTTAGATCACACGTCACTTAAGGTATGTATGTGTGTGTGTTTATGAATGTCAGATGGCCCCTCCCTCCATTTTCAAGGCACCAGCTAAAGTATTTCACTTTAACAATATAAGAATAATCCATATGAACCATTCAATAAATTAGAAATATGTAAATTGGAGGGAGTCATCTGATTAATCTGAAGGATTTTTGAGATTCAACCTAACATTTAGAGCCCTTACTGTATTATCAACCCAAGGAAGACACAGTTGTAATAAAATGAATTTATTTACAAAAAAGATAAACAAGAACAACTAACACCAACTACAAAATGGTACTAATATGCTAAAATATACTTTGAAGGGTTAAGAAAAAGTGCATAAAATGGAAAGATGCAAGTGGCTGAGTTGGATATAGCTATGGCAGAGTATGGTTTATCTTATTGAAGAATAAACTGCTGAATCTGTAAACTAATAAGGTGAAGACCTTATCTCGAATTAAACAAGTAACCCTCAAATTATTTGCAAAACATTTGGTACCCAGATTATGCAGTCTAAAGCACATTAGAAAATCATAAACTGATGGTATACATTAATTACAAACACTAATGCCAAGGTCTCTGGAAATAGGTTTGGATAGTGATATATGTACGTTCTGCCTGATTGAGTGATGAGCTTCAGTGATGGCGACGTCTTCCACTGGTTTGCCAGGGTGCATTGCAGTAGAGAAGCAGCTGGACCCATTTCCACAGCCTTGAACACAAAGAACTGGGGAACGCTGGTCTCCTGGAAGCAGCGAGAGGTTTTCGTGATCTGGAATACGCAGATGCAGTCCTTATAGGGCAAGTTTCTTTATCTGGAACACACAGATGAACGAAACTTGAAAAGAATGTTTGCTTGCCAGAGCTAAACCTTGTCACTGGTATCTTTGTAGTTATCTCCCTGGTTTGTTTTTTCTTCCTGGAGTGGAGACGCAGAACCGCAGAGTGTTTTTCTATTATCCTGTTAGTGTCTTCTTCTGAGACTCAGGACCCCTTCAGAGACACAGGACAGGACGTTGCTGTATAAAGGATAGTTTTTCATGAGGAGATTCCAGTTTGGCGTTTCCCTGTTTCAGTGTTCTGATTGGCTGTTAAGATCAGAGGTCACTGTGTGGCCCAACCTTTTTCTCTTGTTTGCATAGTTTCAAGTTTACAGTTAGAAAAGTGCCTTTAAGGTTTTACCTATGCATTGTTCACTTTTCAAACTACTTCCAAAATACTCTTGACATTATGCAGAATGCATAGAGTCCAAATATGATGCTGAAAGGTTGAACTTTCATTAATGCATTCGTTAATACATTAACAGCTACATTTGTGTGAACTGTTGGGTCACAAATAGTTGCTGTTAAGCTTATACCATTCTCTGAATGGCTATGTGATGCAGTTTTGTAGGTATTTTAGGAGTAAAACTCTGTATGTGAAAAATGTCTTCTTTTTGGGCACATCTCTTTAAGTTGTCAAGACAAATGGCTAGGCCAATCAACAGAACCAGTTTGATGACGTCTTGAGACGTCCTGTTGCTGTTCACACCTAGTGTTGCAATGAAGGAGGTCACAAGAGCAGGATCTAAACGTAGCTTAGTTTAATAATAATAAAACAAAATACAAAGCAGGATAACGCTGAAACAAGGTAAGACAAGAAACCAGGAAGTGAAACAAAAGGTAAACAAACAGGACTAGAACCGGCGCATGAACTGGATAGAAGCATTAACAACCAACAAGGGTAGAACAGACATCAGGGCAATATATACACACATAGATAACGAGGTAAATGAAAAACAGGTGAAAACAATGGGGAACAGCTGGTAGCGATCAGGGCAGGGAATCATGGGAAGTGTAGTCCAGGGGGAAACAGATGACAAAGGCAAAACACAGGGCAAACAACAGAGAATCGTAACACCTAGGTTTTAGGATTGAGAGTCAGAAAGTGAACAAAAGGGTATCCAGTGATGGGGTCAACTGCACTGCAGAGCCCTTTGTCTTCCAAAAAGATGCCTGAAAATTGTCTTTTCAGTCTTATCTGATGGCAAAAGGCATTTGCTTACATTAGACTTTATCACATCAGGAACCTGATAACATCAACATGATAGTGGATGGAATGGCTTTGGAATGCTTTTGTCTTCTTTCTGTCCACTACACCTAGAATATCAAAATCCACAAAAAGAGGTATATAATTTTCCTGTTTGGCTCCTAAACTATGGAATAGTCTTCCTAATGTTGTTCGGGAATCAGACACAATCTCAGTTTAGGTTTAGTTATGCTGCATTAGTTAGGTCTGCAGGAACCGAAACACTTCTCATATTCTATAATCCTGCTTTAAAGTGAATGGCATCTACGCTAATATTATTCTATTTTTTCCCCTGTCTTAACCACGGTATATATATCCTGAGGTTACCACAGCCTGCCAGATCCAGTTCTGGTCCTGCCTAATGTCCGACTCCCACTACTACATGTAGCTAAGAACAACTAACTGCATCCTGTGCCAGCCAGATATAATTTCTGTCTTCTACAATTGACTTCACTGAGGATGAACTGATGCCAGCTCCAACCATAAGACATGGTATACTTCACTGGCCACTGCCTGAACCTTGGACTTAGGATGGACTTCAACGGAAATGAACTGCCACAGGCTTCCAGTCGAACTGCAGTGCACATCACTGACCTCTGCCTGCACTCTTAAAATGGAATACAGGAATAATAAATTAATTACCAACTAAAGCCTTCATCAGCCAAATAACAAAGGACAATGCATCTGTGTGTACTTCTGCAGTTAATTCACGATGGACATCAAAAGACTTTAGTCATTAATCTTACAGTTCATACAAAAACTTTGTTTAAACATCGGCTTCTAACACTTACTTAATTTACTAATTTTAAACCATGACTTTTACTACACACAAATACTGTAACTAGTATTGACATTATAGCCAGAGGGGAACTGGCCCCCACAGTAAGCCTGGTTTCACCCAAGGTTATTTTTCTCCATTAACCAACATATTTTGGAGTTTTGTGTTTCTTGCCACAGTCACCTTTAGCCTGCTAACTGGGGAATAAATACAAATATTACTTAATTATTTATTTTGAGGCACAATTTCCAATCATGTTTTTTATTAAACCACACCATTATGACACTAAGACATTACATATGTTACATCTTCTTTTTCTGTTAAAGCATAATTTTCGGTAAAGCTGCTTTAAGATGATCTGTTTTGAAAAGCGCTATGTTGATGAGCAATATAATGTGGTATTGCATTTAAGGCATTTGATTAGACTCAAAACGTTTGTTAATAAAACCTCTGAATTACCCTGTGACATTTGTTCTTAATTGTATTTCTTTCTTAGATTTTCATTTCATTAAATCCACATACTCCGTAAATTTCTGGTCATATCTTTTATTGAAAAACTGGAAGAAATATTTATCCCAGGCAACACTATATTACATTATACAATAAATGTATCTATACAGCCAATGCTAATAATCACTGGTGGTATGAGTCACTTCTGGAATCTGTACGAGGATGTTTCTTTTCAATGCTTGTTACAAGTTAACAGATGAGTTTACTCAAATTATGACCATTAAATCACAAAATTTCATTTTTTTTATATATCACATGAAGTACATTTGTAAAGAAAAGCCACTATACAGTAATTTTAAAAGTGTATCATTTCACAATTTATAATGCATTAAAACAAAGGTACAAATAAAACACACACACACACACACACACACACAAAGAAAAAAAAAACAAAAAAAAACAAACAAAAAAACATTGACCACAAGACAAGCTGATAATTAGACAACAGCTTTGCTGGTGTGGTCAGTAACACTACAGAAAGAAAGATAATGAGACAAATAAAATAAAAAAATACATTTGTAACTACTGTCATTACTAGCTTGCAAAACATAAGCATTTCAACAGTTATTGCCTTGACAATGAACAATGTGTTGCATAGGTATAGATTAACTAGCATAAAGACAGCTAAAATAGTTTTAAAGGTTATGAGTTATTTAAAATAAATCAAATGTAAATAAATCATTTGTAATTGAGTTTAGGCCCTTGGCATTTTGTCATAATTGAAATGTTAAGTGAGTGCATTGTAAATGTAAAGCAAGTCAGATATCATATATGTCATTCTCAAACAAAGTAAAATGACTAAATTTTCTTTTTTGTAATGTTATGTTTCTGGCCAATATAATCTCAACATATAAAAAGGAAAAGGGATACACCTGTCCTCCTATTGCCACTTTCCACAAATAGGGTAAAAAATAGGGCCTGAAACGCTTAAAAAGGCTATTTTTTATTTTATTTTATTTATTTTATTTTTTTTGTAAATTTTGTTATTCAACAAATGGACAGTGAAAGGAGACCATTAGACAAAGTGGGTTATTGTCAGCCGGAGGAGGTTAAACTACATATTATATGAGCAGATTTATTTTATATATTATTTATATGAGAATTGCAATTTCTGTAAACAAAATTTAGGATATGTCTCCATACAGTTAGAAACATAGATCTTTGTGATTTTTATATTGCCTGGTAACAAACATTTAATACATATCAAAATAAATAAAATGCATAAAATTAAGTTTGTTTGGGATCAAATGTTGCTTTGTAGTTATTGATGAACATATTTTCCATTTGTCTTGCAATAACTTTGGTAACAGGGTCGAACTTGATGAGTAGGCTAATAGTGGATAACAGCTAAATAGGTAATAGTTTATTTACCATATCTAACAGTTCTCACTCAAGAAAAAAATAAAAAAAATAAAAAAATTATTATTTAAAAACAAGGGACACCAAATGTACCCTATTCATGAAAAGTACCTATTCCTCTTTTATGAAATGGCCAATAAATTAACCTAAACATCTAAACCTATTTATATCTACACATAACTGTTACCTATGTATACCAGTAAACAAATGAAAATATAAACACAGTATAAACAATAAATATCTAAACAAATAAAGCCTTTGGTTCTTAATCTGTTTATTAGCAACTGCAAACATCTACAGTATGCATTTGTCTATGTGCCTCAAATCTTTCAAGTTTGGCAGCAGTTCTGATTTAACTAGTAAAATTTTGTTGAGTCAGACACACATAAACAAATATTGACTTCAGTTAAACAGGTCTATAACACTGAACCACACACTGAAAACCCAAACACACATTATCAGGACGAGAAGACTGAAACAGTCTGTGGACAATATAGTGTAATAAAGACAAATGGATGTGGGAGTTAAATGTGACTCGAGACGCATAACTTCTGCCTTGCTGGCACAAGTCAGGCTAGCATTTCAAGAACAAATAAAACTCACACATATGTAATGCAAATATTTTAAAAGAACACTAAAATACTTTTTTTTTTTTTTTTTTTAAAGGAATATTATCTGACAAAATGTGTGCAGCTAATTCATTCTGGTTAGTGAGCTCAGTTGAATTTTGAACAAACAACAGATTTTACACTTTGTGCAATGGCTTTTAAATATTGATTTTGAATATAGATCCTTCCTCATGCGACAAAGTCTTTTTTTTTATTTTTTTATTCCTTCTTCTTTTAAACGTTTCCCCGTAAAGGAGAAAACACAAGTTTACGCTGTTCTAACTATGTTTTTACAAGAACATTAAAATTATTTTGATTTCTGACTATCGTCTAATACCCTAAATTCAAGACTCTTACTTGGGTCTTAAATGTACAGAGGTTAATTTGAAAAGGACACAAACTCAAATTATTCAGGAGATAATATATTATTAATAAGACATTTATTAAATGATTGTTACCTGACTAGATTTAATTAGGTTGTTTGGACCTTAAATGCACCATATCTGTATCCTTTTTAATGTTTGCTGAGGCTTGAGGTATTAGTGTAGCCACGCATATCTTATGGGGCTTACAAGCACTTTTATAAGCCAATTTAGACATTTTTGTGTCACACAAGGAGATTTCTCAATTATTCGTGTAGTTTGTTCAGTGCAACAGTGGTCTAATTTTATATGTTTGCACTAAATTCCATACAAAGGATTAATATGTTGACTATTTTTAATTTTTTGTAAATCATACAGGATCTTGTTTATTCCTATTTAACAAATACAATAATCAAACTTTTCATCTATTGTTATAATTGTTCTGTTTTCTGTCGTGTTATATGAAAATGTAGGAATATTTTATTAAAACTAAACATTGCTCTGAACAGTAAACACACACACACACACACACACACACACACACACACACACACACACACACACACACACAAAGAGCTTAAATTTGCATGAGTTTTAAAGACAACAAAATGCACAGTACATCTCATTTATGCAGAGGGAATCACACAATATTACCATAACCATAACTTAATTTTGTGTACTAATGTAAAATAGGCATCTTCAAAAAGTTTTGGCATATGGATAAAGCTGTTAAATTGAGTGGTAAGAAACACTGTGATGACAATTTTTTACATTTAAAAAAAAAAAAAAAAAAAGGTGACACAGATGGACACATTTCCTGCAGTGACAAAATGTGGCTAGAGTGAAACATTGAAAAAGAAATATTGAATAACAATTAAAAAAGCATTGTGCATAGTTTATTAATCACCTATCCTTTCTAAGATACTATTTCTTCTGAAGAGGAAGTGCAAAAATGTACATCTCTCAGTTGAATTAGTTCACTGTTGCACTGAACGGTGTCTTCTTTTGTCTCAATACTTGAGATTTATTGTTGTTGTACACCGATCAGCCACAACATTAAAACCACCTGCCTAATATTGTGTAGGTCCCCCTCGTGCCACCAAAAGAGCACCAATGCGCATCTCATAATAGCATTCTGAGATTATATTCTTCTCACCACAATTGTACAGAGCGGTTTTCTGAGTTACCGTAGATTTCGAACCAGTCTGGCCATTCTCTGTTGACCTCTCTCATCAACAAGGCATTTCCATCCACAGAACTGCCGCTCAATGGATGTGTTTTGTTTTTGGCACCTCTAAATTCTAGAGACTGTTGTGTGTGAAAATCCCAGGAGATCAGCAGTTACAGAAATACTCATACCAGCCCTTCTGGCACCAACAAACATCCATGCGATTATCTAACCAGCCAATCGTGTGGCAGCAGTGCAGTGCATAAAATTATGCATAAACGGGTCAGGAGATTCAGTTAATATTCACACCAACCATCAGAATGGGGAAAACATTTTATCTCAGTAATTTGGAGCATGGCATGATTGTTGGTGCCAGATGGACTGGTTTGAGTATTTCTGTAACTACTGATCTCCTGGGATTTTCACACACAACAGTCTCTAGAATTTACTCCGAATGGTGCAAAAAACAAAAAAACATCCAGTGAGCGGCATTTCTGTGGACAGAAATGCCTTGTTGATGAGAGAGGTCAACAGAGAATGGCCAGACTGGTTCGAACTGACAAAGTCTACGGTAACTCAGATAACCGCTTGTGGCAGCGGGGGCGTGGTCAAGCATCCGTCCGGAGAGAGAGAAAGCGGTAAGGGCGCTTGCACCTGAGCTAGATTTTGTGTAACACCTGTCTCTAATTCCAGTGAGCATGGGGAGAGTGGCATATAAGCAGCCCTGCCACCAGCAGAGAGAGAGTGAGAGTCTGGCACAAGGAAGGCCACGGTGCTCCTGAAGCTATTGCGTTTAATCAGTTGTGTTTTGTGAAGCTAATGTGTTTAAAAGTCTACATGCCTGTGAACCTGATGAGTTTGTAAAGCTGTGAAGCATTGAAGTGGCTGATTAAAAGTCTTACCTGAGCCTGGAAAACCCGCTTCTCTGTGTTCTCCTTCCCTTCTTCTGTGAAGTTTTGTTACACTGGTGCCGAATCCCGGGATCAAGATCAAAGACGGTACGCCTCATGGAGTCCTCACCATTGGCCGAGGTCCTCAAGTCCCTCGCAGGCCTACACCACTCCCACCAACAGGCCCTGCTTGAGCTCCGACAGAACCAAGATAGTCGGTTCCATGAGATCCTCAGAGCTCAGGGAGAGGACCAGCAGGCGATCCTCCTAAATCAGGGGAAAGCCCCGGCTGCGACCCCGGACAACAGTAGCCCAATGCCCCCACCCATGCTCATGAAGAAGCCTTCATGGACCTCTTTGAGCAGACTGCTGAGATCTGGGGCTGGCCGCGAGCTCAATGGGCGGCCCGGCTCATTCCTTTGTTGTCTGGGGAGCCCCAACTCATAGTCCAACACATGCCAGCAGCTAGTCTCCTGGACTACAATGTCCTAAGGAAGACCATACTGCAACGGGTTGGCAGAAGTCCAGAACAGTACTGGCAGCTCTTCCGGTCCATGGATTTGGAAAAGTCTGGCCACCCGTTTGCCTTCTCCCAATGACTTCGAGGCGCCTGTCGAAAATGGCTGCTGGCGGGGGACCATGGCGTAGAGGGAATTATTGACCAGGTGGCGCTGGAGCAGCTGATCCGTCGACTGCCGGAGAGAATGGCGGAATGGGTCCAGTGTCACCGCCTGGTGTCGCTGAAGGAAGCAGTCCAACTGGCAGAGGACAAGATGGCGGCATACCTGAGGGCGGAAGAGCCCTCCCACTCTCTCTCCCCTCCCTCTATATTTTCCCGATTCTCTTCCCCCTCCCCTCTTCTCTCTCACTCTGCTCTCTCCCCAGTGCCCATTCCTGCTCGCGGAGGCGAGGAGTCCCGCCACCGAAGCCGTTTCTCCTTGCACAGGGTTTCCCGTTGACCACAGCATCAACAGTGCCCCGCCGCTCTCCCCCTCAGGTGGAAGTGTCCGCCGACGCAGGTGTGGGCGTGGCACATGGTCTGGTCTGCTGGATCCGGGACACTTCCGGGATCAATGCCCTGTGATGGAGCTGGGAACGGTGGTCCGGATCCCCGACACTCTGCAGGCTGCCCCTGATCGGGCCGGAGCGTACCGGATACCGGTAAGAGTCAAGGGGGGTACTCACCAAGTGTTGGTTGACACAGGTTGTAATCAAACCACTATCCACCAACACTTGGTTCAACACGAGGCTTTGGGCACAGCTAAAATGGTGAGGGTGAAATGTGTGCATGGGGATATTCACAGCTACCCTGTGGTGACAAAACATAGAGTGGAGGCAGCGGTTAGTTCCCGCCTCACCCATCCGCTGATTTTGGGGACTAATTGGTCTGAATTTAGAAATGTATTAAAGGGAATATGCGCGGATGGGTCCTGCAATAAAGCAATGAGAAGTGAGTTGTGCGATGCTCTGACAGGGGAGTCGGAGCCAGGGCCATCTTCATCTGCTCCACGTCAGGGTGACATGAGGGGGGGAGAGGCTGCAGCCCCTCCCGTCCTCGGGGGATTTCCTGAAGGGGATTTCCCTTTGGAGCAGTCGCAAGACGAAACCCTCAAGCACGCCTTTGACCAAGTGAGAGTGATTGATGTTTAACAACTTGAGCCGGGTGTCGCTCTTTCATATTCCTATTTCGCAATTATATATGAGCGGTTGTATAGAGTGATGCAGAATGCTCAAACAAAGGAAGATACAACTCAGCTCTTAATACCGTTGAGCTGTCGGGAAATGGTGTTCCAGGCGGCTCATTAAAATCCCACGGCGGGTCATCTAAGGGAAATAAAAACACTGAACCACCTAATAGCCCGTTTTTATTGGCCGGGCATTGCCGGTGATGTCTGCAGGTGGTGTGTGGCATCCCGTGAATACCAGCTGGTGAATCCATCGGCCACCCCAAAAGCACCATTGCGCCCTTTCCGCTGATCGTGGTCCCCTTCGAGAGAATTGGAATGGACCTCGTTGGGCCATTAGAGCGGTCAGCACATGGACATCGCTTTGTATTGGTCCTAGTGGACTATGCAATGCGATATCCAGAAGCAGTGCCTCTGCACAACATCTCAGCACGCAGTGTTGCTGAGGCACTCTTCAAAATAATCATCTGGGTGGGGATTCCAAAAGAAATCCTCACCGATCAGGGCACAACCTTTATGTCACGGACACTACGTGAGATTTATGAATTATTGGGCATTAAATCAATCCGCACCAGCGTTTACCATCCACAAACAGATGCCCTGGTGGAGCGATTTAATAAAACCCTTAAAAATATGATTCGTAAGTTCGTGCACGAGGATGCTAGAAATTGGAACAAATGGCTCAATCCCCTGTTATTCACAGTATGAGAGGTCCCGCAAGCCTCCACGGGATTTTCCCCATTCGAGCTGCTATATGGGTGGCGCCTGCGTGGCGTGCTTGATGTTATGCGCGAAGCTTGGGAGGAGGGACCTTCAAACAGAAAGAATGAAATTCAATACGTTCTTGATCTTAGAGCAAAACTCCACACTCTGGGATGAGTTGCTCGATCGGTTGGGCACTGCTCGATTTTATTCGACACTGGATTTGACAAAGAGTTATTGGCAGATCCCCTTGACACCAATTTCCCGTGAAAAAACAGCCTTTTCCAAGCCGTTTGGATTACACCAATTTGTGACGCTTCCGTTCGGTTTGTTTGGAGCCCCGGCTATGTTTCAGCGTCTCATGGACCGAATCCTCAGACCGCATTTGGCTTACGCCGCTACCTACTTAGATGACATCATAAATTACAGCAATGATTTGCAGCGGCACATGCAGCATCTGAGGGCGGTTCTGAGATCACTGAGACGAGAGGGACTCACAGCAAACCCCTGTGGAGGTACGGTATTTGGGGTTCCACTTGGGCCATGGGCAAGTGCATCTCCAAATTGACAAGACTGCGGCGATTGCGACCTGTCCGAGGCCCAAGACCAAAAAGGGGGTGAGACAGTTCCTGGGGCTGGCTGGCTATTATAGGAGATTCGTGCCTAATTATTCGGATGTCACCAGCCCGCTGACTGATCTCACTAAATAGGGAGCTCTAGACCCGGTCCAGTGGACGGAGCAGTGTCAACAGGTGTTCATGCAGGTTAAAGCCGCACTTTGCGAAGGGCCGCTTTTACATTCACCCGATTTCTCTCTCCCTTTTGTCTTGCAGACAGATGCTTCAGACAGAGGGCTGGGGGCCATACTCTCTCAGGTGGTGGAGGGGGAGGAGCGCCCGGTGCTGTACATTAGCCGCAAGCTCTCGCTGAGGGAGACTAAGTACAGCATCGTAGAGAAGGAGTGTCTCGCCATCAAGTGGGCGGTCCTCAATCTCCGATACTACCTGTTGGGGCGGGCCTTCACCCTCTGCTCAGATCACGCCCCACTCCAATGGCTCCACCACATGAAGGATACCAACATGCGGATCACCCGTTGGTATCTGGCTCTTCAGCCATTTAAGTTCAAGGTGGTCCACAGACCGGGAGCGCAGTTGGCTGTCGCCGACTTCAATTCCAGAAATGGGGGAGGTAGACAGGCCGGATGTCTCCCCGGCCTGAGTCGGGCGGTGGGGATATGTGGCAGCGGGGGCGTGGTCAAGCGTCTGTCCGTAGAGAGAGAAAGCGGTAAGGGAGCTTGCACCTGAGCTAGATTATGTGTAACACCTGTCTCTAATTCCAGTGAGCATGGGGAGTGCGGCATATAAGCAGCCACGCCACCAGCAGAGAGAGAGAAAGAGAGAGAGAGAGAGAGAGAGAGTGTCTGGCACAAGGAAGGCCATGGTGTTCCTGAAGCTATTGCATTTAATCTGTTGTATTTTGTGAAGCTAATGTGTTTAAAAGTCTACATGCCTGTGAAGCTGATGAGTTTGTAAAGTTGTGAAGCATTGAAGTGGCCGATTAAAAGTCTTACCTGAGCCTGGAAAACCCGCTTCCCTGTGTTCTCCTTCCCTTCTTCTGTGAAGTTTTGTTACACCGCTCTGTACAATTGTGGTGAGAAGAATAGCATCAGCAATAGAGATGCGGGTTGGCATTATTTTGGCAGCGTGAGGAGCATCTACACAATATTAGACAGGTGGTTTTAATATTGTGGTTTATCGCTGTATGTATGTGCATGTGTCATATGTATACTTAAAAACCCGCATGTGTGTTAATTGCACTCACTACTAGGGTTGAGTCCATTCACATCCCTTAAAGGCTTTCCCGAGCTTTGGCCCAGTCAGCTGACACAATCATTTATAGAACCGGCCAGCAGTACTAGACTCATACCTCCCCCACCCAAACCACCGTGTTCCCTCTCTTTATGTCTGACACCTCACAGTGAAGGCCGCTCTGTTTGCTGTCTATAACAAACAGAGACTCAGCCGACGATGTGACCAAGTACCGTCCAAACACCCCACTGGACACCACAACCCTATTGGTGTCTCCCCATGGCCAAGCAGTGACTGGAATCGGCTCCTTGAGGTTCTTGAAAACTTTACTGTTTCCCATTGACAGGTCAGAGAAGAGCAACTCTGTACTCTGAGCTGAAGAGGCCACAACCACATACTGGTTGGACTCTGTGAAAGACAGATGAAACTCCAAGTCTGAGAGTGGAAACAAGAAGTCCAATTCATAGCTTTTCTGAAGCTCACCTTGAAAAGAAACAGTCTGAACTTGGAGTTTGCCACATCGCTTATCCGTGGAGACGATAAAGCGACCATCTGGAGATATGAACGGCTGGCCGTTGATGTTAGGGTTGGGTCCAATGACTGCATCGGATACGCTGTCAATGAGAAGCTGCACATTCGGACTGGAATTGTTCTTGACTTGGCACTCAATAAAATAGTAGCCACTTAAATGAGTGTAGGCCATGCTGGCTGGGATACAGCTGTAGTTCTGAAGACTGATGTTCTTAACGAGGTGGAAGGTCTCAAGGTCAATTTTATGCACTGCAGCCTCTGATTTGAAGTACACAAAGCCAAACCTGAGATGACAATGGTCAAAGACAGGTTAATATTATATCTGGAGATTTATGAAGTGGTTGGCTTTTAATTATAACTGTAATTTGCTCAGGTCCCATTTCTGAAAGAATTATGTCAAAAAGCTAAAGTTGTCATGCACACTGATCAGTGACGATCACCTCGTACCTTACGTGAGTGATGATCAGGTTGGTGGGGGGTATGTAGAAATCTTTCACTCTTTCATACAGAGTACGGATGATTTGATGCTGGTCGCTCAAGCTTGCAGAAGAGATCACCTAAAAAAAAGGTTAAAAGTGAAAATTTATAAAAAAAAAAAAAAAGAACATGCAAAGATTTCAGAAGGAATAGATTTGAAAGCAGTAAATAAGTGATACGTATACATTTAGAAGCAGGACTAGTGTGATCTCATTTCAGTGCTTTGAGAATGGACATGTTTTTAGTTCCTGGAGTGATACTGACCAGTTATGACAAATTGATCATGCCTCTAAAGGTTTGCCTACTGTCTTTACTGTTAATCATATATCAACACCCCTTTTGGTATTCAAAAGCCCTATTCAGACAGGATTAGATTAATATGGTGACGTGAAGTAATGTAATAATTACCAGAGCTTCTCTGTGACTTTAATCCTGTGCAAATATTTAATTTCAGTAATTATTCCTGACTGTTTACAGAAGGCCCAGTCCCAGATCAAAATCACTTGATTTTTGTTTAATGCGACCAAAACTTTAAATACACCGCATTTGTTTAAGAAAAGTTTTTTTTTTTTTTTTTTTTTTTTTTTTTTTCACAACTATTAATAGCTACAGTATGTTTACACTGCACATGAATGCAGCAAGTGATGTCGGAAGAAAGATGTTACCCGAACCGTTTTCACGTTTCAGTAATAGTTAATGTTTTGATTTGGCTTTGGGAAACTGATCCTAGACCAGCAGTTATGGGCCATTTTATCCCGAAGCAGAAATTGGATGGATGCAGCAGGTGGTGATTGAGTGCGATAATTCCGCTATGAATTCTGTAAGCGCAAGCGGAGGTCGTAACCAATTAAATGCTTATATGTACGTTGAAAACAGAATGCTGTGCTGCTAATTAGGACACTGATTTGCAAAATAAAACATGTTTGTTAGTTTTGATGCAGGGATTTTGTGTATGCACTGGGATTCAAGGAAATCTACTTTGCCAATGTACAGTATTATTAGGCATACACATTCAACTGAGGTTGTTCTAATGTTCGTTTGAGGGTGCTCAGCACCCTCAAGCACCCCTGTAGAACCGGGCCTGGTTTACGGACTGCGCACTCCAGCAACGGTCAAGATCACAGCGTCTTTTGCCTTCTATAAAACTTTGACCTTTGACCAGTAAAACCATCCATTTAGTTTAGTTTGGAACAAGTTGTTTATTGACATTGATATGGGAAGATAAAACCAGTTTTGAAATATGAAATAAAGTAACAAACCCCTATATATAAAAAATATATCTGTATTCAAAATGTATTAATGGATATTCAGCAATAATTTAAACTGTCATACAAGTCTGAAATACAAAATGTATGAAACTGCAAAAATATAAAAGGTATACAAAATATACAAAAATGTAAAGTTATTATTTTGTAACAATGTTGTTGTTGTGGAAAAAAATTTTATTACCAAATTATATAATTATAACATGCTGTATAAAACATGTGATAACATTGCCCTGATAAAAACGTGACAATTTGCCCCAATCTGATATTTACCCAAAATTTCCTCATTCTGAGAACACAGTTAAAATCTACCTTTTTTATATAGTTGATTCTTGCCTGAATGTCTGTCAGTGTGATTGTATTGTGTTTAGTTGTTTACCCAAGAGCTGTTACAAACATATAATGAGATTGGAAATTTAGTTGAGGACTGAATTTACTAAAATTATCCCAATAAGTCCGTTACGATGGATGGATTGAAACCAGTTCATTGTGAATGTAAACAATAAAATTGTGATTTTCCCTGTGAAAATTTTTATTTATCTGATGACTTCAGAACAACAGACAAGATTATAAATGCTTCTCTATTTCCCCTCACAACACTCGCCCTCATTTGTTTGATCTAATAAACTGACAACCAATTCCAGATGTTTGACTATGTTGAGCCTTTAAAAAATTCAGTTTGATGTTTCACAACTCTAGCTGAGCACTGCCTCAGGCCCCGACAAACTGCCCATGCCTGGGTAAATTACTTGCTTTCAAAATGATTAGAATATTATCAAGCCATTTATTTGCGGTGTGAATCCTTATCCCCTGTAGCTTCCTTCGAAAAGTGCTCTTTATAATTTCCGAGTGATTCATAGCAAACGCTTGCATTATTCTGTGCCATCACGTACTGAGGCTAGTGCTGAACAAGCAATATAGTTACCTGAGGTCTTTCCTATAATTTAATAAAACATGAATCATTCACATGTGTGCAGGGAGGAATTATCATTTTATTTGTTAAATAAAAATCCCTTTCATTTCTGTTTTGTTTGGGGCCCTGTGTTACTCATCTGTGGGACCTTTGGACAGTGAATATCAAGACAAAAATAGAAAAGAGAGTTTTTCATGGCAAAATTCAACACACAGCAGAAAGAGTGTAATTCACTCACAGCTATAGTCAGGAAGTCGACACTCACAGTAAAGTGAAATTAATGAGCACCCATTCAATTAAACAAGCCAAAATCAAAGCAGAAATGTATTTATTGAGCAAAACCTCTCATATTTACACCTAATGTTAAAAAATACAGACTGTTCACAGGTAAACATCTCCTCACAAACCCCTGGAAAGAACACTATTATTGTTTTGAGACTTTGTTTTTCACAAAAAAAAAAAATTAAAAAAAGTATATATATATATATATATATATATATATATATATATATATATATTTTTTTTTTCTTTTAAACAGAATAATGAAGCTTACATATCTTACTAAAAATGTTACAATAACATTTTTATGATATTTAAGTACATTTTCTACCCAAATTCCCATTATTGTAATGCCAAAATCTGATTCTCATTACCGCAATACAAAAAATAATGATATTTATAAATATTGTTTAAATTACAAAATATTCATACATCATGTTAGCGATGGTGGTGGTACATTGGTAACATTTTACAATTAGGCTGTATTCATTAACGTTAGTTAACCACATCAGTTCACATGAACTAACAATAAACAATACTTTTTCAGAATTTATTAATCTTGGTTAATGTTATTTTCAACATATACTAATACATCTGTAAAATTAAAAGTAATTTTAACATGCATTATAAACTAACATGAACTAACAATGAACAATTGTAAACGTCTTTATAAATTAACATTAACAAAGATTAATAAATGCTGGAAAAATTTATTGCTCAATGTTAGTTCCTAATGCATTAATGCATCTTAATTTTCCTAAAATATGCTTTTATTGTAATTTATAATTTTATAATAAACAAATATAACTGTAGTGATTGGAGGCAGAAAAAGCCTCCGATCACACACACACACACACACACACACACACACACACACACACACACACACGAAGTGATCATCACATGACTTAAAGACTATCTTCTGAAGAAACCCCCATGGTTGCCATGGAAATCTAAGATACTCCTTTGTCCTTTGATATAACCAATTTGCTACACTTAAAAATTAGACTAATAAGGCAGCATGAGACATTTCCTGTGGAACGCGTGACCATCACATGCTAAAAACTCATCCAAGACAAACGAACTTGAAGACTTGAAGAAAGCAGACTTTCTTTGAAATGATCCCTTTGAATTATCTTTTTAGCGGGACACAAAACTAATGCTCTGCTCATAACTTCAAAATGTACAAAATGAACCTTTCATATGTATACACATATCAAGACATCTCATCTTAATCCAGGACACAATCGCAAAACTTACTTTACCATAATTTTATCCTGCACATAATCTGCCAAAGTGCCTAGAACACTCATTCAAGGTTTAACCTGACAATAACCCTGGAAATTGTGATACGATGACACATAGTCATGCCTTACCCTTGTTGTAAAACCAATGAATTAACCATTATGATTTTTAATCATGTATTCATACGTTTTGTGACTAGCATGTTGAATATTCGTGAAAGTATCAGAATCAGAATCAGAATCAGCTTTATTGCCAATTATGCTTACACATACAAGGAATTTGTCTTGGTGACAGGAGCTTCCAGTGTACAACAATACAAAAAACAGCAGCAAGACATAGATAATAATACAAAATAAAAAATAGTTATACACATACGTACATACACACACAGACACACACACACACATACATACATACACACATACACATACGTAGTGCAATCTAATACAAATCTGTTATCTGTTATGTACAGTGCAAATACAAATCTGTTATGTACAGTGCAAATTTTTTTTTTTTGTTTGTTTGTTTTTTTGTATTTTTGTCATATTTACTATCATTGAGTTTCATTTTGCATGTCTCGAAGGCTAATGAAGGTTATGTTATTATATACCTTAGCATATGAATGATATTAAAACGTATGATTAAACATTGCCCTTTTTCGAGCGGGAAACTGGAAAGACTTGAGAACAATGCTCATACATCACCTATGAAGAAGGAGGGAAAGAGGTGACCATGTGACATAGCAAAAAACACTTCTGATTGGCTTAAGACACCTTTGGGGTGCGGCCAAGCTCAACTAAAAAATCTCCCGCTTCGAACAACAACTGTCCTTCTCCTCTCCGGAAAAATTCCAGCATGACAAGTTCTCATTTAACCATTACGCTAGTTTCCAAGGGTTTTCTCGCGGGTGTCCTCATTTCAAAGTCTGCGAAGTCACTAGAATGTAGAACTTCTTCTGAAGCCGTCTCCGAAGCTCAGCTGATCTTTTCATCATCGATCCAGCGTGCATAATCGATTTCTGCCGAAATCGACACTCCAGAAGCATCGAAACCTTAAGACCAAAAACTCAACATAGACCTCCCTGAACCAAACCCAAGGACTTATCTTCAACACAATGCAATGTAACACAAGTATATTACCTCCAGACTTTCGCTGAAATCTGGTGCTTTGATATATAATTTGAGGATCCTGATCTCAAATCAAGACGTGTTAAATGAAGTATTGTGGTTATTAAGGGCAAACAGGTCTTTAGACTCAAAACACATTCCTTTTCCTCTGTTACAGGGTAAATAAATAAATAAATATATATATTCGGTCCCTTGAACTTTAAGATCCAAAACCATCGCTCATAAACAATATTTCAACATATTTGTGATATTGTTTTCAATGGCCATGAGAGTAATTAACACACACACACACACACACACACATATATATATATATATATATATATATATATATATATATATATATATATATATATATATATATATATATATATATATATATGTATAGGTGAAATATGACCTGAACATTTCACAATAGGATATTCACTGCAGTTTGAATTGAACACTCAGCAAACAAAAGTTCAGTAATAAATGAGTGGCATTATACTGTGTACTGTACAGGTACCTATGCTCACCTGTAAAGTGGAACGTGACTTCAGCAGGTCTCCCCAGCTCAAAATCCACAGCTGGTCATGTGATTTATCATAGAAGAGTTTGACAGGCATGGGGTTTGTTTCCACAACCTGCCATTCACACAGAAAGAAAATCATTCATATTTACTGTGCAATAGCAACTGCTAATATAGTTGTTTAGAGGGAAGTACGCAACCATTCCAATTATATGTCAAGTTTACATGTAACATGTAACAATGAGGTTTCAATAAAAATGCACACATAATAATGATATTATTAATAATAATAATATACCATATGACCATATGAGTGATGTATACCATATTTCAGTGATGCACCTCAATTAAACATCTTAAGGGAATAGTTCACCCAAAAATTTTAATTCTCTCTTCATCTGCTCACACTCATGCCATCCCAGATGTGTATGACTTTCTTTCTTCTGCAGAACACAAATTAAGTTTAGAAGAATATCTCAGCTCTTTAGGTCCATATAAGTATGTAGTATAATTATATAGTAATTATACTATATACTATAATTAATAGTAAAAATGGACTTAAATATTGATCTGTTTCTCAACCACACCTATCATATTGCTTCTAAAGACATTGATTTAACCACTGGAGTCATATGGATTACTTTTATGCTGGTTTATGTGATTTTTGGAGCTTCAAAATGTTGGCACCCATTCACTTACATTGTATGGACCTACAGAGCTGAAATATTCTTCTAAAAATCTTCACTTGTGTTCTGCTGAACAAAGAAGGTCATACACATCTGGGATGGCATAAGGGTGAGTAAATGATGAGAGAAAATTCATTTTTGGGTGAACTATCACTTTGATGAAAAGTGTTTATTTTTTATTATTTATTCTTTTGCTGCACTGCAAGTATTGCTATTTCCTTCAGGAATAATAAAATAAAATAGTTTTGCTCGTCCCTCATTTATTAAAAAAAAAAAAGTAGTTACAGTGAAGCACTTACAATGGAGGTCATGTATAAGTTGCCTTGCCTTATTTGTGTATAAATTATATCTGGGATTACAGGGTTGCGTCATCATTAAACAAAGTTGTAATTTGTGATATAACTTTACACAGATAAGGTTAATAAGTGATTTTTTCCGCAAACAAATCATGTTAACATGTTTACATCTTGTGACTATACTTTTGAAACTATGTGTATTTAAGCATTTATCAGCTGGCCCCATTCACTTCCACTGTAAGTATCTAATTGTGATTGCAATTATTCCCTTTTAAATATAAAATAAATTAGTAGCATGTCATGATTATTTTTGTGGAAATCAACATTGTCACAAATGCTGTTAATTTAGTTGAACTTGTATTGAACCCAGAATATAGCCTGAGCTATGAAAGAGCAATAAAATTGTCTTGTGGGTATCCAACTGGCCAGCTACAAGTTTAGAACGTGCATCATATCGCTATGCCATGACTCCAGCCATAAGGACAATTGAAGGTTTCTCAAACAGAAGTCATTTGAGCTAACTGGATATGGATGAATTCTTACCTGCAGTACTTTCTGAGCTTGTGTGTCGATAAGCAGGAGTCTGTTGAGCAGCGGTTGAGACACATACACATACTTGTCTCTCACACTGACTGCAGATGCCCACACACACTCATGTGCTGACACACCTCTGCTTCTGTAACACAGCTCTTCCTGTGGGGAGAAGATGGACACAAAGTTAAACCAATCTCTGATATCGTCTGTGAATGTCACAAAACTGTTGAAAACATACCCATGTCATATTTCACAAAAAAGTAATAAGAAATTAGATAATTTTAGTGTGCTCCTCTGGCTAGTTATAATGCTTGTCTATAACCCTGCATTATTTTTTGTTAACAAAGTAGGCTCATTGGCTAACATGGCTGAAAACCCTGATGGCGAAATGACTTTTCAAACAATTTGGAAAGATATTAAAGCCGCTAAAGATGAGAATAGAGCACAAATTGACAAGATGATCAATGACATCCAGTCTAAATCAACCCACATCGAAACGTCTATGTCAACACTGTCCAAACAAGTGGTAGAGGTCGAGACTCAGGTTAGCCCCACAGAAGATAATCTGTGGGAAGACGCTCGGTAGTTTCCCACATGGAGAAAGAAGTTACCTCAAAGATAAACTGCAAGACCTGGAGAACATAAGCAGATGTTTGAAAATGTTGTCAACTTCCCGGAGAAATCTGAGGGAAAAGACATGACCACTTTTTTGGAAGGAGTCATTCCCGAAATCCTTGGGCCGGAGAATTTTCCATCTCAACCAATTATCGAGAGAGCTCACAGAACTGGCAGCATCTCTTCTGACAGACCAGGCTCTCGAATAACCATGGAGAATCTATTAAACTTCAGAGAGAAGCAGAAGATCCTTTTACTTGCAAGAGAACACAAAAAGGTGTACTTTGACAATCGGCGCATCCATTTCTTTCCGGATCAGCGCAGAGCTACAGAAAACCTGCACTGCCTAAAATGGTGTGAAATAGATGCTGCGGGATCAAGATATCAAGTACTCTTTTGTATACCCCTCCAATCTTCAGGTAATGCACATAGGTAAATCAAAGGTGTTCTCCACTCCATCTGAAGTCAAGAAAATTATTGATGATCACAACAAGAAGAGAGATGCATCTGCTTGGACGACAAATCCTTTAAAAGTTTAGGATTAGATTACATTTTTGTGATTAATGACATGTTTGATTCGTGAACATTATAGAATTAATTATTATAGACTAATATCAGCCATTATTGTTGCTGAATTACGCCCTGTTATTGTTTATTGGCTGTTCTTTAAGTTTGGAAATGATAATGGCTTTTTTTTTTTTTTCACCAATCTTGCATTGACATCTTAACAATCTATAATCTGTTAAATGAACGGTATTTACTAACTCCCGGTTAGTTTGGGAAACACTTTGCGGGTGGCTATCCAATTGGCCAGCTACAAGTTTAGGAGTTATTTGATGTGCCATTTTAAATAAACATAACCAAAATTACAACAAATTTATGAATCTGTGCAGCCAATATTTCTAAAGTGTAAACCTTATGAATGGAAATGCACACGGTGTGATTTCAGATCGGATGGGCGCGTCTCGACTTAGTTTGCGATCTCTGTTAATTGTGCATGTCTGGAGCTTGTCATGTGTAATATTAACTAAGATATGACATCATATACACTTTTCACTTCTTGAAATGTCTGTTAATGTATCACATGGACCCATTTTATATTAGGTGGCCTTAACTACTATGTATTTAACCATTTGATACAATGTACCTATTATGTACATACATGCTGTTGCATTGTAATGACATTTAAAGTACTTGCAATTAATTACATTTGTAGTTACACTGTTAACGTTACCCCTAATGCTAACCCAACCCTTACCCCAAAACCTAACTCTAACCTCTAATTCTAACCCTACCCTTACTCCTAAACCTACCCGTACCTCAACCTCAGTAGCAGCAAATGTTGGAATTTTTCAGAATGACATGTAGTTACACAGTAAATACATAAACTTGTATGTATTTAATGTTAGTACATAGTAGTTAAGACCACCTAATATAAAGTGTGACCTATCACACGATTCACACGTGATTCCCATGTATTTGTTTATAGCCTAAACTTGAGCGTGATATTAAATACCTGACCTAAAATGATGATTTCATGTCGGAGCTCATCTACATGTATCCGTCTCTTAAAGTTGACAACATTTATATGCACATCAGCGATTGAAGTTAATAATCTAGTTAAGACTTTATTTAGAAAAAAAGTTAAAATACTCCATAAAGGTTTAAATTCTCCATAGAGTAGCCTATTAATCTATTAAGAATATTCCTCCTTATATAAAATGAAGAAACTGAAACATGTCTTCTTTTTTTCCTTCTTCTTCTTTAAACTGTGCTAAATTTGAGAATGGTATATGTTATTGGACTCTGGAAAGGCACTACATAAATGTAACATTATTATTTGTATTATTAGCCTATTATTATTATTAAGTAAATAATGGTGTCCTATCACAAAAATTCCTAATAGACTTACAGATTTTCACTTGTTTGTAGGCTATATTGATTTTCATTTCTTTTAATGTTTGAATTTGTATTTAGTATTCACTGCAAAATATGTGCTTGACATTTCACATTTTGCTTGACAACTCCTGCTTCCAGAATAATGTTGTTATACATGCACAGACAAAAAAATTCTGTTTCATGCAGATATTAATATCAGAAATACCAGGAGAAACCACAGTTAATCACATATTCCACAGTTAATGTAGCCTATATATTCAGCAAGAATAAAATAATATATTTTTTAAAATAATAATTGTATAATGATATTATTATTGTTAGGCTATTATGAAAAGACATAATACATACAAGGCATATTTTATTAATAGAAACTATAAATGTGAGAGTAACATTTAAAAATGGGCTTTTCATTTAGTTTTGACGCACTTCCGGTTTAAGCCCCACCCACACCCTGTTCTATTCGAATACAGAGACAGATAATTTTGTCATATGGACAGATACAGATACAAATACAGATAATGGCTTCGCTGCACACCCTTAGTATATAGTATGCTAAAAGCTCTTTTCTACTGTAAATGGTATATACAGTATATCATGAAACTTGTTCCTTGTGGTTAAATTTAACTTTAACAAAACCAGATTTTTTTTTTATTTTTATTTTTATTTTTATTTTTTTGCGGTTGTTGTTACATTTAGGTCTGGAGACAATGCCGTGAAAAACAGCACTGGATGAAGCATGTATGGGAATGTATTCATCCTACTCACCTACATACCTGAAGAACATACTTTTTTAATGACCGAGAAGTATGTTCTTCATCAAAAGCAGTACATACTGTGACAGTTTGGAAATTCTGACACAGCCATTCAGTTTCGCTAAGTCTTACATTACTACCCGGAATCCTCTCCATCCGTTTGATATGTCTGCGGATCTCACAGTTGTCTGGCTGGAGTATTGTGATGCCTTCACTGGAGAACACATAGAACATGTTTGCCACACTCAGTCCTACAACAACAAACAAGCACATGAGGGAATAGCTTTATTCATGCACTTCTTGTAAAGAAAACAACACAAAACAAAACAGGCTCTGTCGGATTAGAAAACAGCCTCAAACAATCCAATTGTCCATCTGTAAGACAATATTAAAATCTCCTGCAACTTGTGTAGCCTAAGAGGACTCCAGAAAGTACATTTGCAGTTCTGTCACCTGCCAGCAAACAACAGCTGCTAATTAGTGGGCACACAATGCTGATGCTAGCTGCAGACTTGTCATGTTGTCAAAAAGCATGAGGTGTAAAAAAAAAAAAAAAAAAATAGAATAAAATTGCATGTAAACTATGTGTGCTGTAAAGCTATACCGCTTGTCTTTAATGCTGCAACTAATCAGCGCTCATTGTTGGAGAATTATTTTACAATCTTCTCAATCAGTAAAAATTATTATGATCATTCAGTGAATGTGGTGGATGATGAGCTGGAGAGATAATGTGAACTGACTGTGGTCATATTAATGAAATGCTATTGTTGGAGTGTCCCGCCGCCTCAAAATTATTTTAATTGATTTTAGCCTGTGCTGTGGCATTAAAGAGCATCTTAAACTGTCACAGAAAAACTGTGTTAGATGAGAATTTTACATCTAAAAAGTTGAAGTTGAAAACTTCTTATGTTATTATTTGACAGTCAGAAATTTGAAATTACGTTGCACAAGTGACAATTTATTGACATTAAAAACTTAAATGAACAGTTAAGTTCATTTAACCCCCCATTAAAAAAATAAAAATAAAAACATTAAAAAGGCAGAATGTTCACCTCACTCACCTATATATTCATATTATGCACTATCATCTATAACATAGATCTATCATACAATCTATCATACATCATACAAAATATCAAACATATAGCTGTACCTTCCTCCCTCCAGAGGATGTTGGCCACTGCACCGACAGCATGAAACAGTACAGGACAAAGAATGTTAGTGAATGACAGAGAAAAACACGAACATGAAAAACATCAGAATTCAACAAAAATATTTTCTAGATTATTTAAATTGCAGCCACTGTCCTCTTCATTTGGGATTATTATCAAATGTGTCACCTCTCCATTATAAGCTTCTTTCAGTTTAACTGACAAGATGAGTTATGGCATTTTTATTATAATACTTTTGATAAAGCTGGTGAAGAGTTCATAGAAAGGATATGATTTTTTTATTTTTTTATTTATTTATTTTTTTTACTTTATAGGGCAAGCTATATTGATATCTTCTAGTTATATCATGATTCTTTTGCAATGATCTGTGCTATTAAAAGTGTTTTGTGTTTACATCATTCAAGCTAGCCAGCTAATATTTATTCCGAAATTTGTCATTTATTCTAATAAACGCTTATAATAAAAGATATCAAAATAACCAAAACCGCTTGAAGAATCATAGACATAGACAAACCATATATTACCATAACTGTCTATTTATTGGCAACAAGTTTCATCTGTCCTTTTCATTCCTTTTTTTGTTCTTCATTTATATCACAAAAATGTTAGAGCATGAACCAATCATTTAGCAACTTCTAGATTAAAGTTATATCAAACACTGCAAAAACCTATTTTTACAAGAAATGTCACATAAAACTTGTTTGTTATTTAGTGGAGGGAATTAACTCAGAATTATGTTTTTCTGTCTCTGTCATTAACTTGTGACTTAAGTCTTTTGAATCCGATCAAAAGAGAAAAATATGTAGCATGTATACACTATTCAAAAGTTTGAAACACTTGACTGAAATGTTTCTCATTAAAAATCTTTTGATCTGAAGGCGTATGCTTAAATGTTTGAAATTAGTTTTGTAGACAAAAATAATTGTGCCACCATATTAATTTATTTAATTATAAAACTAAAATTTAATAAAAAAAGATTTTGAAATTGATGACATGGACCAAATAGTAAAGCAGCCAATAAGTGCCCAATGTAGATGGGAACGCCTTCAATACTGTTTAAAAAGCATCCCAGGGTGATACCTCAAGAAGTTGGTTGAGAAAATGTCAAGAAAATGTCGGCAAATTCTAGGCAAAGGGTGACTACTTTGAAGATGCTAAAATATAACACAGTTTTGATATATTCTGGATTTTGTTTAGTCACAACATAACTCCCATAGTTCCATTTATGTTATTCCATAGTTTTGATGACTTTGCTATTATTCTATAATGTGAAAAAATTATAATAACGAATGAGTGTTTCAAAACTTTTGACTGGTAGCGTATGCATATATACTGTATGTATATAGAGATGTATATTGAAAATTAATGACGGCAAAAGAGAACACGAGTTAGGAGGTGATTTCCATGACGAAAGGCTTGTTATGGAATCTTAAAAGTTTTCATCCAGGAAACATTATAAAGTGTTCTGTTTACATTTGAAAAGAAAATCTAAAGGTCAGTAATACATCTCTCTCTTTCTCTCACTTTCTCTCCAACCAAATATTTTGAATAATCATATCATCATTCTAGTCCAATGCATTGGCATCTCAATTGTATTATATCCCGTATTAAATCAAATGTATCTTTTAACGACCTAAAACACCAATTGAACTTATTTATTTGTTAAAATTGCATAATTGGCTTTAGTTGATTGCCATCTAAAAATAATCTGTGTGCTGTAATTTATGCAATTTACATTTGCAGATGAAGAAGCTGAGCAAACGTGAGCCAAGGTAGAGAGTGGTCAATTTAAAATCTTTTAAATATTTCAAAAGCTAGTATTTCGTTCAACCATTTTTTTTTTCATTCACAGAATTATAGGGCAAGCTTAATTTAAGTTTGCGTAAAGAAAAGGCAATTATTAATAAGCCTAATGATATCTATCTATGTATGTATCTAACTATCTATCTATCTATCAATCTATATTTCCATTTGGTAATATTGTTTCTCATTTGGTGATTTATTTATTTAATTTAATGTTTCTTTTTTTTTTTTTTTTTTTTTTTTTTTTTTTTGGTAATTTATCTAATCCAGAGAATATGCAGGCATTTATTAAAAGATAAACAATAATTTAATATAGACCTGGGCTAATATTAATGTTCCAATAAAGCACATTGAAACTTTTCTCCAAGTATTGTGTATTTATTTTTCATTTAACATAACTTGTTAATCATATCTTGACACAGCAAAGGATCAGGAGATGATTTTCAGTGATTAATAACTTAAATTTCACTCTCTACCTCACACAAAGCTATGGTATGCCATCAGAAAGCACATCAAATGCAGCACATTGTCGTTTGGACTACTTTTGTACTGAACTTTGACATTTTTCTGAATAAATTATTATGATTGCATTTATGTGCCTCTTACATTTTTCAATGCTTAAGAAATTGTTAGGGTTATGTTTAGGCTCTGGGGTGTGATCAATGGTTCTATAATGGCTCTAAAATAAAAAAATAAATAAATTAGTATATCATTGTCATTCCTGTCCAAACACGCCTCCTTTCTTTGCAAATTAGGCTTATTTTAGATTGCGCTTCATTCAAAAATATTGCCTGCCACAATTTACATCTCCCTTTTACCACCTGATGAAAGGAGGTAATATATATATATATATATATATATATATATATATATATATATATATACTGTATATTTTTTAAAGAGATGTTTTTTTTTTTTACATTTTCATATCAGCAGTAATTAATAAAATGATGGAGAAGAGCATTATAACCAGGCTAATTAAACGGCTCTCTGGAATACTTGATTCTGATTTGTCAATGGCACCATCTCACATTCTGATTAACAACCACTCATCCGGGGATTAAGTCATATCAGATTGCTAATCCAGGTATTGCGAGTCATCTTTGCTACTTTTCGTATCACTTTGCGATCTCTACTAGTAAGCTAATAAAATAATTTAAATGGTTAAATTTGAATGTTCTTCAATTTTCAATGTTTTGTGTACATTATTTATTTGGCAAGTAGTCTTGTAATAAGCTGGATAATGAGCAGTCAGGTCGTCATTTTCGCAAAATAAACAACAACAGAATTCCAACGCAAACTGGAGATGGAATTCAGGTTTTGTCAAGTGCACTTTCGGCATGTTAAAAATATCATTTAGGTATCTGGATCACAGTAGTCAGTGATGCTGTTAATTCCTGCCAAAGTGTCAGATAACAGTAGTTTGCTGCATCCTCCGCTAAACAGCGCTCAGAAGAGGCACTTCAAAATTGCATTCAGTAACAAGTTTGTGGGACTTGGGGACAGAGTTCACCAAACTTGGACTTTTAAGATGCAGCGAAGTACAACATTTCTTCAGAGTAGGTTGCATTTCCAGTTTCATTTGAATGGGAGTAAATGGAGTGCGAAGTAGTGTGACTGCCCCTTTATTCCTTTAGTGAATTGGACACTAAACCAGCTCAGACAGTGCATGCAAATAACCAGAGCTTTTACTGGTTGCAGTTCATTCTAAGTGAATTCCCCCCTCAGTCTGTACTATCACTCAGAAAAATTATTCCTGGCAAAAGTAAGCTGGAAACAAAACATTTTAATTAGATTTTTTTTTAGATATACGTAACTTTGCTAAGTATAAAATTACACTGTTAAAAGTGGTAACCTTAGAATTAGATTTGTTGGTGTACCTTAATGATTCAGTGATGTTAAATAATAAGTTACCACTTTTTTTTTCAGTGTAGTAAAAATTATTCCAAATGTGTGCTGAAATAGCTTTCATCACTTACATGTCTTGTGTGCTGAGTCTTCCACAAACAAAGACGAGATGTCTTCATCCACGCCAACTTCATTCTTTGCGATGCAGGTATAAGCTCCAGTGTCTTCATAACGCACGCTAGCGATGTGTAATTCACTGCCATTAGCTGAACAAAAACACAAACACAATACAACAAACAGTTATACTGTATAATTGATTGCATTTTCCTCTTCACTATAAATTCCTCAAAACATACACACAGAAACATGTTGATTCCAACACAATCAACAAGCAATTACAGGGCAATAATATTAATCATAAAAGTAAGAAAAAGCTACCATCAACTTTAAGGTTTTTGTTCTCAAATGATCAAAATAAAAACTCGAACAATAACATATTTCATTAATAGAGCTTTGGGTGGGATGAATCCTTAAAACCTATAAGAGTTTCCCTGTGGTGTAGCTCATACTGCTACAGCATATAAAACCCGATACTTGGATTTATTGAGCGTCTGTGTTCTTTTTCCACCAGCAGAAAAAAAAAATATTTTGAAAATGGAAAAGAAAGAAAAGGTAAAAGATAAACAGGAAAACTCCAGTGTGCACATACAGTAGTCCTTTTGTTGGCTGTACAGTATTATGTAGTAACATCTAAATTAACTGGTTTTATTGAATTCAACTATAATATGTATATATATATATATATATATATATATATATATATATATATATATATATATATATATTATTATTATTATTTTTTTTAATGGCATAATCAACCTGAATTCATTAGGTTACACCAATGAAATTAATTTTTTAGGGGTTCGATCAGGCGAAATATCACTGCTACACACTGTAAAAAAAAATTCAGCACAGTCAAAATTTAAACTTAAAGGTGTAATCTTTTTGTGTTCCACAAAAGAAAGTCGTATGAGTTTGAGATGTCATAAGGGTGAGTAAATGAGGAGAGAATTATATATTTTTTTGGGTGAACTATCCCTTTAATTTTAATTGCTTTTATTTTTTAAAGTAAAATCAAAGTTACTGCCTGCAGCCTTTTGAAAGTTTTTTTGGGCACGCCATCTACACCGGGGCACACACGTACATTGCTTGACCAAAAAATATAATACAGCACAGTACAGCAAAGCAATTTAGAATGATTTTATAATATGTAAGCTACCATTATAGACGTGAGGTGTGCTAGGAGCGTTACTTGTGCAGGAGCATTTACCTATGCCTCATTGTCCACAGGTTCAGGCTGTGCGTGTGGTCCATAAGGCAGGGTTCGAAGAGGAAATAAATAATTTGCATGCCTGCTGCCTTCTTTGGATGTGGTTGCCGTATATTAAGCTACCTTGAAATCGAACCGTCATTCCCTGTAACCCGTAGTCACCATGGAAGGTGCATAAATCTAAAAAGGTATAACTGCAGGCCGGAGATTTCAAAATGAAGGCAGAATCTCCAAAAGAGGGCGGGGTTACTCCAGAATGGAGCAGAGTTACACCAAAAGGGAGTTGTACCAACTCCAAAAGGGAGCGCCTCTTCCACACACAGTTAGGGTTAGGAAAAGGGTTAGGTTAGGGGCTCCCTTTATATTTGCTTGGCGGTTTGGTGCTCCCGCCCCTTTTTGGAGCTCTGCCTGTAGCTATATCTTTCTCCCCAAAGCATCGAAAGGAAAGGGAAAACATTAGAATTACTCGTCGCCGCTGCGGAGGGCGTGTTATTGGCACAAGGTCTCTAGAGTCACCAACGCAAGCTGGGGCAAGCCATGAAACCCGCACACGTGCTGTTAAATCAGCACGACAGGGGCTAAATCCATTTGTGTGCTCTATCACTGAATGCACACGAACAGAACCTATCCCTGCTTGAGCTATAACACACATATTTTTTGTTACTCTGAAATAAGACTACATATACACTATATTGCCAAAAGTATTCGCTCACCCATCCAAATAATTGAATTCAGGTGTTCCAATCACTTCCATGGCCACAGGTGTATAAAATGAAGCACCTAGGCATGCAGACTGCTTCTACAAACATTTGTGAAAGAATGGGCCGCTCTCAGGAGCTCAGTGAATTCCAGCGTGGTACTGTGATAGGATGCCACCTGTGCAACAAGTCCAGTCGTGAAATTTCCTCACTACTAAATATTCCACAGTCAACTGTCAGTGGTATTATAACAAAGTGGAAGCGATTGGGAATGACAGCAACTCCGCCACGAAGTGGTAGGCCACGTAAAATGACAGAGCGGGGTCAGCGGATGCTGAGGCGCATAGTGCGCAGAGGTCGCCAACTTTCTGCAGAGTCAATCGCTACAGACCTCCAAAGTTCATGTGGCCTTCAGATTAGCTCAAGAACAGTGCGTAGAGAGCTTCATGGAATGGGTTTCCATGGCCGAGCAGCTGCATCCAAGCCATACATCACCAAGTGCAATGCAAAGCGTCGGATGCAGTGGTGTAAAGCACGCCGCCACTGGACTCTAGAGCAGTGGAGATGCGTTCTCTGGAGTGACGAATCACGCTTCTCCATCTGGCAATCTGATGGACGAGTCTGGGTTTGGCGGTTGCCAGGAGAACGGTACTTGTCTGACTGCATTGTGCCAACTGTGAAGTTTGGTGGAGGGGGGATTATGGTGTGGGGTTGTTTTTCAGGAGCTGGGCTTGGCCCCTTAGTTCCAGTGAAAGGAACTCTGAATGCTTCAGCATACCAAGAGATTTTGGACAATTCCATGCTCCCAACTTTGTGGGAACAGTTTGGGGATGGCCCCTTCCTGTTCCAACATGACTGCGCACCAGTGCACAAAGCAAGGTCCATAAAGACATGGATGAGCGAGTTTGGTGTGGAAGAACTTGACTGGCCTGCACAGAGTCCTGACCTCAACCCAATAGAGCACCTTTGGGATGAATTAGAGCAAAGACTGCGAGCCAGGCCTTCTCATCCAACATCAGTGTCTGACCTCACAAATGCGCTTCTGGAAGAATGGTCAAAAATTCCCATAAACACACTCCTAAACCTTGTGGAAAGCCTTCCCAGAAGAGTTGAAGCTGTTATAGCTGCAAAGGGTGGGCCGACATCATATTAAACCCTATGGATTAAGAATGGGATGTCACTTAAGTTCATATGCGTCTAAAGGCAGATGAGCGAATACTTTTGGCAATATAGTGTATATACTGTATATACACTGGCGGCCAACAGTTTGGAATAACGTACAGATTTTCCTCTTATGGAAAGACATTGGTACTTTTATTCACCAAAGTGGCATTCAACTGATCACAATGTATAGTCAGGACACTAATAACATGAAAAATTACTATTACAATTTGAAAAAAAAGTTCAGAACTTCTTAAACTACTTCAAAGAGTTCTCATGAAAGAATCCTCCACGTGCAGCAATGACTGCTTTGCAGATCCTTGGCATTCTAGCTGTAAGTTTGTCCAGATACTCAGGTGACATTTCACCCCACACTTCCTGTAGCACTTGCCATAGATATGGCTGTCTTGTCGGGCACTTCTCACGCACCTAACAGTCTAGCTGATCCCACAAATGCTCAATGGGGTTAAGATTCATAAAACTCTTTTCCAGTTATCTGTTGTCCAATGTTTGTGTTTCTTTGCCTACTCTGACCTTTTCTTTTTGCTTTTCTGTTTCAAAAGTGGCTTTTTCTTTGCAATTCTTCCCATAAGGTCTGCACCCCTGAGTCTTCTCTTTACTGTTGTACATGAAACTGGTGTTGAGTGGGTAGAATTCAATGAAGCTGTCAGCTGAGGACATGTGAGGCATCTATTTCTCAAACTCTGATGACTCTGATGTACTTATCCTTTTGTTTAGTTGTACATCTGGGCCTTCCACATCTCTTTCTGTCCCTGTCCAGTTGTCCTTTGTCTTTGAAGAATGTAGTGTACACCTTTGTATGAAATCTTCAGTTTTTTGGCAATTTCAAACTTTGTAATGTGTCCACCCGGAGTCATTACACTGACGCACATGCCACAGCGCCAGAGCCGTTCTACCAAGTAGAGCCTATAAGTTTAGCATATGCGACGGTCCCGTAGACATACTATGGGCGGAACTGTCTTAACACAATACAGTTGAATGATACACTCTCTCCTTTGATAGAGATGCGGAGATTGTTATCTCATTAAATAAAAGAATCTCTGACAGCGCTTCCCTGTCAGTGATAAAATGATGGAGAAAAGAGGTCTTAGTGCTATTTGATGTACAAAACAAGCCCAGAAATCAAGTATTTTTCAGCCTATGTAAGGCACATGGTGAGTTCAAAGCGGCGCTCGATGCTGGTGTTGATGCCCTGACGCAAATCATGAATACAGCTTCATGAATGGTGTAAGAAAGAGGATAGCCACAGTCTATCGGCAGATTAATAGTGTGGATGATGAAAGTTTAAGAGATTTAATGCCCATTGCAATGAATATGCAACCTATGTTGGGACTAGTTCTTTCAATTACCCAAACTCCCACTTAGACTTCGGGAAACGTTTGATGTGACTTGAATTGGTGATATTTTAGTGCATTTCTAAGGTTATATTGTGTACATTTTGACAAGAAAATAAGTATATATAGTGTCAAATTTCAGCACACTTAAAATCTGCGATTAATCGCGAATAAAAAAAAAACATTTAAATTAAAAAATGTAATCGACTGACAGCACTAATACTGATATATATATATTTCAGTGCTAATAAGAGACACTGGGAGTACGTGATTTTTGTGAACATGTGTGGTTTCAGCTGGTCCTAATTTTTTTTTTTTTTGTAAATTTTGAATACATTTTTGTTCAAATTTATTGATTAATCATGATTTCTTCGTAAAAACTTTTGTACGCAGATTTCACACACAAATACATGCGTACACACGGTTAGTGAAAGAGGCCCAGTATTCTGTGCTAAGGGTGGGTGATATACCAACTGCAGTGTTGCTAGAGCTCTCAAAAAGAAACAAGCAACCTGGGCTACATTTCCCAAAAGCATTGTAAGCCTAAGTAGAACGTAGAAACCATTGCTATGCTTTTGAGAAACTTAGCCCTGGTCTGGAAAAACAAAATAAGGGAGTTGCCTCACTCAAAATCAGGAAAAATTGGCAATCCAATTTTTTCATGTCTGGGGGAATTGTCGGCATAGAAATCAAAAGCATATCAGCCTAAGTTTTTTCAATAAATGTATTCTCACTATTAAATGTATCCACAAAAATATTTCAAATATACATCCGGTCATCTAAAATCAATGAATAACCTAAATCACTCTCTCCTGCATGCACATGCTGCGCCTTCACGTTTGGACTAAATGTCACCTTATGCAGGCAGAATTATTATATTTTTAAACATTGATGTACCAAGAGAAACACATGAATGTTCTGTTTTAGTTTTGAATGTTACATTTATATAGCGCTTTTCTGACACTACACTCAAAAGCACTTTACACAGTGAAAAGGGTACTCTCCTCAACCACCACCAGTGTGCAGCATCCACCTGGATGATGCAACAGCAGCCATAGTGTACCCACCAGCAATTGGTGGAGAGGAGAGAGTAGAGTTATGGAACCAGTTAATGAATGGGGATTATTAAGAGGCCATGATTGAGAAGGGCCAATGGGGGGAATTTGGCAAGGGCACCTGGGTTACACCCTACTCTTTACAAGAAGTGCTCTGGGATTTTAATGACCACAGAGAGTCAGAACCTCAGTTTAACATCTCATCTGAAGGACAGTACCTTTTTACAGTAATCCCAACACTATACTGGGGAATTAGGACCCACACAGACCACAGGGTGAGCACCCCTGCTGGCCTCCCTAATACCTCTTCCAGCAGCAACCTTAGATTTCTCCAGGAGGTCTCCCATCCAGGTACTGGCCAGGCTCAACTCTGCTTAGCTTCAGTGGGCAACCAGTCTAGAGCTACAGGGTGATATGGCTGCTGGCCATCATGTACAGACAATGTTCTTCTGGAGTTAATAAAGTCCTGATTTACCTTTTATACTGATATAAATAACAACACTGAGGTAAAACAGAAGTGACCATATACTCAGTGCTCTTGACACTTCAGCTGTAATAAACCATATGAAACCAAACATCTGTATTAATGCATCATATCTACTGTAACAATAATTCAGTGAAGACTTGTAAACAACTGAGAAATTTATTTTTTACTTCTAATATGTTTTCTTGCATCTGGATTAACTGTGCATGTAGTAATTATAGGATGCAATAGGGCTAAAGGCCCCATGGGATAAAAGGCTCCTTTGATATTATTTTCTCTCAAAAAACTAAACTGCAACAAAAACTACCACAGCACTTTCCTAAACACCTATTTGCAATGCAGAAATTTCCTGATCCATGAGATCTTTGCATGTGGTGTCTAAATGTTGATTTTGAGACAATTTGATCAAAACATTTTTTTTATATATTTTAAAATGGTGCAAATTTCTGTAGCTAATGAAAATTCCTGAAATTAACACATCTATTTTGAGACAAAATACTTATATATTATATATATAAAACACGCTGTTTTTTGTTTGATTTATCAAGTGGGGGGAATAGATTTGTTCTGAAAAATGTTCAAAGTGGGCTCACATTGACTGATCCAATCACAATGGAGATTCATTTGTTAATAGAATACTTGAGATGTTATAAAATGCCAAATGTGTTTGAAATTATCAAGAAATTGTGCGACCTTTTCTCTTAATTTGTTACTCAAAAAAAGCATCTTTCTGTCTCAAAAGTATTTGCATTTGTTGACAAATTTTGCATTATAACTATATTGCCTCTATTTCTACATGATATCAATATAAACACATATCCCCACATATATTTTAGATCTTGATACATTTTGTGACCAGAAAGTTTTTTGTTAAGGTGTGCCTTTAGCCCTGTTGTACCCTATAAAGTATAGTTGTCAAAAAGGTCTTCAGCATGTCACGGAAGGCTACAACCACAAAGTGCAATTAGGCAAAGAAATGTGTGATGCAGCAGTTTCCTTCAGGATCAAAGCACTTACAATATATCCTACTAAAAAGAGAGAAGCCTAATTTTTCCAGGAACAGGAAGTGATGAAATTCTGAAAATTTACTGTGATAAACCGTATTTATCATAACAAAATTAACCTGTTATTAACCAACCAGCATTTAAATAAAAATGATCCTTACGGAACAATTGAAAGGGGCTTCATTCACATTTTGCTCAGGCTCTGCAAAAAAAACAAAAAAACAAACAAAAAAAAACATCCTGGTTACTTGTGTAACCTCCGTTCCCTGATGGAGAAAACGAGACGTTGTGTCGATGTAGTGACACTAGGGGTCACTCTTGGGAGCCCAAGACACCTCTGGTCTTTGATAAAAGGCCAATGAAAATCGGCGAGTGGTATGCAAATACCCCCATGGGACAGCCACCCTTCCAACCTCTCCTGCAGGAAGGAAAGCATCGATCCGACTGCGCATCTCTGGGGGTCTACGCGTCGGGAAGAACACCACTTAGTGAACAGATGCCACTTAAAGGCATAAAGGTGCCTCTTAGAGGGGGGTCCAGCCTGAGTGATCGTTTCTACCAGCGCAGGGGATTCCAGAGTTCTGGTCACGAGTGCCAGATGGTGCCCCATCCCTGAGAAAGATGGTCATTCCTCAGGTGAATTTGCCGGGGAGGGGGGGGTTCGCGAGGAGTGTGAGGTTCGAGAACCATGTCTGGGTGGGCCAGTAGGGTGCTACCAGGATGACCTGCTCCTCGTCCTCCCTGACCTTGCACAGGGTCTGTGTATGTAGGTTCACTGGGGGAAAGGCATATTTGCGAAGTCCAGGGGGCCAGCTGTGTGCCAGCGCAACTATACCAAGAGGTGCCTCGGTCAGGGCGTACCAGAGCGGGCAGTGGGAGGATTCTTGGGAGGCAAACAGGTCTACCTGTGCCTGTCCAAATTGACTCCAGATCAGCTGGACAACCTGAGGGTGAAGTCTCCGCTCGCCCTTGAGGGTAACCTGCCGTGACAGCGCATCAGCTGCAGTGTTGAGGTCACCCGGGATATGAGTGGCTCGCAGCGATTTGAGGTGCTGCTGACTCCAGAGGAGGAGATGGCGGGCGGGTTGTGACATACAACGGGAGCGCAGACCGCCTTGACGGTTGACATATGCTATCATTGCCGTGTTGTCTGTCCGAACTAACACATGCTTGCCCTGGATCAACGGCCCACAGGGCGAGCAGAATTGCCAGCAACTCGAGGCAGTTGATGTGCCAACGCAGCTGCGGGCCCGTCCATAAGCTGGCGGCTGTGTGCCTGTTGCAAACAGCACCCCAGCCTGTCTTGGAGGTGTCTGTCATAACCACGACGTGCCTGGAGACCTGCTCTAAGGGAACGCCTGCCCGTAGAAATGTGAGGTCGGTCCAAGGGCTGAAGAGGCAGTGACAGATCGGCGTGATGGCCACGCGATGTGTCCTGCAGTGCCATGCCCATCTTGGGACTCGAGTCTGAAGCCAGTGCTGAAGCTGTCTCATATGCATCAACCCGAGTGGAGTGGCCACCGCTGAGGATGTCATATGCCCCAAGAGCCTCTGAAAGAGTTTCAGTGGAACTGCTGTTTTCCATTTGAACGCCTTCAAACAGGTCAGCACCGACTGTGCGTGCTCGTTCGTGAGGCGTGCCGTCAATGAGTCCAACTCCAAACTGAGAAAAGAGATTCTCGGAGCTTGCTCTTTTCCCAGTTGACCCGAAGCCCCAGTCGGCTGAGGTGCGAGAGCACCAGGTCCCTGTATGCACACAGCATATCCTGAGAGTGGGCTAGGATTAGCCAATCGTCGAGATAGTTGAGAATAACGGGGCAAGAGCTGCCTCTGCAACCCTCGTGAAGACGCAAGGGGACAAGGACAGACCGAAAGGGAGGACCTTGTACTGATACGCCTGACCCTCGAATGCAAACCGCAGGAAGGGTCTGTGTCAAGGTAGAATCGAGATGTGGAAGTACGCGTCCTTCAGGTCTACCACCGCGAACCAATCTTGATGCCGGATGCTCGCCAGAATGCGTTTTTGCGTCAGCATCTTCAACGGGAGTCTGTATAAAGCCTGGTTCAGTACTCGCAGGTCCAAGATTGGTCGCAACCCACCGCCTTTTTTCGGTACAATGAAGTAGGGGCTGTAAAACCCCTTCTTCATCTCGGCCGGAGGGACAGGCTCTATCGCATCCTTCCGTAGGAGGAAGCTGGGCAGACGCCTGGCGAACTGAATCGCGTAGCCGAGTTAGACGGTCCGGATCAGCCATTGCAACAGATTGGAAAGCGCAAGCCACACATCCAAGCTCCGAGCGAGGGGTCCAAGGGGACAGTCTCATCGGACGTACCGGCAGGTGGGGCCTCGCGGCGGGGCGGAGCTCGAGGTGCCATGCCATGTTGTGGCCGTGCTGAGTTCAGGGACATACCTGGCTCCTTGTGACCACCCCGGAACAGCCTGGGACTAGGGAGGAAGAGGTCTGTCCTCGCGACCCGTGGAGACTGTCACATCAGGGTCGGATTTGTGCCACAGCTGGGTGTGCAGGGGCGGGGAGACTGCCGCTGGAGCGCCAAACCTGCAAGGATGGAAAGGTGGACGGTGGTCATGATGATGGCCGTGCACACTGGGTACGTGACCCAGGGAACGAGGAAACCGCTCTTTTGCTGAACTGTTGGGTACCACAGCCACTTGGGCATGCGGTGAAATTAAATGAAAAAGCAACAAAAGATTCTCCTCCCGGCCCTCCACCGGGGGATGTAGTGGTCTGCTTACCTGCTCCAAGGTGGGTTTCATCGTCCCAGGGTCGCCCGTCTCAGGGGCGCTTTGAAGTCTTCCAAGGGTTCATGGCGGCCGGCCGTGAGACGGGTGGCGTTTGCTTCCTGCGGTGGGCTCCACGCCAGGGCTGGGCCGAAGGTGCGGGCTGCGGCGGAGCCGGTGCAGTCACCGCAGGGGGATGCCCTTGGTGATGAGCAGGCGGGGTGTTGGATCTTGAGCCGCGCCGGGGCAGGATGTGCCGGATAGCCTCTGTCTGCTGCTTCACCGTCGAGAACTGCTGGGCAAGATCCTCGATGGTGTCGCCGAATAGACCAACCTAGGAAATGGGGGCAGCAAGGAACCGTGCCTTGTCGGCCTCACCCATCTCGACCAGGTTGAGCCAAAGGTGGCACTCCTGGACCACTAAGGTGGACATCGCCCGCCCGAGAGACTGCGCCGTGACCTTCGTCGCCCAGAGAGCGAGGTCAGTCACCGAGCGCAGCTCCTGCATCAAATCTGGGGCAGAACTACCCTCGTGCAGTTCCTTTAGCGCCTTGGCGGACTTGCAGGAGAGCCATGGCGTGCAGGGCGGAGGTGGCTTGTCCAGCGGCACTGTAAGCTTTGGCCGTCTTTTAGGAAAATATACTCTCTTTTCTTTGCCGAAGTGCCCAGGGGCGTTCTCTGCAGTGCATCAGTGCAGAGGAGGGAGAAGCCGCTGAAATGCGCCATCAGATCCAGCAGAGGTGAATGAACAGTCAGCTCAGTAAACATTGACCGTTCAGCTCCGAAGAGAAAATCTGAATGAGTGGTTACATACCAGCTCCTTTTATACCCGTATGTCAGGGGGAGTGGTATGCAAATACCACTCGCCAATTTTCACTGGCCTTTTATCAAAGACCAGAGGTGTCTCGTGCTCCCAAGAGTGACTAGTATCACTACATCGACACAACATCGAGTGAGTGACAGATAGGGAACTTTTAGTTTTCGTTCCTTGAACTGTTTTAGTACCTGTTCAGAAGTGATCAAATTTATGGCATTTTCCCTTTTTTAACTTCTGTTTTGACAAATCCTACAACATCGCTGTTATGATTGCTCTCTCTTCGAAGGAAACATTTCTTCTATTTGGAATGCACTATATGTCACTATCACTGTGGGTTGCTTTTCTCTCCTTTTCCAGCAGCACAGCACAGTCACACAGGCAGTAGGCGGCGAGAGAACGACACCCAGCTGCAGTCAGTTAGAGCTCATCATCGCTCAGCACGTCGCCCCAGTCCGGTATTAGTTCATCTCTTGCAGAGCACAACCAGACTGGGCTGCCCGGTTACACTGTGTTGCACCAGCTCTTATTCCTGCACATCAACAGCACTCATCAGATCCTTTCAGCACTTTCTATGAGCACGACCTACCACCAATTTCCATGAGCGCTGCCACATACATGCAAATAAAGATGCAAATAAAATCTACTAAATGCGCATAAAAAATAAATAAAATGCATATGCTCACTTGAGGTAAATACATTTTTTATTCGATTAGAAGAAATGTGCATAAACCATGATGGAAACACATTTACCGAATAAAATCCTACTGAATTTATTAGGAATAAAAGATGCGCATCAAAACAGTCATGAGACTGAATAACTCATTCATTACTGGACTAACCAGCGGACCAATCATCACATCTAAAATGTTGCACTGGTCATCCTGAAATAACAGTGTCTAGAAAATCCAAAGCCTACAAAGAGACTGGAGAGCATATAAGTCAAATACAAACTTGAACTGTGCTGAAGAGCAGGTTTGTTGACACTTTTGAAAAATATCTTATAGATCCACACGGTGAAATCATAAGGATGGATGAATGCACATACATAGTGTTCCCAGAACTGTGTGATGCACTGTCACTCCAAAACATGAGACAAAGTTCTTTACAGTGCCTTTTGTCTGTGTGCTCTAAACCGTGAATATTTTATTAATAAAACACTCACAGTTGCAACACTTTCTCCGGAAGAAATGATTTTGTTCTTTTGAACACATGGGATAGAAACACAGCTTTATTCGCACATTGTTTTTGCAATAATATGGTTTTTTGCATAAATTAAATTTGCAACTTGGATGGAAACATAGCTACAGGGACAGAATAGATTTGTTGTAAAATATGTGTACAGTGGCCTAAAATGACTGCTCCAATCACAATGGAGATTAATTTGTTAAATATGCCTGTACTAATATTGTAGTGTGGCTCCAAGTGTAACAAATGCAGGAACAAGTCAAGAGAGCAGGATCTAAGTGCAGCTTTGATTTAATAAGAAAATGAGTCCAGAAACAAAACTTGGAAAACTTAGGAACAAAACAAAACTAAAACTTGGGAACAGAACAAATGTCACATCCATGGGGGTAACAGGAAACAATAACTGACAAAGACACAAGCAAAAACAAGGACAAACATTGGGGCAAACAAGGTAAACAAGAAACAGCTAGGAACAATCAGGGCAGGAACCAGGAACAGAGACACAAGAAGGTAAACAAAACTTCAAACTAAAAGTCTCTTAAACATCTACTGACCTCTGGTGGTCACTAGGGCAAAACGTCTCAGGTGTGACATAACCCCCCTTTAAGGAGCGACTCCTGGCGCTCCTAAACATAACACCAAAAAAAAAAAAAAAAAAGTAAATGGAAGGAGCCTGGGAGGGCCGGAACTGGGTCAGGAGGCCTGGGAGGTGGCCACAGGGCAGGGACTGGGTCAGGAGGCCTGGGAGGCAGCCACAGAGCAGGGTCTGGTTTAGGTGGCCTGAGAGGCAGCCACAGGGCTGGGATTGGGTCAGGAGGCAGAGTCGCTGGAGGAGGAGTCTCTGGGAAAGCAGACGGAAATGCTAGAGTCGTCGTCTCTGGGAGGGCGGATGGAACCGCTGGAGGAGGAGTCTCTGGGGGGGTGGATGGAACCGCTGGAGGAGGAGTCTCTGGGAGGGCGGACGGAACCGCTAGAGGAGGAGTCTCTGGGCCAGCGGGCGGAGTCGTGAAAGCTGGCAGCGACTGGGAAACGACCTCCATTGTCGTGAGCATGGGCAGTGACAGGGGAACGACCTCTGTGGTCGTGAGCATGGGCAGTGCCTAGGGAGTAGGAGCCCTTCTTCATTTCTGCTTCCGGACAGCTGTAAGCACTGCTGCAAGAGACTCAGAAGGCTGAGCCGTGGGAGGCTCGATGAAGGAAGGCAGAGCCATGGGAGGCTTGAGAGGCAGAGCCATGGGAGGCTCAAAGGGCAGAGTCATGGTGCCCCTCCGAAAATTCCGCTAGGGCTGAAACGGGTGTGAACGCTGACTCTGGGATGGACGAGGCTGGCAACGCTGGCTCTGGGATGGACGAGGCTTCAAGAACAGGCTCGTTGGCCGTGGCAAGTGTGGGCATTGGCTGTGGCAGGCGTGGGCTCGTTCGCTGTGGCAGGCATGGGTGCCACGGGGTACTAAACATAACACACAGGGGGAGAATGTGAGCCTCAAAGCAAGGTCAATGAACTCTACTAAAGAGAGTTCACACCTGCCTCTAGGCATGTAGGACATCACCGGCTCATTGAGTCCAAGGTGATAAGTGCCCTTAAAACAAAATTCTCCCCAATCAAAATCCTGGGCAAGACTGCAGAAAAGCTCCATATACTGCTCTATGGTTTGGTCTCTCTGTTTGAGATGCAGCAGTTGCAAAGCCGCTAGATCCATAGTTGCTGGTCAGTTGTTCTGTAACGAATGCAGGAAGAAGTAAAGAGAGCAGGATCTAAGTGCAGCTTTGATTTAATATGAAAATGAGTCCAGATACAAAACTTGGAAAAACGCAGGAACAAAACAAAACTAAAACTCGGGAACAGAACAAACGTCACATCCAGAGTGCGAATTAAAGCCTGAACCCCCCCAAAGGGAGGTAAAACCAAAATTTTTGGAGGGTCTAAACAAATACTCATAGTAGGAAGCTTTAATTAAGTACTTATATAAATACTAAGATCCATTTCTATTTTTACATTTGAATCAAGCTTTTAATGTAATTCCGACCACCCCTAAAATGGGTCATACCATTAAAACTGCCCAAGGGGCAAGTGCATGCGTAGAGCATGGGACATAATTAGTTCATAAAAGGTGATTGGCATGGAGAGAGCTGAACATGATGTAAGTGTTTAAAATTTGAGTGCTATAAGTAAAATGTAAAATGTAACCCATTTTTTTGCCAGACAGTCGATGAAGAGAGTAAATGTCATTAATTGAATGTTGATGAACTGAGTTTAATGAAGCAAATTAGCAAGTTAACTTGGTGCCAAAAAACTAGTCGTTAACATTAACTCCATGCATCAACACTAGTAATTGCACATGATGTAAATTATTTTGCAATTTGCAGTCACTGTTATGCTTCCATGAGTTCCACCATACATGATAGCATTACTGGTTATGTTCTGCACTCGAGCACAAAGAGTTTGTGCCTGTTTTGTCTGATTCCTGCTCCAGTATAGCTGTCTGTAACTGCTGGTGGTCTGTGATCCGTTTCCAAACCTTTAACTGTTATAGATTATAGTTATAGATGCCAAAAGCTGACTCTAGGTCAGTGTCTGCAGACATTTTCCTTCATGACAAAACTGGATGCATCTAAGTGCAGAGAACATATGATTTGATGATGATGATGATATGATAATATATTTAAAAACATGTTGTAGATAAACGAACTAAGATGGTGTCATTCACATGCATATTAATTCACAAAGTAATGAGTTGACTGTAAAGTGATTATTTGTATATTAAAAATGCAGCCTCTTATTGTATACAGTAAAATGATATATGGTGGACAGGGCTGCATTTTCCAAAAAGCCGTTGATCGTAAAAAATTATGAAACATAGACTTGCGGGCTGTTTCTCAAAAGCGTTATAACTTAATAAGCTCTTGAAAATCGTCGCAGATCTACGAACACTCTAAAGTAATCGTGGATTGTCAATGTCAAGTGCATCTTAAGTAGACAGACTCGTGAAGGACGCCAGCTGGACAACCGCAAAATTACACCTAAACTTTACAGTTAGGATGTTCACACTTTAGCTTGGCTGTAATGAAAGAATACTTTATATTCTATTAAATTATATTTAATATAATACTTAATTAGTAATTAATATTACATAAATTATATTTAAAAATAAAAAATAATATAAAATTAGAAGCAATAAATAATATTAAATAAATGATGATGAAAACTGAATTAATATAGAAATAGCTGACACTACTCTTATATGTAGTTGGTTTATTGAATTTTTAAGAAAATATGCTATTTGCTGCAGGTAAATTACGTGTTTTAATGTTTGTTTATTTTTTAATCATGATTCAAAAGGTTATCGGCCATAATGAAGTTACAATGATGAGTGATTGACATTTAAGTACTACACGAACAGACAACGACTCTTAAGTAGCACTTTAGGTGTTTAGATGCGTGTTCATGTCAAGAGAATTTTTAGAAAAGGCTTGTAGAAATGGAAAGAATGTTCGTAATCTCACATATAGAAAAGTGCTAAGATTCATTGTTATCAGCAAACGCAACCCAGGTAATTTTGCCTACACCTAAAACTGCAACTGCTAGCATAAATTACATTCATAAATCTATTAATTATTATTTTGAAACTTTAACCAAACCCTTCTTTTTTGCACTCAGACGTCAAACATCAGTGAAGACATGAGTAAGAGAAAGGGATCAGACATAAGACATTTTTTACTACACAGAAAAGTCAGTTGTTGGAGCAGCTGAGAAAGTACAGGATTATTCATATTTTTAGGGTATCCATTGGATGGTACCAGTTGTCTTAAGATGAACAGCATTATTTGAATAGTAATATTTAAAGTTTGTGAACATGTGGTGTTGTTTACAGGACACAGGGAGCAACCAAAATGATAGGGAGGTAGAGGAGAGGCTAGGTTACACTGAGGTGAGTGAGAAATGAGGCTGCGATATACACTGTACTTATAACACAGCAATCCTGCTGTTTCCATCTAATGTTCCATCCACATTCATAAACCTTAATTTTTATTCTGATAGGGAGAATAATGGTGATGGTACTTGCCTTGGTAAGTCAGACTCTAACACTACTGTTTTTGCACTGATGTTTTTAGGAAATTGAGAGGGCGAGTCAGGCAGAGTCCAGAACATCTGACATGTCAGTTGTTATGGAGGTAAGCAAGACAAGAGAAAACACTGATAGGACAGAGTAGGTTTTTTAGTATTTATCTGTACCCCTGGTATATGCAAGTATAGATATATCAACATCTTATTTTAAGGCTAGTGATGATCTACCAGTACTTCAACCATCCCATGACTCGGATGTGCCAGATTGCTGGACTAGATTGCTTCTTTTGGGGAACATGGGTCTCACTGATAATGCAGGTGATTGTGTGTCCTGTAGCGTGGCGACCGTGCACGCGTGCAACCAAGCTTAGGTTCATAATGTCGATCTGTTCACTCAGCGTTTGCATGTCTAATTGTAACCCTCATTGGGGAATCAAGATAAAATATTCATGCGCGTCATCAGGCAGTACTCAGCATACGTGGTCTGATTATACCCATTAAGTAAGATCATACTCTCACGTTTTGTTGGTCGCTTCTATAGCACGTTAATCTCGAAGCATCATTTGACTTCATATGGTTACTTCCGCATTCTCCTTAAAGGGGAAGTATCACTGCTGCTACATGTCCTGACACTCTGCGTTAGGCTTTGCTCTACATTTCTGCATTTCATTATCAATTCAATGCTGTCTGCGCTCTAATACAATAATTACCAAGCGATCCAGGTATTAATTCCATATCCAGCATGTTACATGTTTCATTTATTAGAGTGGTCTGGCATCATTACAGTGTAAAGATTGGTTACTGGACTATAAATTATTTTATCAGTGATACACCATGAAGCTTCTAAACTATGGGGCCTTACTACACAATGGGGCTTTATCACACATGTTTGAAATTCCAATTTTCATTACACAAGTTTCTGCATACATTTCATTTTCTGCATCTGTGGTCAAAACATAAGCTCCCCATCATGCTTTCTACATTAGTCAACAACATACTTGTTCACTATTTGCTCGTGGTCGGGGCAGTGACATTTAGTAGCAGGTAAGTAAGGTATTTGTATGACTTTATTGAAATAATAATAATAATAATCACAGCTGCACAGCAACAGCTCCTCAAGGTCTATCAAAATTCGTGATCAAAGCTGGTCACTGGTTTTCTCCTGCTACAAGAAATTAATTCACCCAACCCTCAAACCATCAGCCATGTGCACCTCTCATCAGCATTAAGTAAACTCCATCATCCTAACATATCTGGTGGCAGCCTGGGATCACATTCATCCATCTGTTTCACACATCACCATTGCAGGGGTATTGCACAATCCAAGCTCGCCCTAATCGTTAGTGTTCAAATCTCAAACATTGTTTATCCTTTTGCAAGGATATTGCACAAACAGTGTTTGCCCTAATCGCTAGGGTTCAAATCACAAACATTGTTTATCCTTTTTTTAGGATATTGCACAAACAATTTATCCCTAATCGCTAGGGTTCAAATCACAAACACTGTTTATCCTTTAGCAAGGACATTGCACAAACAATGTTCTCCCTAATTGCTAGGGTTCACATGCATTCAGCAAGACATTTACAAACTTGCACTCACTGATTAATTTAAAGGTCCAAATTAATATTTTTGCTTATCTTTTTCTCCCCGACCATGAAGACCTGGTCTACAATTCTGTTTAGTCATTTTCTCTTTTCTTTTGGGGGAATCATTATTTAAGATTTTCTTTTGGGGTAGACTCCTCGCCCCGCCTCCTTTCATCTGGCATGATTTGATGGTTTGAGTTAGAATATCAGCAGACTGTCGAATGTGGCTTATGCCAAAGATTGACAATAATCAATTGTCTTGCTGCATTCCTTTAATAATAGAGTCCGATCGTCTGCGAGTCTTCTGATAGAAATTAAGCATAAGCATAGTTCTATTGACAGCCTCATAGCCATCATCTTTACACAATAATTAATTTAACCTGTTAGACAATCACATATAAACTCTCCCTCTAAAGGTCTTCTATCAGCCTTTCCTCTCTGCTGTTCAGTGTGCCAACGTGGATACCTCCACCTCCCCCACCACCATGAACTTGAACTGCTCAGGCAATTTCAGTGGTATGATGCTTTTTAGGGGTGGCTGAAATTACAACTTAATTTCAAACAAAGTTATAGGAATGCATATTAAACTATAATTATTATTAATATTATTAATAATAAAAAACTATGAAGTTCCATAAATATTCATTAAATAGAAATATATTTTTTCAACTGTCATACTCTACTAATGACTGCAAAAAGAAAAGCTGACATTGTTCCTGGAGGAGTTGTGCATGTGTGATATCTGATGACATCTGCTCTGTGTGTGAGTTCTCAGATCTATCACTCACCTCTGACGCTCTCTTGATCACAATACAACACCCTGACTGAACGCTGTCTGTCACATACTCCTTACATACGCTGTGTCAAAGATTACAAACGCACAGTACACCTCTCTTTCTACCTTTATTTTCTCATCTCCTGCACTCACCTTTCTTCTCCTTTTTTGATATTATTCTGTCTATCCTCTTAGTATAGACTCAATTCAAACAAGAGCTTCCTACCTCGGGTGGAAGTTGACTGCTTCATAGTTATAATTCAGCTTGAGTTCATTAACATATTTATTGAGATATGTCCATATCAGGTGCATTCATTGACCGCATGTACTAAGGTGGTGACTGAATAGTGAACCAAGGGCATGATTTGAACAGAAACTTACAGATCAGGTCTGAAGCTGTGGCATAACAGTTAGAGCACATACTCTAGCACATTAAGCTATGGTGCTCATGCATGTATTGCAAATTCATGCCTGGCTCATGTCATTTTCCAATTCTATTCTCCCCACCATTTCCTGTTCTCTCTCTACTTTTTAAGATCAAATAAATTTGAACTGGCTTGTGATTCCTTACTCTCAGTCTGGTTACTGGAGTCTACCACAGACTTTGTCAGTTCGAACCAGTCTGGCCATTCTCTGTTGACCTCTCTCATCAATAAGGCATTTCCATCCACAGAACTGCCACTCACTGGATGTTTTTTGTTTTGTTTTTGGCACCATTCAGAATAAATTCTAGAGACTGTTGTGTGTGAAAATCCCAGGAGATAAGCAGTTACACAAATACTCAAACCAGACCGTCTGGCATCAACAATCATCCATGTGATTATCTAATCATCCAATCGTGTGGCAGCAGTGCAGTACATAAAATCATGCAGATATGGGTCAGGAGCTTCAGTTAATGTTCACATCAACCATCAGAATGGGGATAAAATGTGATCTCAGTGATTTGGATTGTGGCATGATTGTTTGTGCCATATGGGCTGGTTTGATTATTTCTGCAACTGCTGATCTCCTGGGATTATCACACACAACACTCTAGAATTTACTCCGAATGGTGCCAAAAACAAAAAAACATTGAGTATGCGGCAGTTTTGTGGATGGAAATGCCTTGTTGATGAGAGAGGTCAACAGAGAATGGCCAGACTGGTTCAAACTGACAAAGTCTACGGTAACTCAGATAACAGCTCTGTACAATTATGGTGAGAAGAACATCATCTCAGAATGCGGGTTGTTGCTGTTTTGGCAGCACGAGGGGGACCTACACAATATTAGGCAGGTGGTTTTAATTTTGTGGCTGATTGGTGTATGTACACTCACTGAGAACTTTATTAGGAACAACTTGTGATGAGGAGGGCGTGGCCGGGCTGTAAGGATGGACGCCTGGCGCTGAATTACCCCAATCAGCTGAGAGAGGTATAAAGAGGAGCTGGAGACACCAATGAGAGAGAGAGAAGCATGCAGCCGATGTATGTGTGCTTTCTACGTTGAGCCAGGAAGGCCAACAGTGTGAGCGACACACAGAGCTGTGTGTGTGTGTGTGTGTGCCAGCAAGTGTGTGCTGAAAAGCAGTTTTATGTTGTGTCCAAGTGAAACTGTGTCTAATTAAAATCTTCCGTGAACTATTCACCCGGCTCCCGCTTCCTCCTTCCTAGGGAAGGCAAAGATCTGCCTATACATTCATGCAACTGTCTATTCAGGCAATCATGTGGCAGCAGTGCCATGCATAAAATCAGGCAAATAAGGGTCAGGAGCTGTTTTTTGGGGATTTTATCTACTTTTCTCCCCAATTTGGCATGCCCAATTCCCAATGCGCTCTAGTTCCTTTTGGTGGCGCAGTGACTCACCTCGATCTGGGTGGCGGATGATGAATCTCAGTTGCCTCCACTTCTGGATCAGTCAGCCCATGCATCTTATCACGTGGCTTGCTGAGCGTGTTACTGCTGAGACCTAGCGTGTATGGAAGCTCATGCTATTCACCGTGGCATCCATGCACAACTCACCACGCACCCTACCAAGAGCAAGAACCACCTTATAGAGATCACGAGGAAGATAACCCACGTGACTATACCCACCCTAGGTTCCAAAGCAACTGGGCCAATTAGTTGCTTTGGAAGCCTGGCTGGAGTCACTCAGCACACCCTGGATTCGAACTCGTAATTCCAGGGGTGGTAGTCAGCGTCTTTGCTTGCTGAGGTACCCAGGCCCCAGGAGCTTAAGTTAATGTTCACATCAACCATCAGAATAGGGAAAAAAATTGATCTCATTGAGTATTTCTGTAACTGCTGATCTCCTGGTATTTTCAGTAACAACAGTCTCTAGAGTTTACGCAGAATGGTGCCAAAAACATCCAGTGAGCCACAGTCCTGCAGATAGAAATGCCTTGTTGATGAGAGAGGTCAACGGAGAATGGCCAGACTGGTTCAAGAAACCAGAAATGCAAGGGTAACTCAGACAACCACTCTGTACAATTGTTGTGAGCAGAATAGCATCTCAGAATGTCGAACCTTGAGGCGGATGGGCTACAACAGCAGAAGACCATGTCAGGAACTCAGTGAGTGTATACACACTGATGAGCCAAAACATTATGACCACCTGCCTAATATGCTGTTGGTCCTCTGCGTGCCACCAAAACAGCATCGACCCACCAAGACATGTACTCTTCAAGACCCCTGAAGTTGTCCTGTGGTTTCTGGAACCAAGATATTATCAGCGGATCCTTCAAGTCCTGTAAGTTGCAAGGTGGAGCCACTGTAGATCTGACTTGTTGGTCCAGCACATCCAACAGATGCTCAGTCATATTGTTCCTAAAACCATTCCCGAACAATGTGTGCAGTGTGACAGGGCGCATTATCCTGCTGAAAGAGGCCACTGCCATTAGGGAATACCATTGACATGAAGGGGTGTACCTGGTCTGCAACTATGTTTATGTAGGTGGAACGTCAAATTGACGTCCACATGAATGGCCAGACACAGGGTTTCCCAGCAGAACATTGCCCAGAGCATCACACTCACTCCACCGGCTTGTCGTCTTCCCACAGTGCATCCTGGTGCCATCACTTCCCCAGATAAATGGCGATGTTTAAAGAAAACGGGACTCATTGAACCAGGCGACCTTCTTCCACCGCTCCAAGGTCCAGTTCTGACATTCGCGTGCCCATTATTGGTGCTTTCGACAGCGGACAGGGGTCATCATGGGCACTCTGTGTATTGTGACACATTCCTCCCATTACCATCATTAAAATTTTCTGTGACTTGTGCCACAGTAGACCTTCTGTCAATTCGGACCAGACAGGATAGCCTTCGTTGCTCTAACACATTGATGAGCCTTGGGTGCACAACACCCTGCCACCAGTTTGTGGTTTGTCCTTCCTTGGTCCACTGTCAGTAGGTCCTCATGACTGCTGACCGGGAGCACCCTACAAGCCTTGTAGTTTTAGAGATGCCCTGACCCAGTCATTTGGCCATAACAATTTGGCCCTTGTCAAAGTCGCTCAGGTCTTTGTCCTGCATTCAACACGTTGACTACGAGAACTGATTGTTCGATTACCATCTAATCTACCCAGGCCTTGACATGTCGACTTGTTAGGAGATGATCAACGTTATTCACTTCACCTGTGAGTTGTCATAATGTTTTTGCTCATTGGTGTACAGTACTGTGCAAAAGTCTTAGGCACATAAGATGTTTCACAAAAGCATTAGTCTTAAGATGGTTATTTATATCTTCAGCTTTATTGTGTCAATAGGAAATATAAATGTTAGACCCCCAAACATTAATTTTTGCAAATAGAAATGATTAGAATTGAAGAACAGGGAGCCCTGCAACAGATGTCATGGCCCCCACAAAGCCCCCCACTGAACATCGTGTCAGTCTGAGATTACATAAAGAGACAGAAGCAATTGAGACAGCCTAATTAGATAGAAGAGCTGTGGCAAATTCTTCAAGAAGCTTGGAACATCCTATCTGCCAACAACCAAGAAAAACTGTGTCCAGGTGTACCTAGGAGAATTTGTGCTGTTTTAAAAGCAAAGGTGGTCACACCGAATATTGATTTAGCTTTTTTATGTTTACTGACTTTGTATGACATTAAGTAATAAATAAAAACTATTTATGTCATTAGTTTTTGAAGACATCCTCACTATGCAACATTTTTCACAAGTGCCTAAAACTTTTGCACAGTACTGTATATATGTGTGTGTGTGTGCGTGTGTGCGTGTCCATAGAAACACAAATGTTCATTCTGAAACACTGCCATCTCAATTTCCACTGAACATTTTGGGTTAGTCTATATCCAGCATCCCTAAGAGAAATAATTAACTAGAAATGCTGAAAAACATCATGGAAATGCGCCTGGGGGGAAAAAAATTCCACAGAAAGAAAGACTTTTCTTTTCATACAGAAATTAAGCAGTACAAATAAGAGTCTATTACAGGGAGTAATGGCCTGCACTCAAGCAATAAAGTGTTTTGTAATATGAGGGTACTCTCTAAACAATACTCCTGCTGCAAATGAAAGTCTCTGAAAAAAAAAGCTAATTTGGTTGGCCGCAGTAGGCTTATTGCCATTTCATAAACAGTTTTTTTTATCTTCATCCTTACAAGGAGTAGGAAATGCACTCCCAAAACACTAAAGACTTGAATAACGACACAAATTGCAAAACGGATTCACTGCTGCTGCAGAGGAGTGTATGAATGAGATGTTCAAAGTAGTCTGAAGGTTAGAATATCAGTCAGTCAGTCAGTCTGCCTGTCTGTCTGTCTGTCTGTCTGTCTGTCTGTCTGTTTATTCAGCTATGTGATTCCTGTGATGAAAGGATGAGGACTTTATTCATACCGAGAAGTGAGAGCTGTTTAGATCCACGTGGCTGCAGGTCCAGGCCGTTCTTAAGCCAGGAGAGTTTAGGGTTTGGAATACCATCTGCATGGCAGTGCAAACTGGCAGCTATTCCAGGCTCCTGCGCCTGAGTCTCTGGATAGACCAGGATTACTGGAGGGACTACACACACACACACACACACAGAAAGAGAGAGACATTAAAAAACACTGACACAAATAAAGGGAATTATGAGAATGTATTTAGAAAGTGATTTAATTCCAGAATAACTGCATTGTTGTGGATTTACTTGTTTTTGTAAGGTAGAAACTGCAAATAAACTATCATTTAATGAAAGAGCTGAAATGGGGGGGGGGGGAGCTTGTTTTTACTGACAAAACAAGCTCTCTAACCATCACATTCATTGTCCCTGTTAATTGAAAAACCTTCAAATCTTTTTCTTTCTCTCACATAAATTACACAGCAAATTAAACTGTATTATCTTTGTTTCTAAACAATGTTGTTGTTATACCCAACACCGCAGGGATTTTTTTTTATACCCTTTCATAAAGAGAGACACCTTAGAAAATTATTTCTTATAGCAAAACAATTTCATAGGCATCGAAATTAAACACATGGCTTTTGTTCTGTAGTGAGCTAATATACAGTATGGTTAACTAACTAAAAGTGGGACCATTTTTGGTTGATTCATGATAGGGCACAGATAAAAGCTTTTTACTCTTGGTTTTTCATGATGTCACAACCATCCCAAATGTAAATCTATCAAAACATCTGTTTAACATGACTTCAGTGATAATTATGTGTCACTTTTGATCACAGTTAGCCACTGCCTTTTACCTTTTCATGAGACAGGCCATCAGCACAGTTTCAATACTAAAAATCTTCTTTGAGCTATTTTCATTTATGTTGAAATTGAATTTAGAGGTACACTGATATAGCAGTTTAACCGATTAATTGGTGCCGATAGTTGCTTTTTGGAACAATCTGTAACAAGCGATAGTGAGACAAGCAGACCCAAGAGTAGAGGAGCAGTTCAAAGGATTTATTAACAACAAATATGGTCAGTCACTGGGTTGTGGAATGTCGAAGATCTCGGCACCAGCTGCAGCAGCGGGAAGCGATCTCCGATAGCGTGCACACCATGGCCACGCAAGGAGCAATCCATGAAGAGTGTGTTCGTAGGATGAGTGTGTGCATTGTGGAAGTCAGGAACAGATTCGTAGAATCCTCCATTGAAGCTTAGTGAGGTGCAGAACAACGGCCAGCAGAGATGGGCGATCTAACTCCCGACATGTGGGCATAGACGAGGTATCCTCCATGGAAGACCAGCTGACACACAACAAAACTGGAAGGCAACCACACATCCGACACACGGTCAACCAACAGATACACGAGACAGGACCAACTAGGCAGAGAGAGTGAGGTTAGTACTCCACATCAAACAACAATCCAGCAAGGACACTGAGAACATGACGGGCTTAAGAAGGGAGTGAATAAGAGGAGAGCAGGTGTTGCTCGGCATGCTAATAAGTGGCATGATCAGTGTTCACCCAGGGACAATCAATGTTCCCATGGAAATGCCGATCATGCATGTCGGCCGTGCCTGCGAGACATGAGGGAGAGAAAATGACAAAACAAACAAAATAAACCAGTGATCTCACCAGAGTCATGACAGTACCCCCCCCAGTTTTACAGAATTACTTTGCCAGAAGTGAAACTGATCTATGATGGTGCGGACCAGGATGTCAACAAGGTATTGGAACCCTCTGCCCCTCCACCTGAAATAGATCAGTCTCCTGACCGTGTACTTCAACAAGACACAGAGGAGGTGGGACAGGTATAGTGGGGTGTAATTCAGAACGTAAAACAGGTTTGATTTTGGAGACGTTGAAAACGGAGTTAATACGCTTAAGGTAAGGAGGTAGTTTGAGACGGACCGACACCGGACTAATGACCTTGGTGATGGGAAACAGCCCGATAAACTTGGGACCCAGCTTACGGGAGGGGAGTCGGAGCAGGATGTCCTTAGAGGACAGCCAAACCTTCTGCCTGCACATGTAAGCTGGGGCCTTAGCCCGGTGCCGGTCTGCTGATCTCTTAACATGAGCGCCAGTCCGGATGAGGGCTTCTCTTGTGGCTTTCCAGGTGCGTCGGCACCTCTGGATAAAGGCATGGGCGGACGGAACCTGTACATTAGGTTCTTGTTCGGGGAACAGAGGGGGCTGATAACCGAGGCTGCACTGGAAGGGTGGTAACCCGGTAGACGACGACTGCAAGGACTTGTGGGCATACTAGACCCAGACTAAATTATCACTCCAAGAAGACGGATTATGGGAGGCCACACAGCGCAGGGCCTTTTCCATCTCCTGATTCGCCCGCTCAGCTTGCCCATTTGTCTGGGGATGAAACCCAGAGGAAAACTCACCATAGCCCCCAGCTGTTGACAGAATTCTGCCCAAAAATGTGACAGAAATTGGGGATCTCTGTCAGAAACCACATCGACAGAGAGGCCATGAATGCAGAAAATGTGGTTAATGACTGCTGCCGCTGTTTCCCTTGCTAAAGGTAATTTGAGGAGGGAAATTAAATGAGCCGCCCTCGAGAACCGGTCCACTACAATCAAAACGACTGTGTTGTCATGGGAGGGGGGAAAACCAGTTACAAAATCCATGGCTATGTGCGACCAGGGTCTCGAAGGGACAGGCAGCGGTTGGAGAATCCCGGCTGGGGGCCGGAACAAGACGTCTTATTATTCACACAAATGGGGCAAGCAGCTACAAATCGACGTACGTCCTGCACTAATGATAGCCACCAGAATCGCTGTCTAATGAGTGTCTGGGTGCGAGTCGCCCCTGGATGACAAGCAATGTTGGATGAATGATCCCACTGTAGGACGTACGTCCAGGCAGATTGCGGAACAAATAACCGGCCCGCTGGGCACGTGGTGAGGGATGCGGTGTTTCGTCGCGCCACACGGACTTTAGCCTCCACCTCCCAGGATACCATGCCTACCACACGAGTGGCAGATAGAATAGCGTCCGTTGGGGCAGTGTAGGTCTCGACCTTAAAACTTCGAGAAAGGGAGTCGGGCTTGACGTTTTTAGTGCCTGGGCGATAAAACAGAACGAAGTTGAATCACATGAAAAATAGGACCTAGCAAGCCTGTCTAGAGTTGAGGCATTTGCTGTTGCAAATATACTCTAGGTTCTTATGATCTGTCCAGACCACAAAAGGTACCCCCGAACCCTCTAAACAATGACGCCACTCGCCCAAGACCAACCGGACAGCCAATAATTCTCGGTTTCCGACATCGTAATTCCATTCAGCTGGTGTTAAGCAGTGCGAAAAAAGCACACGGAAGCATCTTTCCGTCTGAGGGAGAGCGCTGCGACAAGAACGCTCTGACACCATGAACTGACTTGCAGGATCGGGAGTAACGAGGATGGATGCAGTAGAAAATTGTTCCTTTAATTTAGAAAATGCATCCTCAGCTCGTAGGGACTAATAATAGTCAGTGCGTATGGAGGTGAGGTCATTCAGAGGTGTGGTGAGCTGACTGTAGTTCCTTATAAATCTCTGATGAAAATTAGCGAACCCCAGATACCGCTACAATGCCTTGTGAGAATCTGGGGTTGGCCAATCAGAGATGGCTCTAACCTTAGTCGGGTCCATGCACACTCCCTTGGATGAAATGATGAACTCCAGGAACGGAACCAACTGTGCATGAAAAGCGCACTTCTCCGCCTTGACAAACAGCCAATTCTCTAGCAGTTGCTGAAGCACCTGCCTGATGTGCTGCACATGGTCCTGAAGATCAGAATATCATCAAGAGAGACAAACACAAAATGATTGACCATGTCTCTAAGCACGCATTTCACAAGCCCCTGGAAGACGGCAGGGGCGCTGACCAATCCGAAGGGCATAACCAAGTATTCAAAGTGCCCCCTATGGGTGTTAAAAGCCGTCTTCCACTCATCCCCCTTCCTAATCTGGACAAGGTGATAAGCATTGCACAAGTCCAACTTCGTGAAGACGGACGCTCCCTGCAAGAGTTCGAAGGCTGAGGACATCAACGGCAAAGGATAGCGATTCTTCGCCTTGATGTCATTCAGCCCCCGATAATCTATACAGGGTCTAAGTGAGTCATCCTTCTCCATGAAGAAACCTGCCTCTGCTGGCAAAGAGAAAGGACGGATGAGACCGGCTGCCAGAGAATCATTGATATACCTGTTCATGGCCTCCCTCTCAGGAGCCAAGAGTGACTACAGCCGTCGCCGATGCGGCAAAGTGCCTGGAAGCCGTTCAATTGAACAGTCATTCGAGCAATGAGGAGGAAGGGTCACGGCGCGGGACTGGCTGAACACCGCCCTCAAGTCATGTATGTCAATGGTACTCCGGATAAGCCAGCTGGTTCATCCTGCAACAAAACACAAGACTGGACAGGGGAAACAGCAGAGTTAAGACAGGGGACAAACTATAAGGACTCCAAGCAAGAACAATGTTGGTTGACCAGTCTATGTGTGGGTTGTGCGTTACCAACCAAGAATGCGTGTCAACGAAGGTGTCCGGATTTGTGGATTGAGTGATGACGGACAGCAGCATGCCACTTAGGGTGTGGGCGGTTATGGGTTTATCCAACTGGACCATAGGAAGTCGCCACTTAGGAGCCAATTCGAAATCCATAAAGTTCCCTTCAGCTCTGGAATCAGCCAAGGCAGAAACCATGTGACAGGCAGATCCATACTGCAGCCAGGTCGGGAGAAGTGTCAGAAGTCCAGGGGTTTTGTCCAAAGGTGTTGCACTCGCCAATAACCCCTTTCCTACCAACGAGTGATGTCTTTTACCGGACAGGAAGCAGAGAGATGATCAGAACGAGCACAGTATAAACACAGTCCATTCGTAAGACATTGTTGTTTCTCCCTGCATGAGATTTGATTTCAAGAGACTTGCATCGGCTCAGTGTCGGGCCATGATACTGGTGAGTTGGCTGAAGAGGCAGAACGGGTAGGAGGATCAGCCGCCAGGGTAGGTGGAAAGCAGCGTTGACGATGGTGACGGCACAGGGCCAGGCGCCGATCGACTCGGACAACCAAGTCCACCAAGTCATCGAAGCATGGAGGCAAATCAAAAGAGTAAATCTCGTCCAGAATGTCATCGGAAAGACCATACAGAAATCGATCCCACATAGCATGGTCATTCCACTCACAAGAAGCAGCTAGGGTGCGAAATTCAGTCGCATGATCTGAGACTCGTTGATCTGCTTGAGACAGTCCACATAAGACCCTCGCCACCTCCTGATCTTCACTCGGTGAAACTCTGTGGTAAAAGAATGATAGGAAGCGCAACAGGGATGTCTGTTGTCCCACATGGCACGTGACACAATCGGTTATCAGCAAAAATCAATGCAGATAGTTTTATTTTATTATTCCTCTGTGTTCCTCTGTGGCTGGCACTGGAGGATTGTACAGTTTGAACAGCTTGATTTTATAGTACAGTATAACTGCAGGCTCTAGATGTGAAATAAAAAAAATTCACTGACACCTTGTAGGGATTTGCTGTATCTAAATCTGTCATCATTGGCAATATTCATCTATATTTTCATCCTCAGTTTAATGCATACAGTATTTTGTTATTTTGATTAGATAATGTAATGTTCTACATTCAATGCTCTTAAGTTACATCTTAACGATAGAGCATTGTAACAGAATCAAGAGAGCCCAGTGTGTTTGAGGCTTGTTTATAGTTTAAAGTCCTGCATTATGAATCAAATCTTAATTTTTTTCTTATTGGGATTTTAGATAAACAATTATAAGTTATAATTAACAATAATGCATCAGGATTTTATTCATTTTGGACTCTTGTAACGTCTATGTCTTTGCCCATCATACTGTAGTAAGGAAAAACTAAGAATATTTTTTACATTCTATACACTATTTTAAAAACTATTGGCCAATTAACCGGTTATCTGCCTTTTCCATGACCTTAGTTAGTGTATCGTCAACCTCTAATTAAAATCACATTTAGAGCTCATGCTAAGTCTTACTTGAAAGGTTTATACTTTATTTCTAAAAATCAGTTTCTCTATGGTAAAAATGAATGGGATTTTTACTTCCACGACTGCTTATAGTAATTACAACAAACTTCAACAAAGCAAATTGTGAGATATGAAAGATTCTATTACTAACCATTCACCTGGAGCATGTGTGTCTGGTACAGCTCCTCATATCCATATGCATGACAGCTGTAGTTGCCCATGTGAATTGTAGTCACCTTCGTAATGTAGAGCGAGCCGTCATCGCCAAAGTCCTAATTGATCAAAAGAAAAGGATGGAGAATTAAACAGCATGAAGTCATTGGATGAGCAGACAATGCATTACTGGTATCCCATGAGTGGGAAGGCACAGGGGTTTGTTCCTCGCTGTCATCTTCTCTCAGGCTGATAAATGGTAAGGGTTAATAATATAGCCAACATTAGCCTGATTAATGAAGCCAGTTGTGCTTTTGTGAAAACACATCTGCTCATCGGGCGTTTTGGGCAAACTTTAGTGGGATTAAAACATTAAACAGTTTTGTAGTTATATGAGGGTAAATGATTTAAGGACACTAACACTCGCTCTTAAACTCTTATAAACCTGCAGCTTTATAGGGCACACTCTGAAAAGGGTTGAGCTCCATTGAGGAAACGAAACAGCATTTTGTTTGTTTAGGAGGTCGTCACTAATCCAGCAAGATGGATTATCAGGGTACATAAAAAACTACAACTACATTCTAGTTTTAGTATGAAGGGGGCATCCTGTTTCAAGGGCAGAGATGCTGTTGAAACCCAATGACAAAACCTAATTACTTTCTTTATTAAATAAAGATTATATGACAGATAATACTTCACCTCTTCCATGGCCAATATTATGTTGCATATATTAAAAAGCACTGATTCAATTTTTAATAACTGGAGCTGCACCGGCTGGAACTTTCCAATGAAATGTAATTCAGAATTTGCCAATCAACTTTTCAAATCAATGTACATTTTTTAATGTCACACAACAGTCTCTAGAGTTTACTCAGAATGGTGCCAAAATCAAAAACATCCATTGAGCAGAAGTTCTGCAGACGAAAATGCCTTGTTGATGAGTGAGGTCAACGGAGAGTGGCCAGACTGAGCCTACCATCTGTATACCTCAGCAGAAATCAAGATTCATCAAACCAGGCTATGTTTTTCCAGTCTTTAACTGTCCAGTTTTAGTGTGCCTGTGCCCCCTGTAGCCTTAGCTTTCTGTTCTTGGCTGACAGACTATTGTAGCCCATTTGCCTCAAGGTTTGACATGTTGTGCATTCTGAGACTCTGCACCTACAGAGTGGTTATCTGAGTTACCGTAGCCTTTCTGTCAGCTCGATCAGTCTAGCCATTCTCTGTTGACCATCTCTCATCAACAAGGCATTTCCATCCACAGAACTGCTGCTCACTGGATGTTTTTTGTTTTTGCACCATTATAGGTAAACTCTACAGACTGCTGTGCGTGAAAATCCCAGGAGATCAACAGTTAAAGAAATACTCAAACTTGCCTGTCTGGCACCAAAAATCTTGCCCCAAAATGTAACATTTTCCCCCATTCTTATGGTTGATGTGAACATTACCTTAAGTTCCTGACCTGTATCTGCATGATCTTATGCATTTCACTGCTTCCACATGATTGTCTGATTAGATAATTGCATGAATAAGTAGGTGTACAGGTGTACCTAATAAAGTGGTCAATGACTGTAAGTATGAATATGTGAATTTATTAAACTTTTATAACATAGTAAAAATGCTCACTATTTGGCAAAAATTGCATGAAAGTCACCCTGTTATTCTTGTTATTATAACTGCATATCAGTGATTAATAATGCATTTGTAAGTGACTTATTAGTCATCAATGAACCCCTTTATAGACCTTTAACAAAGGGAACATAAAGTGATTTTACTACAGGCTAGGGGGGTTCTCTGAATACAAGACATGAAGCCGTGTACCTTTTAACCGTGGTAAAATCACTGTAATGCACAGCTCAAGTAGCATTCTGCTTTAATAAAATGGCAGCAAGAGCCATTAGATAAAAAACAATAAATAAATATTTGTTAATGTTTAAATAAATGAATATTAATGTTCATAGTAAACAATTTTTCCACCGTGTAATATAGTTCATCAGCCTACCTATAGTTTGTTTACAGTTATTATCATGCAACATAGCAACTTTGTACATTATTATACAATAGAATGTGTGTTTACAACAGCTTTGAATGTGGCTCATCCAACGAAAAGTTTGAGTCAGAACTGTTTTGGTAACTACCTAGATGAACCCTCTATAAAGGTAATAACCTCAGCTAAAAGCTTTCTGCAGTTGTTAATCAGACCTGCACAGCAGTGAAAAGGTATTTTAGCACATTCTATTTCAAAAAAGCTACTTCAGATCAAATAACACTATTTCAGTTGAACTGAGGTCAGGACTCTTAACTGGCATTTCTAAAAGTCAGAGCTTCTTCTGTTCAAACCCCTTAATCTACTCTTGTCATTTACTCTTGTGTACAGTCATTGTTGTGTTGGGAGGCCCAGCCTTTTAGATCACATACAGCCTTGACATTCTGCTTTAAAAGATCCCTATATAGTTTCAAATTCATTGTTGCTCAATGTGGTGAATGTGTCCAGAGCCTCCAAGCCAACTTTCACCATCTTTACTTCTCCAAACATAATGCTGTGTGTATTGATGTGTTAGAAAAACATGTTTAAAATATTTGTAAATAAAGATATGACAGTATAAAATGTTATGTTATAAAATGTAATGTTAATTTAGCACACTGTTCCAGATTTGCTGCAATTCACAATATAGCGTAAAACACCTAGTTCACCTAGCTATTGTGTGTATCCAGGGTGATCTCATTTAAAATGGTAGATATGTGTTTGTAAAGTTTACATGTACATTTTTGTACATTTGAATAGACTCTGATATGTACAATATTAACAAATTCTCAGCATCTAAAACATAAACGCTTTTATGCATATACAGCTTTAGAGATGTACAAATCTTTACTAATCCTCTGACGACTGGTCGGAACTGAAATTACCAGGGGTGCATTTCCCAAAAGCATCGTTAGCCAACTATTGTTGCAAGTTCCATCGTTACCAATATAGTTCAACGATTTGGTGTTTCCCAAAACCGTAGTTCCAACAAATATTTGCAAACAGCATCTCAAAGTTGTGTGGTTGGAACTACAGTTCTCCACATGTGGTTAGAAGCATAGTTCCTTGTTAGTTTGCTGTGTGGACATCATTTCAGTTCACTATATATTTTATTTCATATATATCTTTGATTCTGTCAAGACTTTTATAACATTTGCATGTTTTTAAGAAAACAACTTATTCTGGGGTTTCGCAGAAAGCAGCGTACTGAAACATCATGCAAATGCAGCCATTTAAGGGATTAAAGACTATTAAGAGAAAGCGCTTTAACATACTCGGTTTATGTTGGAGAACACGGCTTCTGTGTCCATGTTAACGCACAAGTGGCATTTTGGGCTGTGTTCTCTGGGCCTTACCGGCTGGCAGCTTAGGGCTGCTTTTGACATCTAAACAGTGACGCATGTGGCTTTTGCACAAGCGGTGGTATTTGACATGTTGGGAGTATGAACGTGTTGAAACTTTCATTTATCAGTGAAAGAATGAGAAACTTTGTAAGAGAAAGAACATTTTAATGGCATATTTATGTATAAATTACATAAAGATGGGACTAATAAAAGTATAATCATTTCCACTTTTGTATGGATTAATTCATTTTAAACTAAACAAGTGTGAAATTAAGTAAAACACTGTTGATGTTACATTGTCATATTAATGCATGTTTTACACATTTGCTTATTTGTGCTTCACAATTGTTCCAAACCTTCTGATTCTTTGGACCACAAAGAATTCGTAAACAGTTGTACAAACTAAAAAGCTGTTCAAACTTATGTTTTAGATGCTGCCAATACATTGATATTTTATGTTCAATCAAAAAATTGTAAGATTAATTTTTTTTTTTTTTTAATGATGATTACTCACATACTTTTTTTTTTTTTTTTTTAATAGTTAATTGCGATTAATCGCTGATTTTGAAAGTGCTGAAATTTGACTCTTTATATACTTCTTTTCCTGTCAAATTGCATTTATTTCCATCTTAGGAAAGAAAAGAAAAGAAAAAAAAGAAACAAATTTAACAATAATGCTTTATTAACATTTTCCAAACAAAGGCTTTCACAGTATAAAGATAAAATGGTACCAGAATAGCACCAATGCAAGTAACATTAAACGTTTCCAAAAGTCTAAGTGGGAGGTTCACTAACTGAATGAACTAGACCCCATAGGTCTATTTATGTCATTGCAATATGCATAAAATCTCTTAAATCATCATCCTCCACAATATGAATCAGCCGGCAGGCTGTGACTATCAACTTTGGATATGGAATTCACATGAATCGCGTCAGGCCATCAAGCACCGTTTTGAACTCCACATGAAAAGTGCTGCAGATAGTGGCTGTGTCCGGAATGGCATGCTACCCATACTACTCTTACTGCTTCTGTCATATCTATGTATAATACAAATATTAAGAGTAGTACAGAAGTTTTTCATTTAAAAAACAACCGTTTTGTTCTGCTTTTAGCGCTGACACTGCCCACGTAATGATACTTCATCCGAATTGATCTTTAGTCCAGTAATCATTAGCTATTACTTTGAAAACTCAGTGGCAATGGGTTAAAAAGTTGAAATTACATGAACTTTGAGTGGAGCATTGACAGACCCTCCATGGGAGAACTCCAACAAGCTGCGCTGCGGTCCCTCATCTACCATATTGTTTGGCTTGTAGGAGATACAGTAGTTAAGATTTGACGTGCTTCTGTGGTAAAATTCCAACTTACAAAGGACTAAAGTACTTTATTTTTGTCACAAGTCCCAACTGGCTTTGTTTTGTAAGAGGTCCTTTCTCCATCATTTCATCATTGGCATGGAATCACTGATGTGTGTTTCTGGGACTTTATCCTCTTGCATGTCACTTCATGAAGGTTTAACTAAAATTTGTGTCCATCAAATAATGGAGAAGAGTGTAATAACCAGGCATTTGGTGTAGTCAAGCACACTTTCAGTACTTTAAAGAGCCAGTTCAAGTGACTTGATTACAATGATGGAGTAATGTATTCTTAGTAAAGTATGATAGATTATACTGTAGTATTGTGCTGCATCCTCCACAACTGAACCATGAAAATTGCAGGTACAATTGCAGGCACAATTAATTCTTGAATTCCTGATCATTTGCACACTATATATTTAAAAAAAATCATAATTACTATACAGCCGTTAATGGGTGTCAAATGCTACTGATTTTTAAAATTCAGTAATGCAGTCGATTAAACCCAAGTGTAGTTGAACCTATATTTAAATTGGGAATGAGCAGTGTGGGGCAGTGTCAAACCCAAACCCAGAGTGAAACCCAATCTTTTCCTATTTCCCAAAATCACATCTTGCAAATAACAATTGCAATCACTGATTACAAATTACTTGACTTAAATTTTAATCAGTAATGTAATTTATAAGATTACACTTTTGAGGTAATCTAATCTGATTACTTTTAGATTACTCAATGCATATTTTGATTAAAATCTAATCATTTAATTATAAAAACCCTGTAAAGCCTGAGATATGAAATAATTAAATAATTACATTAAACTGTTTTAGTACCATTAGACAAACTATAAAGAGAAATGTAATAAATAAAAATTTAAATTCACTTTTTTAAATAATTTTTTTAATGTATTTTTTTATGTATCTTATTTGATACATTAGGCTTTAAAGGTCATTATCCTCCTGAGGCCCAGCAATTCATTTTATTTTTATTTATTTTTTTAATAAAATTTGTTATTTAAGTTTTTCTTTGCCTATACATGCTACAGTGGTAAATCTTGGGGTATTATTGGAGGACTCGCTGGGCTTTTCAGAGATACCAAATGTTTGAGAGTTTGGCCATGACAACTTCCTCTCCCTGGTCTATAAATATGGATTGAAATGTATCACAGTTCAATTCAGCACATCAAATAAAACACGAATCAAATATTCTATATTCAGTAAATAATTTTTATCATATGTATTTTATGCACCAAACACTATATTGACATTTAAAAAGAGGATATTGTAAAACGTTTTCACTGGGTCTCAGAAACTTATGGTAAGATGACATCATAATCGCTTGTAATGTAAAATAATGAGATCTTTATAATGACAGAGCAGGCTGCATACAGTATATAAAAATTAACAGAAATCTAATAAAATGTAGATGTCAGAATTTGCAAAGCTCTGTGATTTTTTTTTTTTTTTTTTTTTGTGGTGGGCATGAATGTAATGTAATGGTGATTGAAAGATATGCCTCAAAAACCTAGTGTATCATATTTGATACATGGATTTCAAAGGGCTTTTTAAATAAAATAATGTTCAAACATTTTACCAAACACAAGTTGCTTATATTCAGCAAATACTCATTTAAAAATATCAGTAACAATATAATCATTACTGTCACTTTTAATTTATTAAAATAAGCTGTAATTTATAAAAACATAACAGTCACTTTCCGTGCAAGTCCGCCACGAATTTAAATAGATCAATATAAACATTAAAACCATTTTTTTCACAAATAGCCACTAGATGGTACCCTAAACATGTAAAACTTACATAAAGGTTGTTTGGCTCGTTAAATTGAAGAGAGAGTGAAACAGGAGCCATCAAACGTTGTGTATCATATTTGATACACACGGCATTATAGGGTTAAGTTCCTATTAACAATCCATTCGTTAGTAAACATAAAATCAAACAGAAACTTGCTAGTTGTCAGATTCTGAGTAAAATAAAGGTGCTTAAAGGGTCATAAAAAAACTAACACTATGTTACCCAACTTAGAAGACAATGAGAACATTTATGTCACATTACTATTATTTTTCTGATTATATTTGCAGCCAAACATATAAAGACCTCCCTGGTCTTTTATGCATATGTGACAGTAGTGCACAAGAAGTCGCATGTATGCAAGATGCATGTATGTGCTCTCTTAATTAATGTAATTTAATAAACTATATAAAAAAAAAATAAAAAAAAAATATTATCAAATAAATGAATTGTGAGATGGGGAGGGTTGCGGCCTTTGAGGAAGGGATCTATAGAAGGCTCGGAAATCTGGGGTTATTTGATAGGAAATGGGGCAGATATTTGGCGTTTTTGGAAGGCTTTCGAGGAGGGGTAGTGGAGAGGGATCTTTAGGTTTAAATATGTGTGTGCAATTTGATTGTTTTTTTTTTTTGAAAATATGCTTTTATTTATTTATTTATTGTGTGTGCATGTTTTCTTTATATATATATATATATATATATATATATATATATATAATTTATGACCACTGGGGTGAATGTTTGTGTCAGGTGGGGGTGTTCAGGAGGAAGGGTTTAATTGTATAATTTGATTCCGCATTTTCTGTGATGTTTATGTAATTTGTTGAATGGAATCAATAAAAATTGTTAATATAAAAAATAAATAAATAAATAAATAAATTGTTCCAAAATAATCATATCGAATCGAGACTATATTTCAGATTTAACGATGCATCTTAATTGTTAGATAAAATTCGTAATCTAATTAAATAAAATTGTTGGCAGAGCCAGTATTTACACCCCTAATAATCAGTAAACTCTGCACTAGTTATTGCTGTGTGCTGACTGTTAATGTAATCATGTGATTCATAAAAAGAAACTGTAATCTGATTAGACACATTATAAAATGTAATCAAATTACAATTATGTAATAATCCAAAATCCAATGATATAATCTGGATTACATATAATCCTTTACTACAAAGCAGTGCATATCTGATAATTTCAAACAGTCTCTGGTGTATAAATACATGAATTAGAAAGTGAGGGGCAGTTTCAATAAGAATTCATTGCGCCTGGTAAAAGCATTGTTTTTTGCACATGCTGTCTGTGCTGGTTTAGCGCACGATTCACAGAAAATATTATGCAGATCAGGCAAAGGTGCAAACGTGGCCATCACTGCTAAGGGTTTAATTGCATTTTTTGCATTTTAGTATCAGAGAGTTCATTTTCATTTCTGAAACTTTGTAAAGTCTTCTCCAACGCAAGTGATGCATCAAAACAATGTTCACGCAAATATTAATGACATGACTGCTTATTGCTACAACTGCTTATTATGGCAAAGGTAGAGTGTAATGCAGAGCTATTTACTGGTGCACACATTCTTGTTGACCTGTGCATTGATGTTGACAGGTCAGCGTTGCAACATTCATCAAACACTTCATTAACATGCAATTAGAGTATTGTAATGAGCGTGTGGACCCCATGCTGTCAGGAGCGCACGTGAGCTGAACGCAAGCATGACACACCTCATTAAGCACAACCATTCCAACCAACGGTCTGCATTTTTTTAAATTCAACCCCATTTTTTTTTCTACACATGATTTGCTGTGTTTGAAATCAGCATGGCTCCTGAGACCAAAATCATTGTGTTATTTCTCATTACAACATGATATGAAGTGCAGAAAATGCAAGAATGTTTAGTAATTGGAAATAGAAAGCGTGCCTCTAAATACTGAGCATGTGTCGTGGTAATGAACATTAACATTCATAATTTGTTTTGGCAAGAGCTTTTTTCCCCTAACATACTGATTAATTGTTAAAAATCAATGCAATTGGATTCCAACTGAGCCCTGTATTCTGGATAATTATCAAATATTCAGCAGCTGCTCAATTAACAGGAGTATGTAATTATTTATCATCAGAAATCGAAATCTTGTTTAGCTGTGGTTTCTCACCTTGTTGCCAAACTCTAAGGCAGCTCTGCATGTACCCTTAGCCATGAAGGCAATCCTAGAATGCATTGTGTCAAGCTCTGTGAAAATCCCTTGAAGTTCAATTTAAATACATTTATATTTCATTTAATATTGAAAATTATCTATAAAATGCACAACTTTTCTCAGTGTACTGTTTTTTACACATATTAGAGTATTTAAGTTAAGCAACATGCTAACATCAAACTATATTGGAATCCTGTGAGTAGTGCTGTTTTGTGGAGTGGGGATGCGACCATATCATGTTTTTTTGCGCTCAGTGCTTGATGACGCACCGTTTATCCGTGATCTGTTTTTTGAGAGCAGCAGGTTGTAGTGGTTCATTTCATCACTCTAGTAGGGACCTCTTCTTTGGACATTTTATCTTTGCACTTGCACTTATTCTGTTTTGACTGTAGGGTGGATCACAATCCTGCTGATCAATACCATTACTCTGGACTACACTGTATTCTGTAGTATGTTTGTTGTGTTTGTTGTCATATTGTTTGGTTTGCTTGATTTGTTCACATGTTTGATTATTGGCTGAAAGTACTATATGTAGTAAACATGTCATTATTATTAGTAGTAGTAGTAGTTTCTCAGTCAATTGCATTTTGTCATGTGATGTCAATATGGCAGCGCCCATAAGGTGGTGGGGGTAGTTTTATTTAACTATTGACATGACTGGAGTCTTCATCTAATGTGAGTGTACATCATTTTAAACATATTTCTAAAAGTGCTTTTCATGTCTTTATCTGTAATCTTTTTTTTTTTTTTGAATAAGCAAAACCTTACTGAGTGACTTTTATGTGTTATGAGCCAGCTCAGTTGTCCTTCAGAAAGTCTGCAGTGTCTGTCAGTGAGCAGGTTTCACCGAAGTCATCGGCATCTCACTCCATGATCACTACTACACTACAGCTGCGAAACAGAGTTAAACGAACAGCTTCAGCATTAATGTTAATCACTGCAGAGAGTTGCAACAAACTGAGTAATTGCACACCCTCAGGATGCCTATCTGACAGGCATGTTCACAAGTCCCTGAGGTCCAAGTCCAAGCCAAGTCTCAAGTCTTTGAGGTGGAGTTCAAGTCAAGTCTCAAGTCTTTGGTCACAAGTCTAACTCAAGTCTTAGTTGTTGTTTTTTTTTTGTTTGTTTTTGACAATAGTTCTTTAACTCCAGCTGCTCTCCAGTTTAATTAACCATGTATGAGGCTAACTCAATTTTGAAATATTAAAACTAATTACTTCTAGAGAATGTCTTGTTCATTTATTCAAAATTGTATAATGAAGCACGCAAGGTTTTACTTAAATCATTAATTTAATTATTATACAATAAACAATAATAAAAATATCCAAATGTTCTCCCTAAATAACAAGAAATCAGATCAACAATGCAAAATGCAGTTGCAGGGCATAGTCCTAACCCAAGTGCTAAATTAATCAATTTAAACGAAAATTCAGAGCTCTATTTTCTAATAAGATAAACAAATATATTTTATGAGCAGGAATATAGTAAACAATGAACAAAGAATTAATTTAAAATTTTCATAAAATTTTGATTCAAATATTTGCCAAAATATCACGAAACAGAACATTAAGAGAATTTTCAGGTAATTCAAGAAATTCCTCCTTGTCATACAAGGCGAAATGTACTATGCATACTACTAAAATCTTTCAATTAAAATACACAGTACTGTTTTCTTCAACAGTGAGCAAATGTTTTTCTGTTTCCAAAGACAGTTTTATGCAGAAGGCTGGTTACATTTCAGAAAGATCAAATTTGATAGTGTTCTCACACACATATATATATATATATATATAAACCCCATATGCATGACAATGGCATATACATGTTTTACTACAAATTTTACTTTCTAATCTTTGTGAGTGAGAAATAACAGAAGCCTCAATGAGATATTTGAGGGACTATCGATGTTTTATGACAACTAGACAAGTTTCACAGACTAACAGAAATGGAATAATGTGTCTCTGAACACAAGGGGGGGGGGGGGGGGTCAAAATTAACAGTAACAGTCAATATCTGGTGTGGCCACCAGCTGCATTAAGTACTGCAGTGCATCTCCTCCTCATGGACTGCACCAGATTTGCCAGTTCTTGCTGTGAGATGTTACCCCACTCTTCCACCAAGGCACTTGCAAGTTCCCAGACATTTCTGGGGGGAATGGCCCTAGCCCTCACCCTCCGATCCAACAGGTCCCAAACGTGCTCAATGGGATTGAGATCCAGGCTCTTCGCTGGCCGTGGCGGAACACTGACATTCCTGTCTTGCAGGAAATCACGCACAGAATGAGCAGTATGGCTGGTGGCATTGTCATGCTGGAGGGTCATGTCAGGATGAGCCTGCAGGAAGGGTACCACATGAGGGAGGCGGATGTCTTCCCTGTAATGCATAGCGTTGAGATTGCCTGCAATGACAACAAGCTCAGTCTGATGATGCTTTGAGACACCGCCCCAGAACATGATGGACCCTCCACCTCCAAATCGATCCCGCTCCAGAGTACAGGCCTCGGTGTAACGCTCATTTCTTCGACGATAAACGTGAGTCCGACCATCACCCCTGGTGATGACAAAACCGCGACTCATCAGTGAAGAGCACTTTATGCCAGTTCTGTCTGGTCCAGCATAGGTGGGTTTGTGATGTCTGGTAAGGACCTGCCTTACAACAGGCCTACAAGTCCTCAGTCCAGCCTCTCTCAGCCTATTGCGGACAGTCAATGAACTGATGGAGGGATTGTGCGTTCCTGGTGTAACTCGGGCAGTTGTTGTTGCCATCCTGTACCTGTCCCGTGTGATATTCGGATGTACCGTTCCTGTGCAGGTGTTGTTACATGTGGTTTGCCACTGCGAGGATGATCAGCTGTCCTTCCTGTCTCCCTGTAGCGCTGTCTTAGGCATCTCACAGTACAGACATTGCAATTTATTGCCCTGGCCACATCTGCAGTCCTCATGCCTCCATGCAGCATGCCTAAGGCACGTTCATGCAGATGAGCAGGGACCCTGGGCATCTTTCTTTCGGTGTTTTTCAGAGTCAGTAGAAAGGTCTTTTTAGTGTCCTAAGTTTTTTATAACTGTGACCTTAATTGCCTACCGTCTGTAAGCTGTTAGTGTCTTAATGACCGTTCCAAAAGTGCATGTTCATTAATTGTTTATGGTTCATTGAACAAGCATGGAAAACATTGTTTAAACCTTTTACAATAAAGATCTGTAAAGTTATTTGGATTTTTACAAAATTATCTTTAAAATACAGTGTCCCGAAAAAGGGATGTTTCTTTTTTTGCTGAGTTAAGGTTTACGTGCTAAAAAAAATATTAGTTTTCACTTTTTTGTAATTAAAAGGAGATGGGGTTAGTAAAAACAAAGTAAAAAAACCTAAAAACAACAGTTTACCTTTCTAGCTAACATTAGCTAAACTTTTTTTTCACAGCACAAAAGCATGATTTACCTTTCTCTGTGAGTTTTCAAATGTCTAATGAAGTTTGATGTAGTTGTGCTAGCGTCTTTGATGTTCATCCCACATGTTTTACATACAGCATTTTGTTTATTGCCATTATATTGAAGGTTTTTGAAACCAAATGTTATGATGAAGGGTGGTTTAGTTGATGCCATCATTGTGTAGAAGCGAAGATCTCAATGAATGAACGAATCGCTCCATTGTATCAGTTCTTTTGAATCAGTCAAGTTTGAGTGAGGCTGAATTCGGAATCGCATACTAGCACACTACTCATAGCCTACTATTTCTACCATATAAACATATGGCAGAAATAGCCAGAGTAGTATGATAGTATGCGATTTTGAACTCAGCTTGAGTCTCTACAAATCACAGGCACCACGAGAAAGAATTGATCTGTGGGAATAAGTCATCATTATGACCAGACAGGGTCATAAAATGCTTATGGAAATGTAAGTCATTAACAGGCCAGATGCGAGTTAAGTAAACCTGCATATTAAGTAAATGGAAGCTAATACTTGGAAGAAGAAACAAGAAAAGGAACAAATGTATTTCTTGAAAATGGACAGCAAGCAAGCCTATGACAGCTGTGCAACACCGTAGTGCAGCCAGATTCCCTTTGTATTAATTTATTGCTTCTCAAATTAAATGACACGAAGATCATCACAAGGTAAGACTTGGCTATATAATTATTTTTTGTTGTCCATTTATATAACAGCACTTATCCAATGAGTGATGAACAGAGATTTTCATCTTTAGATGCATGCCTTCAGATGCGTGTCTACATGGTATATGCTGACTTGTTGTTAACATGGTGTGCTCTTTTTCTGTCTACTATCATTCTACCTGTGCTTGGGTTTTAATTTATCAGTGGCTTCATTATGTATAGTAGGTATTTGAGTCAGTCATATGAAGTATTTATAGTGTGATAAAAAGTTAGAGATGATTTGTTGTGATATTTGGCTGGTGCAGCACGTATTGATAGGGTCAGGAATGAATGAAAAAAAATAAATAAATTGGGTGTTTGATTTGATTCTGGCATGTGGTGTAGAAAAGAGAACATTGTCATCGGAAATGCCATCCCATAATGACTTGTTTTTCATGAGTCTTTGTTTTCAAGTCCAAGTCAAGTCTCAAGTCAATTGTTCACAAGTCCGAGTCAAGTCGGACTTAAGTGTGACTCGAGTCCAAGTCGCAGACTCGAGTTTCCATCTCTGCTATCTGACACCTGCGTTTCCAAGTTGGGAGGAGACATAAACTTTTAAAATGCTGGAGGAAAGTATGGTTTTTGTTGTAAATAATGATTTTATTCATTTTTCTAAATGCAGCTGCCTTTTTATTACTTTCAGTTTTGGTTAAAAACATTTATGTATATCATTAACCATTTGTTGCATATTGAACATTTTTTACACAGAGAAAGTAGCATGTATTTGACCAGAATGCCATTATCTTCAGCAAGCTGAGTAACATACATATTGTACTGTCAAAATAAGAGTTCCCCAATAAATATCTAAGTCTCTTTCAAGGCAAGTCAGTCCACTCTGCTGCTATTTTTGGAACTCTCCCGGGCAGCTTTTTTCTATGGATACAAGTGACATAAAAGTACAGCTCCTATCTACTTGAATGAGGAGAGTCTGAAATCACCAAAATAAGATTATGATCAAAGATCATATTTCAACTCAGCAGTAAAATCTGACAACAATGGTATCAAAAATTCTGCTTATTTAGCTCAGATCACACTAAAAACACTATTTTTCAGTCTGGTCCAACTAATGTGAATGCGCATTCTCGAGTTGACTGACAGGTGATATCTGTATATAATAGTTGATTGGCTCTTTTACCTGTAAGGTGGGACTTCCTTTTCTACACCCACCATACTGGGAGTTCCAATCTCTCCTATTCATTTTAATACAAGTTCTCCATCTCTGGCTATAGTCTCCGGAAATATGCAACAATGAACCTGGTGTCCTTCATGTTTCCTGTTATTTCCGACAACAAAACACTTGAATGTGAGTGACATACTTGTAGGATACTTATGATAGCACTTAAGTGACATTTGTAATTAGTAACGGAGGCTTGGTCGCATCTTTAGATCTAGCAATGGCAGATTCTGATTCATGGCATAAAAAAAAGTAGTTTCCTTGTTTTCGTTGAATGCAATATCACACTCGCAATTGTGTTGTTGGGCCTGTCAGAAACAGCAGGAAACAACAGCACTTTGCTCATGCGATACTGCTTTAGTGAACAATATATATATATATATATATATATATATATATATATATATATATATATATATATATATAGATAGATAGATATAGATATAGATATAGATATAGATATATTTGTCTTGTGTTCTTTTGCACAGTAACTGCATCCTTCTTGAATGTCAGATATGTCTTTATGACATGCTCTTTATATACGCCTGTAAAAGGCAGTGGCTGTCAGGAATAATTTAATAATTATAGACAATGTAAACAGGAATCCCCTGCAAAAATGCAGATGCACAGACTAAGTTTTGTGCTGAGAAAAGACTTGTTTCTCAGTCGTCTAAAATGCCATGACCTATTTTGTTTTCACAAAAATGGCAAATTAAATTTTTGCACAGTATATTTTAGATTTCTCAAATATACTGTACACCCAAAGTTTGCACATAAACACCCACAGAAAACTCCACCAATGCCCAGTTGTGCGTTGTCCTGGGACAAAAATCATACTTGGATTTAGTGCTCTCACGAAAACTGAATAAGACGTCATAATGCAAAGTGCTGCACCTAAGCCAGGTACGAAAATAGAAACCTTAGAGTATTTTCATATTAATTAAAATATTATAGCTTATTTGGTATAGCCTCAACTTATTTTTGAGATTGTGAGATTTAGAATCATAATTTTTTGCTAAACTTTTATGAACTTTTAAAATTACAATTTTCTGTTAATGAGTTTTGTTTTAAAAGTACTTACACTAATATCCTCCAGGTCAAGGAAGTTGAGGATGATGCCATTTCTTTTCCAGATGATAGGTGGTCGCAGAGTGCCTTGAATGGCACAGGACAGCACTGCGCTTAGACCAACAGTCACAGTGGTAACGCTTACCCGCTTATCATCGGCTAGACTGAGCTGAACAACCTCTGTAAGACAAACGTTGAAGACAGCGTTATTAAAATGTAGATTTCATGTGTGAACATTTAATTCCATGACAATTTGTAGATTTCAGTTTAATAATGTGACACAATGGACTTTTCGCTTAGCCCAGCCTTTAAAACGTCACCAACTGGGTAGCAACGTATTACATGTAACCTTGATTACGTAATTATATTACAAAAATGAAGTACTTGTAATTAGATTCCATTACAATTTAAAATATGTGTAATAAGATTACAGTTACTTTTATGGATGATATTTTTGATTACATTACAAATCAGATCACTGTAAATGTGTTGTACATGTGCTCTGCGCATGCATCAAGAGCAAGAAATTGTAATCAAGCTTCTCTCATGATCGCACCAAGGACACTGCAGATGTCAAAGAGTGACATTTTGGTCTGTTTCTTACCCAAAACCAATCATATTTCTTTAGAAGTCATGGATTAAACCACTCGAGTCATATGGATTACATTTATGCTGCCTTTAAGTCCTTTTTGGAGCTTGGAAATGTTGGACCCCATTGTTTTGCATTATATTGATATAAACATAACTCCTAAAAAATCTTTGTTTATGTTCTGCAGAAGAAAAAAAAGTCATACGAGTTTGAGATGGAATAAGGGTGAGTAATTGATGAGAGAAGTATAATTTTTGGATGAAATATTCCTTGAATATCATTTATACATTTACGTATTGATTCACGTCTTATTAGTGAAAATAGGAAATAAATGCTGATAAAAATACTTTGCATTATTCCAGCCCACATAAAAATTATATTCATTGAATGTTTACCACTTTATGAGCACACTGCACTGAAAATAGCACTGTTCACTAAAATCTCAGATTCATGTTCTGTAAAGCTTGTCTAAGAGTGCAACATTAACCAAGGGGGTTGGATATTAGCAAAGGGTCAATTAGTTCCAGAAAATATTTGACAAATAGGATGTCTGTGTGCAGGTCAATAATAGTCTGGGTTTCAGGTCAGATATATCAGAGCAGAAAATAATAATTTTCAAGTGCTGACATGAGTCTAATTTGGGCACACAGATGCTTGATTGATTTGACTTGAACAAATGACATGATTGCATGTACCAATTTACATTCTGGCGCAGCAAAGGGAAACTAACTGACCTATAACACGTTGTTTGTATGATTTCCTGACAGTTCCAGGTAGGTTTATTTTTTTCAAATGGAAAGAGGTTATTTGGGTGACGTTGAGAGCTGAACACATTGATTTGCTCTGGATAGAGGCAAAATTAGTGTCTGCAGCTGATGCTCTGTCAGACTGCAGTCATCATATATCTGTACATGCAAGCAGAAAGGGCAGCTCATAACACACTTTGGCTGTGTTCACACTGCAGCTAAATACCGCTGTCACTCGTCTTCTAAGTCTTTATCCTGTTCTGTGCACACATAGCTCAGTTTTTGTTTTTTGTTTTGTTTTTGCATAAAAAAAAAATAATTTAAAATAAAAACCATGTAGCGACAACAACTTTACTTATAAACAACATAGTGTATACAGAACCAAACAACTAGCTGTTAATGCAGTAATGCTATTCTCTTTTGGACACTAATAGCTTGTGGTGCAGTGCTACAAAATCACAAAAACAGAATGATTCTTTAATCATTTGCAAATATTAATATGGTTGCTCCCACCAGCCCTGTGGTCTACAGGGGTAACCTTTAATATTACGGTTCAAAGAGAGCATAGGTAATACTTTTATTAAATGTTCCCTTTGTTAGGGGTTTATAAAGCGGTTCATTAATGACTAATAATTATTTTACAAATGCATTATAAATTATTAAAATGTGGTTATAACAACATGCATTAAAAAGGGTAAATTCCATGCAATACTTGCCAAATATTGAGCTACTTTACTTCACATGTTATAAATACTTAATAACACTTATTCAACATTAGCGAACTATTAAAATGTACTCTAATGTAAAAAAGACACATGTGAAGAATTTATTAAGGAGTTGCCAACATTAGAAACCTATGTATATAAAGGTCAGTATGGTTTAAAGGTGCTGTAAGTGATTATTTTATGAAATGACAAGCAGAAAACACTTCTATCGCTGAAATAGGTGCAATTAAATATTACACCTGTCTCTGTAACAGCCCTAGGCTCGGTAAACAGCAGGGGAAATGATGTCCGCTGGCTGTGGTCAGATGACTTGTTTAGCCAATCAGAAGACTTTCTGCCTGTCAATTGTGCACATTCACATGGCAGCCCATATATGCTCATATAAGTGCCGGCATGGTGTCCTGTTTCCGTGAAACGCTTATGGTCGTATGGCAAAATGCTCCCCTCTGCATCTGATGTGTTTGTGTGTGTGCGCATGTCTCTGGGGTTAAATGTTTTTGAAAGAGGGGGCGTGGTTAAATTCAACAACTAATCTGTTGAAAGTTCCAGAATGGCTAAAATCACTTCCAGCCCCTTTAATGGTCCAGACCTGAAAAGTGTATTTACAGAGGACTTTAGGTAACTAGTACTAGTTAAGTTGGGACACCACTTGGAGTAGCACATCCTTTTGACATCAATGTGACAAGGAAAGTGCACTGTTAAAAATCCAACAAATAATTGTTGTGCTAATGAAGATTTTGGAGTTACCTCAATGTAGTATCTTCAAGGTACTTTGACTTACAACTGCTAGTTCAGCCAGCAAATTTACACATCTGTATAACAAACATTACAATGTCATCAAAAGAGGTCTGTGTATGTTGAGCTTTGTTCAGAGCAATTGACTACCGTGCACATGCTCAGTGAGGTTCTCACTTGAAACTAAAGCAGAGATTTGTATTTTTAAGTCACAAATATTAAGACATGTGAAATTAGAATCTACACACAAATACATGTTAGACCAACAATAATCCCCCAAATGTCCAACTATTGTCCACAGATTTGTAAAGGGGTTGTGAGTTCCCTGCCTGCAGAAATGAATACATTATACAGTTACTGTTTTAAGTCTATTGTTTGCTGTTTTTTTTGTTGTTGTTTTTGTCAACACTGTTAGTTGTCTTTTGTGTGGTGATATTCAGTAATGATGTTTATGCTGATTGTCACTATTATTGAGATTTATGTGTATATGAATAAGTGTATTTATTAAGCATTTATAACATGTACATTAAACTGCTCACTATTTGGCAAGTATTGCATGAAGGTCGCTCTTTTATTCATGTTGTTATAACTGCATGTCAATGATTTATCATTAATTTATTTATTTTATAATTGATTCATTGATTCATTCATGATTTTATAATATTAGTCTAATGAGCCCCTTTATAAACCCTGTAATATGTGTAATGTGACTTCAATATGTCTTAGATCACTAATATTTCTTTCTAAAAAATAGTAAAAAGAAAAAAGATTGTTCATGTTTACAGCCACAAGACACCATAAGGTTTTTATGTTTATTACTATGTCAACCAAAAAGCTCTATAAAACCTGGAGAGAGCTACTGTATCTGTTAGCATTTCTACTCATCTCACTGGCATTTGCTCAGCTGGTACATGCAGCCCAGGAACTGCACAACATGCTTTCTGCCATCTTTGCTCATGAGCACGCAGTTCCAGAAATTATGTTTTTTTTTTTTTTTTTTTTTTTTTTAGCTAATCACCTGAGCAGTATTTGCCATGTGACAAATCACTCTGAACAGACTGATCTCACAATGAATTTGGAAACAGTAGGTTGACCTTTCTTTAGCTAAACTCTGTCTGTGCTTACCAAAAATTCTAAGCACTGCCCCTAGTGGCCAAAGCAGGAAGTGTTTTCAAACGTAAGGGCATGTGAGCTCCAATTTCTGGGTGCAATGCCCACTGAGGGCAATAGAGTCAGGCTGCAGACTTGCACTTGCACTTTCTGAATTGCATTCTCACTCACCTGTGTTTCCTCTGCAAGTGACGTCGCTTGCAATCGCCACCTGCAGTCTTGGCTAGTGATCGACGATATGGGTTTTTTAATGGCCAATGGCAATATCCAGAGAGCAGGGTGGCCGATACAATGTCGATATATCACACAATTTAATGTCGATATATCACACAAAGTAAATAACATAAACCTAAAATTACTAAAAAAAATGAATAAACTTATTTAGCATTATATTTACTCAATTTCACACTAAACTTTAACTTTGTAAAAAAAAAAAACAAATCTAAAAAAATAATATTGTATTTAAAATGGTAGATAGCAGTTTCTTCTGATTTCTGTTTTAGTAATTTATTTTGCACATGAAGAAATTGTTAATATATTAGGAAGAAGGAAATAACAGTACACACAGTAGTCCAGCAACCATGGATGGCATGTCCACGTTAGCAATTGCATTTTCTCCAAAAATACCAAATCAAACCAACTGTGCATTCAGTGCATAATGAATAAGGCATTTACTTATAGCATACGTGAAGCACTTTTACTCTGAAGTTGCACTCACACGCTCATACGGATCCAGCACGAGCAGCAATCTCTTGACAGTTTAAACGGCCTGGATCGCCTGCTTGGATTGTCACAGAGTGACCGTCATGATTTGTGAATCAGAGGAACTTTGCTGAAGTTTTTTATTTTGGCTGATGGAATACATGCTTCAGAGGAAGATATTAGTTGAGCGTACGACGGGAAGAAAATAATTGATTTTCGTAAGGTTCGTGAATTACATCTTTTTAAACAAGATATCTGCATATTTGCAAATGGTATAAAATAGAAGTTTTATTGATATTTGCCTTTTATCATTAGAAAAGTTACAAGGAACTGTTGAGGAGAGACTGTTAGAATACGTGCTTCAGAGGAAGATTTATGAGCGCTCCACATGATGCTGGATCTGCTGAAGTTGTGTGAGGTTGGTTTATTACATCTGTTTAAATGAGATATGCACATATTTGCAGACGGTATATGATATTAGTTTTATTGATATTTGCCTTTTCCTCATTAGACAAGACAGTTCAAAGTTACAGGGAACTGTTGAGGAGAGAGAGGGAGAATGGTGAGCACTTTAACATTATGAGCTCAAATGTGTCTGCTGCGGCTGGGATATACACACCAGTCTATTATTGTAGTAACACGACCTGACTGTCTCAGTCGCTTCACATGCAAGCAGGTGAAACAACTTACTATCAACCGACAGCCTGAATGTCAATACAGTACAATACAACCTACTGTACATTCTATATATACTATATATACTTTTTTTATTGAATAATGTGTATGTTGTGTGTATTGTATACTGTACAGTGTATGTTATTATTTGTATATTGTGTTGTATATAATTATGTGTATATTAATCTTTAAATTGTGTTGTGTAAATTTGATGTTTATTGTAAATTGGTATATGTCTCATCACTGTCACGACTGCTATGTTGCTCGGAACTGCACCCAAGAATTTCACACATCATTGCACTATTGTATATGGCTGTGTGACAATAAAAGTGATTTATTTGATTTTATTTGATTGGATTTGATTCTCAGCGCCCTCAAGAAACAAATCGGCCAATGGGGAAAATGTATCGGCAGATGCCGATAATTAAACAATTCAGAATATCAGCCGATTTATCAGCCTCTGCGATATATCGGTCGACCACTAGTCTTGACTATCTGCAATGTTACTTACAATCGACGCATAGGGACAGGTGTTGGATTCAGAAAATTTTGACTTTCAGCAGCGTGCAAGTCAGAATAATTGCTGTATGTATGATTTTTGTCAATATATAATTACACTTTGTGCTTAGAATTTTAATTTTAAATATTCAATAATACAAAGTAAATATATTTCAATTTCTTTATGTATGGTGGCTCTGCATTAAAACATTATCTAATTTGGTTGTGGTATTAGTTAACTAGCCAACCATGATATAGTTTTGTTGCTATATCTGAAATGAATAAACTAGATTATTTAACATTGTGTAAAATGTACTGTCTTGTCTTGTGTGTATTATATCGCTTACATGTTGAAACCACTGTATAGTTTATGTCCCTGTTTAGCTTTACTTTCTCGCATTGAAAACAGTGACATTGTAGGTGGTATAGTGGTGCTGTTGTCTTAATATCAATGAAATCATAATGAAATTATAAATAAATCAATGTCATGCTGCTTGCTTGCTGTGTAGGCGCGGTGCGTAGGCATGATCCTAATATTAAGAATCATAACAAGGAAACATGAAAAGTTGCAATAAATTGTACACATATCTGTTTAGATATTAGTGTGATTTTAGCGAATCTTTGGTCTCTTTTTTCTGTTCTTACAGATGCACCAATCAATTAGTTGGTGCCAAAACCCAGTGGTACCACAGTGCACATCATCTTGCAGGATGTACCACTGTGCCTTATGCCCTGCTCTGAAGCCAACCACACTCAAAAGAATTCAGCAACACTGGGAAGCTCATTTAAAAAAGGCAATTGTTTTCAAAGGTAGGTTCATTACCCTATCCTACTGTTACTGTAGATGACTGTAACGTGCAGAAACATATTCATTCATATTTTTCTTTAAAAAAAAAATGTACTAAGAATTATATTGAATTAGGCTATTTAAACTTATGTCATTATCAGGCTTTTATGTGAACGGATTAGCATTGTTTTTCCTGATTTGAGCACTGTGCTTCATCTACAGGTAAAAGATTATGACGTTGCCATTTGCCCTGCAGAATTGAGGCTCATTACCATTGCCCTAATTTCAGCAAAACTGTTCTGAGAAGATACGTAATGGTAGCTCACCTGCAAATATGCTTAACATCAAATGAACCCCCCAACCTCCTTCAAGTGCACTGATTTCACAGTCTTCTATAATGACACCTGCACTAGCTCCACTGGCTCCTCTGCCCTGTACAACCACATCTACAATGGCTCTTCAGCCCTCTTCAACCACATCTGCAGTGGCTCCTCTGCGCTCTGCTCTCACATTAACAGAAAACATACTGACCATTAAAAAGATATAACAATGCAATCACATCTGTCCAGTGTGTGTATTGACTCATCAAATGGAGTGTCAGCAGTTCAGAGAAGTGGCCATGGTTTTTCTGTGCCACTTCATGTGCAGAGGAAAACATGGGGCAAAGCTCTTTATGTTAGGTGTGTGTTGGATGAGTGTCTGCAATACCATCGTTTTCATATTATGGCTAACTTGGACAAGATTTTATTCATTCGTCATCTGAAGCATTGCTTGAGTCATGTACAAAAGATCAGTTATTGAATATCGGTGAGCATTATGAGATTGAAGTAGTGTCAGGTAATATCACCAGGAGAGTAGGATGCAAGTGCAGTATGGCAGTTTAATGAAGTTTAGGCAACAATCCAATAAAGACGACAGGTAAAATCTAACAATGAGTACAGGCAGAAAGTCAGGTGATTGGTAAACAGACATAACAGGGCTAGAAGTAAACTCGTGGTCAAAACAGGCAAAGGACCTATAACAAATTATCAGGCAAACTAAGAAGGCTTGGTAACATCTTAGACACAAGGAATAGAGCATATAATTCACACTGACAAAACGTGACAGGGTTTCTTATAAATGGTGCAGTCATAACTGTGGTGACAAGGTGCAGGTGAGGCTGATCAGAGTTCAGGTGATTGAGATCGAGGTAGTGCATTGTGTTGTGGGAATTGGAGTCCAGGGTGGCCATGTTTGGAGGCCGCATTGCTTGCTGGGAAACTGAGTTCATGACAGAACCCTCCCCAAAAGGGCTCACTCCGGGAGCACTATTTTTCTTAGGTCTCCCCCTAGGGCGAGGACCAGGGCATTCAGGATCAGGAGGCCTGGGAGGCGGCCACAGGGCAGTGACAGGTTCAGGAGGCCTGGGGGGCGGCCACAGGGCAGGGATAGGTTCAGGAGGCCTGGGAGGCGACCACAGGGCAGGGTTAGGTTCAGGAGGCCTGGAGGGTGGCCACAGGGCAGGAACAGGGTCAAGAGGCAGAACAACAGGAGTAGGAGCTGGCTGAGTCATAGGAGGTGGAGTTTCTAGTGTTAAAGGCAGAGCTGTAGAAGACTCTGAGGGCGGAGCCATGGAGGGCTCGATGAAGGCAAATGGAGCCATGGGAGGTTCGACAGGCGGAGCCATGGGAGGTGGAGCCAGGAGATGCCCGAGGGGCAGAGCCAAGGTAGGCAGAGCCATGGGCGGCCCGAGGGGCGGAGACATGGAAGGTGGAGCCACGGGAGGTTCGAGGAGCGGAGCCAGGGAAGGCGGAGTCCTGGGAGCTGTGGAAGACTTGGAGCAGGGAGCCATGGAAGGCTTGGAGCAAGGAGCCATTGGAGGCTCGAGGAGCAGAGCCATGGAAGGCTTGAGGGGCGAAGCCGAGGGTGGAGTTGTCGTGGTCAGGAATGCTGGCAGAAACTGGGGAATGACCTCTGTGATTGTGAGCACTGGCAGTGACTGGGGAACAACCTCTGTGGTTGTGAGAACTGGCACTGACTGGGGAATGAACTCCGTGGTCGTGAGCATTGGCAGTGACAAGGGAACGACCTCTGTGGTTGTGAATACTGGCACTGACTGGGGAACGACCTCTGTGGTTGTGAGTACTGGCACTGACTGGGGAATGACCTCCGTGGTCGTGAGCATGGGTAGAGACTGGGGAACGACCTCCATGGTCATGAGCATGGGCAGAGACTAGGGAACAGTTGAGGCTACAGGCGCTGGCTCTGGGATTGTCGAGGCGACAAGTTCTGGCTCTGGGACGGTCGAGGCGACAGGTGCTGGTCTGGGATGGTCGAGGTGAAAGGCGCTGGCTCTGGGATGGTCGAGGTAAAAGGCGCTGGCTCTGGGATGGTCAAGGCGACAGGCACTGGCTCTGGAACGGTCGAGGCGACAGGCGCTGGCTCTGGAACGGTCGAGGCGACAGGCGCTGGCTCTGGAACGGTCGAGGCGACAGGCGCTGGCTCTGGAACGGTCGAGGCGACAGGCGCTGGCTCTGGAACGGTCGAGGCGACAGGCGCTGGCTCTGGAACGGTCGAGGCGACAGGCGCTGGCTCTGGAACGGTCGAGGCGACAGGCGCTGGCTCTGGAACGGTCGAGGCGACAGGCGCTGGCTCTGGAACGGTCGAGGCGACAGGCGCTGGCTCTGGAACGGTCGAGGCGACAGGCGCTGGCTCTGGAACGGTCGAGGCGACAGGCGCTGGCTCTGGAACGGTCGAGGCGACAGGCGCTGGCTCTGGGACAGTCGAGGTGATAGGCGTTGGCTCTGGCTCGTTGACCATGGTAGGCATGGGTGCTGGATGGTTTACCATGGCAGGTATGGGCGCTGATCTCCCGTGAGGAATGGCCTTCATGGCCAAACGCACCGACATCAGTTCACTTTGGAAGATAGTGCTGAAAACAACGAGGTACGCTTCGTGGTTGTTACCGCTTACTGCGATGGGGAATCGACCACCGGAGCTTGACTAGTGTTAGCCTCCCCCTATATGTATTTAGTCTTGCATATCCGATTTTCAAGGGTTCTATGGTTTTGTTTGGAAGTTGCAGTGTTTTCTTGAAAATAGGCAAAGAACGATGTAACAGCAGAAGCTCAAAATGGATTGATAGAGCAATGAATGAGTTGAGGGTAAGATGTTTATCCATGTATGCCAGCTCGGTAGAGATCTCTGGGTCTAAACCACGACAAAATATGGACTTGAGTGCAGTGTCATTAAAACCACTTCCAGCGGCGATTGTTCTGAATTCCAGGGCATATTCAGAAACACAGCGATTTCCTTGAGTGAGGTCTAAGAGTTTCTCTCCCATTTTTCTGCTATCAAGTGAGTAAATAGCGATAGTCCATGTAGGAGGAGGTGATGCAGAGATAGCTTGTGTGATGGGATCAACCTTGGCATTGAGACTAGTAAGGTATTATTGTTGTTGTTCCATTAACTGTCCATGATGAGTAAAAGCTTGTTTCCACTTCGTGTTGTTTGCTGCATCCATGAGAATCAGCGATGTATTCTGTCAGGTAATATCACCAGGAGAGTAGGATGCTAGTGCAGTATGGCATTTTAATGAAGTTTAGGTAAAAATCCAATAAAGACAACAGGCAAAATCCAACAATGAGTACAGGCAGAAGGTTAGGCGATCGGCAACAGATATAACAGGGCTAGAAGTAAACCCGTGGTCAAAACAGGCAAAGGAACTATAACAAAGTATAAGGCAGACTATGAAGGCTTGGAAACGTCTAGAATAGAGCGTATACTTCACACTGACAAAATGTGACAGGGTTTCTTATAAAAGGGTGCAGTCATAACTGTGGTGATGAGGTGCAGGTGAGGCTGATCAGAGTTCAGGTGATTGGGATCGAGGTAGTACATTGTGTTGTGGGAATTGGAGTCTGGGGCGGCCATATTTGGAGGCCGCATTGCTTGCTGGGAAACTGAGTTCATGACAAGTAGGTGGCAAGCGATTGAAAGACACTGTTGAAAAATACTCTAATGGATAGTGGTGTACTTTTAGCCATACAGTCAGGCAAAGCAGTTACTAAAATTACTTCTCCTTCTGGAAGTTTGCAGTGCTCTTTAATGTTTGAGCAGCAAGAGAGACTTTTAATGTTGCAGCTTGAACAAGAGCGTGTGAAGTTAGAACTTGAACGTGAAAAGTGTAAATCTGAGCAACCAAACCTCGATCTCCAGAGATATCGTTTAGATCTGGTAAGAGAGGGTAAACTTGTTAATGAGAGTCCTGTTGATTTTCCTCAGTGTGATCCGACATTCGACATCATTGGAAACTTGCGGTTGTTACCAAAATTTTATGAGAAAGATCCTGATATATTTTTCTCATTGTTTGAGCATGTGGCTGATGCAAAAGGTTGGTCTGATAAACAGCGAACACTGCTTTTGCAGTGTGTTTTACCGGTAAGGCACAATAAGTTTACTCTGCTCTGCCCATATTAGAGAGTGAAAATTACACTACGGTTAAAGACGCTGTTCTAAAAGCTTACGAACTGGTACCAGAAGCATAACGCCAAAAGTTTAGAACTTTGTCCAAAGAGGTGAATGCAGCTCACGTTGAGTTTGCCAGAGAGCTCACCATCCTGTTCAATCACTGGTGTGTTGCATCTGAGGTACAAGCCTTTGAGAATTGTGTTATTTAATTGTGTTTGAACAATTCAAAAATTCCGTGCCTGCTCGAATCACTACTTATATACTGTGAGCATAAAGTTAACACCACTGTGGAAGCTGCTGTGCTCGCTGATGTGTATGTTTTGACTCATAAGCTTAGTATTGTTGTGTCTCGTAAAAATAAGGAGGTCTGGTCTTAAAACTGATCGTATGACACCTAAGAATACTGATTTTGTTTGTAACTACTGCCATGGTAAAGGACATTGGAAGAACGACTGTCCTGTGCTTAAGTCTAAAGGTAAATATTCAAATACTTCTACGCGCGTTAAACCTGCTGTGCTCGTGATGCCCGTAACTATTAGTTCTGTTAAGTCTGCCTGTGAAGAACAGCCTAATGCTGTGAAAGCTGTTTGAGACTTGGAGTACGCTCCATTTATTACAAATGGTTATGTGTCTTTGACTGGAAGTGACGAAAAGATTCCAGTCAAAATTTTGAGAGATACGGGGATTCAGAGTCTTTTGTCTTACAGTCTGTACTGCCATTTTCCCGGGTAAGTGACACTGGGACCAGTGTCCTTATTTGGCGAATTGGGTTAACCACTTTGTCTGTTCCTTTACACAAAGTAGTGTTATCTTCTGATCTGGTGAATGGGGAAGTTTTGGTTGGCGTGCATCCTGGGAAACAACTTGGCAGGTGGATGGGTTTGGCCTGATGTTCCTCCACCTCTTGAGGTTTCTTCTGTTCCACCAGAAGAGTCTGATGAGAGTGCACAGGAGTATCCCAAAGTATTTACAGCTTGTGCTGTAACTCGAGCTATAAGTGCTAACCAGCCTTCTCCATGTGTACCAAGGACTGACAATACTGAAGTATGTGTGGAGCCAAAGTTCTCTCTACCCGAGTCTCTTTCAGTGTCCTGCCCTGACATGATAGCTGAACAGCGAGCTGATTCTACTCTTAAGCCTGTCCCATTGTTTCCTATCCCTGTGATAAGTCAGCCATTTGAACATTTGATTATTGACTGTGTAGGTCCACTGCCTAGATCAAAATCTGGCAGTACTTATTTGCTCACCATTATGTGTGCTTCGACACGATACCTTGAAGCGTATTCTCTTTGTACTATTACGGCAAAGTCCATAGTGAAGGCTTTAACCCAGTTTATGTTGATTTTTGGCATTCCCTAGATCCTATAGAGTGATTAGGGATCTAACTTCTCTTCTCACTTGTTTTCACAGGTGTGGGGTTAAAAACAATAAAGCAAGTTGGCAGCCTGAGAGGCTGGTCAGGAGAGTATAGGTTTCAGTCCGAATGATCTAGTGTTTGGGCACACTGTTCAATGTCTGTTACTAGTGTTGTGGGGTAAGTGGACAGAGACTGTGCCTCCTCAAAATGTAATAAATTATGTGAATGATTTTATGAAGTGGGTAAGTTAGCAAAAGAAAAGCTGCTCACCTCTCAGTCAAAAATTAAGTCTATTTTTGATCGGCGAGCTGAACACAGTCAGTTTTTCTATGGCGATCAGGTTTTGGCACTTTTTCCAATAGACAGTTCCCCCTTTCAAGCCCAGTATTCTGGCCCTTTTACTGCAGTGAAGCAGATTCCTGATCTGAATTATTTGATTGCTACTCCTAAGCAGAGAAAGTCCACTCAATTATGTCATATTAATCTGTTAAAGCCTTACTACTGCCATTCATCTGGGTTGGGGGATGAGGGCACTGCTAATGTTAAACCTGCTCTAGTGGTTGAGACTGCCATGCACTCTCCTTTGGGGAATGAGGTGGATGAGGGAGTCTCATCAACAGATGATGCTATATTGCTTGGTCGTTTAAAGAACTCTTAGTGTATGAATAATCTGGATGTTTTGCTGGCTCATCTGACTGACTTTAGATGTGATGAACTTATTTACCTCATTAAACGATACACCATCCTGTTTGTTGACTGATCTACTGAAGGGCTATTGGCCCTTTGTCCCTTTGACACCACGTGCTCGAGATATTTCTGCTTTTATTACACCTGCAGGATTATTCTCATATAACATTATGAGTTTTGGTTTACGCAACGCCCCCGCTACATTTCAGCGATTAATGTACAGAGTTGTTTTTTGGTTGGAGGGAGTGGCCATTTATTTGGATGATGTTTTCATTGATGTTCGCTATTGTTAGGAGCAGCACTTGTGTTGCATCGCAGCCCTGTTCAGTCACCTAGAGGAGGCATGTCTCACTGTCAACCTGACCAAGTGTGAGTTTGCCAGGGCAACAGAGACATAACTCAGAAAGGTGGTTGGACAGGGGTGTGTATGACCAGTGCATGCCAATGTTGACCCAATTGATTGCTACCTCTCTCCTAAAGAGTTGATGCATTTTTTAGGACTGTTAGGCTACTATCATAGTTTTTGTAAGAACTTCTCCACTTTAGTGGACCCTCCTACTGATTTGCTCAAGGCTAAGGCTGTGTTCAGCTGGACACTTTATCTAGAGCCTCCTTTCCCTAAGTCTTTGTAATTGCCCTTGTTGGGTTGCCCTACTGTCTACCCTGCTTGTCTTGTCTTCTTAATTTGCTTCTGCAGGGCCTGTGGTTACTGAAGGCCAGAGTTGGCATGGTGTATGGGTTGGGGCTACCAAAGGCATGATTCTTTGTTTTTTTTTAAGCAGGTCTCCTATGAATCCCCTTTTTTATGGAGGAGGGTGTGGCGACCCCTGCTGGGCTTGTGGTTTTTCTTCTCCTGGTGTTTGTGGGCTGGTGCTTCGTTTTGAGTTGATGAGCCCTGCTTATTAAGCCTACCTAGATTCACCTGTGCAAGGGCTTCTAAAAACCGGCTCTCATCATTCTTGGAGTGCCTCTCCCTGTGTTTTATGACACTATCCAAAAATGAAGACATTCAACTCAACCTCCATCCCATTATGTCTACTCCAGAATCATTTATCAGTTTCCAGGGCCATAGACACTTTGGAGGGCCTCCGGGGAGTGAAATACCCCAGTAGAGACGGCATTCTCCATGGGAACTAACTACATATTTTCTTGTGTTAACTGTGGTTACCATTCACCTGTGGTAATCATGGATTTGCCTAAGAAGGGTGTTTTTAGCATGTCAGGTTAGATATGTTTGCTTTATTATAGTAACATGTGAAACACAGAAGGGAAGGTAAACCTTTCTGAAATACTACTATACTTTTTTTTTTTTTTACACAGTGAGTGACCTTAAAGAGCCACAACACAAGATTAAAGGGGAAGTCAACAATGAAGAGTTATGGCAATCAGTAAATCTTGAGATGATTGCTCGTGGGGTTGTTCCCAGTGACTGCTTATTTGACCTAAGAAGAAAATGCACTTTTATTTTTTTATCTACCCTTGATTTTTTTTTTTTTTTTTTTTTCCTGGAATCTGTATATTTATGTTTTTCTTAGTGTGCATATAGTGTAGACTTATAAATGTGTTTATTTGCCTCAGGCCGTACCAAAAATCTATTTGCCATGGAACCTAGTTATGAAAGGTGGGCTCTGTGGATCAGAAAAAAACATAAGGATGGGTCACACTGTACTCAATCAACAATATGCAAAAGTTGTAACTGCAAAGGTTGCATCGACTGAAGCTCAACTCATGAATGTGTCAGAGGATCGTCTTGTGGATGAGCTGATTAAGCAGAAGGTATAAATCTTGAATCATCTTGACTATAGTTGAATCATGTCCATTTTTACTGAGGCAAAAGCATTTTTATGACAATTAATTTACTATAAAAATCAGGTTGGTTTTGTCTGAAAACTTTGCAAGGCCTGTAATGTGGACTCTAAGGGATCCTGCATGGATTGCCTTTTCCAGGTGGGTGGTCAGTTGTCCTGTGCCCAAATGGTGTGGTGTATAGCATAAAGTTCAATTTGAGAGTCTCAGAGATTTTTTGTTATGGAAGCACTTACCTAACATGAGTATATATGACTTTGCACAAGGCTCAGCCACACATGGAAATTTGCGTGTACCTACAGCAGTTCCATTTCAACCACATAATGGAAGACTGCTGAGTCAACACCTGAAAACATAAGCTCAGCAAAGCAGGGCAAACTAAAACTTCCTTGGTTGTTTGAGAAGACAGAAAATTTGAATTCCAAAGGCCATCCCATCACCGGACCCTCTGACTACTATGTCTTATATGATAAACTGCATGAATCTAACACAAAAGACCCCCAGGATGTACTCAGAAGAATCAGTCTGGTCCTAGAGTTACAGGGTTGGCTGAATAGTCAAGCTGCAGAGCAGTTTTTTGCAAGCTTGCGGAAGAACAACTATTTTCTCAATAACATGGCAGTTTCAACACACATTTTCATGATGTGCAACATCACTCATCACCAGTGTTGGTTAATGTTACTTTAAAAGTAACTCATTAGAATATTTAAAAAAGTTACTTAATTAATAAGTTATTTTTTATGGAAAGTAAAGCATTACTTTACTTTTGCATTACTTTTGCATTACTTTTTTTCTCACAGCCAGTTCTCTTCTGCTATGCTATGCATTCCATACAAATAAGCCATGCATTCCATAAAAGAAACAGACATTACAGGTCATGCTAGCTACTGTACAACACTCATGTCAAAACAACATACTAAACAAACAGATATTTAGAAAGAACTGTAGGTCTTCATGTTATATTTATTAAAAAGAATCAATAACATGAATATTGATTATTTGTTTTTCCATCAACATGGCAGCCAATATGAATAATGAAGAATAACCACTGTCTGAACATACATCATATCTCTCATCGTGTGCTGTGCCCATCAACAATGTCAGAGTCTACGTAAGATGTTTTTCAAAAGTCAGGATAAAATTCAGTGGGGAATGCCAGTCTAACATGTTCAAGGAATAAGTCTGATGAATAAATGAATATTTTTCACTTAAGTCATCTCAGTGGACGCTTGTTTTGAGTTGATCCATGGTGAGTACAGACGACACAACTTCAAAGGCACATTTTGATACAACTTGAATGGAATCGTTTTTAATGCTACCAAAATGTCATAAAAACAGTTTGTTTTCCTGAATCAAATGACTTGTTCATTATAAAACAAAAATGTAGAGTCTTTTTAGAAACTAAGGCATTTTCTCTGAGTACATAGAAATTGTTGTAAAATTTTATGTTTAACCTTGGCTTTTTGGATGTTTAAACTATTAGCTTAACTATGTACTGGACATTGAGAGACCAGGGGATGAATTGATTGTCCGAACAGCGAAGGCTGAACCATGCTGACTTTTGGATCTTGGGCTTGAACAGAGACATGGAGTCCACTGTGAGATCATGGCTGTTTTAGATTGCTATATACATTTGTTGTTACAAGGAGTTCAACATTATAATTATATAGTGTGTGTGTGTGTGTGTGTGTGTGTGTGTGTGTGTGTGTGTGTGTGTGTAAAACAGTTGTGTCAGTTGATTGAAAGCATTGCATGGTCAAAGGTACCTGTTATTTATTTATTTGTTGACTTATTTATTTATGTTTGTAACAAAGTTCTTAGTTTTTGTGGAAAGGAGGAAGCGGGAGACGGTGAGATCCAACTCAAAAGGGGCTTTATTTTCCCACACTTTTCCCACAAACTCAAATAATGCTTTTCAGCACAACACAAACATTGCACCCATAAACACTCTGCTCCGTGCAACTTTCTCTCTCCCCCCACTGTCTGGCTTGCTCTTTAAACTGTCTCCACTCTCACTGCAATGACAAACAACTGTTAGAGACAATCAGTGACAGGTGATGATCTTTAACGTTCCCATCTTCTGATCTTGCTCTCCATTCAAAAATCGGCGCTCAACCATGCCCCCACAACCACAATGTTATAAATACATTTTGAGTTTTAGTAAATCTTTTTATGAAAACCTTGTACACAGTATCCTGCAGGGGAAGAACATTTACACAGTTGACATTTTTGTTGTACCGACATGGCTGCCCCAAACAAATCTATCTTAACAACTGTAAGCATACACTGTACCATTCTCTGTTATGCTCACAGTTCAGATGCTTTCTAATGTAACCTTTCTGTACCACATCGGGATGTTGCTCATTTGAAAGATGGACACCAGGACACTACCAGTTGTGTGTACATAGACACACTGCATTGAGTGATTAAAAATGTGTTCTCTTGTCAAGACCATAGCACTTTAGTGTTTGCAAAGCCGCAGTAAATACCAAATTGCTGGAAAATATTTTCAAATAGAGATTAGTTTTTTCCTCTTTCATATGCATCTGTAATTGTGATGTGTTTATTTTATAAAAATGTCAAAATATGAATGTTAAACGGTAGTTTGTTTCTAATGTAATCTAAGGAAAACGTCATGGTTACTAATTTAACCTCCATTCCCTGATGGAGGGAACGAGATGTTGTGTCGATGTAGTGACACTAGGGGTCACTCTTGGGAGCCCGAGACACCTCTGGTCTTTGATAAAAGGCCAATGAAAATTGGCGAGTGGTATTTGCATGCCACTCCCCTGGACATACGGGTATAAAAGGAGCTGGTATGCAAACACTCATTCAGGTTTATGCTGAGGAGCTGAGACAAGGTCCGGCCATTTCAGCGGGTAGTTCAGCTTTGTGGCAGGAGGGACACAACGTCTCGTTCCCTCCATTAGGGAACGGAGGTTATGCAAGTAACCATGACATTCCCTATCTGTCACTCACTCAACGTTGTGTCGATGTAGTGACACTAGGGGTCCCTATACGAAACGCCACAACTGGCTGAACTGTGTTACGTGAACTGGCGGTGTGTGATGGGCAGACCACTGTGTGTCTCATAGCCAGCACACCAGGCCAACACGTAACCTCCCCCAACATAGTTATGAGTGTTGAATGGCCCTTCGGGGACAAGTCGACTACCCAAAAGATAGAGACAGGCTAACCCAGTCGTGGTAGAGGGGGCCCTAGCCTGAGTGATAGTGTCTACCACCGCAGGTGGACCAGACATGGAGATTCCAGAGGTCTGGTCATGGGTGCCAGATGGTGCCCCGTCCCTGAGAAAGAAGGTCCTTCCTCAGGGGAATTCACCGGGGGGGGGGCTGTTGCGAGGAGCGTGAGGTCCGAGAAACACGTTTGGGTGGGCCAGTAGGGTGCTACCAGAATGACCTGCTCCTCGTCCTCCCTGACCTTGCACAGGGTCTGTGCAAGTAGGCTCACTGGGGGAAACGCATATTTGCGCAGGCCAGGGGGCCAGCTGTGTGCCAGCGCGTCTATGCCGAGAGGTGCCTCGGTCAGGGCGTACCAGAGCGGGCAGTGGGAGGATTCTTGGGAGGCGAACAGGTCCACCTGTGCCTGTCCAAATCAACTCCAAATCAGCTGGATGACCTAAGGGTGGAGTCTCCACTCTCCCCTGAGGGTAACCTGCCGTGACAGTGTGTCCGCTGTAGTGTTGAGGTTGCCTGGGATGTGAGTAGCTCGCAGCGACTTGAAGTGCTGCTGACTCCAGAGGAGGAGACGGCGGGCGAGTTGTGACATACAACGAGAGCGTAGACAACCTTGGTGGTTGACATATGCTACCATTGCCGTGTTGTCTGTCCGAACTAACATGTGCTTGCCCTGGATCAACGGCTGAAACCTCCGCAGGGCGAGCAGAATTGCCAACAACTCGAGGCAGTTGATGTGCCAATGCAGTCGCGGGCCCGTCCACAAGCCGGTGGCTGCTTGCCCATTGCAAACAGCGCCCCAGCCTGTTTTGGAGGTGTCTGTAGTGACCACGACGTGCCTGGAGACCAGTTCTAGGGGAACACCTTAGAAACGAGAGGTCGGTCCAAGGGCTGAAAAGACGGTGACAGACCGGCGCGATGACCACGCTATGTGTCCCGCAGCGCCATGCCCATCTCGGGACTCGAGTCTGAAGCCAGTGCTAAAGCGGTCTCATATGCATCAACCCAAGCGGGGTGGCTACCGCTGAGGATGCTATATGCCCCAGGAGCCTCTGAAAAAGTTGCAGTGGATCCGCTGATTTCTGTTTGAATGCCTTCAAACAGGCCAGCGCCAACTGGGCAGGCTCGTTCATGAGGCGCACAGTCAAAGAGACTGAGTCCAACTCCAAACCGAGGAAAGAGATGCTCTGAACCGGGAGGAGCTTGCTCTTTTCCCAGTTGACCCGAAGCCCTAGTCGGCTGAGGTTTGAGAGTACCAAGTCCTTGTGTACGCACAACATATCCCGAGAGTGAGCTAGGATTAGCCAGTCGTCGAGATAGTTGAGAATGCGAATGCCCACTTCCCTTAACGGGGCAAGAGCTGCCTCTGCTACCTTCATGAAGACATGAGGAGACAGGGACAGGCCGAAAGGGAGGACCTTGTATTGATACGCCTGACCCTCAAATGCAAACCGCAGGAAGGGTCTGTGTCGATGTAGGATCGAGACGTGGAAGTACGCGTCCTTCAGGTCTAAGCCGCGAACCAAACTTGATGCCGGACACTAGCCAGAATGCGTTTTTGCGTCAGCATCTTGAACAGGAGTCTGTGTAAAGCCCGGTTCAGTACTCGCAGGTCCATGATTGGCCGCAACCCACCGCCTTTTTTCGGTACGATGAAGTAGGGGCTGTAAAACCCCTTCTTCGTCTTGGCCGGAGGAACAGGTTCTATCGTGCCCTTCCATAGGAGGGTAGCGATCTTCGCACGCAAGGTAGCAGCTTTTTCGTCCTTCACCAAGGTGAAGTGGATACCGCTGAACCTGGGCGGGCGCCTGGCGAACTGAATCGCGTAGCCAAGTTGGACGGTCCGGACCAGCCATTGTGACGGATTGGAAAGCGCAAGCCACGCATCCAAGTTCCACGCAAGGGGGACCACGTCATCGGATGTACCATCAGGTGGGGCCTCGCGGCACAGCTCGAGGTGCCACACCATGTCGTGGCTGTGCTGAGTATAGGGACATCGAAGCACTTACCTGGCTCCTTGTGACCACCCCCGGAACAGCCTGGGACGGGGGAGAAAGAGGCCTGTCCTTGTAACCCGTGGAGACTGTCACATCGGGGGTGGCTGTGTGCCACAGCTGGGAGCTCAGGGGTGGGAAGACCACCGCTGGAGCGCCAATCCTGCAAGGAAAAACCCGTGGACGGTAGTCGTGATGACGACCGTGCACACTGGGTATGTGACCCAGTGAAGAAGGAAACTGCTCTTTTGCTGAACTGTTGGGTACCGCAGCCACTTGGGCATGCAGCGAAATCAAACAAAAAGACAACAAAATATTCTCCTCCCGACCATCCACCGGTCACGGCACGGTCTCTCGGGAGGACAATGGCCACACTAGTGGTCCAGGAGCGCCACCTTTGGCTCAACCTGGTCAAGATGGGCGAGGCCGACAAGACACGATTCCTTGCTGCCCACATTTCCCAGGAGGGCCTATTCGGCGACACCATCGAGGAGTTTGCCCAGCAGTTCTCGACGGTGAAGCATAGACGCGCTGGCACACAGCTGGCCCCCTGGCCTATGCAAATATGCGTTTCCCCCAGTGAGCCTGCTTGCAAAGACCCTGTGCAAGGTCAGGAAGGACGAGGAGCAGGTCATCCTGGTAGCACCCTACTGGCCCACCCAGACGTGGTTCTCAGACCTCACGCTCCTCGCGACAGCTCCCCCCTGGTGAATTCCCCTGAGGAATGACCTTCTTTCTCAGGGATGGGGCACCCTCTGGCACCCGCGCCCAGACCTCTGGAATCTTCATGTCTGGTCCCTGGATGGGACGCGGAAGACCTAAGCGGTCTACCACCCGTGGTGGTAGACACGATCAATCAGTCTAGGGCCCCCTCTACAAGGAACCTGTATGCCTTTAAGTGGCATCTATTTGCTAAGTGGTGTTCTTCCCGACGCGAAGACCCCCAGAGATGCGCAGTCGGATCAGTGCTTTCCTTCCTGCAGGAGAGGTTGGAAGGGAGGCTGTCCCCCTCTACCCTGAATGTGTACGTTGCCGCCATAGCAGCACACCACGACGCAGTTGATGGTAAGTCCTTAGGGAAGCACGACCTGATCATCAGGTTCCTAAGAGGTGCCAGGAGGCTGAATCCCTCCAGACCGCGCCTCGTTCCCTCATGGGATCTCTCCGTAGTTCTTCAGGGTCTACAAAGAGCCCCCTTTGAGCCTTTGCAGTCAGCCGCGCATAAGGCACTTAAGCCTTAGGGACCAGGTGGTGAACCTGCAAGCGCTGCCCCAGGAGGAGGCAGACCCAGCACTGTCGTTGCTGTGTCCGGTGTGCGCTTTACGCATCTATTTGGATCGCACACAGAGCTTTAGAGTCTCTGAGCAGCTTTTTGTCTGCTTTGGTGCACAGCGGAAAGGAAGTGCTGTCTCCAAACAGAGGATCGCCCACTGGCTCGTTGACGCCATAACTATGGCATATCTCGCCCAGAACATGCCGCCCCCGGTAGGGCTACGAGCCCATTCTACCCGAGGTGTAGCAGCTTCCTGGGCCCTGGCCAGAGGTGCCTCTCTAACAGACATTTGCAGAGCAGCGGGCTGGGCAACACCCAACACCTTTGCAAGGTTCTACAACCTCCGGGTGGAACTGGTTTCATCCCAGGTAGTGGCACGCAACACAAGCGGATAAACCCAGGATAGCTGGCCGGGTGTATCACTTGCACATAGCGCCTTCCACCTCCCTTGGAGCTGAAGACGTGCGCCATTAATTCCCAGTAGTGTTCACAAACATTGTTCCCTGGTTGACTTCCTCTGAGCTCTGTGGCAGTCGAGTTTTCGGAGAGACTCGCTGCCGGCCCAGTACACGCGCTAACTAAGAGCCATGTTCTGGGGTAGGTGCTCCGCATGTGGCGGTTCCCTGTAAGGCTAACCCCATGCGATATATATCTTCTGCTAGTTAGTTTCCCTGCTGGCAAACTGCGTCTTCCTTGGGCAGAGCCCCTCTGCCCCAGTCTCCATGTTTGTAGTAACTCCTCCCCCATTGGGCAGGATCTACCTTGAAGGCTCTCCATATGGTTGGAAAGACCATGTGACGTATTCTTCCACTTAAATATCCCCCCCTCTCTTTGGGCGAGGTGTGGTCTCCGCGGTGTCTTCCCCTTGGGAGGGACACCCCCCGACTAGACCTGGCGGCCCAGTCGGATAATCCCCCTTCTTTTTTAGGGAGTGGAAAAAAAGAAGGGGAAAAGAGGCAACGACTGGGTTAAGCCTGTCTCTATCTTTGGGTAGTTGACTTGTCCCCGAAAAGGGCTGTTCGACACTCATAACTATGTTGGGGGAGGTTACGTGTCGACCTGGTGTGCTGGCTATGAGGCACACAGCAAGTCTGCCCACCACACACCGCCAGTTCACTTAACACAGTTCAGCCAGTTGTGGCGTTTCGTATAGGGACCCCTAGTGTCACTACATCGACACAACGCCGAGTGAGTGACAGATAGGGAACGTTATGGTTACTGGTTTAACCTCCGTTCCTTGATGGAGGGAACGAGACATTGTGTCCCTCCTGCCACAACGCTGAACTACCCGCTGAAATGGCCGGACCTTATATCTGCTCCTCTGCATAAAACCTGAATGAGTGGTTGCATACCAGCTCCTTTTATACCCGTATGTCCGGGGGAGTGGCATGCAAATACCACTCGCCAATTTTCATTGGCCTTTTATCAAAGACCAGAGGTGTCTCGGGCTCCCAAGAGTGACCCCTAGTGTCACTACATCGACACAACGTCTCGTTCCCTCCATCAGGGAACGGAGGTTACACCAGTAACCATGACGTACTTTTGATCCAAAAACATCACTGCTTTGCAGTCCCGTTAGCTGGGAGGAAATGCTGGCAGGCTGCTCTAAACGTTTCTTTATGCTGATTGTAAGTGACGTCACTTGCAGAGGAAACACAGGTGAGTGTGCAAGTCAGAGAATGCAAGTGCAAGTCTGCAGCCAGACCCTTCTCACAGAGGGGCGCCAAAAGCGAGTTGTTAAACAAGTTGATTTTAGCTCTAAAGAGTGTAATAACAGTGAAGAGGAATGCATTTTTTTTAACTCTACCCCCAAACTCAAACCCTGAGGCGTACACCAGGAGGTTCTCTGTTGGCAACTGCTGCGCTGAGAGTTGGGCTTCCCCGGACAACATGGTATTAACCGGACCGCCCGCTAGGTGCTCAATCCGCAGGCCACCACCGTCCGTTCAAAGAGCTCCAGGAAGGCCTCCGGATCGTCTTGGGTCCCATCTTGACTAGCGGAACATGGGGCAGATGGTCTCAATTGTATACCATTTATTAGGTCTTCATCATTTATTTTTGGTACTTTTCAAATGCCTTTTATGTATAGATTTGTATTGTTTTATCCCAGACCCAGACATTCAATGTTAAACTATGAAAATAATAAAAAATAAAAAAACTGAGTGAAATACACAAACCATTTCGATATTTATTGTTTGAAAATGATTTCTGGCAATTTTTGTGGCATCATTTTCACCACACCAAACAGTTTTGCTAAAAGTTGGTGTACTTGCACATCATTTCCAATCAAGCTGTAATTTTGCCAAATTATGCAATATGTGTGAAAATATTATAATTATTATTTAGGCTACATAAAATGTTAACTATTAAAATAGCCTTAGCCGGATAAAGGAGATGGCAATTTTATTTAAAAAATATACAAAATGTAATTTTCATCAGCATAATTTACACCACAGAATGCTATTAAAAACGGATGTCCCAATACCATTTTTTGGAGAATGAGTACTCCCCGATACAGAGTCCGATGCCTGCTTTTTATTTTTAATTTTTTTTTTTTTTCTGAACTCCTTTTCAACAGTTTATTTTAATGTTATCATCAAATTGTATTTCAATGAATGAATTCATTAAAACTTTAATCAAATGAAAATATAACAATTAATTTTCAACAATGTTGTATTATTTTTATCACATTAAGTGCTTTTATACAGAACCTCACAGCACAGTCCAAAATACAGCATTGGAGTTATATTTAGTCAAATAAAGTGCTGCATAACAGAGCATCACAGATGTGTGATATTGCTTGTATATAATACAATTACTATTGATTTATTTTTGTTATTATTATTATTAGTAATACAGTGAATATTACATAACTTTACAATAGTGATATATTTCTGTCATACTTTTTTCATTTAAATTGAACTTTTATTTTGAAGTGTATCTGTGTGATGACGGTAGCTTTTCAGTCCGAAAAAGTCGGTCGCTATGTGACCGCTAAGTGAGGAGCTTTAACGTGTACCTGCAGCGAGCGTTGGCACAACACTGTCTCCACACATTCATAAGTGCGCCGCACATGCCAACTATATATTTATCTCATTAAATTGCAGCTTCTGCAGTTAAATAATATCACTAGGACATAACATGATTTTAATTTGTGCACTGAATGTTTACGGAATGACATTTGTATGTCAGATGGTATCGTTTTTTGGTATCGGAGCATTTTACGAGTACGAGTACATGAGTGTGGTATCGGACCTGATTCTGATAACAGTATCATATCGGGACATCCCTACTATAAAACACAATACAGAATTTGAGATTAGCTGAAAATGTTGTGTGACTTTTCATGACTTTCAGAAAAAATGACAAAAATGACATGATGTGTGATGGATGTACACTGGCGAACATTGTTAGTAGACAAATTTAATTAAATAAATAAAGAATATTTATTTATTAGAAAAATATAGAGAGAGTGTGAAAATTTTATAATAAGAAGTTGCTTTCTGGAAATCCACAGTAATAAAATTGCCTGAAGTTGAAGACACACCCATATATGTTAAATCTTATTTTTATATGATTCATTACAATACACAGCTACATCTGAATAGCCATGAATGGAAAAAACTAATAATGGTGTAGTTACGGCTTCTACCAGCAGGGGTGAACTGAACAATGCTCAGCCTTGAGCCCTTGATGTCAGCCATCTCAATTTCAGTTGTGATTCCTGTATTCCGTACATAACCATAATGATAATTTACATTGCAAAACTTTACAGAGTGTACATGATCTTATATGTGAACATTGCACTTGATGGAGAAAGTTTTAAAAAAGACAACAGTGCTAAAATTCTTCTTAAAAGAGTTTAAAAATTATGTCTCCACACACCGCCTCAGCCCTCAAACTCTGAACCCAAAAAACAGCTTCACATTTGAAACCAAATATAAAACTTAGCATCTCCCTTTCATGATTCAGTGGATGCCTTGTCATTTTTACCCTCTAGCAATAAAAGTACTTTATTTTCTGACACCGTGCTGAGTTTCTATCTCCAGGTAGAAGAGGCCCTATATTTAAGATTTTTTAACACACCATCACACAGACGATAGTCTTTGTGGCAGAGATGCCAGCCGAATGACAGACCCATTGCCCATGGCAGCCATTCCCCCAGAAAAGCTTGACATGACATTATCTGTGTAATGACTCTTTGTGTTCCCCCTTCACCCCAAAATAGTCCCTCCTCGTATGCAATTGACTTTCCTGGGATTTGCAAACTATTGATCCATCAAAGGTAGGTGTTATTGCTAGCACCGGCCAAAGGGGAGAACACTCAATTCTTACCTAAATTAAAGCTTCCTGTAGGGGGTTTGAGAAAAATGCTCAGCGTGAGCAAAATACCTCTTAAAGCCGGAAAATAAAGGTACATCAACAGCCAGACTGCCATTATATATGGCATAACATATAATAATAATAATAATAATAATAATAATAATAATAATAATAATAATAATAAAAACTACTAAATATTGAAAGAACTCAAATTACATAGCTCGCAGGCCACTTATAAAAAATTGCTGGGTGACCAAGGGCCAGTGAATAAAATGACCTGGTAAAACCTAGTATACCTCACTGTTTTGGTCACCTTTTCACCCTACCTTCATCATAACGGTCATAATTGCTGGTCAGACATTTTCTTTTTCTAAAACAATGTAGTTAGTGTTGAATTGTATAAGAAGTCTTATTTCTACACAAATGCACACATTAAAATTTGTGGCTGTAGTTCATCAGTTCCTTTGTATTAGAGGCACAATTGTGGTCTCTTTTGAAAGTAGACACTTGGAAGTATTTTGTCCAAAAAACTTGAAGAAAAATAGTTAGAAAAGCTTAAATTTCTGGTCAAGTGGTCAGCAATTTATTTCCATTACATACTTTTATGAAATAATATATGAAACTGACCTTGCATAGACACACAATGGAGTTAAAGCCACAAGTCTAATAACAATGTACAACAAATGTCAAATTTGAGGATGATAACTTTAAAACTCTTATTATTATGAAAATTTTTCCAAGATCATGTCATGTGATTCTGTCCAAGTACAGCATTAGTGCCATAAATGCAGAATGAACATGACAAATGACACATTATCTACTGATAGGGTTGTCAACTTTCTACCAGCCAAATACGGGACATTCCAATTTACATATAGGAATTGTTTTTTTTCCAGTGAAGCTCCGATGTGAGATGCTGTGCAATGGTTAAAGAGTCTCCCTAGAGCTTGTTTGCATAGGAAAACAATTGAAAAACTGCACAGACAGAGGCAAAAATGCATTCAGTGTGAACTGGACTTAAGATGGCGCCGAGTATAGCTGCTGCGTTGCGAGCTCCGACACAACATGGTAGTGTTTTGTTTGTTTTGTTTACAATTCTTATGTTTTTTGTCTTGGATGTTGTCTGCCTTATTGTCTACGACAGACAAACACTTTTGGACATTGGTTCAGCAATTACACACCGTAAACCGGACTTCAAATTCCTCAATGCCGACCCGCTGTTTACAAACACGCAAGCGGAGCCCTTTGTCTGGCTGCACGGCCGCGGAAACGCAGGAGGAAAAGGGGAAACAGAGCCGGCATTCTCATCAGAGTAAGATGCTACGCAAATCGACCCCCGCTACCCAGTATTCTACTGGCAAATGTTCAGTCTCTGGATAACAAGCTCTGCGAGCTGAAAGCGGGGATCTCTTTCCAACGAGAGATGA